>NC_134015.1:43239463-43925463 GCF_040712315.1 Castanea sativa | reverse complement strand
TTTTTTAGAGATCCTTTTTCTTTCTAAAAGATTTAAAAAAAAAAAAAAAACACATTCATAAAGTGTGCTGAGTAAAAGGACCCAAGTGGGCATATGGGCCTTTGGGCTGTAGCAAGGAGGGCCGACCTGCTCTTGAGCTAAGAATTTGTTAGTACTGCGAATCGGCCCATACGCCGAGGGTCCGAGGACACATCCAAGGGTAAAGTTCTCCTCGGATAGACCTAGGAGAACTCGAAGCTTCACTATGAAGGTCAAGGCAATATTCCGGAAAGACTGTTGGTTAAAGGGGGGAAACCTTGAACCTTCGAGGTACACCGGTGTTAGAAAAATACCAAAAGCAAAGGCTGCCACCTCCACATTAAAGACCCTGCACCTACCTCCCTGGTCGCATTAATGGGAAAGTGACTCCTGAACAGTAGAACTCAAACTTCTGGTCACTATTCAAAGGCACTAAGAAAAGAAATATCTAGGGGGGAGGGGGTTGGAGTAACACGTGGATAAAACATTAGGAAAAGAAGTATTTAAGGGGGATGAACGCCAAAGAAGAAGAGGGGTCGGTAACTAAGAAAGAAATTAAGAATTGTAAACTTTTAAGAAAGAAAGAAAAATAATATAGAAGTGGACCTCGGCTTACGTCCGAGGAGGCCTATTTGCAATTATCATTTGTTATTTAGAAGTGTTTGTAACTCTCAGCTTGTTATCAAGTTCTCAGTACCTCTAACCTAGATTTCAAACCCACACTCTACAAATTTGATTGTTTAAGGCTCATTGGGCCTGAGCCCGTAGTTGTCTTTGGGGTCCAGGTGCAATTGTGCACTTACATAAAGTTCCCATCACATCCATTAACAAATTATAGAGCATGCAAAAATTAAAATAATCCCTGCATCCACAACTCCAATTTTTTCCCCCAATGCCTGCCTTGTTAGTGAGCTGTATAATTAATCAAATTAAAATATAAAAAACATGTAATTTTAATTAATAGACAGCCTTAAAAATGTATGCATTTTTTTTTCTTTTGTAGAGTGTAGAGACATGTATTTCAGGGCAACTCAAGTGAAACATAAGAAATAAGAATGAACTAAGTTGTCACATAATATTTGCTTCAACAAACTATTCTGTGACTTTTTTTTTTAAATAAAAAATTTTATTTATTATTAAGCAGAATAGATTTATTTAAAAATAAAAACGCTTCATGTTCGTGTTCATGATGATGAACAAAAACAGTCCAATAAACTAACTATTCGAAATTTGAATATAGCATAAATATTCTCAGATTTAGTCTATTTTAGAATTCAAAAGATTTTAAAAATTTTCAGAATACTGAAAGTTATATAAGCAAGATACCCCAATTGGAAAAAAAAAAAAAAAATCAAACTTAGTACATTTTAGTCATATCTTGCCTATATATTACAATTTATACACCACCGCATACTCTTGATGCGATGGTCACTCCATAAGTATAAGTGTTTGTAGGGTGTGGGGGGTAAGGGCTAGGGTTCAAGTCTCCAGGAGGGAGTTTCACATATACATACACTTAGATTTGGTTAGAGTAGAATTCTATCTTGTATAAAAAAAAATTATACAATTTTTTTAATATGTAAATCTCTAATCCTACCAGAGTAAATCTTGAATGTATCACTATTTAAATAGAAATTAATATCTAGATCTCTAATCCTACCAGTTTGTTGTCTGACAGCACATGGATGAGTCCAAATTGTGCTTTATATAACAATTTGAAACCATTGCAAGTTTTTCCTCTCCATTGTATTGGTAAGGCCACATGGTAGATTGAGCAGAAATTATGCATTTCAATTTGATAAATTAGATAAAAACAAAAAACAAAAAATCAATTTACAAGATTGAACTCACATCCAAGACAGAAGGAAATGTAGGGCCTACCAGTGAATGATTTAATGAATTCAACAATAAAACTATACCAACCGAGCTTAGTAACAAAGTGGGATATTGAGTTGGTTAAAAATATCGTGAAATTGGCTTTCATTAGGGCTGTGTGGTTTGGAGTTAACCTTAGCATGCACCCTTGACCCTGGGTTACTTGATGAAAAAAAAATGTGATGGTATAAATTAGGACTAAGATCGGGTCGGGTTGGGTTCATGGCCACCTGTAACCCGACCTGATGAAAATCAGGTCTACCAGGTAAGAACTCAATCCAACCCGAAAATTCGGGTCTCGGGTTGGGTTGGTTTATTGGGTATTGGGTCGGGTCTTTCTCTCTCTCTTAAAAAAATTTTAAATGTGGTTGTCGGGTCAAGTGAAGATTTTTTCACTTTTTTTTAGAGGAATATGATCTATTTTATTAAAGTAGAATTAAGGAATTACATTAACGAAGACTAAATAAGAAATGTCTAGAGGAACAAATTCCATCCAAACTAAGAGAGGGGAAGACATCCTTGCTCGTTTAGCTAAGGCATGAACCACACAGTTGCCCTGCCTTCGAGTATGTGAGAATGAACAGGTTTGTAGGAAACTTGAAATAGACTTACAGTCTTTGATAATATGACCAATGCCAAAACGCTCCAAACACCGACCCGATAAGGCTTTAAACACAATTTCTGAATTGCCTTCAATGACCACCTGATGAAGACCCAATTCCACAGAGAAGATTGCAGCTCTCCTTGCCGCCAAAGCCTCAAGCATTTCAACACTTTCTGGACTCATACTTTTTTCTTCTAGGGAGGCCATCACTTCGCCTTTTTCATTTCTGACCACAATACCAATTCCAGCTTCACCCAACTCTGTAAACATCACCCTATCATAGTTGACTTCGTAGGTCTCTGGTCCTGGTGGTTTCCGATCCTAGTGGTTTCCACTTCACAACTTTTGGTATTGTAGTATGTGATTGTTGTGCTGGTTTTGTCTGGAATTCCTTCAGTAGCATCAGCACTGCTTCAAGGATTTTCTTAGGATGAAGGCACGGTTCATTCAGTCTCTTCTTGTTCCTCCTAAACCAAATAAACCATGCCACACATGTGAATAGTACCAAATTTTCTTGGTGTTGTACAATGAAGTACACCAGGTCCGAGAAGGAGGATACCTCAGGAATATCGTTTCAAAGAGCATTAAATCTTGGTCCCCATATTGGCTTGACTGACTCGTAATTCCACAGAGCATGGAGAGTCAATTCCTCATACAGTCCACAGGCATTGCATAGAGAGGAATTAAGCACTTTTCTTCAATGGAGGTTCTTCAAAGTTGGGAGGGTATTTGGAGCAAGCATGCCAACAAAAAATCTTCATTTTATTTGGAAGTTTTAATTTCCAAACACGCTTCTAGAAAACCTTTTGTGTTGCTGTGTTTGAGCTAGAGGCCCCTTCCAAATTTGTCAACTCACATAGGAGTTGATACCCTGTTCTCACCATGTATGAGCCACTTGCTTCTCGGCCAAACTATGCAATCTTCCTGTTCAAGTCTGCAGATTGGAATGGCCCTGATTTTCTAGAGTAAAAAAGGGCAATGGACTGTTGCAGAAGCGCATCATTCGAAGTCCTTGTATCTGGATCGATCATGGTAGATATTATGGCCTTGTCTGAAGCATCCAACTGCAAGGTATTGCCTTTGATGGGAAGTCCCTAGGTATCCAATTGTCATGAAACAAACAGACTGTCATTCCATCTCCTATTCTCCACAGCATCCCTCTCTCTAAAACATGTCTTACCTTGAGTATGCTCTGCCATGCAAAAGACCCCTTTGAACTTTTTGCATCAAGGATCGACCCTGTTGGAAAGTATTTGGCACTGAACACTCTGAAGAAAAGTGATGACTTATCTGTGAGCAACCTCCAAACTTGTTTACGTTGGAAAAACTAGTTTTGCATTTCATACAAAACACACAACGGAAGCAACAAACATAGATCTACTTTATTCATGAGAGATGACATGTAACCTTGAATATTAGAAAAAAGAATAGAAAGCATACCTTGATGCAGTGAAATTCAAAACCAAGACTTGAGAATATCTTTAATCTTCATCTCAATTCCATATAGTGCCCAAGAAGTGTGGTCTCTCAATCAGTCTTTATGTACGTTGATTCTCAAAGAAAAATCCTTCTTTTCATTGTAGAGAAAAGCTGTTTTCTTTTCTTTTCATCGTACGTACATACTAATTAACTTTGATAGTTACTTTATTTAATAACTCTTATTAAATAAAAACTGATTATATAATTGGGTTAGCCTTTTGAGCCTACCCAATTGGGCTTTAGTTTGTGGCTAAAGAGAACAAATAAGACTCTAGCTCCAATGGGTCTTGGGCTTTTCTATCAACTCTTGACAAGTCTAAAGTTACCATTAATTATATTTAATACCACTATATAAATATAATTACACTTTAGGCCTTATTAATAAATTATATCCTAAGACTTTAATGATATCATTTGACCC
Organism: Castanea sativa; assembly: GCF_040712315.1. Taxonomy (NCBI): domain Eukaryota; kingdom Viridiplantae; phylum Streptophyta; class Magnoliopsida; order Fagales; family Fagaceae; genus Castanea; species Castanea sativa. The sequence goes on along the minus strand of NC_134015.1, from coordinate 43,921,066 downwards.
CTCCATGAAATATTCATAGTGAACAAAGTCATGATAAAGTGTCACTTTGTAAAAAACTATTTTATCATTGAGTAACCGGTTTAATCTTTTAGTTATTCACATTTATTGAAATTCAATTAGAATAAATATAAGTTTTAGTAACTCTTTACTAAAGTGGGCGACTTGAATAACCAATTCTCATTAAACTTATCTCAAGGGGATATTTTGCGTCTCTACAAAAGAGATAATGGATTCCATCTTAAGAATATATGTTCCCTCAACACTATGTGTGGTTACCCAACATACTGAAGTTTTGACCGTAAATATTAGATTTCACTCTTGATGTATCAAAATAACCTTCATTTCATGATTGAGTTCACTACCTTCTTAGGATTGAGAGTCTATGAAATTAGAAGTCATGAGATTAATTATTCAGGTTACAGTTGTTAATTAAATAATTAATCTCACAGCGGTCCAGTTCAATATGTCTTAACTCTTAAGACACATCAACACATCAATTAGAAGTCTCCACTTCCATGATCAAGACAAATCATCTTAGTTGATGTGTTATAGTCTTCGCAGACGAAACGCTCAATTTCATCACCGACTACGAACTACATTTTGAGTTTACAAGGAACTTGTGATTTACATCGAACTTGTGATTTACATCTTCTGTGATTAAATCACATAAATCACATACAATGCATCTCATGGACTATGATAATGTCTTATTAGTTCATTTATAAATAGTCTCATATAATTAAACAATTTAATTATTTATGACATGCTAATAAATTGAATTTTAGGGCATAAACCCCAACAATTTAGCGAGCATTGCTTCATTGAATTTAACCAAATCTTTGAAGCCTAGTCCAACTTCTAGCTTATGTTTGCACAATGTCTCCCAATTCCTCTAATGAATTTTCCTCCGCTCCCCATACTCACTCCACCAAAACTTCCGAATAAGCATCTCAATATCATGACATAATCCCACTGGTAATTTAAAGCAACCCATTGCAAATGTTGGAATCGGTTGTACTACGACTTTTATTAAAACCTCCCTACCTGCTTGGGATAACAATTTTTCCTTTCATCCTTGTAGCTTGCTCCAAACCCTTTCCTTAATGTAATTGAGACTAGCCTTTTTGTTTTTTCCCACTACCGCTGGTAAACGAAGGTATTTTTCATACTCTTTAATCTCCGAAATACCTAGGAAATTCAGAATTCCCTCATCCTTCTCTTCATCACAGCCTTGCTAAAGAAGAGTGTGGTTTTGTCTCTATTAATTTGCTGCCCTGAAGCATAATCATACACCGCCAAAATGTCTTGGATTACTACCAAATCTATCAGTCTTGCTCTACAAAATAGCAAGCTATCGTCTGCAAAGAAAAGGTAGGTAATTCTAGGACCATTTTTGCATAGTGAATAACCTCGAATAGAATTTTCTTGGGCTGCCCATTGCAACGTTCTGTTCAGCCCCTCCGAACACAATAAGAATAGGAATGGAGATAGATGATCTCCTTGGCGGATTCCTCTTGATGGGAGTATGTTTCCTTTAGACTCGCTATTCACCATAATTGAGTATGAAACTGTGCTGGCACAATTGAAAATCAAATTTATCCAAGCTTCACAAAATCCTATCTTCCTCATGATACCCATAAAAAAACTCCATTCCACCCGGTCGTAGGCCTTGCTCATGTCTAGTTTAAGGGACATAAAATCTGCCTTCCTTGACTTCTATGTCTTCATATGATGGAGCATCTCGAAAGCTATTAGAATATTCTCTAATATTGCCTTGTTGGATTGGAATGCACTTTAGGATTCCAAGATGATAGGAAGAACTTTTTTGAACATGTTAGCAATAACTTTCGACACAAGTTTGTAAATAGTATTACATAGTGCTATAAGTCTAAATTTAGTAACCTTAGATGGGCTTTTTACTTTGGCTATTAGAGTAATGAAGGTGCGATTAATAGATGAAGGGATAGAACTTGGATTGAGACAACTTAGCACTGCCTGTGAGACTTCCTTTCCAATGTAAGGCCAAAATTTCTAGAAAAATAAGGGAGGTAACCGATCTGGACCCAGTGCTTTGAGAGGTTCCATTTGGTTCAAGGCCTTATCAACTTCATCTCTCATATATTCTGTCATGAGCATGGAGTTTATCTCTTCTGTAATCAACTCTGGTACCGTTGCTAAGGCTTCCTCCAAATTCGTTGGTGTGGTGGATGTGAACAAGGACTGATATTAATCAATTAAGATAGTAGAAATTTCATCCTCACCCAAGCAAACAACACCATCCAAGTCTTGTAATTATACAATCTGATTTCAACGAAATTTGTGAGAAGCTCGGCTATGGAAGAACCGTGTATTTTGATCACCCTCATGCAGCCATAAGGTCCTTGATCTTTGCTTCCACATCTTCTCTTCCTTGATCAAAAGCCCATTAATCTCCCATTTTAGGCTATGAATCCTATCCATTGACCCTCCCTTCATTGCCACCTCCTTTACTTGCTTCAATTGTTTTTTCTTTTCAGTCAAAGCCTTTGTAGTATTACCAAAAGCAATCTGGCTCCATCTGGACAATTGTGCTTGGCAGTGTTTAATTTTTTCCTTCCAATTTGTCAATCGGTCTGCCTATGAATTCTTGACTCCATGCTGATTCGACTATCCATCTGCAGCGTTCATCTTTCAACCACATTTGTTCAAACCGCCATGGTTTCTGTCTTTTTTTTTTGGATCCCTATGGGCAATATGATTAGTGGCTTATGATCCGATGACCCACATTCCAAGTGTAGGACTTTTGTTGCTGGGAATTTTTCAATCCTATCGGTAGTGGTGACGGCTCTATCCAATCTTTCCCAAATTGTGTACCCTTGCTCATGTTCGTTGCACCAAGTGAATTTGTTTCCTACATAACCCAAGTCTTAGAACCCACATTCATCAAGTACTGCTCTGAATTCCTCCATTTGTCTAGTTGGTCTAAGACAACCCCCCCAATTTTTCATGTGCTCGAACGATTTCATTGAAGTCCCCTGCATACAGCCACGACATTGAGTATTTGTTTTTCAATCTACTTAACTTTGCCCATGACTCATGGCGGTTGTTAGTATTTGGCTCACCATAGAAGCCGGTAAACCTTCATTCGTCATCTTTCCCTTTATTAACTATTGCATCAATGTGGTTGAGGGAATAAGTGTCTACCGAAAAATCACAATCAACTCTCCAAAATACAACCACCCCTCCTCCTCGACTCTCTCTAGAAACCTTTATCCAACCTCCAAATTTATATCAAACCCGAATATCTTCTAACCTTATTTTATCCAGCCATGTTTCGGTTAGGAACATGACTGAGGAAACTTGTGCCTGGATCAAATCTCCAAGCTCTCGTTCTGTCTGTGGGTTCCCAAGCCCACAACAATTCCAACACGAGACTCATTGCTTCTGGAGGTGCTGAACATTAGCCTCCACCAATACATCGGTGTTTTGTTGGTTAGCATGAGGGACTTGTCTGCATTTCTTGGATGAGCCTTGATCATCAAATTCGGGATTTGGCCACTTCAATGTGGTTGAAGAAAGCACCACTTGTTCTTTTAGGGTTTTGTTCCATTCCAATCTCTTCCATTTGGGAGCATACACTACAACATTATCGTTGTTTGGTTCTCGTGGGATTGTATTTTTAAGTGGCACGTGAGTGGCATGCTCGATGGACTTGTCGTGCGTGACTATTGGGCTGGAGGATAGCTAGATGCCCTTATCATTCTTTACCATTACAAAATTGGCCATGATTTGAATTTCCTTAAACATATCTGATCCGAGATTTCCTCCTAGATGTAACTTAGCTTTACATAACTCCTCTTCCATATCCATTATCTCCGTAATAGAGTCGTCTCCCTTATTTGTCGAACTTTCCTGATTGGGCTTGCATTAGAATTAATACCAATAAATGCTGGTAATGTTGGTCCCTCTGTAACAGCTCTTGGGGCATTTAATTTTTGATTTGACACTTAGGGGGGTTGCCACCATTAGCTCCACCTTGTAATAGTGGTTCTGCCTTGTTTCGGAGGGGATTGGGTTCAGATGGTGGTGGTTTATCACCATTGGTACTACCAACAGCTTGTTCCTTCCTTTTAGTTTCGTAGTATCCCGGGTTCACCATTACCGCGTTTTTTTGAATGGGAATCAGTGAGGCTCGGATCCATGGACCATATTGTTGATCAGATTGCTTCAGTGTGCCATTGCTCTCTATCCATAACTCGCAATCCTTTTCGAAGTGATTTAATTTGCCACACTAGTAACAGATATTAGGGAGGCATTCATATTTAAACGAGACCCAACCCTTTGATCCATCATCCAATGAGAAAACTCTTCCTCGGCAGAGGGGTAGAGAAACATCCACCCGAACTCAAACTCTCATAACACATCCCCTATCAACTTCTTTATTTGATGGAGTTTTGTTCACCACCTCCACTACGGCACATAAGTCTTCAGCCACTTCCCGACTTAGATAGCAGATTGGAATATCGTGTACTTGCACCCATAGCGACACTTGATCAAAGACCACGTCTTTATTGGAATACTGTGATCATACCTTTGAATTAACACCAAGTGTTTGTCAAAGTTCCATGGTTCACCTTCAAAAAAATTTTCCACCTCCTCTTCATTATCAAAAGTGAATAGGATAATGTGATCCCTAGCATTGCGTACCTTAAAGCCATTTACCGAACGCCATATGGAGTTGAAAGTTCTGACAACCGATTCAGTATTTAGCGCCCGTTTTGTGAGAAACTTTGCTACAATGGAGAAGTCTGAGGTGTGCCGATCATTGTTCAGTCGAAAGTCTCCTCCTTCCCTATCATTCAGTGACAAGTTTCCCTAATGTTTCATCAGATTATCCATGACAATTGAGATAGGAATCTATTGGGACTTACACTGTGTTTCCCAGTCCCCACGAAAAAGAACCCAACAAAGCCTACAAGTAACTGTGTTACTTGAGGAATCAAAACGCCTTATGCAAAGGAACGGCAATTCTACTGCTTGATTCTACACTTGAACAGACAAAATGACAATATCCACACACAAAAAAACGTAAGTACAAGTTGACATAAATAAAATATAGTATTTCAATAATCTCCATATTGCAAAAAACATGGTTTAGCAAAACATACCAATTTACTCTCTTCCATTTCAGGTTCTAGAACCCATTATAAGAATGACACACCATCTTTCCCCATCTCACCAACTCCACCCAACAAAATATTTATTCCCAATTAATTTACTAAATAAGTTTATAAAATTATGAACCTAGCAACCTACTCGTCCGAAAAAGCAATTGAATTAATTAAAGCTTCAATTTTGGTAAAAGCAAAAAAAAGGAAATTAGCATATATATCTACATCCCTATTAGGATAATTTAAAAATTTTAGAATACATCTAGATTACTTGATTTTCTCATCAATTAATGAATTTAGGTTTGACTTAAAAGTTAGCAGCCTAGTTTAGCCAAATTCCTAATCTGTCATGAATGACCAAATTTAAAATAGGATTCAAATTTGGAATCAAGATTTAATTGAGGAAGACAAGACTCAAAAGGTAACTTTAATTTTCAAAAGGTTTGCATTAGGAAAATTTCAAAAGATGGTTATGATTGGCAAATAATTTATGAAACATTCTAAGTTAAGAAGAATTTTTTTTTTTTTATATATATACAAGATAGAAATTCTATTCTAGCCTAATTTAAGTGTATACGTGTATGAAGCTCCCTCCTAGATACTTGAATCCTGGCCCTTACCCCCCACACCCCACAAGCACTTATACTTGTAGAGTGACCACCACACTAAGGGTGCGCGATAGAAAATAAAATATATTAGAAATAATTATTTTAGAACACCATATTCGAAATATAACATCATAATTTTTTTTTCTTAAATACATATGTCCATAAATGAGAAATATTACTACTTAACTTGCTCCTGCCTTTTTTACCCTTCTTTGACTTATTACAATACTTTATACATTGAAACAAATATCATATATCTTTAAATACATTAATTTCTTTCCATTTAAACAATTTTATTTAGTTTCATCTCCTATTTTTAATAAAAGAAAATTTCGCTTTAATGTATTTTCAACCAAATGAATGGCTTTGGTTTCTAATTTCTACTTTAAATTAGTTAATAGCTTTTTAAATTTCACTTATTTCTATTTTAAATTGTTCTCTCTCTCTCTCTCTCTCTCTCTCTCTCTCTCTTTGAGAGAAAAGATAGAATATTATTATTGAGTAAAAACCACTTAATTATGACGTTAAAGAAATAATAAAAGTATGAAAAATTTTCAACAAGGCTTAGGGCCTGTTTGGATAAGTTGTTTTAAAAGGTGCGTTTTAAAAACTAGCGTTTTTAAAATGTGCGTTTTTTAAACTCCATTTCACATATAAGTGTTTGGTAAAAATGTGAAAATATGCATTTTCTATTTTTAAAACCATATTAAGCGTTTGAATAAGCTGTTATAAAAATAGCTGTTTTGAGTGTAAATTCCCAAAAATGACTTAACTATTTTTTGAAGGTTATATTGTCATTTTTCCTGTGATCAGTGTTTTTTTAATATTGAAAATATGTAATTAAGCTTAACAATGACATTAATAATAACAACAATAATGATGTTTTCGTTGTTGAAATTCATGAAGAGAAGTTTATCAAATTTAAAATATTAAAATAACTCATCAAGGAAAAGATATTAAAATGATTAGGAAAATAATTATATTAAAATGTTAATTGCCAACAATATCAATACTAGACAATCCATTATAATAATAAAAAAGTTCTTATCCCAAAAATTAAACACCAAAACGGAAATAATAAAAATCTTGTTTACAACCCGCAAACGGATCAAGCTATTTTGTCACGAACAAATTTCATCTCCTCATCTTGTATATTTTCAACGTTTGCCTGTCTGCTACTACCTTCTTCACTACTATTGCTTCTTGGTCTGTCCAAGTCATTTTCATCCCAATTGAATCCCTCATCCTCCCTATCATGTTTTCTAATAAAATTATGCAAAACACAAGTAGCAACTATAATGTTTCTTTGGTGCTTAATGTCATAAGGTGGCATTTGCTTCAAAAATTTTCATTTATTCTTCCACACTCCAAAAGTTCGCTCAATTGCACTTCTAAGTGATGAGTGAACATAATTAAACCTCTCTTCTATGTGATTCCCTCGACCAGCTCGTCGAAAATCTGAAAGATGATACCTTTGTCCCTTATAAGGTGGCAAATATCCTTTCCTTAAGGGGTATCCAATATCAACTAAATAATATTTTCCTAGTAAAAGAAAAAAAAAGTAAGATTTACATAAATAATATCCTTCATACATATTTAATATATAAAAATTTTATATGCCTGGTGGTGGTTTTGGAAAGTTGACAGATTTTCGACGGATAGCATCTAAGAAAATACGTGTATCATGTGCTGCACCCTCCCACCCAGCCATAACAAATGTGAAAAGTAAATCAAAATCGCATGCTGCCATCACATTAAAAGATGTCACGCCCTTTCTATTATAATATGAAGCTTTTTTGTCGTTTCCAACAACAACTTTGATATATGTACCGTCAATAGCACCAATGCAGTCCTAAAATAGAATATAAATTTTAGATACTTAGGAAATAATCCTAACAAATATTAGAAACAAATTAGATGGTATGAAATGAATATCTGAAAGTGTGGCATGTACAATGGATTCTTCTGTATATGTCTTGGAACTACACTAAATGTAGAGTCAGAAGGCTTGAGGATATCCATTGACATTATGTTAATTCAAAACTTTATGAAAATGTCTGTGTATAGTCTCACCGGAATGTTGGAATCTTTCTTGAACCATCCTATAACAAGCTCATTGTCCAAGTATCATTAAACATATACCTACTGACTCTTTAAGCCTAATATGCCTTGTGTGTTGAAGTCCATATGTATGTTGTAAAACATTACACAGTTGAAGGAAAACATGTGGCTTCATTCTAAACATTTCGTTTCATTACTCGTCAAGCAATCCATCAACCACATATAGCTAGTTTGGTCAGAATCTCTACAAGGTTTTTTATCCATATATTTCATATAATATGTCACTGCAACATGACATCCAGCAATAGCAAGATTGTATAATTCCTCATCATCATATTAATCGGTTTCCACATCAGAAGAATGATCTTCATCACTATTATCAATATAATCATTGTAATCCATAGGAATAACACCTAAAATATTATAACAATAAATTAGATAAATCACAATAAAGAAAATGATTAAACATTTAAAAAATAATAACTAGATAAATCAAAATAAGTATCTATCACATAACAAAAACCCACAAAAGTATCTTAGTTTGATACTACCTATGGAAAACCATAAATAGTATCAATCTAAGATTAAGTGAAAAAACTACTTCATTACTTCATCTATGTTAATAACTAGCACTCTAACCTTTTTACAAAGCTACTCAATCTCAAATTAACAAGGTGGGTCTCGCATTGTTCAAGATATAGCTTACCTCAACCCTTTTGATGTAATTATGTAGCATCCCATTGGAGAGATGAAAAAGGAAAACTGGAATTCTGTAATATATGCTACTTGGATTAGTACATTTTTGATGTGTATTATTTCTCAGCTTGTCAATTAATTGTTGACTTTAGCTTGCACACCAAAACTAAAGAAAAGAAATATTTGCCGAGTGAATTGTATATTTCTATTTTATTAAGTAAATGGGTGCCATTTTACATTGGACAAGGATGAATTGTAGGCTCAAAATATTTTTTGACATAACATCCTTAGTTGCTAAGAAAGACACAGGACACCATAAATAACAATAATAATTCCACCAAATCACAAGAAACATTAATGGACACAGAGGAACATAAGAATTTCCCAACCATCAGATGAGACATGCTATAAAGAGGTACTGATAACAAGGGGTATAAGAGAAAATAAAATAAATTAAAGGAAGGATATAGAAATTTGAATATTGTGTAGAACAATAAAACTAAGGAATCAGGAAAATTAGTATTATTGGCACATCAATTACCTCATTAGGATAAGCTTTGTTATCCACTGGATCCCTAGTTTTTGCATTGGACAAACCTTATTTTATATTCCTTTGACAAGTTAAACTATGTATTTTGTAACATAAGATAATATCTACAATTCATATCACAAGGTTCACATATTTTCTGAAAATGCTTATGAATGGAAAAGAGAAGTTACTGAAAGTGAATTGTCAAAGCCAAATAAAAATAAAATTGAAGTGAAGGGGGGTTCTCAAACCACAAGGAGGTGGATCAGCTACTATATCAAATGATATTGAATATGCTTCTTAGTGAATTATCAAAGCCAAAATAAATATAAAATTGAAGTGGTGGGGGTTCTCAGATCATAAGGTTCACATATTTTCTGAAAAGGCTTATGAATGAAAAAGAGAAGTTACTGAAAGTGAATTGTCAAAACCAAATAAAAATAAAATTGAAGTGAAGGGGGGTTCTCAAACCACAAGGAGGTGGATCAGCTACTAAATTACAATACTCTTATCCTTATATCTTAGGTTTGCTCAGCTAATTTCACAGTACTCTTATTCTTATTCAAGTTTAGTTGATGCTTCACCTGGAAGCTTGGGAGTCCAATGACACTTTGTAGAACACCCTTGGCCTAATATTGCTTATAACAACACTAGTGTCCTTACTTCAACTTCAATGTAGTTTTGCAAAGCATTTTTTTTTTAAATCCTTGTGGTCATTTTCTCCTAAATGGGCTAGTTAGATACTTACTAAGAACGTTTCAGATAACTGTGAACAAAAGTGAATTCAGAGAAGGGTAGTGTAACTAGTGAAAAATTTGCAATGGGACTAGACTAAAATTTTAGAAAAAATCATCCACTACAAGTTGTTCCTTCGAATAAAGGCTGTCTACAGTCATTCCATAGAGCAGGGCATCAAACTGTACAAAGGAACATATAGCCACTAACACCACTTTGCTCGTTCAATTAACTCAGCATCAACCTGATGCACCACCTAATGCAGCCCCGATGCAGCACCTGATGCGGACCCAATGCAGCACCTGATGCAGCTAGCTTCATGGAGCTAGCTTCTTAACATTAAACCGTGTAATTGGCTACAGCTTCATGCTTCTTTGCGGCAGTAATGCAGCAAATTCACTAATTACAGTAACCACTACACTACTCAATCAGTCTACAAAGATTCTAACACCCTAACAACTCAACAAGTTAAAACACCCTAACAACCACATTATTCAAAGGATAAAACATTAAAATATTAAACACATCTCTCTCTTCCATAAAACATTATTCAAAGGATAAAACATAAAACATCTTAAGTGCCAAAGTAGTGACCTCCCAAACAACCACATTATTCAAAGGATAAAACAATAAAACATTAAACATCTCTCTTCCATAAAACATTATTCCTAGGATAAAACTTAAAACACCCTAAGTGCCAAAGTAGTGCCCTCCTAACAATCTTGCCTCCTCTTGCAAAAACTGAAGTTGTAAATGTGGTTCTTCCATCACGACAAACATCTCTCTCTTCTCTCGTTTCTGAAAAATACGTGCTGCCATGAGGTAGAGTTCGGAACCCTTCTCAATGCCATCTAAGGTGCACACGCATTCCATGACATTACGAATAGTACTACTTGGCTCCATTGAAAAAGCCGAGTTCCTTAACTCCACAACGTCACAGATATGACTAAGCTGTTGTGTCAATTGTAATGTTGTTCCTCCTTTCTTCCCTTTGCTCTGTGTGGATGATGGTAAAATTCGCTTCTTTCCTTTCTTTTGTGTTGGGTTAGGTGGTTGTGTGAGGTTAGGAGTCTCATCTTCATGAATGTCATCATCATCATTTGGAGAAGATGAGTTAGCAGAAGAATCACCTAGCCCCTTCTTAAGTGTCTCAAGATCATCAGGTAACACACCTGAAGTGGGGGCCCATGCTAAATCTCCTGTGGCCGCAATGACCTTAAACATAATATCTAATAAGTCAACATTCTCCAAACCTTTCTCTTGAAATTTTGCAGCTTCAAGAACCTCCTACAATTTTGAATATTGACATTAATAACTCAAATAGCATGGTTTATCTAGTAATACAAAATATGTACAATGAGCTATACAAAACATACCATTAGTTTCCTCTCCTACCACTCATCAGTTGCAACTATTGTTCCTTTGGCTGCATCTCATCCTAATCCAGTTTCACTTCCCTTCAACTTATTCCAAAGTACCCAATCTTTGTTCAAACTATCCTATTTATGCTTATACTTTGCCCTAGGATATTCCTTTCCAGTTTTCTTTTCAAATGTTGCTATAATATTTGCCCAACCCTTCTTACTAAAGTGGGTATTAAGTCGATTACCTTTAAATACCTCATCCACACAAGCTTCACAAAAGATAGTTGTTACTATTGATGGTCATTGAGCTCTAACATTTGAGCTATTTTGTGATGGCTTACCCATCTAAAAAAACATAAGTTTGTTAATATCAATGTTCAGCCAAATACATCAAGTTCTACAACCAAACTCATGAGAAAATTGAATAGTAGGAGTAATTTCATAACATTTCTACCACAAAAAACAAAAGCATAATTTAATGAATTTGGAAAGGGGGCCCCTCCCATTCTGGTAGCACAATGTGTAGCTGAATGATGATTATGCTACATATGCATGAATAAAAACAAAAGAAGACACTTGAAATGTCATATCCACTCCTTCCATCAAGGCAACTAAAATTCCATTTATGTGCCAACTATGATACACCATGTGGATTTGATTAGGCAATTATACAATCATACAATAACCTTATGGAAATCATACAAGCATAAATTAAGGATTAATACCCATAGAATGATACAATACACACATATTTTCTTGGTACTTTCTCTCTTTCACAGATTTTCTTGGAAAAATTGAAGAATTGAAATTCTACATGGTCAATAAGACTAGGTAGCAGCCTACACTACATTTTCTGGGCACTTTCTCACGTTTATTAAACAAAAACTCCCTAAAATTAACATCATCAAGATGAACAGTAGGGTGTAAATAACTAGATTTGTTACAAATTGGGTAATAGTTCCAAATTTTTATAGCTTCAGGTGTAAAAACACATGTATGCCTATAGCTGGTGGAAGCCCAATTCAGTTCCTGATTCAACCATTTTTTTCACACCGTAATCCATTGGTACTCTCTCTAACCTTTTTCAAAATAATTCTGCAGCATTCACTTAGCTTAGAACTTTTTCTTTTTGTGTTTTTGGATAGTTTAGAACTATATAATTTCTATGTATCTGTTGTGGGTAGGTGTGATTATTTTCTATAGTTTTAATTCAATCCCTTCCCATGTTAAAAGGTAGCCTTCTAAAATGACCATGGATGATTTTTTTTCCTTGTTGCGTAGACATAAAAATCGAATTTTGAGTAATACCCTCTGTTTTTTTTGGGCCCCTTTGGTTAAGTGAAATACCGAGATTGGTTTTTTGATTGTTTTGATGCAGTTACAAGAAATATAGATCACAATGTTTGGCTTAAAATAAATATAAAGAGGATAATATAATAGACTAATACCAAGTTTCCTAGGTAAGTTCTACAACCACAAAGAATCAAACAGATTCAATCAAAGAATCAAAAAAGATCACAGCAACATACGTGGAACCAAATATATTGAACAAACTCTGTTAGTTTTTACATTATTGAAAATACTACATCATGCAAACAAATGCACAATCTTAAACAAAGAAAAATCTACCTCATGGCAGAGCAAAAACAGAGGTAGTTACCTGGAATTGCGGTGAAGAACGACGATACACGAAGCAGAGCAAAAACAGCAAATCGTGAACCAATCCTTGTGAAACTGATGCGTTGAATCTGCTGGTTTTTACATTATTGAAAATACTACATCATCAAACAGATGCACAATCTTAAGCAAAGGAAAATCTACCTCATGGCAGAGCAAAAACAGAGGTAGTTACCTGGAATTGCGATGAAGAATGATGATACATGGAGCAGAGCAAAAACAGCAAATCGTGAACCAATCCTTGTGAAACTGATGCGTTGAGGCAGAGGACTGAGGATATATGGGAGAGGACTGGAGACACAATGGTAAAGGGAGGTTATTTTTGGTTTTCAGCAAAAAATATTGGCGGAATCACGATTTGCAAATCGTGCGATATCGAAATCGCAATGGAAAATTGCCTTTCCTAAAACGCGAAAATCTGCTGATTGAAAAATGCAATCCCACAAATTTCGCCCAGCCAAACATATCAAGATTTTCACGATAGCAGAAACACCCGTTTTTGTCTCTCAATACGCCTAAACAAACGGGCTCTTAGAAAGCTTACAAAAGCCAGCACAAGTAACTGAGCCACTGAGGTAAGCATGGCTGCAAAACGAAAATAGTAAATTGTTCTCTTTTTAATAGTTCATGTAAGAATTTTATGAGCTTTATATTCATAAGTTGAAAATCCCAAAATGAATTCAACAAACTGTGTTGTTGTTGGTGTTGTTTTTATTTTTTATTTTTTATAATATTAATCGATTGGTTCATGTTGACCCGAACTCGACCCAAGACTCGAAACAAACTCGAGTCTTTGCCCTGAGCCCGACCCGATCATCCATCAGACCTGCCCAAGACCTTTTGGGTCTGGTTGGGTCGGGTCGAGTGGTTGGATGGGCCAGGTCCATGCTCAGCCCTAGTCATCATTTAGTTATTGTACTTATTTTTCTCGTTGCCGGTCTTCAATGGTATTGTTAAATAGCGGGCCCTTACTGGGCCAAAATAAATAAACCACCCGGCCCAAATCCAAACCCTAATATAAGGAGTTTTGGCATCACTGTGAAGTGACAGAAAGAGAGGGTTAGGGCTTTTTCAAAAACCCCTTCGATTCTTCTCAGAGCTTCTTCTACGCTCTCTCTCTCTTTCACTCATTTGCTGCTTTGCATTTTTTGGTTTGAGAGAGATCTGGTAAAACCGTGAAGTGAAGGCCAAAAATGGCGCTCGCTTTCGACGAGTTCGGGAGGCCATTCATAATCATCAAAGAGCAAGAGCAGAAGACGAGGCTGAGAGGACTCGAAGCTCAGAAGGCCAACATTTCCGCCGGAAAAGCCATCGCTCGCATCCTCAAAACCTCGCTTGGTCCCAAAGGCATGGACAAGATGCTCCAGAGCCCCGACGGCGACGTCACCATCAGTACGTCTCTTTTTCTCTGAAATGAACTTTCTTTGTGGTTTTTGATTTTGGTAAATTAGGGGTTTTGAAGTTTTGATTGGATGTTAGTTTTTTTTTGGTTGATCTGTGTGGATCTGTGTGCTGTGTAGTAGTTAGTAGTAGTAAATAATTTGGAGTTATTATGTCTAAATAGGTTAATTGTGGAGGAAGAAATTTCATTTCGATGCAACGGGGTTTGAGTGGTTGCTTTAATATTTTATTTGAATGACACTTCTTTGACATTGGTTTTGAACTTTGTAAATGTAATTGTTGAATGAAGACTGTTATAATAAAATGTTTATTAATCAACTTTATGAGATTGCTGAGAGTGTACCCTCTAGAGTTACTAAATCGGGTTTAGTAATGGAATTGAGAGGGAAAAGAAGAGCAGGATCATAGGATGTAGAAATGAAAAGAAATGAAAAATTGTGGATAATAAAAATTAAAAAAAAACTTTGTAAGTGTTATTGTTGAATGAAGACAGTTATAAGTGTTTATTAATCCACTGATGAGAAAGCTGAGAGTGTACTCTCTGGAGTTACTAAATGGGGTTTAAAAAGAGCAGGATCATGGTCATTGTGATTTGTGAAATGGGTATTTCGTAATGGTTACTTTTATTTTATTTTGTTGCACTTAATGATGTAGAAATGAAAAAAAAAAAAGGAAAAATTGTGGACAATAAACTTTGTAAATGTAATTAATCCACTAATGAGATTGCTGAGAGTGTACTCTCTACAGTTACTAAATCGGGTTTAGTAATCAAATTGGGAGGAAAAGAGGTCTGGATCCTAGGTGTTGTGAAATGGGTGTTTCATATTTTTTTGGTTTTTTATTGTGTTGCACTTAATGATGTAGAAATGAAAATTTTTTTTTCTAACAATATTCTGTTTGAGTAGTCCTACATTGTTAGCACCTTTTGCCCTAGTGCATGGGAATAACACATTTGTAAATGAAATTGCTGAATGATGATTACGAAGTGTTCAGTAATACTCGTGATGTGAGACTTCTGAGGGTGTACTTTTTAGAGTTACCAAATCGGGGTTATTAATCAAATTTTGAGAGAGAGAGAGAGGAATCCTAGGCCTTGTCAAAAGGTCATTTCATATTAGTTGCTTTTAAAAAAAATAAATTTGTGTTAATCCTTTGGTTTTGAGTCTCTTACCTTTTTATTTTTCATGTTGTTAGCCAACGATGGTGCAACAATCTTGGAGCAGATGGATGTTGACAATCAAATTGCAAAGCTGATGGTTGAGTTGTCCCGGAGTCAGGATTATGAGATTGGTGATGGCACCACTGGAGTTGTTGTCATGGCCGGTGCACTTTTAGAGCAGGCTGAGCTGCTCTTAGAACGTGGTATTCATCCCATTCGGATTGCAGAGGGTTATGAAATGGCCTCTAGGATAGCTTTTGAGCATATGGAGAAGATAGCTCAGAAGTTTGATTATGGTGTGTCAAATTTTGAGCCTTTGGTTCAAACTTGCATGACTACTTTATCCTCGAAGATGTAAGTTCACTTCTCTCTCTCTCTATTGTGGTTCATTTCCGCGCTTTATTGGTATCACTAGAGTAAGTTCATCACCATTTGGCTATTTGATAGCTCATGTCACTGTGGTGGCACATGTAAATGGATATTGAGGTAAATTTTCATTATATTGTTGGCATTTTCCAATTACGTAAAAATTATTCATGGTGAAATGTAAACAATATCACGTATTGCCAGTTTTGTTTGTTTGTTTTAAAAAAAAAAAAATAATAATAATAATCATATGTGCATATTGTGAGTCATTTTGACTCTGGTTCATTGTTTTCCAATCAAAATGCGATAAAAGCATTGCTATTACCTATGATGTCATTGAATGTTGTCATATCTTGCGGTTCTGCCGCTGGTGTAGTGGTGTGTGAATTATATTTATTGTAATTCACTATATTATTCTTCTACAGTTGCCTGCAAATTGTGCCACTGAGGACTGTAATTTTTATAGTTATAATTAATTCATGTTTGAATGGGCACAAGCCCATGAGCTTGAACTGAAGTCCAGAATGTGGTTACCTAGTTGTTGCCTTTAAAGTATTGTAAGTAGTTCTATAAATGCAGTATGGACTCTGGTATGTTTTGTGTAATTCCCAAAGAGTTCCAGACCTACACTTGGTTGTGTTTATCTTCTGTTATTAATTATGGAAGGGTGCTAAGTGAAACTTTGTGGGTGCGTAGGTGACTATTAAAGCAATTGAAAGAGCTCTGCCAGCTCTTATCATTCTAGATTGTGGAAATTTATTTTAAAAAAATTTATTTATTTGAAAAAAAAAGCTTTCTACATATCCAAAAAAAAAAGCTTTCTGACACTTTGGCTTTGAAGGGAGAGTAATGATCTTTATTAATGAAACCTTTGAATAAGTGTATCTTCCCTGTGTTATGTACTGTGCATAATAAACCTTCTTTGTTATATTGCAGTGTCAATCGATGCAAGCGCAATTTGGCTGAGATTGCTGTCAAAGCAGTTCTTGCTGTGGCCGATTTAGAGAGGAAGGATGTTAACTTAGATTTGATAAAAGTTGAGGGGAAAGTAGGGGGGAAGTTGGAGGATACTGAGCTAATTTACGGAATCTTGGTTGACAAGGATATGAGCCATCCACAGATGCCAAAGCAAATAGAAGATGCAAAAATTGCTATCTTGACTTGCCCCTTTGAGCCACCAAAGCCAAAGACTAAACATAAGGTTGACATTGATACGGTAGAAAAGTTCCAGAATTTACGGCAGCAAGAACACAAGTATTTTGATGATATGGTTCAACAATGCAAGGTGGGATAGTGATATACTGTTTAATAGAATCTTTACCATTATTGTTATAAATTTTTTTTTCTTACATCTGTGACTGAAATTATGTTTTCTTTCATATACCTGTGTAACGTTACCTGGTATACCTCTTTTTTTGACATTTACTCTTCTTGGGTTTATAACTTTCAGCTGCATAGTCTTTCTTCTATGGCTGCTTTCTAGCAACGTCTTTCATTTTGTTGAAAACTCTGTTATATTCCTTAGGCTGACTTCTGAGCTTACTTAGGTTTAATAATATACAAATCAAAGTGTTGCTTCTTTCTCTTTTGACACCATGCCTTCTAGATTTAACGGAAGAGTGATTTATTGAGTTGCAGGATGTTGGTGCTACCTTGGTTATCTGCCAATGGGGTTTTGATGATGAAGCGAATCATTTATTGATGCACAGGAACTTGCCTGCTGTCAGATGGGTTGGTGGTGTGGAGTTAGAACTGATAGCAATAGCCACGGGTTTGTCTTGTTTTAGCTTTTCATGTCTTGATTTCGTGTGTTTTTTTTTTTGATTGATTACTTGAATTTTTTTACGGAAGTTGTGCTGTTTTTCCTTCTGCCTGTCTCAGTGGAGTGATGGTATGTTTTTGTAGGTGGAAGAATTGTGCCAAGGTTCCAAGAGTTGACTCCTGAAAAGTTAGGAAAGGTATTTGTTGCTTCTTTATTGGTGTTGCTACTACTGCTCTTACTCTGATAATATAATGTACAGCCAGATAGTTTTTTGTTTTACTTATGTCGTAGTCTAAGTTCATAGACAAAGTTAAGGTTAGATGGTGACAATTCTGGAGAGATGATTCAGTATAAATAAATGGGTGAAACTTAAGGTATAGTTTCTTAGGTGCAATACATTAGGTTCCCAATTAAACTCGGACACATAGCTGCATTGAATTTACCTATCAAAAAAGAAAAGGTAACACTGTTTGTGCTGTATTGGTTAATGCAACCATGTGTGAAAATTTAAATGGCGAACCCAATGTACTACAACCTAAGAAATTGTACTTAAGTTTTGTCCTAAATAAATTTAGAGCACAACTAAAATTATTCTTAAATTATAGTGTGTTTCTTATTAAAAAACTACTTGCAATTTATGTTTCTTACATTTTTCATGCTTTATGTAAGTTAATCTTCTTACTTTGCATCTCCATAATACAAGAAAATTTGGTTTGCATTTTTTAGATGGCTGGTTTGGTTTGAGAAAAATTGTTTGGCACAACAAAAGATTGAATGCTGTATATTGAACACTACTATTCCTAAATTGTAACTCTTGTCAGAAAAGCGTGTTTCTTATCAAACACGACTTGCAATTTATATCACTTACATTTTGCTTGCTTTTATGTAAGTTAATCTTTGTACTTAGTGTCACTATATAACAAAAGAAACTTTGTTTTGCATTTAAAGGCTGGTTTGGTTCGAGAAAAAGCGTTTGGTACAACAAAAGATCGGATGCTATACATTGAACATTGTGCAAACTCAAGGGCTGTAACCATATTTATTCGTGGGGGTATGTCAATATTTCTGTTACGACTTTTGCAATCAGTTGTTTTACTTATTATGTTTTCTTAATTGATTGTGCTCTGATTCTATCCATATAAAGATAAACGCTCTAAAATATAGCTGCGATCAGTTTATTATCAGTTTTTGGCAGCATTAGATGTGAACTTGTGTGTAGATCTGAATTATGAGCAATATCTTGATTGAAGCTTGCTACCTTTTAAAAAAAAAATCTTTTTATGGGTAATTTGCCCATGCACCTTATGGGTTTTAAACCCAATACCTCACCCTCCACCTACACTTGTGAGAGGAGGAAGAGCTATTTTAGCCAAGGCTCATTGGTGCCATTCAACTTGTTAGGATATTTCTGAATTAATTATTTGAGAATATTTTGGAAATATAATGCTGAGGGAAACTGTAAAGGAATGTACTTCAAGGCATTTGATGATCTCATATCAAATTCTGGTGTTTGATGATGCAATAGGTAACAAAATGATGATAGAGGAGACAAAGCGCAGTATCCATGATGCCTTGTGTGTTGCTAGGAATCTCATTCGCAACAATAGAATTGTGTATGGTGGTGGCTCAGCTGAGATTTCTTGCTCAATTGCTGTTGAGGCAGCTGCAGATAGATACCCAGGAGTTGAGCAGGTAGGACTGTTTCTTTGATGCTTATCCTTGCAATTAATTTGTAGACTGCTGAACATATTGTTCTTTCACCTGCAGTATGCCATCAGAGCATTTGCGGATGCTTTGGATGCTGTACCCATGGCACTTGCAGAGAATAGTGGCCTCCAACCCATTGAAACGCTATCTGCTGTGAAGTCGCAGCAAATCAAGGTATACATGACACGTTTATTATTTTTCATTCTGGCCTGATGGTTCTAATTTGCTCTCTTATCTTGTGCACTAGTGCAAAATGGAATTGATTTCTAATCATTGTTCGGGATTTAATATGCAGGAGAACAATCCCTACTGTGGGATAGATTGCAATGATGTTGGCACTAACGACATGCGTGAGCAAAATGTGTTTGAGACTCTGATTGGGAAGCAGCAGCAGCTCCTGCTGGCAACTCAAGTTGTCAAGATGATATTGAAAATTGACGATGTCATCTCACCTTCTGAATATTGATATGTCCGTGACTGAGATCTGTAGTTCTGCTTCACTTGGGCTCATAGTATCTTGTTAGCTTGATTTTGTGTATTGAGTGACTCCGGAGACCATATGAGCACTGTGGCTTATAAATTTTGGAGTGCCTTTGATTGATATTGTAGTATGATTTCTCGTGTTTAATATGTTGTTGATTTTGTTGTTATCCTTTGAAATGAAAATGATGGCTATTTACCCTGTGATTTTAGGGTAACTTAAAATGCTTGGTAAACTTTTTTAGTTGCAAACATGCCCACGTATCTTCACCCACATCTCTGTTGTGCCCACGCATCTGATGAATTCAAACTCACGTGGAAATGCTGCTTGAAAGAAGTGATTGTTCGGCTCGTCCATCAATAATGTAGTACTTACTACTATTATTTCCTGCCCTAGTTCTAGCCACAAATTTTGCGTTCTTTTCTTGGCTTACATGTGGAGAGAGTTCAGTGATCATCCAAGGAGCCCCACGTCCTTCACATCAAAGGCCATCAGTGACCCATTTGCTCTAAAAGATTGGGGGACACATTGGGAATGAGGAACCTGTTATTTATGGGTCCTCACTGTTAATAACTAAGCATGTCTACTGAGAGAGAGACAAGGCTCCAATTGCTTGCTGAGACCTAGTGTTTGTCTTTTGCTCTTCCTGGTTCATTTCTTATCATGATTATTATTGTTGGGCCCTTCCATTTCTCACTTGGTGATCATCTTCTGATGTTATCTCCGGTTTCCCTGTAAACGTTGCATCAAATGTTGGGAGGTTGAGCTGTATTGTATTTTGGATGGATCTTGGAATTTGGTTTTTTCGGTCACGGGGATCGTAGCTCATATGATCAAGAATTAGGATATGAAATTGGTTCCAGTCATTTCTTTGATGAAAGGCATTATTGCAGTATCTTGTTTAGTACGATTTGAAGTACTTGAGGAGGGAGAGGGAGCAATGTAGGTAGGTAAGCCATTTAATAACTAGACTAGAGAGCCCGTGATCAAAGAGTACCCTATGGATGAGACAGATGTTACTTGAAGTGTGTTATTACATGCCTCATCATTCTGGGAGAAAAAAAGATATGGTGTAATGGACATGGTAAGGTTTCTCTTATATGGCTTGAATCTCAAAAGTCTTTTTTTTTTTGGGTTTCTATCGTGTTTTTCAAAGTTTTCAATCAGAGACTATAAAGTATGAGACATATACTCCTTATTCTGGGAGAAAAAAAAGATATGATGTAATGAACATGTAATTTTTGTCTTATGTTACTTGAATCTCACAAACATAAGACATTTTAATGTAAGAAAATCATTACATGGATTCTCTCTCCCTAGAGGGAATATCTTTTGAAAGCCAATATGCTACAAGTGTGTTTTAAAAACATATATACTTTACACGAAGACGTCCAAAACACACCACAACCCATACATGCTGATCAAGGATTATAAATTTTGTGTTCAGGTTTATTTAATTGGTAAAGTTCAATCATGATACTATGATAGACCGGACGCCATAAGGATACGAAGGTCGTAAGCATATAAATATTTGTACATGATTTCTTTATAGTGTTACAGATTTCAAAGACAAATGCAAGATTGATTAAAAAAATGGAGAGCTGGTGAGTAGTGACAGTACCATGAGAACGTTCCTGTCATTGTATTTTCCTTCGTCTTTTTTCCTGCCGA
Organism: Castanea sativa; assembly: GCF_040712315.1. Lineage (NCBI taxonomy): Eukaryota > Viridiplantae > Streptophyta > Magnoliopsida > Fagales > Fagaceae > Castanea > Castanea sativa. The sequence continues at coordinate 43,899,699 of NC_134015.1, read as the reverse complement.
CCCTAGATTTGCTATTTATGGACGGAGTGGTGTACGGTTGGGGCATTGGCGTTTATGATGATTTGCACTGTCATTTATGGCGACTGTAGTTGTCGGAGACAAGCTTTTTAAATGTTAGGTACATATGCTATATGTGATAGTTGAAAAAAAAGCCAAATGGACAAAGTTTTCCTCCCAAGAAGAATCTATTTTAATGCAATTATTCATTCCATTCCTGACGGTAAATACGACACTTTAGGTGTATTTTTCTTTTTTCCTCTGTATATCCATGGGTATTAAACCATATTCTGGGATTGGATTCTACCCAAAAAAAAAATCATACTGGAATAGTGGGATTGAATGTTCAATATACTCTGCCTTTTCACATGTTTGTATCCTTTTATATCATGGAAAGGATGCTCTAGTCTCACACACACACGCTAATGCCACTTAACCATTCAAAAATCATACCCTGATTTATTAAATCATTTAAAAATATCACACTACTATTAACTATTAAGTAGGTTAGAGTGACTAAAAGTATAAGTGGATATTCAATTGAGTGGGATAAATTTTACTTTCAAATTAGTTTGTAGGAAATTTCTCAAACTCATTACTTAGCGATTTAAAAATCTATTCATATGTACTTTCAGTCATATGACATTTTTAATCATGTGATTTGTTTAAATAATTTAATAAGTCATGTGATTTAATATAAATATATGGTTTTATTAATATATCTGCTTTGTCCACAATATTTTCACAACAAATTATAGGTGATAAGTTGTTGCTGGTTATAATTTGAACCTACTATTGAAATTGCTATTTGGTTCATCAGTAACAACCACTAACAATTTACCACTTGAGATTTGTTGTGAAAATACTGTGAACAAAGCATTTCTCTTTTATTAATGACCACATAAGGAATTAGAGGACATTCTTATCAATGAGTAATGTTATGGTTACGGATATAAAATTTTTATAAGCTTTTTCATAATTGTTGATGTGGTATGTTGTAATTGAATTAACATAACTTTTATTTGGGTTTACTATTAATATCACTTTCATTATGCACGGTTGAAGTTATATTAGAAAAGAAAAGAAAGCAAAGCACTGTTGTAGCTATATTAGAAAAGAAAAGAAAGCAAAGCAAGCAGCTAAAACCGGATAATTTTGTAAGAAGAAAGCTAAAACATCAAATGGTGTAATTCATTTTAATGAAAGCAGTAACAAGAAGATGAAAATGACACTGGATTGCTTTGCCAAAAGAAATGATGAAGTAAAAGAAATGGCTGCGTTTTGTTTAATGAAGACACGAAACCAACATGTGCGAAGTTGTAAACCAAAATCTGTTACAAAGAAGGACAGCTATCAGTTTCCTATTAGACAAGCCTTAAAATGTTTAATTAGTGGAGTTAATCAGGATTGTTAATGGAGTTAGTTAATTCTTTTTGTTAGTTTCTTTCTTTGGTTTTGTAACTGCTCTGTTGTAGTAAATAAACACCACAGTAGATATTTATTTGGCACGCTCTCTCATTTTCATTTTGATTCAATAAGAAAATATCTTTTTATTTAGAGAGTTTTGCATTTTAATATGGTAAAGAGCAACCACTGATGTGGTTGCAAAATTGTGTAAAATGAAAAAAGTGGTTGATTTTACGCATTTTAACCAAAAAACTTCCTATATCAGTGCTTGTAAAATTGTGCATATATATAGTAACCGTGCATATATGCACAGTTATTGTAGTTTTGCATTTAATATTTTACTATTTGTTTCTCTCTCCTTCGCCTCATTCTCTCTTTTGCATCATTAAAGGAAATAATAAAAAAAAATGTAAAAGAATGAATATTTTATTAAATAAATGTTTAAAATAGATAAACTGACATGGGTGTTTTATAAAAGTTGATATGTAAAATAGAAAAAAAAAGTTTTTTTTTTTTGCAAAATAGACAAATTTTACACCATCTTATGCGGTTGCTCTAAGAACTTTAATAAGAAATATCTTTCTATTTAGAGAGTTTTGCATTTTAATATGGTATCAGAGTTTCAATAAATTAATTATGGCTTCCAATTTTGTAACCTATACAACCAATCCATTCACTGTGCCTTTTGTTACTCCTTCATAAACTATACTTTCTTCTAGCACATCAATGACAGATGAGTTTGCAAATAATCCATGTTTTCTTCCTATAGCTGAAAATCCAAGGATTATACTTGCGTCACAACCATTGATTGGTACAAAAAATTAACCAAGTTGGGCCAAATTTCCGTTCTTGGCTTTGAGTGCTAGGAAAAAAATTTAGGTTTGTGAATGGTTCAATTCCCATACCAGACCTATCTTCACCTTTGTATAATTCTTGGTGTAGATGCAATACCATGTTTTGTCATGGTTGGTCAATTCTCTCAACAAAGAAATCGGTGCAAGTGTGATGTGCATAAACACTGTTAGGAATGATCTTCGAGATAGGTTTTCTTAAGAAAATTCTCCAAGATTGTATGAACTTCAGAAATAAATTTCTCATCTTTTAGAAGGATCACTCTCTATGAGTTCTTATTTCACTAAATTCAAGACTTTTTGGGATGAATTTACCAACTATTAGCCTTTTACTGCTTGTTCTTTCTTATGGGATTGAATGATAGCTATGGAAATGTGACTAGTCAAATCTTGTTGACTAAGCCACTTCCTCTTATTAACAAGGTATGTTCTTTGATTCTGCAAGAAGAAAAGAGAAGAAGTATAGGTCATGGGGTAAATGTGATCTATCCAGTTGAAGCTACTGCTATGGATGCTGATGATGAAGAAAAATCCACCAGTTGTCGCGTGGCCCTCACTTGACTCGAAACAACACCTGCACAACAAAAGAAAAGACCAAACAAAAGGGCATCGGTGTGGTGCCAGCCAAAAACCCTCCAAAGGTCAAGTTAGAGCTTCTTTCTTATTCGCAACCCTAAAGTGCTAGAGCTGAAGTGAATTATGTGTACCTTGGTTTATGAGGGCTTTGGGGTATATATAGTAGTGTAGGGCCGAAATAAGCGCCTTGGTGAGGAAGTATTTTCCTTCTAGGAGAATAATTCGGGGACTTTACGTATCACCTAGAGTTCTTTTCCTTATAGGAATCTTCTTAATTAAGGTCAAACGTGTGGTGCAAGAACTTTCCTTATACATGCACACGTGAGGGGCAAGCAAGGTTGTGGACGAAGGTTTGCTTATCCCCTTCAGCTTTTCCCTCCGTCAGCTTCTCCTTCCTAAGGTCGTCAGCTTACGGAGCTGTTCTCGGAAAGGTCGTCAGCTAAGAGTCTTCAGCTTAATCTCGTCAGCTAAGAGTCTTCAGCTTAATCTCGTCAACTTTCTCCTTTTAGCCTAATGCCGTCAGATGTGAAGCAGAGTCGCGGACGTCGAAGGAAGGTGGTTCAATGACCATAGCTGACGTGCTCGTTAATCCCGTCGACTTCTTAAGGTGTTGGGAGCTAATTATAAAATCACCCTCATCAGATGCTAACATTGGTTACAATGCTAAGGGATATCAAGGTCAAGGATAAGGCTACCAAGGTCAGGGTCAAGGTTAGCATGGTGGGAAAGGTGGAAACTCTAAAAAGGAGAGGTCAATTTGCACTTATTGTGGAATCAGTCCATATAGCAGATGAATGCTATAAATTGCATGGAATTCCCTAGGTTGCAAGCTAAGAAGAGGAATTACGGCTACAACTAATCAAGTCTCATTTGGCTTACCATCAGGAAATTTGGGAAATTTGGATTTTTCTACTTAGAATTTGACTTCTATCTCAAATGACGATTCTCAATTTGAAGCTATGAACTTTTCACCATAGAATTCCTTTCCTTTATTACCCTTGTTATGCCCCAATGTCCCATCTCACAAGTTCAATGTGAGCAATTGCTTTCATTCCTCTCTTCTTAAGGAGATTTCAGGTTCAGGTACTGTTACACAACCTACTCATCAAGCTACTTTTGTGATGACTTCTACTTCTTTCCTTCAACAAGCATCCAATTCAGCTATTCCATATCAATTCCCTACTAATTTTTTAGGTAATCCTTATTGGATTCCACCAAATTTGTCTCATTCAAATTTTTTTTTTTTGCACATGTTGTTGATAGGTATGCTTATTAATTTGAGGATCAAATCATTGACATTGGGGCTATTAATCATATGATTCATTCAGTGGCTCAACCATCACTTTTGTTGTTCATTCTTGTGTGTATTTGCCAAGTGGGGAACAAGTTATAGTGACACACATAGGCACTATTCAAATATCTTCAAGTTTAACCTTGACTGGTGTTTTATGTGTTTCGTCTTTTAGCTTTAGCCCCATCTCTATTAGTTAACTTACCAAATCTTATTTTTGTTGCCTCATATTCCTTGGTATTTTTTTTTAATCTAGGACCTTGATCATTGAAGCAAGATTGGTCTGGGTAAAGAATGCAAAGGTCTTTACCTGTTGCAAGATTCATCTTCCTTCATTGCTTTAGCTACTCAATCTGATCACTCATCATCTTCGAAATTGTGGCATTGTTGTTTAGGTCACCCTTCTTATTCCAAGTTAGTTTCACTCACTAAAATTGTACCTTATGCTCTTTCAAGTAAATCACATTGCTATGATGTATGTCATTTTTCAAAGTAGAAAAGACTTTTTTTTCCTTCTTCTAGTACTTGTGTTTCAAAGGCTCCTTTTGAACTTGTACATTGTGACCTTTGGGGCCCCTTTTCTATAGCTATTATTGAAGGTTCCAAATATTTTTTAACTCTTGTGGATGATTACTCTAAGTGTACTTGGGTATACTTGCTTAAACATAAATCTGAAACTCAAGATTTGATTCCACAATTTACTTGCATGGTTGAAACCCAATTTGACATGAAAGTTAAATGCCTAAGAAGTGATAATGGTACATAATTTTTATTAAAAGATTTTTTTTTAAAGCTACTGATATTTTACATTAGTTGTCATATGTTGATACTCCTTAATAAAATCCTATTGTTGAGAGAAAGTATCAACACAGCCTCGATGTCGCCAATGCTTTAAAATTTCAATCTCAAGTACCTTTATCCTTATGGGGTGATTGTATTCTCACTACTGTGTATCTCATCAATAGGACTCCCTCTAAGTCTTTAGGTAATAAGAGTCCATATGAACTTATTTTCAATCATTTACCATCTTATTCACATTTAAGGTGTTTTGGTTGTTTATGTTTCATTTCAACCTTATCACATAATAGACACAAGTTTGAACCAAGGGCTAGGAATGTGCATTTCTAGGCTATCCTTATGGAATAAAAGATTATAAGGTTTTAGACCTTGAATCCAACTCTATTCATGTATCTAGAGATATAATCTTTTATGAGCATATCTTTTCTTTTGTTAAATCTTCTCATCCCTATGTTCCTAAGATTTCTCCCTCTATATCTCTTGACACGTTTGTTTTCCTACGTTGTGTTTTTGACATACCTGATTCTTTTCCTACTTCTGATTCACCTACCATTTGCTCACCTGATTCTTCTTTACCAGATCCTATAATTTCCACTTCCACTGCATAATTAGATTCTACTGCAAAATTAGATTGTAATGTAGAAACTAGCTCTTCTATTATCTCTATTCCTTCTCCAGCTATTCCTATTTCTTCACCACCTCTTCCTTTTACTCTTCCTATCCTAATAAAATCTTCTAGACCTCATCACTCTCCAACCTATCTAATAGAATATTCTTATAAGTCAATTAGTACTAAACCTACTTCTGGTCTCCCTTATGACATATCAGATGGTTTGAGCTATTCTCATCTAGGGACTACTTTCCATTCCTTTGTTATGGTTGTCACTGCTACTCCATTAGAATCTACTTTCTTTCATCAAGCAGTTAAATGTTTTGATTGGAGGGCAACCATGGATAAAGAGATAATTGCTTTGGAGTTAAACAATAGTTGAACAGTACTTCTTTACCTACTGGTAAATTTCCCATAGGCTGCAAATGGGTATTATCGAATTAAGTATAATTCAGATGGGACAATAGAGAGGTATAAGGCTAGACTTGTAGCCAAAGGTTATACACAAAATGAAGTGGCCAAATCTGTGTTCAAAAGCTTGTATGGTCTAAAACAAGCATCTAAGAAATGGTTTGAAAAGTTTTCCACTACCATTTTTGAGATGGGTTTTATATAATAAAAATTTGATTATTCACCCTTTACTCACACACAAGGACCTTCCATCACTATTCTTTTGGTATATGTGGATGATATCTTGTTGACTGGAAACAATGTTGCTTGTGTTAACAGTATGAAGAGGCTTCTTGATAAAATGTTTGGTTTGAAGGACCTTGGATCTACTTCTTAGGTGTTAAAGTGGCAAGGAATGATGAAGACATTGGTTTAAATCAATGGAAGTATGCCTTCAAAATTTTAAATGATACGTGATTTCTGGGACCCAAGCCTGTTAAGATTCCCATGGACCAGAACTTGAGGTTGTCAAAGCATGAGGGAAAATTCTTGCTGATCTTACTCATACAAAAGGTTGATTGAGAGACTTTTGTATCTAGCCTTGACTAGACCAGATATTACATATGCAGAACATAGTCTTAGCCAATTCCTATCAGAACCAAGAGAGTCTCACATGTTAGCTGTTAATAGGGTCCTTCAATATATCAAGACTTCACTTGGAAAAACGAATTTTCTTTCCTACTAATTTAGATTTGCACATAAAGCCCTTCTGTGATGCTGACTAGACTGATTGTCTAGACACTAGGAGGTCTTTAACAGGTTATGGTGTATTTTTGGGAGAAATTTTGGTTTCTTAGAGATCAAAGAAGTAGGGTGTTGTATCCAGGCTATCAATGGAAGTTGAATACAAGGCCATGGGTAGTTGTGAAATTACTTGGGTGTTGCAGTTGCTCAAAGATTTGAAGATACAACATCCCAAACTTGATATGTTGTTTTATGATAACCAGACTGCATTACATATTGAGCCAACCATGTTTTCCATGAAAGAACAAAAAATATTGATAGATATATTCACTAAGGCTCTGGGAATTTCAACTTTTACTAGACTTTCTGGAGAATTTGGCTTGATAGATATCTTCATTCCAAAACTTTCAAAGACTTGTTCATTAGTTCAAGTCCCAAAACCTGAGGTTTAGGACTTGAGGGGGAATGTTGAAGCGGCATTAGAAAAGAAAGCAAAGCAAGCAATTGAAATGAGATCGTTTTGTAAAAAGAAAGCTAAAACACCAAATGTTGTTGATGTCATTCACTTTAATGACGGCATTAACAAGTAGATGAAAGCGACATTGGATTACTTTGCCAAAAGAAATGATAAAGTAAAAAAAAAAAACGGCTGCATTTTGTTTAATAAAGACATGGAACCAACACGTGTGAAGTTGTAAACCAAAATCGGTTATAAAGAAGAACAATTGTCAGTTTCCCATTGGACAAACCTTAAAACGTTTAATTCGTGGAGTTAATTAGGATTGTTAGTGGAGTTAGTTAATTTGTTTTGTTAGTTTCTTTCTCTAGTTTTATAATTGCTCTATTGTAGTATATAAACGCCAAAGCATATATAATTTGGCACGCTCTCTCATTTTCATTTTGATTTAATAAGAAAATGTCTTTATATTTAGAGAGTTTTGCATTACAATACACCAATCCCAAGAACATGTTCATTGTTGTGAAAAATATTGTATACCTAAACCTAGTAAATAAAATACTAGTAAAGAAATAATGCCGGGCAACAATATCCAAACTAGGGGTGACCACGGGTCGGCTCGGGTCGGGTTTGTGCCCAACCAGCGACCGACCCGACTTCCTCGGGTTAAAAGTTTTCAAACTCGTTGCCGATCGGTCAAAGAGTCAGGTCGAATTAGACGGGTTCTTCGCCGGAAAATGGCTTGGTCTCGGTCGGGTCGGATCTGGCCGAAACTCATTGGTTGTGGCTGAAAATTGGGTAGATCTGGCCGAAATCTGGCGAATTTGGCCGAAAAATAGCATTTTATGGCAAGAACTCGCCGGATCTAGATGGATATTGAAGAGATCTCGCCGGATCTTGAAGAGATCTTGCCAAATCTCGATGAGATCATGCTGGATCTCAATGAGATCTCGTCGGATCTTGTGAGATTTGATTGAGAAACTGTATAAACAGTGGAGATCGGCGGCCTTTTGGGTGGTAGAATCGGTCGGGTTGGTTGAAATTGGGTTTAGATGCAAGGACTCGCCGGAATCGAGTTGGGTTCCTCGAAAACTGCCGCCGACTCGTCACTGGACTCAGATCGGATGGTTCCCGGATCAAGCCAATCAGAATCTCGGGTGGGTCAAAATTTAGGAGACTATGATTAAGACCTTTCACATTGCAAGTAATTCTCAAGTAGCAAATATATTTACTAAGGCTCTGGGAATTTCAACTTTCACTAGACTTTCTAGAAAATTGGGCTTGATAGATATCTTCATTCCAAAACTTTCAAAGACTTGTTCATTAGTTCAAGTCTTAAAACCTGAGGTTTAGGACTTGAGGGAGAATGTTGAAGCTGCATTAGAAAAGAAAGCAAAGCAAGCAATTGAAACGAGATCGTTTTGTAAAAAGAAAGCTAAAACACCAAATGGTGTCGATGTCATTCACTTTAATGACGGCATTAACAAGCAGATGAAAACGACACTGGATTACTTTGCCAAAAGAAATGATGAAGTAAAAAAAACGGCTGCGTTTTGTTTAATAAAGACATGGAACCAACACGTGTGAAGTTGTAAACCAAAATCGGTTATAAAGAAGAACAACTGTCAGTTTCCCATTGGACAAACCTTAAAACGTTTAATTAGTGGAGTTAGTTAGGATTGTTAGTGGAGTTAGTTAATTTGTTCTATTAGTTTCTTTCTCTAGTTTTATAATTGCTCTGTTGTAGTATATAAACGCCAGAGCATATATAATTTGGCACGCTCTCTCATTTTCATTTTGATTTAATAAGAAAATGTTTTTATATTTAGAGAGTTTTGCATTATAATACACAAATCCCAAGAACATGTTCATTGTTATGAAAAATATTGTATACCTAAACCTAGTAAATAAAATACTAGGAAAGAAATAATGCAGGGCAACAATGTGTAAACAAAGGCGTGGGTGCTCTTGCAGAGCTGCTAAGCTAGTCCCAAAAGAAATGTCCATTAATTGAGCACCAATAAACATCCATATGTAGCTGAACCCAATCCTACTGGTCATCCCATGTGAGGGAAAACCTATGTGGGACCAAAGAGAGGGAGAGAGAGAGGGAGAGTTTTATATGTATAGGGACTCATTTAACTGAACAATCATTACATTACACTTTTGTTCGTTTTTTCAACCCCAATGTCCCCCATCAAATTTCTGTTGAATCACAAAATAGTGGGTCTCATAGGAAAAGCTTAGATTCAATCCAAGAAAAATAAAAAGAGGCTTAGATTATTGCAATCCTCTAAATTTAATGTACTATATAAAAGTGAATATACACAATCTTGAATCTCAATCCTTTAATTACCATTGGCATTGTTCTTTTCCCTCCATATCTTGTCATTTTACCCTCATTGAGCATTTCATCTTTTATTACTAGCCAACTTTAGTCTTTTCAACCCAATTAAGAGACATTCATCAACAACGCGAGCCCTTCTTGCACTTAAGTATACCAGCTCCGGCTGTGATAGTACTCACAAGAGAAGATGGTCTTGCACTCAAGCTAGATGCCTTGGCGTAACTAGAAGACGCTCCGGCCCCAGAAGGCGTGAAGAAAGCACCATTCACCATCAAATCTCCTTCGGACCTCCAATTCCATTTCTTCCACTCGCTTTGTGGTGCATCTTCATGTTTAGTAACCTGGTCATGTCGCATTCTTGTATAAGTGCTACAAACTCATATCATAGCTAATGGTGCATGATTAAGTAAGCTACAATACAATGGAAAAACCATTTCATCAAGTATGGTCGAAAAAGAAATCATTACCTCCTTGCTATAGCCGTCATTGGGAGCAAGGAATCTATTCCCTTGGCTATTAATAGTAGGAGCTGCACTGCCACCAATTGCATACATTTCCCAATGCGAGTAGTCATTGTTCACCACATGGAAATAGCCGTGTCTACATCTGCAATTATGGGTTAAACAGAGAGCAAATTCAATATGAATCAAAACCATGGCCCTATTGTAGATTTCAATGACCTGATCAGAAAATAAAAATAAAAAAGCTCATTTTGAGAGCTTAATTAATTATACCTTGGCATCCTCTGCACAAGCCCTTCTCCAAAATGATTGAAAGCTATAGTGACTTGCATGCTTTTGTCTTGTGTGTATGAGTCACTATGACCCAAGAGCATGACTTTGTTATGGTGGGTCATGTAATTGTTAGAGATGGTGATGGCTGTGGATCCATGAATAGCATCAATTAGCCCATCATGACAACTAGCTAAAGAACAATGATCCACCCAAATGTGACTTCCACCAAAAATTGAAACCCCATCACCATCCGATATAGTCCTCCACCCATAATGATCAGGCGAGTCCCTCACATAAGCATTCCCACCTTGCTTGCAGTCATGTATATTTAGGCCATGGATAATAATGTTGGACACATACTGTATAGTAATGCATGGACCGCCAGCAATGTGCACATTTGCACCACGACCATCAATTGTCTTAAACGAATTCACGAGAAGCTCTTGCTTTAGCTTGATCACCATGTCATGTTTGAAAATGATCCATAATGGTTCATTTTGAATCACAGCATGTCTAAGAGTGCCGATCTTGGGGTTCACTGGATCATCATCACCAGGGTCTGTGACCACATATATTTTACCATCTCTGCCTCCAGTGGCATGCTTACCAAACCCAATGGCACAATCGGCTAGGCGTTGCCGGTTCTTTTCCCAATTCGGATCACACCTCCAGCAATCATCAATTGGATTCCCAGAACCACAAGAGAGATAGCCTAAATTCCTCCTAGAGGCATTGATGTTCCTGCAACCAAAACAACCCAGAAAAAGAAAAAAAAATGTCACACATTAGTACATTACATTATATTATATGATACATTATTATGTATAACTAACTAATCAAAGGTTTAATTGTCCTACTTGTGTACTTCTTGTACTACTAGTTCAGGGTCTTTGATTATTGAAGAGGATATGCAGGTTGGAGCTAGAAGAGCCAAAAGTATCAAAAGAATGAGTGGAATTTCCATTACTATTGTGTATTTTAATATAGATACACAAAGAGAAGAAAGTGGGTAGAGAGCAAACTTGTGAGGAAGTTGAGAGAGTTGTAATCTTATATAGGGAATTAAGAGGGTGAATATTTTTAATTTTTTTTAAAAAATATACTATATCTATTTTTTCTTTTTGTGATTCTTTAAAAAATTTTGATTTATACCAAAAGATAATAAATAAAGAGGTTGTCACAGCCTGATTAAACAAAAGGTTTGGGGCCACCATTCCAAATCCATGATTCATGGGTTTTAACTTTTAAGGGTGTCCAATCCAAAGGTTTGGCCGTCAATCAAACTCTCATTGAGAATTTCTTTCTAGCTTTTATGCTTTTCTTCCCTGAAATTTACTGGAATCTAGTGTCATTAGTGGGCTATTATATATGTACTATAGGTAAAAACTACTATTGAGCAAACTACAGTGTCTTAGGATGACATAGACAGGCAATTACATTTCATTTGTGACATTATTTACTCTTTTTGCTATTTTAACTATACACACCGACACTTCATTGATGAATAGTGTCGGTGTTGAGCTGAAAATGTTGACAATTCCTATTTCTTTCTCCATCACACAAACCTTCTTTTGCATCTAGTCAGGGACGGAACTAGGATTTGTATCTGGGAGGCCAAAGCTTAAAACCAAAAAAAAATTATGAAAAAAAAAATTAATATTTATTTCATATTTAACAAAATACTACAGACAAAATAAGTGTTTCTTAAACATCTCATATTATAAAATACATCAACAAAGTATAACATACAAAATAAGTTTGTGCGCTATTTTTGTTTAGTCCATATTTATTTTTTTATTTTGTTTTTGTAGTTAAAGGTAAGGGTGTCCACGGGTCGGTCCGGGTCGGGTTTGTGCCCAACCCGAGACCGACCCGATAGAATCGGGTTGAACAAATACTGACCCGCCGCCGACCGGCGAGGGAGTCGGATCGGTGCGGTCGGTTTTGCACCGGAAGCACGGTCGGAACCGTCCATGGTGAAAAATCCTGCCATAATTGTTGATTTCAGGCGAAAAAACGTCAAATCCGGCGGAGACTCACCGGATCTGGTGAGATCTCACTAGATTTGGACAAAATATCACTCGATCTACTTGATAAGTCACCGAAATATGAAAATCTGGTGCCAAAATCTGAAAATTTGAAGTCGGAATTTGGAAATTTGAGGCCGAAATCTGGAAAATACCACCGGATTCTGGAGAAAGTCACCGGAATCTGGAAATAATCACCGGAATTTGGAATTTTTTTCTAGAAATACCTAGTACATCGGTCGGATCGGGTTTTTTCGGGTTCTGGAGAGGAAAACCGAGACCGATCCGCCGCCGTCGGTTTTTGGAACAACAGACCCGTCGCCGACCGGTGACTTGATCGGGTCGGACGGTTTTCGGGTCAGATCCGGTCGGATTCTTCGGGTGGGTCGGATCTCCAGATGGATGGACAGCCCTAGTTAAAGGGGCATGAATTTTATTTAGTATACCAGTTTTGTTTTGTTTTTTTTTTAATTTTATGTATATGTTGGGGGGAGGGGGGGGGGCATGGCCCCCCTCTGCCCTAGTGTGGGTCTGCCCCTGCATCTAGTTATATGGTCGTTACTCGTTAGTACTGGCTTCATCTTCATTTTTCCTTTGATTTATATTTCTACATTTAAAACATTGTTCCTTCTCATTGACTAATCTAAGGTTTCAACTTTCAACCGTTGCAGTTTCCCTCATAATGAGGGGACATTGAAAGCAACTTAAAATACTACTTAATCACAATTTTGTTCTAAGGTTTAATTTGTTATGTATTCATTGAAAATTGTTCATTTATGTTTGTTACCCTTCTTTCAATTTTCAAAGCTTGTAACAATGAGGTGTATTTGTGACAAGGTTTTGTATCTTTGAAGTTATTGTTTTCACTCATCCTAGCTATACACTCAGAATGTGGCAGAAATCTCATTTTGCTTTCAATCAAAATTGGGATTTTTTTTGGGGATGTGGATCAAATTTTCCATGATTGATTTATTTGAACATCTTCAATGTTCATGCCCTCTGCCCAGTCACATGTTTCAATCCTTTTCATATGATGTGAAGGATAGAAACACCAACCCAAGTTAACCATTGAAAATGAGCAATTATCCCATCTTTTATTACTTTAATCTTTTAATTTTTTTAGTTATAAGTAAGAATCGCAAACTACTTGATGTGATTTGTTGGACCATCAAATATCATTACAGTGTATCTATAACAAATAGATGTTTAAACGAGTTCATTGAGTTGTTTCCTGGATCATTCCAAAATGTAGTAAGTACTTAAGAAACACAAATTTGTCCCATTCACTGTTAGCACCAAAAAATAAAAAAAAATTTGCCCCATTCACAATACTAAACTGACTATAATCATAAAAAATACATAATTAAAAAATCAACTTCAAAATGAAATTCTAATTATGTATTCTAAAAAATGCTATAAAATATTTTGAGTATAATAATGACAAACTTTCTCCTTCACATAAATATAATTAGTTTCATAAAAAATTTAATAGTAAACCTTACGTTTATGTCAGAGAAGGGAATACAAATTATTGTATTCTTATTGTAAGTGCACAATTGCACCTGGTCCCAAGAACAATTATGGGCTCAGGCCCAATATGCCTTAAACAATATGAATTTGTAGAGTGTGGGCTTGAAACCCAGGTTAGAAGCGTGTGAGGATTAAATGACAAACTAAAGATTGCAAGTAATTGGAAACAACAAAGAATATCGTAAATCAGCTTCCTCAGATGTAAACCGAGAGTTGTTCTTATATTATATCTTTGTCTTTGTTTCTTTTTCTTTTTAGGTTACAAAAAGTCCGTCCCTTTTTCTGTCTTAGATTGCTCTTTAAATACTACTCTTTTGAATGCTTTGTACACGTGTTGCCTCACCTCCCCCTTAGCCTAGATATTTCTTTTCTCAGTGCCTTTGAATAGTAACCAGAAGTTTCTCTTCCACTTTGTTCGAGTGTCACTTCCCCATAAATGCGGCGGGGTGGTAGGTGCGAGTCTTTAATGTGGAGGTAGTAGCCTTTATCTTTGACATTTCTTCAACCGGTGCTACTGGGGCGTTCTAGGGTTCACCCCTTTTAACCATTGGCCCTAACCGTGTCATCCCCTAATCTTTACTATGAAATCCCGAGTTCTTCGGTGTTCATCCGAGGGTAAGTTCACCCTCGGCTGGATCCTCGGACCCTCGGCGTATGGGCCGACCCATAGTACTAACAAATTCTAAACCCAGGAGCAGGTCGGCCTTCCTTAACATGGCCCAAAAGGCCCACATTCCCATCAGGATCCTTTTGCCCCCCACACTTATAATATTGTATAATTATGCCGAGCTTGGGAGTGTAGGCCTATTACTAACAGGGAAAATAAAAGTGGTTAGATTTATAATGAATTTGTTAAAGTAAAGCTTTGTTTCAGTTTGACAAAGACCCTGACCCATGGGTTAATGGGCCAAACTCCCTCCACTATAGCTAGGTAGCCAACAATATTGCATAATTACTCCATCTTCTAGTAATGTTTCAAACTGATTAGCCTAATAAACTTGTTTCATCAATTATGTTTTAACAGCAAGATCAAAACGATGTTTGTCCATGGCTGTTTCTAGGGATAGAGTTAGAACTTGGAGTTAGGGGTCAAAAGTATAAACAAATTTTTTTTTGAAACTCCAAATAAGTATTCAATTAGAAAGTTAAGTTTTTTTTTTTTTTTTTTTGAGTGGCTTGCTCTTTAGCCGCTTAGACCCTTTCCCCTTTTATTTTTTGGGTGTTTTGTGTATTGTCATACGTGTGTGGGTGTTCACTTTATTTTATTTTATTTTTTGTTTGCGTCTTGCGTGGTTTTGTTTTGGAGTGTTGTTTGAACTTAAGTTTGTTATTGGTAAATTTTATTGTTGAACTTGTTAAATTTATTTTAGATTTTAGATCAATAAAAAATTTTATAGCCTTTAAAAAGATCAATAATATTATTGAAGGGGCAAAGTGCAAATTTATTGAAACAAATTGGTAAATTTTGTTGTTGAGCTTGTTAAATTTATTTCAGATTTTAGATCAATAAATATTTTTATAACCTTTAAAAAGATTAACAATATTGTTGAGGGCCAAAGTACAAATTTATTGAAACATATTGCTAATATATATATATATATATATATAGACACACACTAAAAAAATATTGAAAAAAATTTGGGGGGCCATTGCCCCTCACGTCCAAGTATAGTTCCGTCACGGGTTGTTTCTATATCATTTTCCATATGCAATACAGACACAGTCATGCACTTACCCTTTTTTTTTTTCCCTCTTAAAGATCCAAATCCAACCTCTTTTCTTAGTTTGGAATTCATTTTTCATACTAAAAAACAAGCAGTTCATGCATTATTCGCAACAGTATATTACTTCATAAAGAATGAATGCCATGCAGAAAACACATGCTGCAATCGATAACAGTGACACTGCACGGGAATTTGAAGCCGGCGAACAAATACACTGACGTGGATCTTGCTGATTTCTTTACTTTCTTTTAGCTTCCACTTGTCAAGCTAGTATCCATTTCTTTTTCTTTCTTTCTTTCTTTCATCTTTTTTTTTTTTTTTGTAATTTTCCTCTTAACTTTTTCTTTTTGAAAAAAAATGTTAGAACTAAAAAAAAAAAAAAATTACATAATTTTTTTTTTCACAACTTGACACATGATGAGTGGTGGAAAAAAAAAAAAAACAATGAGTCTTCGTGGATCCACACTTTCACTATTTATAACTTGATAAGTTATAATTGTGACAAAATTTGTATAATTTTTTTAAAGTCCGGTTAATGTATGCCCTTAGGGTATGTTTGATTGGGTGGATTTTAGGGAAGAATGAAAAACAAAGAGTGAAAATAGGAGAGAAAATGAGTAGAAAGAGTGTTTGGTTAAGAGGGGGAAAGAGAGAGAAAAGTTGTGAGGCCTAGCTATTTTCTCTTTGGGCCTACCAAAATTTAATATTTTTCAAATGAGGAGAAAATGAGAAAGGAGAGGAGAAAAAATTGTGTTGGACAAAATAGCCCTTCTCCATCTAGCAGCTAACTTTTTGTCCTTTTCTACTTTTTGCCTTCCCCCCCCCCCCCTTTTAGCTTGGATAAAATTTCTTCTTGTTTGCACAATACGTTCACATTGGCTTGATTTTGGTTTTGATTTTTTTTTTTTGGGATAAAATTGGTTCTTTTTGTTTGCTTTTATATGTTTTATTTTTTATTTTTTTATCCTTTTAGCATTTGCTTATTTTATAAATAAAAACAAAAAAATTAAAGTGTCCATATAATTTTTTTAATATAATAAATGTGTTACTTTTTGTTTATATATTTAGTAAAGACGTAATAGTAAATTTATATCAACTTTATTTTTCATCCTCTCATTCTTTATCTCAACTAAACAAAAAAGTTATCCATCCCTTTACTTTTCCACTTCTCCAACCAAATATAAATGAGGAAAAATTAAATTTTTTCTATCTTCCAATTTTTCCATCTTTCTAACCAAATAGATTCTTAGAGTACACATTAATCACCTATTTTTAAAAATATATTATGAAAAAATTATAAAAAAGTTGATAATTTTTTCATAAATTTTTTTCTGAAATGGTGTACCAATTTAAGGCACACGTTACTAAAACTTTTTTTTTTTTTAATACGAGTTTAAAGATTAATAGATTATATGAACTTAAAGATTAGAGGTACACATGGGAGGTCCGTACTATCCGTGGACAGTGAAAAATTGCTGACATGGTCATCTTTGTCTGGGGAGCCACGTTCTCCCATGTGAGCTTTGTTCCCTTGATTATCCTCACTTGGGCCCAAGAATTTGATTTTAAATATACACCCTTAGATTCATTTACCTGGGGATCTGGAGCCGTTAGTTAGTGGTGTTAGTTGATCAACTTATCCAACTGTGTGGTGGGGTCGTTTTGTGGGGCCTGATAAGAAGAGAAAGGATAGATGATTTGAATTACCAATGGCTCATCCACTGAATCATTGTGGTTTTGATGTCATACCTTTTTCGGCTTTTTGGCTAAGATCAAAAGTGTTTGATGGCCTTTTTTTGCCAAACAGTAGTATTTTGTTTATGCAATATATAATATTTTTTTATTGTAACGCTTCTGTCTAAATTTATAAATTTATTTAGTTATGCAGAGTCTTTTGAAACTCGAATTTACTAAATATGAATTTGATTTATCTTTAAACTTTTTTTAGTTAAATTGCATTTTTTTTTGTTATAATACTTGAAATTTGAGTTTAATAAACTCGAGTTTCGCTTGAAATTGAACTTAAATTGCAAAAAAGTATAACACAATTAAATAAGTTTAGACGAAAGCTTTTTAGTATATATATACTTTTTGAAATTTTATAAAAGAACATTTATTAGCCTTAAAAAAACAAAAAATGTGTTTGATGCTGATGGTGTTGAGTTACGCCATTGGTTTTTGGAGAGTACATGGGCATGGAACCCACGATGTAATATACACCATACACCCACTTTTGTGCATTATTGTGTAATAGAGGTGGATAAGATTACTTCGTAAGGTAATTATGTGTGTTTTGAACTTACTTTAGCTTATTCTAAATATGCTGCATGTTTTATGGAAATATATTCCCTTCTTTTCGTTGGTGGTCCCCATCAAATCCACTCATGCTTTAAGAAATAAACTTTATAATTGATATGAAGTAAAAGACTTAATAATTGATATGAAGCCAATTCATTTTTTTATATATATAAAAAAATGTTTTGTTTATTTGGAGACACTGGAGTGATAGACTTGAAAGATATTGTAAATCAAAATTTTCAAATTTCATATTTCACATTATCGATCCATGAGGTTCTCAAAATGTTTCTTAGGTAGGAAGTGAAATAATTTGACAAAAAAATCACTTCCTTAAACAAAATTCAAAATTCAAAAAAAAAAAAAGTTTGGAGCACCAAATACAAATTTCAATGAGTACAACACACACACATATATAGACACATATACTTTTAGTTAACTTTATGAACAAATTTTTTTGTTATTGACACATAACAAATAACAATAACATTTGTAAGTTTTTTGTTATTGAATAAGGCACCTAGATTTGAATTTGTCTGTACTTAAAATTAATTGGTGCTTGACTTGATGATTTAAGAGCAATTATCATAAAATAGAAGTCATAAATTTAAACTCTATGATATCTATAAAAAAAATCATGTTAATTTGTATTTAGAAAAATATGCGACTATCCTTGATAGTCTCTCATAATCTTTAATTTTTTTAAGGAATTTGAACTTGATACTCTCTCATAATCTTTAATTTTTTAAAAGGAATTTGCAACATAACTCTCAAAAAGTTTTTTTGTTTATTATAAAAATGATAATTTTAAATATATATGATATTCACTTCATTCGAAAAGGTGTATCCAACAAGCAATATGCTTCTTAATTCACCTCTTATACATTGAATATTATGCTTTTGAAGTGGTGTTAGAGATACTATAAATTTTAGGACAAAATTTAGTTACAAAATTGGTTGTAGCCTAAGGCTACAATTTTATTCAATAAAATAAATATTATTACATATTTTAAATCGGATGTTATTTACTATTTGATTTATAATTTTATATTTTCTGTATAATTTTAAATTACAAAAACTTGCAATTTAAACAACTTATTGATGACATAACTATTGATTTTTCATTTTCTAGAATTTTTGCAAGCATGGGGATATAAGAAGAAGGAGTAATCCAATGGTGAATTTGTCAAAATTCATATCCAATAAAAAGATATTAAGTAAGGTTACAACCAATTTTGTAGCTAAATTTTGTCTATTTACCAAAATTCATCTCCAATAAAAATATATTGAGTAAGGTTGTAGCAACAACCAATTTTGTAGCTACAACCAATTTTGTAGCTACAACCAATTTTGTAGCTAAACTTTGTCCTAAATTTTATTACATAAACCTTATAAATTGATAAATCAAATTTTAAACCAAAAATAAAAAAGTAATTAAAAAATTTATTTATTATATTATTAACATGCACAAATTGTATTTATTGTCATGTCAATTTGTAAACTTTTTTTAGTAAAATAGATAGTAATTTTAGTAATTTCCCCCCACCCTTTTAACCTGGATCTAATGCACAAATCCATTGTTCTTAACGAAACATTCATTTAATAACCACAAATATTGGTGGAATTTGGATTTTATGAATATATGGCAAATTATTATAGCTCATGATGATGCTTGCGTGTTTGGTGCCAATAATCCTGTTTAAGCTAGTGTTAATTTCTTCCTAAGCAATGAGGCTTAAGCATCCAAATGGGTATATTCCGTTCCATAATCCATGAATCATTCAAACATGCCTTATTTCAATCAAACAATTCCTTTGTATCTTTATATCATTTGCTTGCCAAATGCCAATTCATTCTAAGACACAAGGTCAGTCAAGCAAGTTAATAACACTGTTCTTACCTCTCTTCTCTTACCTCTCTGGGTTTTTGTTTTTGTTTTTGTTTTTTTAACGATAAAAAAGAATAAGAAGAAGAAAAAGAAGAAGAAACTAGGGACAGTACTTCAAGCATATGCTATACAGCATATATATCATTGTCACCGACACCGTACCAAAGGTCCAAACCTTAGCCAGTAAGCTTCACTTCACAAATACATGTCCATACGTATGAAAAGTATATACATATGGGAATGTAGCACTTTGACTGAACCTATATACATTTATGATGACCATGTGATTGGCATTATAGAGAGAATTTGTGGCAAAACCAGCTTGTTATTTTCAAAAGAGAGATGAGTGAGACTCCACAACCACCAATTCTCATTCTCATAATGAAGATTTAAACTTAATAATAATGCATTTATTAATGAACTTTGATAGTGATATATATTTTTTAATCTTCGCCATCACTACCAACACATGACTATAATTAAGAGCTCAAAACCTCTCTCCTTCAACCAATTATCAAATCTCAATATATTAATATACATCTTTATACATATAAAAGACTTAACTATGGGTCATAATATGATTATTTCAATTGTGATAAGTGTTATGTGACTTAGTGTTAGTGTCTTGTTCTTCCTTTGAGCATAACTTGGATTCAAATCCTTCCTTCTCAACTTGTAAAAAAAAAAAAAGAATCAACTATCCAAATAAGTCTTTTGTTTAAATTTAAAGTGTATGCACACAATCAGTCAAAATATGATTGGGCATACAAAATGAAGAGTCCTCCATGATTCTAAGGAGTTAATTCTATATTTTCTCTATCTTGAGCTCGAATTACTTGCAAAATTTCTTCAGAATTTTCAATTTTCCAATTGTTGCACATCTTGTAATTAGCTAGGGATGCATTTATTTTGGCCTTAACATACAAGTATATATTTTCACAAATTGCAAGACAAAGTTTGTTGGTGTAGGTGCGAACAATGATTCTAAAGGCTTAAAAAGGAAACATGATAATTAACTAGTCATGTGCCCAAGGTTTATGCTTGTAATCCATAGCTAGCAACTCCCCATTTGATTAGACGGCACAAGATCATGATTTCATGACATTCTCTTCTTCCTCTCATTTCTGTCTTTATTTATTATTCATATTAAAGTAATGTTGCGCCTATAATATTTTTACAATAACTCTTAAATGGTTAGTTGTTATTGGTTTTAATTTAAACTCATTACTAATATAAACAGCTCTCTGCAGTCTATATAGCCAAAGCAAAAAGCCAAAAACCAATCAATAATGCATAATGTTTGAAGGCAGATGCCCTATGTACCACAGCTCTAAGAGGACGTTTGGATAGCACGTCCACGTCCACGTCCAGCCTTGTTTTTTTTTTTTTTTTTCCAAGCGCATCTGTCACTGTTCATTGGCCATAAACAGTGATTTTAGGCCAATGAACAGTACTTTTTACACATTAAAAAATTATTTTTGTACAGTATTTTCAGTTTTCAGTTTTCAGTTTTCAGCAATAAGTTCTATCCAAACAGACCCTAAGGGTAAAAAAATCCAGGAAGGTTTTGCTGCTATTGGGACTTGAGTCTTGCACATGGTTTAGTTGGTTTATTCGTTAACATATTCAACAATGTTATTTCACATTGTACAAAGGAAACAAAAATGGTATGTTCTCACTTCTAACTTCTCCTTCTCCATTGTGCCTGTAAATGAGCTTTATGTGAATCCACCTCGTGAATGACGACAAAAAGCGGACCATGATCACTGATCGAAGCAAATTCATATCTTATCAACGATGATAAATGACTAGGAGAAATTTGTTTTCTTTCTCTCTATGAAATGATGATAAGAGCATGAAAGCTTCACACACATAAAAATAGAATACCAGACAGACTACACGGTCTCAAATTTTTAATTTCATCATGGATTGAAACGTTATTTTAGAGTGAGGCTATACAACTTTTTCCACAATTTTAAAGTAGCACATTGTGAGTGATGGAAAAAAAAAAATTTATGTAAAAATAATAGTAAAAACTCACTACATCAGAGTTGTGACGAAAGTTGTAACACAAAACTTATAGTAATTAAGAACTTCTCTCATACTACTCATGCATGTGATTCAGGGTGATTGGGTACAACATAATTAATGGTACTACGCCATGTGAATGGAAACAGAACCCCTCTTAATGATTAGATCATGTGCAGAGTTAGGTAGTTGATAATGTCTACATCTTCCTCTATTTATAACCTATCAACTAAATTAGATTGAATTAAAATGTCAAACTTGCTTTATGATATAATATGGCTATATATTTTTATAATAAAAAAAAATTGTCTTTATGTTTCTAAGATCACAAACATGCTTATTCATCCTGTGAGTATTCTTCACATGACTAAAGTTAGCAGATAACATATCATAATGTTGATGCCAGAAAGTGATATTTATAATAAGATAAAGACATGAATATCCTTTAAAAAAAGAGAATAAATTTTGTACACAATGGAAGGCATTGCAAAAAGCCAAGAGAGATAGAGAGAGGGATTTGGGCTTTTATCTAGGAATTGGTAATTTGGTATGTTCTGCTCTCACACAGATTGAACTTCAAAAAATGGCCTGGAATTGAGAGTTTGAGACTTATACCAATCTTCCACATTTTCGTCTAATAATGATATACACTGAGCAAGACCCGTGTACAAGGAAAGGTCATAATAAGTCTCAAATATAAAGACAATTCTTTACATTTAGCTGTGATCGATTGAATATATTATACATTGTTAATAGTCCATGCTAGACATTGATCTTTATAATGGCAAAAAGAAACTTTGAAAAGAGAAAGAAATAGATATTTGGGCCTTTAGCTAGGAATAGATATGTTGTGTGTGTCTTTGGATTGAATTTCAATAGGACCTCACATCAAAGACCCAACCCAGACCATGCCCACATTGTTCGTCCCATTGTGATATAGAACATTGAGCAAGATAAAGGATGGGAGACCCTTGTAAAAGGAAAGGCCAAAAGATTCATATCCAAAGAACATTTTTTTGGCCAAACATGGATGCCAATCTAAACATGACACAGAAGGATCCAAAAAATTAAATTGATGATGATATCTCAATGGAATTCATGACCATTTTAATATTTTATTACTTGAAAATTTGAGGACAACTAGCAACAATACCCTTTGATTTTTTTGGGGCAATTATGTGAGTTAGTGTTGTTGAGATGATTAAAGATAAATCTTGGTAATTTGGATGCTATGATTTTGAATTTTTGATGCTTAAGCCCTTTATAGGGTCTTGGGTAGTGTTACAACTTTCAAGTGCTTTCTCGAATATGTGAATGCTTGGGTTTGTATTTAAAAGCTTATAGGGTTTCGGTTTGGTGATGTGTTACATGATAATAATGAGGGTTTGTATGAAAATGTGAACGGATTGTATGAATGTGAATGCTTCAAGAGAGTTACCAACTCCAAGAATGAGACTATTTCAAGGGATTCTCTATCTCTAGGAGAAAGACTAGAGAGAAACAAGGAAACTAAGCAACAATTGGGTTATTCTTTATGACTCTTGCCTTATTTATAGGCTATTTTTTATTGGCTCACTAATTGGGCATATGCTTTAAAGAATATAAAGCATATAATTGGTAGAATATAAAGTGAAATACAAAAAATGGCACTGATGATTTGTATTCATGAATAATGTGTTACATGTGCATTAAACATAACTAATTGTAACTAGCTCTTGAACTAACTAAAGTACATATGCTTTAATCACCAAAATGTGTCAATTATAAGCTTGTATGTAACTACAAGTACAACAATAACAAAACCAAAAAAAAAAGTTGTGAAAAATCTTGCTTAGACCCCTCTATTAAACAACAATGAAATTATTAATTAATTATTATTGATTTAGCTAAATTATGTGACCTACAATATTATTATTAATAACCATAAATCAATAACTCCCGTAGGAGAACCACGACCTAAATCCTTAGTTTGAGGATAAATACCCCTTCCACCTTAGAGAAATGCTACATCCACAACATTTTCACAATAAATTTTAGGTGGTAAGTCGTTGTTGGTGGTAGGCAAAAAAGTAATTTCAGTGGTGGATCAAATTAAAAACCCATAACAACCTGTCACCTAAAATTTGTTGTGAGAATGTTGAGGACGTAGCATTTCTCGTTACATAATGGAGTCACTAATCAATTAATTTCTAGGAAAATTAAGAAAACATTAAAAGATTAATCTTTAATAGTAAATATAAGAGTACATTGCTCAAAGTTACATTAGTGCAACTTCACTTAATAATATAATCTAGCAGTGGAAGATTGGTTTACAAATATTAAAATCCCAAGTTGTTAGAGAAAATGATTTTCAACGATTATTTAGCGCACTCATAACAATTTTTCTTTTAGTGAAACAATTTAGGGGTTTTAATTGGGTTGGCTTTATATATATATTCTTTTATAAACCTTAAGTAACATCTTAGCATTGTTTGGACTTCTTATACAATTTTGTTTTTTTAATAATTGGATCTGCTTTTTTATAGTTCAATATTTTGGGAAATTCTTGGAGGTGAGAGAAAGAATGAAAAACTCATCTATATATACTTTTAAAAAACTTAATTATCATATTAGAGTATTTTTGAACTTTCTATGCAATTTCGGCTGGCCTTTTTTTAATTTTATTTTAATTTTTAATGGGGGGCCTTGAGACTTTTTTGTAATGTTATTGGGTACAGAGAGCCCTAGGCTTAAATGGCCTAGACTTAGAGTCGGCCCAGGTGAATTTGGAACGTAGAAAACTTCACATGTTTACCCTTTTTTTTTTTTTTTTTGCAATAAATAATATTACGAGTTACTACCCTTTTAAAAAGAAAAAGAAAACTTTTAGATTCAAATAATATTACCACTTTTCTTATACAAAAAAAAAAATAGTACCACTTGAACTTTGGAAGTTTTTTAAAGAAACTTACATGATGTATATTTAAAAGAGTCGAACTCTTAAATATACAGTATAAACTTTAAACTTCTTTAATTAACACTCATTTTTTAACGTAGGATTAACCTACTGTTTTTCTTTTGAGAATATTAAAGTAATTAAAGAATGAGAAATGATATGTCCACAATATTTTTACAACATTTTTACAACAAATCCTAAGTGGCAGGATGTTACTGGTTGTTATTGTTGAGGCAAAAAAGTAATCTTAGTGTTAGGTTCAAATTTGAACCAATAACAACTAACCACCTAGAATTTGTTGTAAAAATGTTGTAAAAATGTTGTGGACATAGCACCTCTCTTAAAGAATAGAACATATATTTTGGACAAATACGAATATTGAATAGCATTAGTGCAACTACAAATGGTCCATGTTCAAAAATTCACGTAAATATTTAATGTTGAAATGAGACAATTACAACTTCTTCTTTTCTTTTCTTTTCTTTTTTTTTTTTTCCTTTTTTCTTTTTTTTTTTTTCTTTTTTTGATGAAGAAATTACAACAACTTACAGTTATGATACCTGATACTATATATATTAGAATTAGTGAAGATATAACAAATTGTGCCAAGGATCGTATGGTTTTCACCTACCCCATCAATCATCATTCAAAATTGGTAGGTTGATAGGATCGTATGGTTTATTAATTAATATTATCAAAATTAACAAATTAGTTCCCATTATTTTGTCGTATCAATTCCAATCAATCCATTAACTTATGAAGTTTAATATTGATTTTAGATAGTGGAAACTTATCAATAAATTACTAACTGCTAAATCAGGCTTCGAAGTCCGAAGATGACCATATGAACCCGGAACCAACCAGCCCACATAAATCTCACTTGACTTACTTTTTCTCCAAAAAAAATAAAATAAATCAGTGTCTTTTGCTGAATAAAAAAAAAATCTCACTTTTTAAGGTTTTTCCACAAATCAATTCGAAGAAATCTCCTCCAAGACTCTTAGCATGTAACTAAAATTAGCATATTGATGGTTATTTAAATAGCTATGGTAATGGCTTGGAAGAAAATTTCTCCAATCTAATTTTGAGGTAAATTTTTTCCGACTACATTGATTGTTGAAGACGGTTAGGGCCCCAGTGTGTGCTACAGGTCATTCAAGGAGGCAAGTCCTTTAAATGGTAGTCATTTCGGAGTTTCATATTGGTGTATATATCATATGCAATGCATATAACTCACTTAAAATAATTGTATATAATTACTTTAAGTGTGTTTTAGTAAATGAACACATATCTTCCTATTGTTGATTGTAGCCTTTGGCTACTACCAAATTTGTAGTCAAATTTTGTCCAACTAAAACCTAGTGTAATCATCTCACCTTTCTTTCTTTTTCAAATAAAATTTTGTCCAAATTTTATTGAATATGATTTTTGTAGATTTAATTGTTGAATTGCATATTTTTTATGTTCTTAACACGCATGAAAAATTTTATTCAAATGGGAAGTTATTTATCATTCGATCAATAAACATAATTTTTATACATAATTTTTTACCACAAAAACTTGAAATTTAAACATATCTTTTTTTATACAAGATAAAATTTCTAATCTAAACTAATCTAAGTGTATATGTGTGTGAAACTCCTTGTTGGAGACTTGAACCTCGGCCCTTACCCCCCACACCCCACAAGCGTTTATACTTGTAGAGTGACCATCGCACCAAGGGTGCGCGGTGGTAAATTTAAACATATCTTTAATGACATAACTATTGTTATTTGATTTTCTTGAAATTTGCAAGCATGGAGGATTTATTAAGAACTTGCAATTTAACGATTAGATTTTCAAAATTCACATCTAATAAAAAGATATAAAAGAAGTTTGAAGTGTTTCTCACCAAACTAGAACATTTTCCTCTTCCTTCTCACTCTTCCACCCTCTCAAGCCCCCACTCTTTTGGCTGCTGCCCTTCAATCTCTCACTTAGGGTGAGTTTGGTTGGGCTTTTTGAAAAAGTGCATAATGAAAAAGTTGAGTTTTCAAAAAGTGCATAATGAAAAAGTGATTTTTCAAAAAGCTGAGTGTTTGGTAAAAGCTGTTAAAAAGTGCTTTTTGAAAAAGCTGAGTGTTTGGCTAAAACTATAAAAGTTGCAGTTTGAGGGATAAATTACCAAAAATGACAATGTATATATAAAGGAGTTTATTTCATACTTAAATCAACTACTTCATATACTTACTAAATAATAATAATGATAATAATAATAAATTTATATTATTGTTCTCATTTGTTGTTTGGCTGATGGGGCATGCCCTAGCAGCAGCAGCTGATGCAGCTGCTGCTGCTGCTGATGGGGCATGCCCCAGCGGTAGCAGCCACTGCATCAGCAGCTGCTGCTGCTGATGGGCAGAGGCTGGAACCAAGTCAGTCAAACAACAAATGAGAACAATTTTTGAAATACTCATCTGTTCTCTTTTTTGACCCAAAGAGACAAAGGAGGAAAACCATGGACAATTTTTTTCTTATATTCCCTAAATTTCTCACATAATAATTTCAACAAAACTTTCAACTTCAAGTACTGAAAGTTCAGGGTTTTTTTTTTTTTTTTTTTTTCTCTATGCAATAGTGAAAACAGAAAGAAACCCAGTGCCTAAAACAATATATAATTCACAGCTTTACAATCAAAAAGCTCCTATATTGCACAAAATCAGAGAATTAAAGAGAAAGCTAGCAACACATAAAACGCAAAATTCACAACAAATAACTCAGGATTACACAGCTCAAAGGCTATTCTTTGTTGGATTATCATACGTCAAGGTTTCCTTTTTATGAATTTTGTTACTTTTAGGTATTGATGTGCACTTGTTGATCTAGCTTGCACATCTTAAAAATGGATATTTACTTAAGATCAGAGACACAATCATGATTGAAACACAAGCTGTCAGAAAAGAATACTGATTCAGACATGTGATGCAGAAAAGAACACAAGCTTTCTGAATTTATAAACCTAAAATATACGATTATGCCAACATTAATATATATAATCTTAGTTTAGGTTTGTTGGTTCAACCCTTTCAATTCATGTGATAGCTCGCGTAAAGACTTTCATACACATTTAGTGCCATATAATAATTAAGAAAAGTTCAAACCCGTGAAGGTATATGACTAATAAATATATAATCCAAAATGTATAAAGTTCTGAAATTGTAGAAAGTGGTCAAGACAAAAGATCAAATACATTTTTGGTAAGTAGATAAAAGATTAAATACAAAAAACAAGAAATTTTTGGTAAGTAGATCAAATACACCCTATTTGTTCAGATTTGAAAAAAAATTTCCCACACTCAGTAAAAAAAAATTTTTAGATCACTGTTGGTACCTGGTGGTTTTCGGTAGCAGATCAGTCTTGCTTGGTGCTTTTTTTATCAAATGCATACCTTCAAAAAGACTTTCTTAGATCAGAAAGTCTCATAAATAAATTTAAAAAAAAAAATTACAGATCAGAGAAAACGAAGAAAGCAGAAGAGGAAGAAGAAAGCAGAAGAGGAAGAAGAAGAAGAAGTCACGGATGACTTACCACAGAGAGGTCGATAGCAACACGGAGAGGGCCGAGCAGAGAAGAGATGAGAGGAATGAGGGTCAAGGATTTCAGCGGAGCAGAGAGATGAGATGAGAGGATGATTCGGTAATTTTAGGACTCAGCCCAACGGATAGCTGAAAACGTTGATGGACGTTTTGCTTATGGACCTCCAGACCTCCATAAACAGATTCCACGTTTTCGCCTTGGCCCAAAACGCAACTTTTACCCAAAAGTTGCGTTTTTGCTTCACCAAACGCCCAAAGAAACCCAACTTTATGTAAAAGCTGCGTTTTAGCCCCTAAAAGCCCAACCAAACGGGCACTTAATCTATTGACAGCTGACCTCTGCACTATATAAGGCCTTTCTTTCTCCTTCTGTCTCATACCTAACCAAGCCAATCACATTGTACTGGCCAATTGAGCACCAATCAACTCGGTTTCCTCCCTTCAATCAATGCGGCTCAATTCAATTCCAAGAATTACAAATTCTACTAGATCAATTCATTGGAAAAACATCCATTTACCGTTATCAAACAACTAAAGTACAATCCTAGAATACTCTTTCTAATTGAAAAATGGAATCATGGTTTCGTAAATTTCACATATTGGTTGGTATCTCTCTCTCTCTCTCTCTCTCTCTCTCTCTCTCTCTCTCTATATATATATAACCCTTCTCGCAACATGTAAAATTTTACGCAATTGTTAGATTCATATAGGAAGCGAAAGAATACATATATCCAATTCAAGAAATAATTATTACTTTATTTAAAATTATTTACTTATTTTGTCAAGATTTTTCAACTTAGTAGTACCACCTCCACCCTTGTTGTGGCTTCATATATGGATTCAATCCATCAGTAAAAATCAAAAAGTTATGATTCAATCCATCAGCAAAAATCAAAAAGTTATTTATTTGTTTCTTTTCATTCTCATTCTCATTCTCTATTTTGGCCATACTCAATTAAAGCAAAACAAACACCTAAACCAATCCTAAACCCTGTCTAGCTAACCTCATTATTAGTTTCATTAATTATACATATTGAGAGCTTTGGAATTTTTTAATGCCATTAAATCTAAAACTATATTTTCAAAGGACAATACTATACATATCATAAATTTTACTATAAAATATTTTACAAAAAGATATACCAATAAATGTGATTGAGAAATTTCAATAACTAGATAAATGAATAATTGAAAAAAAAAATTGGTGATAAGTGATGCATCAATTTGTAAGCCTTATGTAATAAAATTTGTAAACTTTATGAGAGAGGCGAACGCAAACCAATCCATGCCAATCTACCGACCCAGGACCGAGCCGTCCATGTCACCACATGTGAATGTTGACATGGATGTTGGCACTTGGCAATGGTGATGCAGGAGACACAATAAGATCTTTATTTAGTATTATTTATGTTTATAAGTAAGGCTATCCAAACCCATCCAGAGACCCGACCCACCCGAAGAAACCAACTGGAACCGATCCGACATCGGCCAACTCGACTACTCTGGCAGTTGGCGATGGGTCTTCTCCACCAGAAACCGACTCTGGCAGGTCGGTTTCAATTTCTCTCCCCCCAAAACCCAAAAAACCTTAACTGACCGGTGAAAAACCCATATTTTGGCAAAAAAATTTGGCCAAAAAGCTAGATTCCAGCAAAAAAAAAAATTCTAGATTCCAGTTAAAAAACCTAGATTCCGGTGAAAATTTTCTAGATCTTAGCAAAGAAACCGAGATTCAGGTGATATTTCATGTAAATCTAGTGAGATTTTGACTGGATCTGGCAAAATCTCATCAAATCTGGTGGGATTTCCGTCGGATATGGCAAAATCTCATAGGTTCTGATGAGATTTTTGCCGGATTTGGGTTTTTCTCACTGTTTTCTCACAGTTTCCTCACCGTTTTCTCAGATCTATGACGCCGATCAACCTGTCCACCACCCATTGAAGTTCTGATCTGCCCGATTTGTCTACTCTGGCGGTCGACGGCGGGTGAGATTTTCTACCACCTGATTTTGTCAAGTTAGTTCCGGGTTGGGTACAAACCCGACCCAGACCGACCCATGGACAACCCTCTTTGCTAGTCAATAGTATTTTATGTTTTAGGTCTATTAGTATTTTGATTTATAAGCAAGGTTATTTTTGTAATAAATCAATTAAGGTTTCCTACATCAATTAGAACTAAAGTTTAACAATCCTTTATAAGCAAATTATTGTACTCATTTCAGAATTAGTAGATATTTTGATGAATGAAAAAAAAAGGTCATTTGGTTTGGTGCTGACTCTAGTTATGTCCTAGGTGTTGACTCCTAGTAATTTTCTCGCTTGATGGTGACTCTAAGTCAGGCCTAAGTGTTACTCCTAGGCCATACTCCTTTATTTTGTTGTTGTTTAATATTGTCCCAATTGTCCTTTCCCCATTTCTGACATCGGCCAGTTGGTATGTCGGTCGTGCATTTTGGATTTCAACAAACGCCAAATCAGTTGTTAGTATCTTTTACAAAATACTTCAAAAGTAAACCCAAAATCTAAAGTTCAAATCTAAGATATGGGAGTTGTTAGTATTTTTTACAAAATACTTCAAAAGTAAACCCAAAATCTAAAGTTCAAATCTAAGATATGGGATTTCCACACACGCTTGTAACAAAACAAGCTACCACTTCACACACAATCTCCAATCTTCAAGTTCAAACCAACTACCATTTCACACATAATCTCCAATCTTCAAGTCATTGTTGAGACCGTCATCTCGACCTCCGTAATTTGGTGGTTGATTGAAGGTTAGTGATCGTCTTGCCTCTGTTGTCTCTAATTGTTAGTCCCAAGTTAGATTGAAGGTTTGTAGTGGGTTAGTTTTGATATTTAGATCTCATCTTAGGTTTTGATTCATGAGTGTGCATTCATTTAGTATTCGCTTAAAAACCCAACTTTTTTTTATCATTTAACTTATTTTTTATACTATTCATAAGTCCCATTGCACTTTTTGATACTATTCATGAGTCTTACTATATTATTTCAGCTACTTTTTAATTTTATCTAAAGTACTTTTAACAAAGAATTTTTAGTTTCAATTAAATAAGCTGTTCTCAAACGGACACTGAATCTAGGAAGATTTTTTGATTTGGTTCCATCTCTCTCTCTCTCTCTCTCTCTCTCTCTCCGACACCCACCAAAGGATTTTGATCACCACGCAAACGGAAACCACCAATAATGTGGCTGGAAAACTGTTCCACCAGTGGCAATGGTTTGTGATTTAGGATGGAAATGGTTTGTGATTTTAGGAAACCGATCGCCATGCAAATGGAAACCACCACCAATGTGGCTGGAAAACTGTTCCACCAGCGTGGCTATGGTTTGTAATTTTAGGAAACCAATGGTTTGGGTCTGGTGCAGTTCAAGAATCCTTTCATCCTTTCAAAAACCGGCCACACTGGCTGATGAACACCCGTGCTTTTTTGTAGTATAATTTTATGTCTCTAAGATCAATTTCAAAAATATAAAAGAACATAAAAGAATCTTGGAGCCTCCATAAGATGAGTGAGAGTGGCAGAAAGAGCCCTGAATATCTAAATTAGGCCATCAATTTTTTGGGACAATATTCACATCTAGCGAGGACCGAAATCTTCCAGAGGCCCTGGTCCTAGCACTTTGGACTGCTCCAACAATGTCACTGACCCGCAGTTGGAACAAATGGATATTGCTTTTAAAACAATGCAAAACTCAAGCCAGTAACAAACTTTCAAAAAAAGAGATGCTGATGCATGTATTCTTTTTTTCCTTTGAATTTTAAGTAAGCAGATGACTTATGAAATCAATTAAACGATAGAACATGTTATAAATCAACTTTGACAAATGTATCAACTATCAACTACTTGAAGCCTAAGAGCAAGCCAAGTTTTCAGATATAAACAACCATGTAGCATCTGCTTAGGCCTGTGTTTGTTACCTAGCTTGAACATTCACAATTTTTTTTCTTCTTTGTTTCTATTTACAGAATAAACAAGGAAATCTAAACACCAAATGCAATGCATGCTATGATAAATTAGAAGATAAGCATGGTGCAAGCAGTGGGCAGGTAAAGCTACTAATGATCCTAGCTGAGATCAATATCAACCCGTTCCGGGTTTCCCCTTTCACTCTGGTTGGCAACAAGCTCTATGCCCAGCTGCCCTTTATCTCCAGCACCGAATGCATATAGTTTCCCTGATTCAGTAAGGGCAAAAGTGTGGGCATTCCAGTATATAGAATTGGTGAGGCTGATCTGTACCACACGCTCATTAACTTGCTTCAATGATGTTACCAGCTCTGGACTTAATACATTTGCATGCCTGTTTCCCTGAAGAGTAAATATCAAAGACAACCAACATAATTCAGTAACTTCATCAAACTGGAAATCTCTCCTTATCATAAATAGTGCATATGACAAAGACAAGGACAGTTCTCCAATAATGTTTCACAATCACTAAATGCGCATCAAGTTCATAACTTTGTTGTCACTAGATCTATAGCTCTAGATGTCAACAGCGACCTGATATTCACAAGGTTCATTACTGTCTTTCCCAAGACATTAGAGCATGCACATGGCAATGGCAAGCACATTATTGAGATATAGAAATTGGGAGCTTAACAATTGGTAGGTATAATGTCAACAAGCACAATATTATAATCAAGAGCATTAAATGCCTTCAACTATAGGAAAGGTCAATGCACCAATAAAGTTGGTTGCATATCCAGGAACTAGTCGCAACAATTTGATGATTCAACTAATAAATAAGAAAACTTTTCCATGCAATCAATAATTCAAAGTGACTAAATTTTAGGCAATAAGACGAAGATGTCTGGGCTTAAAAAATAGTGTCGAAGGTCCAAGGACACATAAATCAGTAGTTGTATAAAATCAGAAAATTGGGTACAATCTTTCCATTGAACCTGCTCAAGCCAAATTAATAGGTTAGATAATAAAGAAAAAGTAGGAAAAACCAAGACCTGTCCATCAGCACCATTACTATGTCCAAGACTGGCAGATTCTCCACAGCCAAAAGAGTAAACATCACCGTCATCAGACACCACAAAGGTTGTGTAATCCCCTGTAGCGACATGAACGGCTTTGACATTGCTCAAGGATTCCACGACCTTAGGAACTGATTCACATTCTTCATTCCCGTGACCCAAGCACCCATAACGCCCCCAACCCCATGTGCACACCCGTCCATCCCGCCCTACCACAGCGGCATGCCAAGCCCCAGCTGCAACCACCATTGGCTGAAGGTTCAAAAGCTGAAACTGTTCAATCAATCGGGGGTACTTCTCATCAGTTCTTGAACCATGTCCAAGCTTCCCACCCAAGCCACACCCAACAGAGTATACTGACCTGATATGATTTGAGAAGAAGATCAAACAACTCAGTAATTATGTTGCTATCATATCCAATGCATTTATTGAAGTAAATGTGCAGCCATATAAGGAAACAAGAGAAATGCTAATCAGGATTTCAGAATGTCACAGCTCTCTCAGAAATTTCAGGATAGTAAATTGATTTTAAAAAAGAAAAAAATCCTGAAGATTTGCAAATTTATCTTCTAAAGACCAATTCAAAAACAAATTTTAAAAAACGACTTCCTGTGAAAATCAAAAAGAGATACCTGTCTGAGTATCAATTAAAACATATATACAAGTATGTTTATAACTTCAAATAATAGAATGCCATCTCAAGATAAAGAAATGAAGACAGAGCTTACATGCCACTAGGTTGACAAGCCAGAGCAAGAAGGTAGCAGTATCCTGCTGCAATTTGCACCACTGGTATGTTTTCGAGTGCCCCCAACAAGGGATGGGGCTCCAAATCATTTGGATCAGTCTGGTGACCAAGCTTGAAATCATCACCCCAAGAAAATGTATAAACTCTGCCTTCCCTTGACAGGACAGCTGTGAAGAAATTTCCAATTGCAGCTTGCACAACAAATATGTTTTTCAAGGACTCAACCAGCAGTGGAGTTGTAACCAATTTACCACCTTGAACTCCATACTCGGCTTCGCCAAATGATTCTTTTCCAAAGGCATAAACCAGGCCGGCATCACTGATCAGCATTGTCCTGCCAGCCCCAGCAGCTGCTTGGATAATTCGAATGCCTTGCAAAGATCTGCAACATAATAGATTTCCATTAACTTTCCTTTTTAAGTCAGGTAGTTCCTTCAGATTCTTGCATTTATTGAATCAGGTCTCAGAATATGGATAAATGTTCACAACCTGATAGGCCGAGGTCGCCACTCCTCTTCAGTGGTGCCATGTCCAAGCTGTCCTGAGCTGTTGGAGCCGAATGTGTAAACACTTCCCTTAGATGTCACAGCAATGCTGTGACCTGGTCCTGCTATTGCCTGCGATTTCTCCCTCCTGCAACATGCTTCTCCAGCAAGCAAGAACCTCAGGACCAGCTTCCATGAGCCCCCACATCTTTGCTTAAAATCTAGGCGTTCTTCTGTTGCCATTCGCCTAAATATGGCCCTCTTTTGGCACATGTCAAGGGCAGCAAGCTCCGATAAGGATAACTCAAAGTCAGGGGCAAAGTTTGCTTGCTGCCTGAAGAAAGAGCATGTTGCCTGCAATAGGCACATTCAAAATCAAATCAGGAGCATTATCAATTCTAGCATTGCAAAAGAACTTCATTCTCAAAATGTACATAATCAAAGTACTTGCCTCTAGTTTTGCAAGATCCTGAGGATCCAAATTACACGCCGTAAGGACATGAAGGACAATGGAAGGATTGGCAGACAAGGGGAATTCTCCGGGGACGGAATCCCCAAAGCAATGGCGTTGCTGTCTTTGAAATGCCGGTACAGGTGTGGCAACAATAGTAGTAACTGGCTGGTCAGTAATGTTATGGTATTGAATAGTTGGGGTTCCACTCGTCGTTGCATCCATGGGCACTGCCACAGTTTGCAGTGCCCAAATTAGGCTGATGAATAGATCTAATTTGCTGGGAATTGGGAAACCATAAGCACAAAAATTACTACATTACTCTCTCCAATGACTATCCGATGCCTAAATTTAAATACATCCTTCTATTTATATCCACTATTAGAATATTGGTCAGAGGTATCTACCTTATAATATATATTGATCAGCAAACTTCAAGTCTCAAACCTACAAATAAAACGCATGCTCATAAAAATTCCTTATATGAAAGAAAGTGAAAGAAAACTGGATTATATGACAAACCATCTCCATTTTTACATTGCACACTTGCACAAATCGAAAGAAAGTTCATTTCCCAAAAAGGCATAAGAAATATAAATCGTCTTATAGAAACAAGGATATACATAGATGTACCAAGCGAATTTGTTAACCGATCATCGAATTTATGCTCAAGCCAAGCAAAATCAGCCAAACTCAGAGCATCCAAATATTATCAATTCCAAGAGTCAAAACAAGCCATTTATAAACACGCCAAAAAGAAGAAAACTTGTAAGAGAAGAATACCAATACTCCATGGAAAAGGATATTCCAATCCCACACCCAACAGAAACCCCAAAAGAAAAGAATTTTAACATGAGAAGAGAAACTCCTATTCACGTAAACTCTCATCTAAAAGTCAGATTAACCCGATCAATATTAACCAAGCAAGCAAATTTAACATCCATACTTCAAAACCCAGAACAGGGGTCACAATCATTAACAATCTTTGCTTAGATAGATTAATCCAAAAAAAAAAAAGTCCATCTTTCAACATACCCAGATCATAAAATCTATCACAGAATCCAAATAACAAGTATACTTGATCAGCAAACAAAGATAAAAAAATATATATATATAAACAGAATCTTTCAAAAAAACAGAACACAGTAACATGTGCTTAAACAACTTTTTCCATCTGTACATTATGATCATTACAGATCGAAACAAAGTAATACAGAAACGAGGATTACATATCAGAGAAACCCAGGATTCCTCAAAACCCATCTGCATCTGTCAACAACTGCATAGAATTTCAACTTTTTTTTTTTTTTTTGTTCCTTTACCAAAAAATTGTAAAAAATATTTGGATCAAATTGTAGAAGCAGAGAAGTGGGTGTGTCTGATCAGAAACTGTTCTGTTATCTTAGATGATGGAATATGAATTTGGGACTAAGGATATTTCAAAGATTGTGAGAGAAAAAGGAAGAGAATTTTGCAGTGGAATGAATAATTTCTCTCTCTCTCTCTTAATTTTTTTTTTTTAAATATATATATTTTTTCTCAATGGGAGGTTGTGTTTGTTGTTTCTCTCTTCTTCTATTATATATATCTATCTATCTCTACGTTTTTATAAAGGGATGAGGTGTCTCTTAGGTGGTGAACTAGCAGAATTGCTACATTACCATATATTTATACTATGGCTGTGTTGACACGTCAGCCTTTTCTCTTGACTATGGTAACTGCTTTACCTCAACCTATGGTTCAACGAAAACAAAGGTGGAATTATTGTAGAGAAGAAAGAAAAGAAAGAGAGGAAGAAATGTGGTGAATATTGAATATAAATAGGTCTAATCACATAAGCTGTGCCTGTCAATTTCTTTTTCTTTTTTCTTTTGATATATAATATAATATAAATTATTATTTACACTTTATGTGGTTGTTTTATAATCAGTTTATTACTTTCTGGATATTCGATTTTAGATTGCTGTATTATTTATTACATGTATGTTTGAGAAGAAGTTTATATATATATAGTTATAACTTATAATATTCAATGATTCTTTATCATTATACCCGATCATAATCAGTTTTTAGTATAAGTGAAAATTGAACCTCAAATCTTTTATTGAGCTGTTAAAAACTTTACCTTGGGCTATTTTTTTTTTCTATTAACCCACTAAGTAGAGGTCTATTTGACTGCTTGGAATTCCACATTCTTTTAGATTTTACTTTTTACCATTGTGTTCTGATTAAATGGATTAAACTCTTTCTCAGTTCTGAATGAGAAATTTCCGCAGCATAGCTATTTTAGAAGTGTGTTTGTTTCCCAATGTGCTTCTGTAAACGTTTTCTTGGCTTTATCTTGGGAGAGATCATAACGTCTGCAGTTTTTTAGCTAGGACTAGATTTTTACTGAGGTGAACCAAAGAAACTTCAATAATAATGTTGGACCAACTAAAGTTTGAAAGTTGAGACCCCAATTATATGTTAGTATATTATATAGTATATATTGTAAGTGATGATTATTTGAGTCCCAGTACCCCACGTTTGCACTATTTGAGATGGCACGAAAACTATATTATATTGTGTCTAGTCCCGTGTATATATAGTAATCGGAGTATACTGTATAGGGGTCACCTCCTACACCAAGAATAGTATACTTTGACGGGCTTTTGCTATTCTTCACTTATAGAGTTCCCTGATACGTATACTTATTCTCCGATCTAATTTTACAATTCATTGAGTTGTACAATTGCGTAAGTAATTGCTGAAAAAGTGATGAATTCAAATGGTTAGAAAATGTTTACCACTCATAAATGTACAAATCAACAAAAATATAAAATTTGTGTCTAGAATTACTGTTTGCTATTTCTACCAAAACAAGAGATAAAAGGACTCTAAGGAACCGTTTGAATTGAGGGAGAAAGGAGGAGGAGCGAAGAAGAGTAGAGTAGAGTAAAATTGGTTAAAAATAAGTTAATTTTGGGTTAAATTTACTTTACTCTACTCTATTCTCTCTCATTCTCTCTTAATCCAAATGGACCATAATGACTAATTGATAATGACATCACCAAGAGTCCTAAGCATAAAATTTTGAAATGAGCTCAATGACTAAGATTAAATGTTGAAAAAAAATAGTTTTTAATATCAACAATTGAATAAAATAAAGTTTAAAAAAAAAAGATGAAAAGTGAAAAATGGTAAAAATATTTTGTAATTGGGAAAAGAGTAAGTGTACCGAGTGCATCTGATCCTAATTATAACATTTTATTAAAGAAATGTTACGTCCATAATATTTTCAAAAAAAATATTTAGTGGTGGATTCAAATTAAAAACCTGTAACAACATACTAACTATGATTTATTATGAAAATGTTATGAAAGTGTTATGGTCGTAATATTTCTTTTTTTATTATGCATAAAATACTTACGAGAAAATAAGTCATTAAGGCTGTGTTTGTTTCGCCTGAAAATGATTTCAGGAAATTATTTTACACCAGCCTGTGTGTTTGGTACCTATAGAAAATTGGGTCAAACAGAAATTATTTTCCCCGTTGATGTTGACTGTAAAATAAGCCTCTTAACCCATAAAACCATTTCCATTCTTATTTTACCTTCAAATCTCATTTTACAGACTGAAAACACAGAGAGAGAGAGAGAGAGAGAGAGAGAGAGAGAGAGAGAGTAGAGCGAGTGAGTTAGAAGCACCAGTGAGATCTCGCCACTTGAAACACCACCGAGATTGCACCCTAGCACCGGCAAGATCACACCCTCTTTCTTGATCTACCTCTCCCTTTCCCTCAATTGTTGATCACCCTCTCTTCCTCCCTCTCTCCGTTTGACCGAATTTTTGAGTTTAACAAATGTTTTGTTTTGTTTTGTTTTGATTTTTTATTTTTGTTTCTTTTAAGTTTATATATTAAAATTTTCCATTATAAAATTTGTTTGGAAGCTGAGAAAATGTGAGAAACTAGTAGAAAAATAGCATTTTCAGAATGCAACCAAACACTTGAAAGTATTTTCTAAAATAATTTTCATAATGCAGCCAAACACTTGAAAATATTTTATTTTCCCAAAAATATTTTCACCTAAAAATATTTTATTCAAAAAATATTTTACACCACTAAAACAAACGCATAAGAGACTTATAGTAAAACCAATTGGCGGAGGATCTTGGCAAAGAAGGGAAAGTCGTAATTGGCAGACAATATTTTCCTAAAGGACCAAGTATCTAGAAGGAGAGGTGGAACGTGTGAACCACGGTGCTTGCTTTAAGTTAATTTGTTAGGGGCTGGGGTATGGTGAAAAGTCTGCAAAAGAACATAGGAAGAGTGAGAGTGAGCAAGGACCACATATAGCCAAGTGCTTGCTTCATCTGCACCTTTCTTTTGAAGGGATGGTGTCAGGTAGCTAGGTCCCTGACAGGCAGAGGCGGTAAGGACATAAAAGGGAAGATTGGGTTTTTGCATGCCAGACTAAGAGCACTTGCAGCAGTGGAGCTAAATAGCTATATAGCTATTTTAGCTCCACCAAAACACCAAAAGAAGTGGAAATTTAAATTTATATTTTTAAATTCATTCTTCTGATACATCTATCTATAGATGTACGTACATGTTCATGAGCTAAAAAAATTAATTTTTTATTTTTTGTTCACATTACCTTTTTATTGTGGTGTTTTTATTGTAGTGAGATGTATTATTTTATTGTGGTAGATATTTTATTTTATTGTGATATTTATATTATTTTATTGTGTTGAAAATTTAAAATAGATTCTCAGCATGGTTGTAGGTAAAATAGATAAAGTAACTTTTGGTGGAGCTAAATTACTAAATTTTTAGCTCCACTGCTGTGGATGCTCTAAGAGCATTCACAGCAGTGGAGCTAAATAGTTATATTGCTATTTTAGCTCCACTCAAACCACAAAAACCCACCTGCAGCAGTGGAGGCAAAGCTAAAAAATTTTAGCTTTGCGCTACAAGGCTCATGTATCAATACATGAGCACTGTAGCTGAAAGTTATAAAAAAAAAAATATATATTTTAACCAAAGGTTTTTGTGTCCATCTCCATCATGGACCATCTTGGTTCTAGTCTAGATCAAATGCTTCACTACATTGAATCTGATATGATTTTGATATATGTTCAAAATGTGTCAAATATATTTTTGGCAGATACATTATTCCAATATATTAAGTCAATATTATATATATATATATATATATATATATATATATATGCATGAACTAATTAAAGATTATATGTAATTAAAAAGAAATATTTTAATAATTAATGAGTTACTTAAAACTTTTATAAAAATTCTTTTATTATAGATTTTCACCTAAATAAATTATCCTGATAATAAATATATCATATGACAAAAACATATTAATTTTACGTCATACAGTACTGGCAACTAGGGGTGTTCACCAAACCGCATAAACCGCAAAAATCGCACCAAAACCGCTAGCAAAATGGTATAACTGCACCGAACCGCATGTAATTTTGCACCACACCGCACCGCACCACACCGCATGGTGCAGTACGGTTTGCGGTTTTATAATAAGAAAATACACCGCACCGCACCCTCTCTATATATTAATATATTTAATTATTTTTAATATTAAATATATTTTTAATAGTTTAATAACCCTAGTTAAAAAAAAAGTTTGATAATCCTAGTAAGTGTTGATTAGGAAAGTCAATCCAAAATAAAGAAAAATTAGCTCAATAGTTTAAACTTAGACCAAAACAAAGGGAAAAATTAGTTTTGGGCTGGGTAAAAAAAACCCAAAATTCGAAAAATGTACCAACTTCAAATCATTCAAACCGCATCTTATACACCACACCGCATATGTGACCGCAAAAATGAGGTACGGTGCGGTTATGGTTTTGGCTAAATTTTAAACCGCACCACATCACACCGCACATGTGACCGCAAAAATAAGGTGCGGTGCAGCTATGATTTTAGTCAAACCACACCGCAAAGTGCGGTGCTAAAAATGGCCCAAAACCGCACTGCACCGCACCGCGAACACCCCTACTGGCAACATACTAACATTATTTTGGAAACCAAAAATAACGAATTATTTGAGGTTGAAATGAGAAATATTTTGTTCCACCATAAATCCAAACCATGATGCCATTTTCTTGTTTCTAAATGTGCTCTTAAAATACAATTTGTTATGATATATAATGAAAAAAATTATTTTAAATTATTTAAAATAGAGTTTCAATTGAACTATAATTTTAAATTTTTTAAAATTTAAGTAATAGAATCTTATTTAAAGTAAATTATCTTACCAATAAACTATTTGATATTTTGATAATTCACCTCCACCTGCTAAAGTGGTAAAGAAGGGCTTGTGCTTAATTTGGGCCTTACCTTGTTAGGACTTCCAGATCTAGAGTTTAATTTAAGATACTGAAACAAAAACAAAAAAGTCTTGGTCCCAAATTTGTTAGAGTTAACTATGGATACTTAACAAATTAGTTAGAGTTGGCCACATATATTATTCACTTTCGTTTTCTTTTATCTAAAGTCATACTCTTTGTTACTTTTCTAATTAACATGTCTTTTTTTATTTTTTTATTACTTTTACTGATATTGTTTTTTGTCTTCCTCTACCTTTTTTCATTCCTCAACTTACCATAACTCTCCTTCTTTTCCCAAGCTTGGAATTGACTATGAACTAATATATACGACACTAAGCACAAACACAGGTGGAGTTAGAATTTAATTTAAGATAAACCATCTTAATTAATTAGAAAATTTATATATAAAAAACCACAAATCCAATTTTTATTGTGATACCTTGTGCCGAAACTAGTAAAAAACTTCCTTTTTTCTTTTCAGGCTCTTGAAAACTATAATAGCCAAACATTAATAATTTCAGAAGGTAATCATCTGGAGGTGTTTGTTCCTTGAAGTTTGTCAGCTTTGGTTGTTTCACTATGACTATGAGGGTCCACTAGTGTAGAGTACCATGCAATGTCGGTTTTCTTTCCATATTGGCAGCACTGATAAAACATGACAAAAGCCACAAAACAGGATAATGAGCCATCAGTCATACATTGGATACTAAAATGGTGAAACAATGATGAAAGAACAAAGGATCTTGGCTCCAATGTTGGGAATGCTTGCTGTTATA
This sequence comes from Castanea sativa, assembly GCF_040712315.1. NCBI lineage: Eukaryota > Viridiplantae > Streptophyta > Magnoliopsida > Fagales > Fagaceae > Castanea > Castanea sativa. The sequence continues at coordinate 43,857,683 of NC_134015.1, read as the reverse complement.
GCATGAATAATTGAATATCCTGTAATCACATTTTAGCTTGCTTCAAAATATTAAACTATCTCAAAGAGCCAAGATTACACTAATTAAGCATTACTCTCATTCATACTTCTAGGCCCAGCCATGGCTATAATTCCAATATCTAATATACTAATACCATATCCATATGATAGTGCAATTAATAGTATATCATAGAGTTGCGGTATTTAGTCTCAATGAGACAACAACTTTCCCTGAAATCTGATATTTTTAGCATGATTATTTAGATCGAGTTTATCAGCAATTGGGTCTGTTAATTTTAGGCTGCGTTTGTTTGGGTGTAAAATATTTTTCGGGTGTAAAATAATTTCAGGTGAAAATATTTTCGGGAAAAGAAAATATTTTAGATATTTGGTGGCATTTTGAAAAATATTTTCAGGTGTTTGGTTGTGTTCTTGAAAATATTATAAAAAACACATTTTCTCCTTATTGCTCACATTTTCTCACATTTTCTTAGCTTCCAATCAATATATAAAAATCATTTCTCAGAGAAACACAAAACAACAAAACCCAAAAAAAAATCATCAAATCCGGGAGAGAAGAAGGAAGAGAGAGAGAGAGGAGAGATCGTGCAATCGAAGGCGAAGGCGAGATCGTGCGATCGAAGGCGAAGGCGAGATCGCGCAATGGACGGTGAAGGCGAGATCGCACGGTGGGGATCGATCTTTGCTTAATCGTGCGGCGTTGGATCGATCTTTGCTTGATCGTGCGGCGTTGGATCGATCTTTGCTTGATCGGCGGTGAGAGGCACGGCTTGGACGGCGAGATTGCGCAGTGTTGGAGTTGATCTTGGTTCGGTTCTTTTTTTTTTTTTTGGAAATGATTTGAAGGTAATGGTTTGGAGATGAGTTTTGGACAGTGGGAAATGGTTTGGAGATGGGTTTTGGATCGAGGGGTGGCACGATCTGGGCTGGCCGGAGCTTGGCTGGGCTGGCCAGAGTTTGGCTGAGGTGAGCTTGGAGATGGGTTTTGGACTGTGTGAGGAGTGTGCTCGAGCTCTCTCTTCAGGTGTGATTTTCGGAAATAGTTTGAAGGTAAAATAAAACTGGAAATGATTTTGCGTTGGAAGGGGCTTATTTTCCGGTCAAACTGTAAATGATTTTCCGTTGACCGAATTTTCTGTGGCTACCAAACATACGTAAACGCGTAAAATGATTTCCTGAAATTGTTTTCAGTCCAAACAAATGCAGCCTTAATGCCATTATTGGAGTTTAAGAGCTGGTTAATATATATGTAATTGTTACTATCAGTCTATCACCCAGAGCAAGTGTCCAATGCTTTTGCTTTACAGATTAATCAGGAAAATTAAAGGAGTAACAGTGCTACAGTCGATTGTCCACATATGATTTTGACAATCTACATAAATCCTTAATATAGGTAGACTGCACCTGTTAATCACGAAAATTATAAATTTGGTACATGAGCTTCAAAAAACAATCAGAAAATTAGAAGAATAAAGTAATGAGTAGTAGTAAATACTCTAAGATGTGCTTTTGTAGAGAGGCTTTTGTCTCTTTTTTTTTTTTTTTTTTTTAAATTTAAGGTAGAGTACTAATTAAACCTTACATGGCAAGTAAATTCTAATAACAGTAATTTAGAGGAGATAACAGTTAAATTTTATATGAAAAGTGGTTTGAAACTTGGCCATTCAAAGCAGCTTAGGTGGACCTGTCCATCAATTTGCTATGTGTTTAAGGAACACACATATGCATGCATTTTCATTAGCTGTCGTTTGATAAAGGAAACATAGCTTGTCATTATGTACACTTCTGTTTGAAACATTACCCAAGGCCATTGATATTTTTGTATTGAAGAAGCCATACTAAAAACCAGATCTCATAATTTATAAAGTTACAATCATAGTTTCTTCTTTCATCAAGCAGAGTCTCTTGGTTCTCATTTTCTGCCTATTACAAGATCATAATTGTATTTCATTCCCTATTGCTTTTAATTGTCCTGCAACACTTTCAAGTAGCCACTAAAAATATTGCTAATCACCAAAGAGTAGTATACAGGAATTTCCAGCAAAATTTCAACGAGTGTTATTATAATCTATTTTCTGCTGGCGGGACTGGACATGACTAACGAAACCCACCCCGCCGGTCTCACCCTGTGTCAGCCATGTATAATAACAATCACCTTTGCATTAATTGTGCCCCTACCACTTTCCATTGCATTTAATACAATAGGATATGTTTCTCTAAAAGAAAGCCAAAACATTGAGCTACCCAATTATTCTCCGAAGATCAATAATTAGGGAAGGAGGTGCAATTAACAATTTTTAAAAACCAAACATTAGAACAAAACGTAGATAATTACGTACTTTGTTACTCTAAAACCTAGACTGACTTTGTCATCGGTGTGTCACCGTTAAACCCCGAACGGAGAAATAGATTTCACAACGATCTCTGTTAGTGTTTGTAAATACAAAAGCTAACAAAACATCCTAACTTCTATGATCATCCTAACTCAAAGAATTCCACCCCACAATAATTAAATATACTAGCCTCATCACACGCGCAAAGCGCGTGTGACGAGGCTTTTCTTTTTAGTGGTCCTATTTTGTAGAAAAATTTTTTTATTTAATTATTTTATATATGTATATATATATATATATATATATATATATATATATATATATATATATATATTGTGGGGAGTAAAAGGGCCCAAATGGGCATGTGGACCTTTGGGCTATAACATGGAGGGCCGACCTGCTCCAGGGTTAAACTCTATGAGTCGGCCCATACGCCGAGGGTCTGAGGATACAGCCGAGGACGAGACTCTTCTCGGAAAAGCCCTAGGGAGTTCAAAGTTTCATTATGAAGGTCAAAGCACAACTCTGGAGAGACCAGTGGTTAAAAGGGGACATCCTAAATCTTCTAGATGCACCAGTATTAAAGAAAATATCAAGAATAAAGGCTGCCACCTCCGCATTAAAGGCTCTGCACCTACCTCCCTGGCCGCATTAATGGGGAGGTGACCCCTGAACAGTGGGGTGGAAACTTCTAGTCACTGTTCAAAAAGTATCAGGGAAGGCAGTATAAAAGGGGGGTAAAGGCCAAAGAAAAGGGGGATCAGAAAACTAAGAAAGAAATTAAGAACTTGTAATTTTGAAGGAAGAAAGAGAAATAATAAAGAAACAGTTCTCGACTTGAATCCGAGGAGACCCATTTGTCATTATCGTTCTTTATTTACTTGCGTTTGCTTATAAAAGCCTGTTATCAAGATCCCAGCATTTCTAACATAGGTTTAAAGCCCACACTCTACAAATCTTATTGTTTAAGGCTCATTGGGCCTGAGCCCGTGATTGTCTTTGGGTCCAGGTGCAATTGTGCACTTACAATTGGCGCTGTCTGTGGGAAATCTAGTCTAGAAGAGGTAGGGATACTATGGCAGGCTTAGGTGCTCACTATGCAGAGTCACAGGGATCACAGCCGGAAGATCATTTCGAACGTCTTGAACATCGAAGAGATCGTGAGGGAAGTGTCCATACAGAATACCCAGGCGCTAGCCACATTCATGAGGGGGGTAGCGCCACCCACGATGAGGGTTCTAAATCCATGCAGAAGGAAATCAATCGTTTGAAGAGAAGGTTATGCCGTGCTAAGCGTAGGTTTTCACCGTCCTCATCTAATTCTTCCTCAGAGGAGGATAGGGGAGGTGGCTACGACTCAAGGTCGCGCTCTCCCACCAGTGCAACATCCTCCGGTGAGGAGGACCACCAGCCAACTCGCAGACGTAAGAAGCCTCATTCTAGGGGCTTAGGCAACGATGCTATGAGTAGGGCGTTGCACCAACTCTCCAAATCTCCATTTACACGGAGGATTGAGAAAGGAAGGCTTCCCAGAAGGTTTACCCAGCCCACTTTCACCATCTATAATGGCCGGACTGATCCGGTGGAGCATGTGAGTCACTCTAACCAGAGGATGGCGGTGACCTTTCTCACAACGAGACCACGATGTGTAAAGTTTTCCCCTCTAGCCGCTGGACCTGCGCCACATGAGGTGGTTCAATGGCCTTAAATCGGGGTCCATAAGTTCGTTTGGGGAGCTTACTAGAGCATTCGCTTCGCGGTTCATTACGTGTAGCAGAGTACCTCGGCCATTGGACTTGCTGTTATCCATGACCATGAGGGAAGGGGAGACGTTGAAAGCATACTCCGACCGTTACTGGGAGATGTTTAATGAAATAGATGGCGACTTTGATGAGGTGGCGCTTAATACCTTTAAGGTAGGCCTCCCTACTGATCACGACCTGAGAAAGTCTTTGACTAAAAAGCCTGTTCGCAGTGTACGTCGCCTCATGGACCGTATTGACGAGTATAAGAGAGTAGAGGAAGACCAACAGCAAGGAAAGGGAAAGGAGAAGGTTATCCGCGGGGAGAGAAGGGATTTCGAGGTCGAGACGATACCACAATAACAGGCCGAGGAGAGATTACGTCGGACGATCCCGCCTCGGCAGGCACCTGAGGCCGTGAACACTGGATTGGGAACCGGTACATCATTCTTGGGAGAAAGTTCGTAAGGAACCCTTCTTTAAATGGCACGATAAGATGGCAGGAGACCCTGAAGAGGAATCGAGAACCTCTTTTGCCAGGACCACCGGGATGTGGGTCATACTGCGAGAGCGCTCGGACCCTAGAGACCACTTGGAGCGGCTCTGTCGGCTTGAAGAAAACTCAAGCAGCACCGTGCCAACCTAGCGGGCGGGCGATCGATCTGTTCAAATAATCGGAAGGAATAATTCATCTCGGCCGGCTTTAGGAACAATTAATGTTATTTTTGCTGCACAGCGGGAGGACCCAGTTCGACTCCCACTAGGGTGATGGCGGTTTCTCATTCTCGGGCCGAGGATACGAGGCAGGCCGAAGAGGTTGAAGCTCGATTTGCCCGTCTTGGGATTTTCTGAGGAGGATAAAATAGGGACTATCCAGCCCCATGACGATGCCCTTGTAGTTACGATTAGGATAGGGAATTATGATGTGAAGAGGGTGATGATAGATTAGGGCAGCGGTGCAGATATCATGTACCCTGATCTATTTAAGGGGTTAAGATTGAAGCTGGAAGATCTTACTCCTTATGATTCGCCGCTTATAAGCTTTGAAGGGAGAGCCGTTGTGTGCCAAGGGCAACGATCCGTTTGCCCGTTCAATCCGGCTCGAAACGGTTGAGGTGGATTTTATTGTGGTTGACGCGTACTCTCCATAGAGACATCCTCGCCATGCCTTGGGCGCACGCGCTTGGAGCGCGTCTCCTCACCTTACATGTTAAAGTTAAATTCCCCTCGGGGGAATGTGTTGAGAAATCCTCGGCAGCCAATCGGTAGCCGGGCGTATGCATATCGGCTGCAGCAGTCTTGCATCGAGACGAGCCGAGTCTTCGGCTTTAATCACCAAAGACTTATAGCAGTTAACAGCTCCTGGTTCATCTGGGATGGTGACAGGAGAGGAGACACATTGTGAGGAGTTAGAGAAGTTTCCAGTAGCCGATAATCCAGAGAGGTTCTTCCAAGTCGGCATACTTTTGCCACACCAAGAGAAGATCGAATTGTTAGAATTTCTAAAGGACAATATTGATGTTTTTGCGTGGGATCCTTACGAAGCTCCAAGCGTCGATCCGAGCTTCATTTGTCATCATTTAAATGTCAACCCAGCTATTGTTCCGAGAAGGCAGCCACCTCGGCGCTCTTCCAGAGAACATTCCAAGGCTGTGAAGGAAGAGGTGTTTAAACTCAAGAGGGCTGGGGCTATCAAAGAAGTTTTCTACCCCGAGTGGTTGGCCCATACAGTTGTTGTTAAAAAGAAGAATGGAACGTGGAGGGTATGTGTAGACTTTGCGATACGAACAAGGCCTGTCCCAAAGATTCGTTCCCAATGCCGCGTATTGATCAACTGGTGGATGCCACTGTCGGACATCCTCGGATGAGTTTTTTGGACGCTTTCCAAGGTTACCACCAGATTCCTTTGGCATTGGAGGACCAGGAGAAGACTGCCTTCATTACTCCAACGGGGAATTATCATTATAAGGTCATGCCATTTGGTTTGAAAAATGCTTGGGCTACTTACCAAAGAATGATGACCAGGATGTTCGAACATCAGTTGGGGAAGACTATTGAGGTGTACGTAGACGATATGGTGGTAAAGAGCAAAACGATACCTTCACACGTGAGAGACCTGGCTGACACCTTTCAGGTGTTAAGAAAGTACAAGCTGCGCCTTAATGCCTCAAAATGCTCTTTCGGCGTTGGGTCTGGAAAGTTTTTGGGGTACATGATCACTCATAGAGGCATAGAGGTAAACCCAGCACAGGTGAAGGCTATTCAGGACTTGCAGCCTCCTCGCAACCCAAAGGAAATCCAGAAATTGACTGGGATGATTGCCGCATTGAATAGGTTTATCTCTCGGTCAGCCGACTGATGCCGTCCCTTCTTCCAATTGTTGAATAAGTGGAAAGGGTTTCAATGGACCAAGGACTGCGTGTTAGCTTTCCAGCAGCTTAAACAATATCTTTCTCGGCCACCCATTTTGTCTCGCCCCGAGGCGGACGAAGTCTTGTTTGCTTATCTGGCAGTGGCCATACACGCGGTCAGCCTGGTCCTTATTAGGAATGAAAATGGGATGCAAAGACCGGTTTACTACGTTAGTAAGTCTTTGAATGAGGCCGAGGTGCGCTACTTGCTTTTGGAGAAAGCGCTTCTGGCCATAGTTCATGCCACGCGGAAGCTCCCTCATTATTTTCAGTCTCATACTGTGGTGGTTCTGACTCAATTGCCTCTCAAGGCAGTGTTACGCAGCGCCGACTACACTGGTAGGGTAGCAAAGTGGGGAACCATATTAGGAGCTTTTGATGTTAAATACAAACCTCGCACCTCGGTGAAGGGCCGAGTCCGCGACTTGGTGGCGAGTTTGCTGAACCATTGCCGAAGAGACTCAAAAAGAAGCACGCATGGATGGAAAATCGAGTCTGGTGTGATCACGGCCGCAGTGCCTTCGCCTTGGAAAATGTATGTGGATGGGGCGGCTAATCAGAGGGGTTGGGTGTGGGACTTGTTCGATATTCCGGAGGGAATTATCTTTGAAAAATCTCTAAGGTTATCATTCTCGGCTACTAATAATGAAGCCGAATACGAAGCAGTTCTGGTAGGCATGAACATGCTACATAAGATGGGTGGAAAGGAAGTCCATGCGTTCTCGGACTCTCAGTTAGTGGTCGGCCAGGTCATGGGGACCATGGAGGCCAGGGACACAAGAATGCAAGAATATCTGGCCCAGGTCAAACGTCAGCAAACAGAGTTTGACTCCTTTCTCTTAACTCACATCCCTAGGAGTGGGAACACTCATGCCGATTCCTTGGCTACGTTAGCAACGTCCTCGGCTCAGGACTTGCCCAGGATTATCCTTGTGGAGGATCTGCTGGAGCCAACTCTTATCCCCGCCAGGGCGGCTCGCATCCATCTAATAAGGTTTGGACCTAGTTGGATGGACCCGGTCGTATCTTTTCTTAAGAACGACATCCTCCCTGAGGACAAGTCTGAAGCAGAGAAGGTGCGTCGGAAGGCGCTACGTTTTTGGCTATCCGAGGATCAGAAGCTGTATAAACGATCCTTTTCAGGACCGTACTTGTTGTGTGTGCACCCTGAATCAACGGAAGCATTACTGGAGGAACTGCATGAGGGAATTTGTGGGAGCCACATTAGGGGAAGGTCCTTAGCCCATAGAGCTCTAACTCAGGGTTATTGGTGGCCCAACATGCAGAGAGAGGCCCAGGACTATGCCAGAAAATGTGATCAATGCCAGAGGTTCGCCCCTAATATTCATCAACCTGGTGGGGTTCTTAACCCTTTCTCCAGTTCTTGGCCTTTTGCGCAATGGGGATTGGACATAGTGGGGCCATTTTCGAGAGCAGCAGGAAATAAAAGATGGCTTCTTGTGGGAACAGACTATTTCACCAAATGGGTTGAGGCCGAGCCCTTAACAAATATCAGAGATATTGATTCCAAGAAGTTTGTCTGGAAAAATATTGTCACTAGATTCGGTATACCACACACACTTATCTCCGACAATGGCGTTCAATTTGACAGCAAGGCCTTTAGGCAATATTGTGGTGACATGGGTATCATAAACAGATACTCCACCCCAGCGTATCCTCAGGGAAATGGGCAAGCCGAGGCTGTTAACAAGGTCATAGTCAGTGGGCTTAAGAAAAGGTTGGACGATGCGAAGGGCAAATGGGTAGAAGAGCTCCCTCATGTTCTATGGACGTATCGGACCACACCGCGCAGGTCCACGGGAGAAACGCCATTCTCTATGACTTATGGAGCCGAGGCGGTGATACCTCTGGAATCTGGTTTTCCTACCCTAAAGACGAGCTCCTTTAGCCCGGAGAATAACAATGGACTCCTGGAGAAAGATCTTGATTTACTCGAGGAACGACGTGAGGCAGCTATGGTCCAAATGGCTTATTATCAACAGAAGCTAAAACGGGGATATGACGCCCACGTGAAGCTAAGACCACTTGCACCTGGTGATCTTGTACTAAGGAAAGTTGTAGGAACTTCTAAGAACCCAGCTTGGGGTAAGCTAGGACCCAACTGGGAAGGCCCCTATCGCATTGTTTCAGTAGCAGGCATAGGGTCATATCGGCTAGCTGACCTAGATGAAAGAATTGTACCACGCCCGTGGAATGTAAATAATCTTAGAAGGTATTATTATTAATAAAAGGGGTTTTTGTCAGTTAATATTTCAAAGTTATGAGTACCTCTGACACCTGCAGCTACTGTTCTTAAGAATCAAACAGAAACTTGGTTAAGTGCAGTCCTCGGACCACAAACCTTATGGAAATTGATGTCTTGCCATTTGTTAAACAGAACCTTAGTTATGCCGGGTCCTTGGACCTCCTACTTTGGGGAAATTAACATTTGAGGCTACTGTTCTTAAGAATCAAACAGAAACTTGGTTAAGTGCAGTCCTCGGACCACAAACCTTGTGGAAATTGATGTCTTGTCATTTGTTAAACAAAACCTTAGTTATGCCGGATCCTCGGACCTCCTACTTTGGGGAAATTAACATTTGAGGCTACTGTTCTTAAGAATCAAACAGAAACTTGGTTAAGTGCAGTCCTCGGACCACAAACCTTGTGGAAATTGATGTCTTGTCATTTGTTAAACAGAACCTTAGTTATGCCGGGTCCTCGGACCTCCTACTTTGGGGAAATTAACATTTGAGGCTACTATCCTTAAGAATCAAACAGAAACTTGGTTAAGTGCAGTCCTCGGACCACAAACCTTGTGGAAATTGATGTCTTGTCATTTGTTAAACAGAACCTTAGTTATGCCGGGTCCTCGGACCTCCTACTTTGGGAAAATTAACATTAGAAGTTACTGATTTAAATAATCAAAACAGCAACTTGGTTAAGTCTTGTTCTCGGACTGCAAACTTGATTAAAGTTAATTTCTTATTGCGTCTGGAAATTAGTTCCTTACTGTTTGTTAGATCGGATCTTAAGTTCTATATCTTTAAACGTTAAGCAAATTTATATAAGGAATGGTCCTCGGATCTTACATCCTACTGAAAACAATACCACACATTATAAGGGTTTAATCGTTATATGAGGTCTTCTCTTTTTTAACCAAGGCATGGTTTAAAATATCTCAACCATGTCATCTGCTGTTAAGTTTTTAATACTAAAACATGCGCATGACTGCGTGGATGTTATGATTGTGCAATCCTTGGAGTTAGATTTGTTTACTCTGACTCTTTTTTTTTTTATCTATGTACTAATGGGAAACTTTTGCAACAAGTACAAAAAGAATAAAGTAAAAACAGATACAACACGAAGAAAAATTAAATGAAATTGTTCTTCATTAATCATTCAAATATACATTACATATTTAATTCAAATATGGAAAAAGAGAAGTCCTAAGCTAGGTCCTAAGCTAGGTCCTAAGCTTTTGGAGGGGGGTCTTGTTGAGAAGTGCTAGTGGCCTCGGTCTTTCTCAACTCCAGCTCAAAGGGAGACAACACTTGCTTTCCTTTGTCTGCTGCCTTTGTTGGAGGGACGTTGGACTCCACATTCTGGCTCAGGTCCTTCTCGGCATCCCCGTCTCCTTCCTTTTCTTTATTGGAACCCGAAGGTTACGTAGGAGCACGGAATTAGCTTTGGGACCATGGGAGGAAGAGCAGGAAGAGTTGTTTCAGGGGTAGGAGTAGCAGCAGGAGCCTCTTCAATCTCCTGTATCTCCAGGGGAAGCCGAATATTCTCGGACTTCCTCAGATCCGAGGATAGAGGAACTCCTACTACATTCAGAGCTTCCCCCCAGACCTTTTGACAGTATTCCCGGCACAAGGCCGCAAAGGCTTCTGTCAGTTGCTCCTCGGTGACCGCTACCCCTTCCTCACAACTCCGCCGCTTGGCGGCTTCTAGAGAACGATGGAATGCGCCGGCTTCCTCCTTCATTCGCGCAAGTTCTTTCTCCAAATCCGAGCGCTCCCTTTGGACTTGGGAGAGCTCGTCATCTTTTTCACGAAGAAGCTTGCGCTGCCCTTCTATCTGGGTCTTCATGGTCTTCAGGTTCGCCTCGGCCCCATGTTTCTCTCTCTTTAGCTCAACCACCTCCGAGGTAAGCTTCTCATTTTCAGCAAGGGCTTGTGCCCAAGGACTTCTCGATCTCCGGCCGATTTCAAGCTCAGCTTTGGCCTTCTTCGAGTGTCTTCTATAAATTTCTCGGCTACGTAGAATTCCAGAATGGCCTGCAATATAGTGCTTTGAAGTCAGATATAGCAAGACACTTATTAATAGTTGTTAAAAGAGTAATCTTCCTAAAAGGGTTAAACTTACCAGCTCTAAATCCCTTTTTAAAGAGAGAATAGTTGTGGGCGGCTCATTTTTTCCAAGGTTTCCATGTCCTTGGGCGGCGAGGAGAGGCGCTCCAACACTTCGGCCAGTGGTGGGCATGGCCTTGTCAACCGCCCTTATCTTGGATTGGCGGGGAGATGGGTGCACCATCCAATCTTAAGTCGGGGACCAGGTGACCAGGTGCTTGGCGCACTTCGGCCTCGTCCACGATCTCCCCGCTTCAATCCCAGCGGGCCCTACCCTTGCCTTTATCCAGCTTCTGCTGCTGAACCGGTGGGGGTTGTTGTCGTGGTTTCTTGGGGTCATTGCTGCTCGTCCCCTCAGCCTCCACCTTTCTTTTCTTTTTGGGATCTTCGGCTGGAAGTTTTGGCTCAGCTGGAGGAGGGGGAGGTGGCAAAGAGGGAAGAGCTTGGGACCCCCCGTCTTTCTCTCAACAACCTTCGCGGCTCTATTGGTTAGGAGACCCTTCATCCTGTCCATATCCTCTTCGGATTCGTCCTCTGGTTGGGCAACGACTAACCCTGCAATTCCAGAAGCCTCAGTGGCTTCTTCTTCCTCGCCAGAGAGTACGACGAACTGGTTCCCTCGAGGTCTCTCGGTGTCTTCAAGTTGGAACTGTTCTATCTCCTCGTCTAGCGTGTGTGAAGAAGACACCTGCTCTTCCTGGAACAACGGCGTCTGAGAGTGCACGGCGAGGGGGATTTCCGCTATGGGCTGTCCGTATAAAACGGTGTGAGGGGCGTCAGGGAGATCGTGGTCGTCCAAAAAGTGGGGCCGGGCTACGTTTATCTTCCTTCGCCTTCGGTCACCGGCGACTATGGCGTTTTCTATCTCCTGGAAGTTCGAAGAAATGGGAGTGTACCCTAGAATCGGAGAAGCGGCTCGAGGTTGCGAGGTCCTCGCTGACAAACACCTCGGAGCGCAGTACTCGGTTGAGGTCTGCAACGTTGCAGTGGCTTAAGCGTGGGCGCACGTGTCGCTTATCTGCAAAGGAAGACACCAAATCAAACGAACATGGTCAGATTCACACAACATATAATAAACCTAAATAAACGTGAATACATGTGAATGCGTATTTTTGTGAGTATTAGAGGAGTTTGTGCGGGGGGGGGGGGGAGGCTAATCCTAAGGTGTCGCACCTAGATCTCCCCACTCAACTGGGCAGTGGAGGCCGTCGTGCCAGTTCCTAGAGACGATCAGGTAGTCATCCTTCATGCCTTTGTTGGATTTGGGCAGACAAGAAATTAGCCTAACGACGCTGGAGCGGGATTTAATATAGTAACCTACATTGGAGAGTTTATGGGACTCGTACAGAAAGACGACATCGTGCCAGGTGAGGTTTAGACCCATTTGCTCGTTTAGAGCATCGACGCTACCCAAAACTCTAAAAACGTTTGGGAGGCACTGATCGGGACACAACCGGTGGTTGCGAAGGTACTCCCTAGTTACAGGCTTCATTGGGAGGGTCATCCCACCCTCTACAAAGGCTATTATTGGGATGATAACCTCTCCCTTCTTTCTAGAGCCGGCCACGGCTTCCGCCGGGCAATATTTTAAACCTACATCGCCGGGAATGTGATACTTGGCTCTGAAGCCTTCCATTCCAGCGGCGGTATCAACTAGACATTTAAATCTTCCCATCAGAGAGGGGCGAAAGACTAAACTCTAAAAGGGAAAAAATCTACAAGTATAGCCGAGGACAAGATCCGAGGAGAAAAGGTTAAGAAAAGGAGAACCAAAAACTTACGAATCTCAAGTTGTGCAGAGTTCCACGGTTTTCTACGGGTAAAGTATGTTTACTGATGTTTTGATGGGATTAGTCCCTGATGAATTAAATGAAGGCGCAGGTTCCCGAAGCGTCACGACGTGCGAGAAGCGGCCTCGAAATTATATTTGTCCCGCCCAAATTTTCATGGAATGATAAGGACCGTTGGATGTTCATCTCACCGTTGAACGTGGGGGACAAGGTGTAACTTACAGTAATAAATGCGCGCGTTTTTGAAAATAAAACCGCCAAGTGTCACCCTCCGGAACGCGAAACGGTTTTCACGCGTGTGGTTATTTGCAGAAAGTGTGGAGGAGGTGTTCGTTGGATCAAAACCCCATTTTTCTCCTCGGATGATGAAAAATAGAGTTTTGAGGGGCTATTGTGGGGAGTAAAAGGGCCCAAATGGGCATGTGGGCCTTTGGGCTATAACATGGAGGGCCGACCTGCTCCAGGGTTAAACTCTATGAGTCGGCCCATACGCCGAGGGTCTGAGGATACAGCCGAGGACGAGATTCTCCTCGGAAAAGCCCTAGGGAGTTCAAAGTTTCATTATGAAGGTCAAAGCAAGCATACCGGAGAGACCAGGTGGTTAAAAGGGGACATCTGAATCTTTGAGATGGACCAAGGTATTAAAGAAAATATCAAGAATAAAGTCTGCCACCTCCGCATTAAAGAACACCTACCTCCAGCGCATTAATGGGAGGTGACCCTACAACGGTGGGGTGGAAACTTAGTCACTATTCAAAAAGTATCAGGGAAGGCAGTATAAAAGGGGGGTAAAGGCCAAAGAAAAGGGGGATCAGAAAACTAAGAAAGAAATTAAGAACTTGTAATTTTGAAGGAAGAAAGAGAAATAATAAAGAAACAGTTCTCGGCTTGAATCCGAGGAGACCCATTTGTCATTATCGTTCTTTATTTACTTGCGTTTGCTTATAAAAGCCTGTTATCAAGATCCCAGCATTTCTAACATAGGTTTAAAGCCCACACTCTACAAATCTTATTGTTTAAGGCTCATTGGGCCTGAGCCCGTGATTGTCTTTGGGTCCAGGTGCAATTGTGCACTTACATATATATATAATTTTTATTTTAAAATTTTAATTTATAAGTGAATAAATCAATTTAAAAATTAATAGGAGAGTGGTCCTATCTTTTAGGTAATGTTTTAGTGGGAGTTAGAGTTCCATTTTTACCGGATTATCCTTTAGTTTTGTCTCTATTTAAACATAGGACTGTAGGGGCATTTTTGAACTAAAAAATCAGGAATCCAAACAGGAGAAACCCTTTAAATAATAGTATAGATAAAAAAATATTCGTTATATTTGTGCATTCATTGTATCATGTTATTAAAGCCGGTTTCTTGTAGCCTACATTATTTATCAGAGTTAGGATTTTATGGCTTCCACTAATCCATATCTCCAATTGTCATATTCAAAATCTTTCCCTTACCATCTTAGTGATTTCAAGTGCATTCAATGGTCACATGCATCTTCTAAACATGCTTTTCAGCTTTCCTTTTAATCAATCACTTTCAACCATCATGGTTGAATATCACTAGCCACATTGATTAGAAGCACTTTTTATCAATTTTTTTTCCCCCTAATCATGTGTCTCTCTCATCTTCAAGACTTGTACCATTCCTTTGGGCAACAGTTTTTATTAGGTTTCTTTCTAGTCAGGATTTTTTACTCTCTTCAAATAGAGTAATTCAAATCACGTCTCTTAGTAGTAACCTCCATAGCCATATACATGACATGCACCACACCCAACATTCAAGCCACAATCATCCACGCTTCATTCTTTCTTGTCATCTGCACTTCATTTGATCCAGCTTGATACTCCACATTTAATTTGGTCATCAGTTCCTTCAATATCTTACTTTTGCCCAAATTATGTTAACCAACCTCTCTCCAGCATGTCCAGCAAAGCTAAGAATGAAGTGTTGTTCCCCAAATTATCTTACTATCTTAGTACTTTTTTTGCAACTATTTTTTGTGACAAGATTCAAGTTTCATTCGGTAGATAAACTCTAGGATATTCATATTTGATTTGAACTTTATTTTATCACTCTGTAATTTAAATTATATAGAACTTATCTGTAACAATTATATACTAAAATATAGATCACTTTGGTAGCGTATTGAAACCACAAAGTTTTTGTCATTCTTTCAAATTCAAGTTGTTTTCGAAATTCCCAAATTCAATTTCTCTTCAAACTTTAATTGACTGAAAAAGATGGTAAAGATATCAAAACTTAGGGTAAGTTTGGAGTGCAAGAAAAATAAACCTACACGTAAATTAATTTGAATCTTCGTTATTATAATTTATTTGGTGTATAAGGTGAAAATCTCTAACGTTGGGAATTTTTATTATAATTTATTTTCTATGAAAAATTATTAGTTTTTTTCAATATCACAACGGTGATCCTTTTAGAACACATTTTTGCAAAAATATCAATTTTATATGTGAGTTTTAACAACTTTAACCTTAATTGAAATGATTTATTTGAATTGGTACCACAATAATATGCCAAAATCACGAATATTAACCATGCTGTTGGCATGTTAAGTTCTTTTCATGTAAAATATCACTACATTGGTGTGAGGGTTTTTCATATGCATAGAGTATTTTAAATATAAAATAAAATAAAAAAGAAATTTGTAAATTTTGAATAGTGTAGCTTCTGTGAAATACCTCAATTTAGTTTCAAACAATTTCATTTTTAAATTTCACTCAAATTTGTGGTTTACAATAATTAGGCCCAGCCCAGGGTGGGCTCAACACATTTTGTCATTTTGCAGCCTAAGGCAACAATTTTTATGTAAGACATTCTCTTAATTTTAAATATTTATAATTTGATTTTTTTTTCTTTAAAATTTTATTTTTCTTACTTTTTGTGATGCATAATTACTATTAATTATGTTTTTGTTTTCAAATTCTGCTGAGGTTTCCTTATCAATTGGTAATATTGCTAATCCACTTAATATTTCTTGTGACATTATCAGTTTTAAATAATATAAAATGTATTGTTAGTTAATATTGTATAAGTAATACATGCATTAGAAAAAGAATCTAGCCTTTTTACATAAATTAATATGTTAATTGGACTTTCTTTGTATATTTATAAAACATATTTTAGAATTTTTTATTCTAAACATAAATCTAAAAAGCAATATGAACATAAAAAAATCATGTCTGAATGGTTTCTGTCCCTTTTGGCAATAGAAAAAAAGTTAAAATATTAATTACAATTTTTTACATGGTAAAACATAGACAAGACAGTCTATTGGCTAATATAAGAGTTTTTTTTTTTTTTGCCTAGGGGAGAGGACTACTTTTTTGTTATTATTTTTTAGTATTAGAGCATGTACATTTATTTTTTCTAATTTTATCCTATTTTACCATCTTAAAATTCACTTTATCAATTATACAATACCATTTTTCAATTCACCAACATCCAAACTTCTATTTTACCATACTACACATTAAAATAATATAAAAATAACAATATAAAAATATTTCTCAATAGAGGAGAGAGAAAGTGTTGGATTTTTTTAATAAAAAGGAGGAGAGAGAGAGAATTAAATAATATTATTTTGATTTACCATTAAGCTACAGTGCATTCTACATTTAGAATGACACTGTAGCCGGATTGTAAAAAAATTTACAATTCTTGGCTTTTACAATATTCAATGGAGTGAGGTTTTTGGGGTTAAATGGAAAATTGGGTTTGCATTTGCCATTTGGTCTATACGTTGTGGATGCTCTTATTATAAGAAAAATAGATATAATATTATTATATTTAAGTCGCTTCTGAGGGTATGTAAAATTATATAAAATAATTTGTGTAATAAATACTAGACTTCTATTTTATGGGGTTTTCTTCTATTCAGGAGCTTTAGGCCATTGCCTAAATAGCTTAAAGGTTGAGCCACCCTGTAAAGGAGGGGATGATGAACCTTAAAAAAAACCTTCTATCGTTGCATATGTACGCGGATACACCATAGTTTTGTAATTGATTTTGCAAAATTGGACTGAACTAAGGAGAAAACCAGTTGGTGAAAATATATCAAATTTCCCCGATCAGTTATCATGTGAACAAGCTCTATAGTCTGAATACCTTTTTTTTCCCCCTTTGGGCAGAATGTTAGAGAATTGGGAAACAAGATTTTCCAGGAAAAACTTAAAGGAGAACCAACATGGATAATTGCAATGTTATCTCTCTTTATTGAAGTTCAAGGATTCGAGGATCAGCATATGGCAGACCAAATTAAAATGCTTGCAATACACTTAGTTTTTGCATTATGTCTACTGCCAACTTAGAACATTAAAAAAAAAAAAAAAAAATGTCGGGCTTAGATTACTTTTGGTGCATGTTGGCCATTGTCCTATAATTACGGACAAGGTAACCCATTTTGTTGTCTAAACAACCGATATGTAATGTTACAAGCAATGATATCATTGAAAATAAGCAAAAACATTAGTACTTGATTAACAAAAAAGTCAAAAACTAATAAATAGAAAGAAAGCTAGGAAGACAATTCATGTGGTGAAAGTAAAAGCACAATTGCACGCATGAATTCATTGTTGTCATTTTGAAAAAAAAAAAAAAAATGTAGTTTTTACTTTTTATTTTTTTTAAAGTTTCATTTTCAATGTTGAAGATTTATTTGGGTTCAAAAAGAACTAAAAATTGTCTTAGGGGATGAACCAAATTGAGTTCATGCCTAGAACTAAATGGTTCCTTTTGTTTTAACAAATATGAACCATGATTACAAATTCCAAATATCGTGGAATTAGGAGTTGATGACTAGTTTAATAATAATCCCTTCTGAGGGACCATGTGGATTAAATGTTAGACCATCTTTGTCATGCTGGAAAGTGACTTGGTCTTTAATCAAATTTATTCTAGTCTCTACGTGTACGCCAAGGCATTGAACTCACACACAGTTGCACACCCTGTAACACACCTTTCAAAGGGCTTTATGGTTGAGGCTAATCAGTAATCAGTTCTCCGACCCTAAAATAAGAATGTTAGAGGTAGAGACACGAAAAAGAAATTATAACTCGAGAAATATTGTGTTTATAACATTTTCATAACGAATTTTAAGTGACAGGTTGTTATTGATGGACAAAAAAATAATTTCAATAATAAGTTCAAATTAGAATGAGTAACAACTTATCACCTATAATTTGTTGTGAAAATGTTGTGGATATAACACTTCTCTTATAACTTATTGCAGTGGCAAGTTGTGATTAGTACGTCACTGACATGGTTTTTATTGTACACCAATTACAATAGTTTAACAAACTCCAATTGTTTAGCTTAGTGGTTCCAGTGAGGCTCTGACCTCATAATATTTATAAAATATTGGATTTGAAACCTTTTACCAGCATCTTGAGTTCATTTTTCAATTGTTGTGTGTGAGACGGGTCGATTGCAAAAACACTCAAGTTTCTAGAAAAAGAAAAATGAAAATTATAATAGGTCAACTTAACAATTGCGCAATTTATGATGAAACTAGCTGGTCTGCATATAATTAACCAGCTGAACTTTCTAAGATTTAAAACCAATAATTCTAAAATTCTTAACGGGCAAAAGAGACTTGAGATTGTTGATGACTGTTATCTTCTTTTAGTCGATTGGAAGCAAATTTTATAATATATAATGATGTTAGGATTCGTGATCCACTTATGCTTCTGCCAATGATTAACAAAATTGGTGTGACTAAACAGTAAAGTCAAAATATTTAGCCAACTTTCCATTTTAACTAGCCATATTTTTAGATACACTGACAATTTTTTTTTTTATTCTTTCTATTTTCTGTTTGAATTATTCTTTATTCTAATAGGTTAGGTCAAATCCGACCTATCTCTTCTCTTATTCCCCGTTTCCCTTCATTTTTGCCTATTGTATTTCTCACTTTAGACTTCAAATCAAACCCTTCCTCTTCAATTCAATAAGTCCATTCAATTTGTGTTGTCCAATGGCTCTACCATGGAGTCCTACAAGGAGGACATCACCAAAGTGTTCATGATGTTATGTGGGTTTCCTTAGGTCTTAAAGTGATTTTTTCCAACTTGTTTATGATGAAGTGCAATCTTTAGGTAAATCCGGAAGGTATGAATATAGGTGAGGTTTGTTGCATGGGTTAAGAAATGTGAGGTTTCATGGTGAAGAAAGGTGAGGTTTGTTGCATGCTGTAACTGTTTGGACTACTGTATGTGGTGGCTGATGAGAGCATTCCATCCCACCCAATGCACTAAAATGTGTTTTTAGCTATTTTGCATTTTATTGTAGTACCAATTGCTTAAAAAAACAACACTTCACATCCAGCGCTCTAAAATTGTTGAGATTTCTGTATGCTGCTACAATAACATCTATTTTAACAACATTTATATCTTAAACGCTATTATTTATTCCATGCCCCAATTATTTTAATCTCACAAAAGAATAGAGTATGAAATGTAAGGTGTATTGTTAAAACTGTAGCGTAAAATAAAAAGGAAAAAAAATTAAAATAAGTGGTATGAAAATAGAATATAGCATGTAGAGTGTATTATTAAAGTGGAAATGTAAAATTGATAGAATAGCTTTTTGGTGATGTAATATAATTTATTTTTTGGGGACGCAAAATTTTCTTTTTTTGGGGCATTTCCGGAGGTGGATGCTCTTATTGTTAGGGCCACCGTGTATTATTAGATTTTGGTAGCAAGTCTCTCGACACTCTTTTGTACTTGTTTGTTGGAGCAGGATTTGGGACCCAACTGCCAAAGTTTGGAGAAAAAAATGGCATTCAACTTTTGTTCGAGATGCTCTAATGCATAATGCATCACACTTATCTTCAAATATTGCACTTATCCAAAAAAGAAATAAATAAATAAATGAAGAAGAAGAAGAAGAATTTAGCAAAGTTGGTGACTCAATTAAATAAACATAGAAATATCATTACTTTAAGGTAATTGTTACTAAAGTCGCAGTCATCAAATCCAACTTGAACCATCTTTGTAGCAATTTTTTGTTTTCACAAGTTAAAAAAACCAGAACTTAATTTGGAATTTTGCAGGGTAAAAAGAACACTCGCTTATAAAGTAATAATGATGAAATTGTTGGCCATCGATTAAACAGCATAGACCAAATTGCCTGTCAATTGGAATATTCTGACCATAGCTAAATGACATGAGCAACACACAAGCGAGTGCGCACACACTTTTACATCATGTAATTCATCCAAGCAGGCATTCAAGAGAACTATAAGTGGTAAAGTTTCCATTTCAATGGTCACCTAAAACCTTAAATTAACATCTCAACTGTAACTGTTGTTGAAAGTTCAGTTAGAAAAAATACTGAAACAGTTCCAGCATCATATAAAAAGGCAAACATTTAGGCACTCATTCAAATATATTGAACCTGGAGAGAATTATCACCACCAATCATTTCCGACTAAGTATCTTCTAAGTAACTAATGTGTGGATTTAACGGGAAAAAAAGGATCAAAGACCAAACAGAGTAGCAAGCTCAATGTGAGGGCCACTGAAATTATGGCATCTGCCCCACTGAAAACTGTATTCCTTTTCCTTTTCCAAAGAGAGAACCAAGAAAGGAAAAAGAGAGAGAACCTGTGTTTTACTTTCCTGTTGTTACAGATAATACATAATGCCCCAGAAATGCTGAGAGGACGAAAAAGCACTGATGCAGACTACTACTACTTTAAAGTTCAGGTTACAGCAACACAGAACCACCAAAATTCCACTGATCCAGGCATTCATCTCCCAAAGAATTATATACCTCTGATTAATCACAGACCTCCACCATGGATGCAGAATAGATAATTGATAAGCTGTGTGCTTCTGCCAGGGCAAGAACTGTATCACAAGCTGCTGTCCCTATTATACTTTAGCTTATAAATAACTAAGCTTGCCAAATCTTGTTATACTGAAACCATCATAACAAAAGTCCCCCCCCCCCCCCTCTTTTGATTGATCATTCCCTTCTAGCTTGATGCGTGTCTTCTCCAGAGAGCTTGTTATCTTTAGTCGTTGTAGTACTGTATAATTCAGCTGTTTCCTGGAATATTGACAATTTGCCAATGGCATAATAAGAAAGTAGGTTAAAAACTGATAGCAATAACAGATATAGTCATAAAACTACTCAGTTTCAATTTGTTAAACACACCCCCCCCCCCCCCCCAACCCATTTTCATGAGACCCGAAAGGATAAAGGATAAAAGGGTGTTCCGGGGGGGGGGGGAAGAAATGGTTTAATCAAACTTGACCTAGCCTTCAGAGAAGAATCAAGTCCAAGAAGCTGATGAAGTATAACTACAAGATTGTTTACCATGCACAGATGCAAGCCAGTAGCATGTTCCAAACTCTTATACAGCGTGTCAGTCTTACCACACCTCAAATTTTGTATCGATCAGATGTCATTTACTATTCTATCCATAAACTCATATTTTGCATATAATCTTAAAATACAACGAACTTGAAATTTAACAAATTTATAAATGAAATTGTGATTGTTCTCCCAATCATCTTGATATTTGGCAGATATAGAGGGATTAAGAAGACAACGTAATCCAACAATGGATGTATCAAAAAACTTCTTCCAAAAATAGTTATTAGGTGTTATAATATATATTAACCCCTAGGAGTTGGCTCAAGTGATCAAGGCCTTGGTCTTGGTGGTATGCTCCCTCCAAGTCTAAGGTTCAAATTCCCTTGGGTGCCAACAATTTCTAGGGGCCACGTCCCATTGGCGAAGCCAATGGCTTACCTGATCTGTGTGATGTACCTAACCAAGTAAAAAGACACAGTGCACTGCATGGTCTCTTGAGGTTCCTCGTCATCAAAAATATATTTTATATATATTGATGTATTTCACTGGTGAAGTTCAACTCTAGTCTAACTTTAGTTGGGTTGCCCTTTGATTTTCTTAAAAAAAACTCTAGTCACATGCAATGAGATATATGACAATTCATGAGCTCCTTCTTTTCCCTCTTAAATACATTAATGAACTAAATTAATTCAGACTACACCGACTACTGTCTCTGAGAAGAACTAGCAACCCACAGTTCCCTACAGTAAGACTAAAAGCACAAGTAGCAGAAATAGACAATGGTTAATGGGGCGCAGTAAAATAAATGCAGCAGGCAGTGAACAACATTAAGTCACATCCAATTGGGACATATGACAAACCATGACTTGCCCCTTCCCTCCCTCTTTTCCCCCTTAAATACACTTACATGAACTCAGTTAATACAGACAACACTGGCTACTTTCTCTGAAAAAAAGAAGCAGCCCACAGTTACAAACAGTAAAACTATTAAGCACAAGTAGCAGGAATAGAAAAAGGTTAATGGGACATTCTAGAATAAAACCAGCATGCAGTGAACATTTCTTTATGCATTGCGCAACCTATAATAAACATGATTCACACTGTATATCTCAAAGCTTACTAGAATACCTTCTCCACATTTTCATAAGATCGTTGCCCATCACTCCCATCAACCTTGGAATTGGCAGAAACTTCATTTTCCATCCTAAACGTGGAAGTCATGTTCTGATCTTCCTCTGAGTCCTGACCAGATGAATCACCATTTACAACAACTTCAACATTGGAAGAATTATGAAACGTAGTCACAGAGTGAACCTTTTCATTATTTTCAACAACCGAGTCAGCTGCAGCCCCATTTTCTCTTTCAAGTAATGTGGCTTCTCTCTCATGTCCCTCATTGGCTATTTGAGTTGCTTTAGCCGCTGCCTCTTCAGCTTTCTTCTTTTCTTCTTCTATTTGTTGTCTTCTTTTTGCCTCTTGCTCCTTTAGCTGTTTAAATCTGGAATATAAAGGCAGATTAAGACTACAAACACTAACCTCAAAATGCTTATGAAGAATGACAGGTTTCATTATTGACCTTTCACCAGGACGAGGCCCTGCTGATGTCAACTTCTCTTCTTGTCTCTCCTCTGTTTTGGTGGCAAGTACTTGTAATTCAGAAATTGACTTCTGATTCTGGATTTGCTCTTCCTTGATGACATCTTCAGTAAATATCCCCACCGGATTTTTTGCGCCCCCTAACTGTTGTAGCCATACTTGTTGTGCGGTGCTCAATATATTATTTGTAAACCTGCATAAGTATAACTGAAATATTTGAGAAAACATAGGCAACACTATGATATGAAAAACAAAAATATACATAGAGAAATAAGTTTTTTCTTGAAAAAAAAAAGGGTTTTCAGGTATGCTCACCAATATAGGCTTAAACCAGAAGGAACTGAGAGTGAAAAATAACCAATCAATAAAGGAAGGAATTTTGTTATTGCTTGAGAAGTCTTCATGTTGGGATCATTACTCTGAAATTTACTAACACATGTTAAATGATGAATAAATAATAACCTCAGACAGGGAGGTAAGAGTTATGTAAAAAAGGTGAAAGCTTACAATGTCATACAAATAAAATGAGCAGTAAAATCAATGAGTAGCATTTACAATGAAACTCTAGTTATAACTTACAATAACAAGGTACCATACATATGTATATCATACCGCATAGCATCATGATTTCCTTCTTTCAAGTGACTGAAGAAAACCATATACGCAAAATAAAAAGGCAGTGCACATAGGCATATGATAATACCAAATGTGATGTTTTTGCATGTTTAACCATCTTGGACGCACATCTAAAGACAAAAATTATTGAATCTGGCTAACAGTCCTCTTGCTTTATTGGATTTCTTTACAAGTACATATATTTATTGCAGTATTAGTAAATTATAAAATGCTAGATAGAGGCAGCATTAATAGAGGGTAATATGAAGCAACTGACTGAAATAGCTAGGCCATCGCATCAAAGACCAATTACTAAAAATACAAGAAATGATAGCCTGTGTTTAACAAATGACTGAGCCCTATTTAGAGCAAAGAGGAAAATACACTGTTCATACAACCCGAAATGTGTACAACTAGTTACGTTTGAATTTAATTGTGCTAATAAAACCTGGAAAGTGACTGACCTGTGACTGTGATGACTGCATAATTAGGACAGAAATGTACTGTGAGGCAACCAGCAACACGGGCAAGACAAGATAAGCCAAGGTATTCGACCATCCAAGGGGTGGATGACCATCCTAAGAAAACAAAAAGTAACCAATAAAGGAAATTAATTCACAGCATTTAAGATAGATAGCAATTAAGTATCTCATACAAGCTGTCAGAAATATCAACTTAACACAAAATGATACAACAATCAAATTATTAACTGCACATAAAAGATTTGACATGGATGAGAATGGGCATGAAAAACATATGTCACCGCTTGAGTCTTTATCTGGTGAAATTTGTATTATCATCCAGCTTGTAAACTAAATAGCAGCTTGGTTTCAGTGGAAAACTTGCAAGGACTGTACATAATACAATTTCTAACAAAATTTTTGAAAAACGATTGGGGTTTCTGGATTTGGAATGAAGAGACTTACTACAAAAGGGAAAAGCCAAGAGATGCCACTGCCATTTTGCCGAGCAGCAACGGTGGTGGGACCAGCCAGGGAGGGTATCCAGAAGAAGCCTTCTGTAAGGAGTCCCTTTAATATTAGGCACAAGCATTCAATTAGATGTGGGAGAAAGCAAAAGCTACCACAGGTTACCTATCAAGAATCAACTGAAAGAACATTTTACCTCATCTGCCACATTTGAAAGGGCCCTATAGAGTCCAATCCATACTGGTATTGTGGCCAGTGTAGGCAAGCACCCTGGCACAAAGGAAATAACCACCAACTTAGCAATCAAGAAGCTGAAGGAAGAAATACGTCACAAGAACCAGGGATTGAATTACAAGTGTTACAATTGTAGTCAGGATTGAAATCAATAAAGCCTTAATTTATTTAAATTAACCTCAACCCCCCAAAAATATTCTCCTTCTGCTAGTGATGATAAGAATATTTTACAAAACAGATGTTCCAACAATTGCCAAAACAACTACTTCTTCACCATGACCATAATAGATTTGGAGCCAAAAGTTGCTAGAATTTCATCAAAAGATCATTCAAAGTGCCCGCATGGCAACGTGGTTTTGGTAATTACATAATTTAGAACCCATTCTTGTATACAAATTTCTGTAACCAAACCAAAGGTCCAAACGCTGAATTTCTTGAACAGAAACATATCCAAAACTTTACCACTCATCAACAACAAATTATTAAAAATGCTGAACATTAGTATATTCAAGCTAAAGCAAGATACAACATCAGTACCTGCTAGTGGGTTTATACCAGCTAGTTTATACAATCGAGCCGTTTCAAGTTGAATTCTTTCCTGCAGGTAAACAAAAGCATCAGTGCTGGTCATTCAAAAAGTCATCGCTTGTCGATCAAGAAATCTTCGATCCCTAATATTAGTCAAATTACATTTTTGAATTAAACCCAAAAAGAAAAAAAAGAAAAAAAAAACTACACATGAGAGCTCAATTACATCAATTATACGAAACTAATCCATAAAATTTCAAAAATGGTTCAATGCCAAAACAGTTAATTTTAATCCCAAGTCCGATGCAAAATTATTAACTTTGACAGCAAGTAACATTGAAATCGATGTGACTAAGTTAACAGAAGCAATAGTAGTTAACATATTGATGATAGAGAAGACAAAATTTTCAACCTGATCCCCAGCATACCGTTGCTGAATTGCCTTTACTTGAGGTTGCAAAGACCGCATCGACATTGCTGATTCCACCTTCACTCAACAACATAAATAAAATTAAAAAACAGTTTGCCAATTCAAATAACCAAACAATAAAATAAAAAGATATTTTTGGAGTAACTAATAATAGAATTAGTATTTTAGTACCTGTTTCTTAGTCAAAGGAAATGTAACAGCTTTTACAAGAACAGTGAGTAGTATTATAGCGAACCCATATGAGTACGGAACATTCAAAGTCGATAGCCCATCCTTCAAAACCTTAAAAAAAAACGCAGACATAAAAACACGTTGTCGTTTAATGAAATCCGAAATTCTTGGAGAAAACAAAAAAAAAAAAAAAAAAAAACATACCTTGAGGACAGTCTCCATGTAATTCGTGATTCCAGAGAGCCAATCATTGCTCTGTTTGGTAGTGGAGCTAATTGTATCCGAGCTCGAAACAGCGGCGTCCGCGAGCGTGTAAAGGATACTCTCGGCTCGACCGAGCAGCTCGGCAATCGCGTTGCTATCCGGGTCGGGGAATAGCCCGGGCTTGAACCCGAACCGGGCCACGGCGGTGGAGCCCCGAAGATAAGGTTTGGGAAGGGACACTGAAAGAGGGTTGTAAGATTGGGTCCGATGAAAGAGAGGGTTCGAGGTTGTGGTGGTCCGGACCGGAAAGGGAGCTAGGACTAGGTACGGTGAAATGGCTGTGCCCATTAATTAAATTTGTGTGTGTGTGTGTGTGTGTGTTTGATAAATGGGAAATTGAGTTTGGTACTTTTACGAAACCCTAGTAAAAGTTGCGGAGGGTATTTGGTTTTTGATTTTTTCACACGTTGTGAACTGTCTCTGAGTGTTCTTGCTAATGATGTTGAGAGCGAGGAGGGAGTCAGGGAGATACAAGATTAGGTGGAGCAAAGTGTGGGTTTTTTTTTTAAAAAACTTTTTTAGGAAAGAGAAAAGGACTAGATTGATAATATAAAAAAAAAAGGAAGATTTTTTGTTTTCATGTGATGGTACCACACATAGATACGTGTCAAAGTGAACTTGATATGTTTTTTTCAAAATTGAAGAAAAATAAAAATCTCTTGATATTTGTGTTTGTGTGTCACATAAAAGGTAAAATGTAAAGAATTTGGGCCAACCCAACTTGAGGATTTAATTTTTATAGGCTTTTTGCTATTGGGCCTAGTGGATTGGGATGGGGCTAATGGGCATCCATTACAGATCCTTATTTCAAATGGCTGAGAAGCTAATGGGCCTCCACATTGCCGTACCAGTTGACAGCACCGGCGTTGGTGTTCAGGACGGAGGCTTCGTACTCGAGGTTCGAGGAGGGCAGGAAGGCGTGGATGAAAGTGATTGCCGGGACGAATGATTTGGCGAGGCAGGTGATTTCTGGGGTTGAGAATTCAGTCAATGCGCCGCTCAAGAAGGCGCTTTTGCAGTCCATTATGGCATTTCCGGTTGCGCTTAAGGTTAGTGATAGACATTCTCTGTTTAATTTGCTTGTTTTGGTATGATATTTTGCTTCTGTTTTAGCTTAGTGAAGGAAAGAAGTAATTGTATTTGAATTTGTACTTAATTAGAAGGTAGGTCTATTAAAAAAAGTCGGTGCTTAGCTAGGTACGTTTAGTATACTAAATAAGGATTACGATAAGAATTATAATATTTATTAGTAAGAATAAAATGTGTTTTAATATAATAACTAATCATATTCCAATGTTAGTTTGGTTGTGAGGTATAACATTAGAATGAAATTTAAAATTTATTTTAGGAAATTTTTTACTCATACAATTATATTTCCTTAAAAATTGTTATTTTTAAATTTAAAAGAGGTATGTGTTATTTTTTATAATTTTATAATTTTTATAATTGTTAGATGTATATGGAAAGTTTGTTTATTTGAAAATATATTAAGTTTTGAAGTTATTACATTACTAAGGAATAACTAATATAACCTTTTAAAGAGGAATAATTATTCCTCATTTTGAAGAATAGTTATTTATAAGGAATGATTATTCCTTGTAATAAAAACATAACCAAACTAAAGAATAACTAAACCATGGGAATAACTATTACATTACAGTGTCTATTACATTACCAAACATCTTGTAGAATTAGTTTGGATAAGCTTATTTAAAACTGAAAACACTGTAACAAAATAATTTTAAAATGTGTGAATAGTACCGCGGGACCCATTTTTAATGAAAAAGTTGCTGAAAAGTGAAATTTGTGGGTTCGTGAACAGTGCACGAATGCACTGTTCACAGAAGATTGGGTCAACACTTGCGGCTGGAGGAAAAAAAAAAAAAAAAAAAACTGAAAACGCAGACGCAGCTTCAGTGGAATCCAAACGCCCTCTTATTAGTGCACAAAACTCTCGTTTTTGCAAATGTCTTGGAGAAGTGGTTGGTAGGTGGTAGCCTAATAAGCTTTACTAATGTTTTAAATTGAATTTTGAAGCAAGTAATGTACTGGTGCAACAAAATGGAGGATGAGAGTTTTGTGATGAGTGATGACTTCTTCTTCTTCTTTCTTCTTTTTTCCTGAGTAATATGATATGCTGGGAAAAGGCTTAATGTTTTTAGTTTTTTTTTTCTTTCAGTAATTTGGAGAATGTGATTTGGTCAGGTTTAGCTTGGTGACACAAACTTACTGATGTGAACAGTTTTAGTGCAGTGTCATGTGATTTATGGCTTAGATGTTAGGCAAGAGCTCCAGAATGTGCTTGAAGTAGATGATCTTGCAATAGTACTCAATTCAAAGCATCGGCCACGTTGCATCATTGAGTTCATCTCTCAAAGCCTCCAGATGCTAAAGTTGGAGTAATCAAGGAGAAATGCACTGGTAATTCCCTTCTTGGGGTATCTAAGAGTTTCCAAAAGTAATCCCAGGGTTTTTTTTTTGGTTATTTTATTCCATTCCAAAAAGTTGGATAATGGTTACACAGTAGTGTAAATTAAATTAAATATTTTTTTTATAGAAAATCAGGTGTAAAATTGGTGGACTTTTGATTCTTAATCTGCGGAATATTAGGAATCAAAAGTCACTAGTATCAAGTATAAACATTTATGCAATTTGTACATTCTTGAAGCTTTCCAGAAACATTTACATTAAAACTATAATGTTTCTATATGCCAATACATGCTCAAAACTACCGAAATTATGTGCATTGTGTAAAATATTTTTATTCAGGTTGTAGTTTTCCAAATGTAATGCAAGAGTCAAAGATCTCTGGTTTCCATGAAGGAATTGGTGTTTGTGAACAACTTTTGGGTATCCCCATCCCCCTGTCCTACACTCGCTTGACCTCAAGGTTTCTAGTCCTCTGGCATCTCACTCTTCCTATCATACTTTGGGATGATTTCCATTGGATCGTGATTCCCGCTACTTTCATGAGTGCTGCTTCTTTGTTCTGCATAGAAGAAGTATGTATTGCTTCTGTCTGCCTTATTATGCATGTGATTGTATTTGTTTATGTGTGCTAGTAAAGCAATAGGAAATACTACTTTGAATCATAGAACTTTAAGGAAATATACAATTAACAAACATGTTTCAAATTTGAAAATGACCCAGAAGAAATGGTTTTGTCCTTATTCAGTTATTCTCGTGTGATATTCACTTTCCAATATTTTGAATATAAAGACCAAATCTGGATTTTTTGACCAGTTTTTCTACTTACTAAAAAATCTCGTTCCCAGTTTTTCTACTCTCATTATTATTATTATAGAAAATTCCAATGTTTTATGACTGAATCATTCATCCCTGACATGACTGATGTGGCAAGGGCACTTCAGAAAAAAAACCCATTAATGAATTTCAATTTTAGTATAAAATGAAAAAGAGAAGTGAAGGCTCATGTATAGTGTTCAGCAACATGCTCTCTCTCTCAAATGAATTAAAAATGCTGTCGCATGTATTTGCTTTGTGTCACCAAGTGGCTACACAAGCTGTTGCATATTTTGCAAACAAAAAACAGTTTCCATATTCTGATATGATGGTAATTGATTTCTGTAGGTTGGTGTTCTTATTGAAGAGCCATTTCCAATGCTGGCACTGGATGAGCTTTGCAAGCTGGTTCACAACAACATTCAGGAAGCAATCGCAAGTGACAAAATAATTCAAGCTCAGTTGACTGCAAAAATAAGAAGCCACTCTAAGGAGCACTCACCAAATGGTCGTCCTACTTCTTAGGTTGATAGGAAGCTCATTTTTATTTTCACAATTTGGGCTACTAGGCATGGTACCCATATATTTCCCTGTTTGCAGAGCTGGTGGCTAGTTACATGCATCATCTGTCATATAAATCACACATTATAGTTGAGCTTTAGCATCAAAGTATGTAGATATGAAATTATTTACTCCCATGAAATTTGTTTCCTTATTTCATATGTATATAATAGACTTGTTTTGGTGAAAGAATAAATCACCAATTTGGGC
The DNA here is from genome assembly GCF_040712315.1 of Castanea sativa. Taxonomy (NCBI): domain Eukaryota; kingdom Viridiplantae; phylum Streptophyta; class Magnoliopsida; order Fagales; family Fagaceae; genus Castanea; species Castanea sativa. Next base: position 43,827,907 of record NC_134015.1, on the reverse strand, counting down.
TGCTCTGCATTTCTATGTTGAATGATTCTTCAGTGTCAAAGTACATATACTAACAGTACTTATCAAAAAACAAAATTTGTTTTCTTTTCTACTTCTTATCTTGATGAAGGACAAAATGTTGATGTAAGAGGGCTAAATCACCCTATTCTTCCTAACCAAAAGAATGAGATATGACAGCTCAATCACCTCATCTTCAAGAGATTTCCACTAGACCAATTGAAAACAAGTTGGGAGAATATACATTTGCATCCTGCCATTGCAATCACTCTCATTAAAGAAAAGTATAATGCTATGACAAAGGCTCTTGTCTATAAGATATTCGCTTGTAGTTCCTTTTCATAACTTCAATGCTGCCAATTTCCCACCAGCATATTCCTCCTAAAGCTTCTACAACAGTCCTATGATCCTTTCGTTGACCCTTTAAAAAGCTTCTATAAATTGACAAAACCTCCCTAACTCGTCAATCCACTGTACCATTCATCGCACCTGCAATTAAATTCATTTGAACTAAAATCGCCATCCAAATCCCTTTCTAGTCTCTAGTCAATTAAATTTCTCTTTGTATTTTGATGATGGTTATATATACAAGTTGAAGTTTTCATTTTTTGTCCTAATATGGAGACAATTTCTAATCATGTTTGCAATGTGTGAACTAGGGAGGCAAGCCTCACACCAAGCATTATTAGTCAGGTAAAGTTTGTCAACACAACTAACTATTACTGCTGTCTATTGGGATTAAATTCCTCCTTTTTTTGTTGAGTGTATTAGGTGCACATTTTATGTTCGTACGAAAATAATTAGTTCATATCTCTGGGTTATCATTTTATAGAACTTTGCATACAAATGCAAAGAAAGACAACATGTTAAGCTAGCCGGGGGCAACATGTTGAGGTTAGAGGACTGTGATACCCTTTTTTTTAATTAAATAAAATGGATACATAAAGAAAGAGTGAGGTGTGAAAGCCAGATAAACTGCAGTAAGATGGAATCTCAGGTAAAATTGCCATGACGGCAAAAAATAAATAAATAAATAAATATAAAAATAAAAATAAACTTGAGATTTTACTGTTGTAGTAGTCAATGCCTTGAATTCTAAGCTAGAGACCGTTTTGATTTAGAGTAATAAATTAATAATAGTCTTTCTTTTCTTATTATACTTTTTTATCTTTCCATATCTATCATGTCTAACTTCTTCGTATTGTTTCCATTGAACTAATTTCTTTATTAGCTATCTTTAGAGTACTATTATTTTATCTTTCTATTCTTTCTATCTCTTTTCTTACTATTCCTTTTCTTATCATACATTTTTCTCTTTTTATTTCTATCATATCTAACTTCTTTTGCATTATATCTATTGGGTTTTTTTTTTTTTTGTGTTGTTTTTTCAATTAGCTTTATTAAGTCATCTTTATTATCATCTTTTCTATATACTAAAAAAACTAATAAAATCTACCGACAAATTTCATTTTCTAAGTTATATTTCATGACAGATTACACTATAAAAACTGTTGAAAAAACTTAATCTTTATTTAATGAATATGAAATAATTCAATTATTTTGGACAGACTCCATTACCCGACATAAAGAAAAATATGCCTTTTTTACATATTGGATTAGTTCAAGTGGCTGTAAAGCCATTAACAACAAAAACCTTAAATACAAGTATTTTACTTTGTTTAAGAGATGACAGACATTTAAGATTTTTTTTTTTGTTTTGAAGAACACACACATAGATTTATATATAAGGGAAGGAGGATGAGATAAGAAAATACAGTCACACGCCAATACCAAAACTGCATGCAACATTTAAGATTTCATGACTCACTCTTAGGCATGATGGAAACAAGTTTACATAGTGGACCAGTATATTTTAATTGTTATCCAAATTTTGCTTTAAGTCTATTTGATAGAAATATAATAGATGCTTTAACTTTGAATATAAAGACAAACGGTTATTAAATGAAAGAAGGTTCAGATTCTCCGTATTACACAATCACTTACACACACTGTCACACAATTTTAGTTAAAAATATGAAATTGTCACAACTGAAATTGTGTTTTGCGACCTCAAAAACATAATTTTAAAATGAAATGTATACGGAAGGTGCAATAGCAAGTATATAATAAAATTTCCAATTTGATTCAACTACTAAAATCAAATACTTGGATATCAGTCTATACCTATATATATCAATAACTTTATTAGAAATCCATAGTCAAGCCATCTCATTGACCAACATAAATTCATAAAAAGATTTAAAACATATAAAGACATAGCACAAATGTTCATAAAATATTAAAAACTCATAAATAACTTGTTTTGTATAAACATTGATGTTTTTTTTTTTCCAAAACAATGTAAATAGTTTTCAAAAAATTGGATTGGAAAACTATTTTTAGGGAACTTAATATAATGCAAAAGATGTGCGTTTGACACCATTTTTCTAGAACAATATTTTAGAAACCGAAACACAAGATACGTTGTTTATGACAGAATGTGTGGTCCACTTTTTCAAAATATTCATGAACATGCCATTGAAATATGTTTTTAAAGTTCACTTATTTAGTTGTGCCGAAAGGCCCGAAACAAAATGGCCATTCCAAATAGAATGGAATTCAAAATTTTGGTTGTAGCACATATGTTGTGTCTGCAATGAGTTCCAATCACAAATCACTCAAATTAAAGATAACCCTCTAGCACTATTTTCTTATCTGAGATTATTGGTTGTAAATTCTTCACTTTTAGTCCTCTATCCAAACTCTTAATTGCCACTTGCAAATTCTCATTATCACTATCACTTCCACCCCAAATTGGCAAAATTTCCATCACAATTTTTTGCAACAAATTTTGCTCAATACTCTCTTTTAGAAGCTCTTCAAGATCTCCAAAGTTCCCCCTCAAATCCAGCAAAACACTACAAAATCCTTGGCGCTTACAATATTCCAGAATTGCATTCAGATTTAACTGATCCAAAACCACTGTTTCAATTCCCTGTTGAGCTGTTTTGTCCCCTATATCCATCTCTTTGTCTGTGAAGATAATCACATTAGCAGTTTCTTCAGTGGAGAGAGCTGGGATTCTGGTCAGAGGACTAGGATTTCTTGCTGTTGTAATCAAAAGGGGTTGCTTGGCTCCAGGTTCTTGGGATGCCGGAATGGAGAGCTTATCAATTAACAGTGTGGAAGACAGTATAACTGCATCATGCTCCTGTAACAATTGTGAGTAGTATCCACCAGCCTCTGTCACTCCTTCACCAAGCCGATCTAAAACATTGCCATTAACTGAGAGAGAGTATCTGCAGGTCACAGAGAGTTCTTTAAATGGAATACATTTTTGTTTATATTTACTTAGAATAGAAGCCAAAACTGCAAGTTTTCAAGAGAATTCTAAATGTAAGAACACCCAAGCAACATTTTTAAACAAAAAAATTAAAGGTTTTACAAAAAAAACCAAGAATATAAAATAGTATGAATATAAATAGATATAAATCCATTTAATGATCAATGGCATTCTTTCTATTATATAAAAAATGTGGTAACTTTACCTGAGTGTTAAAAAAGGCTTTCCGATCAGCATTTGATGGATATAGGCCTCATTGAGCCTCTTGCACAATTCTTCTTCCACGCCCACGGTCACATTGATTCCTGCATCTCTCAGTTTATCCAGTCCCTTTGAAGCCACTATTGGGTTTGGATCAACCATCCCGACCACTACCTTTTTTACTTTGGCTTTAATCAATGCTTCAGTGCATGGAGGAGTTCTCCCATAGTGGTTACATGGTTCCAAGCTCACATATGCTGTTGCATTCTCAGCCAAATCCCCAGCATCTCTCAGAGCAAAGACCTGCAAATTTCACCACTTGACTTCATACATTCAGCAAAGGCTATACATAAACAAGATATTATAATTCTCTCTCTAATTTCCAACTCTATCATTTTTCAGAGAATAACATTGAATTTCTAGATATACATGAATGGTAAATTACATTTTGCAATACTAAACTATTTCTCCAAACCAATTTACTACCTTAAACTACAAATCTGAAGAAATAAGCCCATAAACTATATTGCTTATTTTTTTCACTGTTAGTAACCCATAAACCAAGTGGCCCTTAACTGAATTGATGAAACATACCTGGTGCTTGTAATGTAAGTTATATTTCTCCTTATCAAGGAGCCTTTCTATGCAACTTACAAGATGACAACATTTTCCTGGTCACAAATCTTTTCTTTCTTCTTATTTATACATATGTGTGTGTGTGTGTGTGTGTGTGTGTGTGTGTGTCTATATATATATATATCCCCCTCTTTAGAGTGAACATTGATTTTTTGCAATGACAGCTATGGCATCCCACAACTGGTTAACTAGTCTTGCAATGGAGAGAAAAATTTTACTCTTTCAAGTTGCAATCATTGTTTCATAAGGTCACTTCAAGTTAAGGCTACTTGACAAATGGACTAATACTGCTAAAAGAATAGATTAAGGCTCATTTATTTGATTTGTCTTATATATATATATATATATATATATATATATATATATATATATATATATATATATATAAGTAATAGAAATTTTATTTTATTTGTAGCTCATGGTAGTAAATGTTTTTGCAAAATAGTCCAGTGTAGTATTCTTTTGATTAGTAAGTTTCACAAGCATCTAATGGTTTTTGAATTCATGACTTACCACCTCCATCCAATGTTGTGATAGGAGGAACAGTCTTTGGAGCCAGAGTTCATTGGCATAGTTTAGGTCCTTTAGGATAGTAGCATGTAATTAACCCAACACAAATACCATAAGAACATAACTGTTTATAAACTACTCATTCCAAAATACAATAATGCAGAACCATTTTTATGTTAGCACATTCGAAACCTCTTACCGCCAAAACAAATTATAAGTTCAGAATCAGTTTATGGAAAAGGCAGAGAATTACCCAAACTGCCAAACATGCTTATCAAATAGTCTTCTTCTTCTTTTTTCCCTCCATGCAAAACAGAGTTTTAAGGTCGAACTAAACTAAAAATAGATAATAGGCGCTGCACAAACTTAGACATTCCACAAGTTAGAGCCTTTATCACCACTTTCAAAGTGCTAAAACAATATTTCCACAAAGTTTTCACAAAACTTAAGTACCTACGTAATGCTCAAAAAAATAAACACACAAATCTGAAGAAAGAAAAGGGAAAAAAAAATACACACCACAGTACCACACACACACACTCACAAAAAAAACTATCTTTCATTCTTATTGCACATGAGAAAAAAGAAAGGAAAGTGGGTTTTACCTCACCATGAGGCTGTCCAGCTTTAGGGTGAAAGCCTTCACCAACAATTTTTCCATCCTTGACAATAACACAACCCACCATGGGATTGGGACTGGTACGCCCAATTGCCTTCCTGGCAAGCTCCACACACCTCCTCATGTAAAACCCATCATCATCATCATCATTCTCATTATTTTGTGCCATTCCACCACATCTGACCTTAACCAAACCACCAAGATTCTTCAAACAAGTTGGTGATTTGGACACCCTTTTGAGTGAATTGCAAAACCCAGATTTGGACACAAGTTTGGTGGAGTGGTGGGTGGAATATGGGGGAGGGAAAGAAGGGAGTATAACATGAGGAGCCGGCGAGTAATTTGGAAGTGTGAGAATGTGATTGGGAAATGAAAGTCTTTGAATATGAATATTCATTGGAAAATGAAACCCGGGTGGTGAGTGAGAATATGTTATGCAGCAAAGGGACACCGAGCTTGAAGTAAAATATTTTCAAATGTAAAATATTTTATTGAAAATGTTTTCATTTTACCGTGTTTGGTTGCCAACATGTAAAATGAAAATTTTCCTTCAATCACGAAAAACCCAAACTCAAATTCTCTAATTTCATTCAAAGCACAGCCATGAATCAAAACAGAAATTCTTAAACCCAAAATTGAATTTCTCTACAAACTCACCTAAATTTGAATTTCTCTACAAACTCACCTAAATTTGAATTTCTCTACAAACTCACCTAAATTTGAATTTCTCTACAAACTCACCCAAACTCAAATTAGCTACCAAAAAAAAAAAAAAACTTGATATCGGTAGAAACCCAGCAAACCCAGGTGTTCTTTCACGGTTTTTAGCAAAACAAACCATGCGACTAAAACCTTGCGGTAGAACCCAGATCGACATAGAAACCCGATGGCAGAAACTGAGATCGGCGTCCACAAAAAATCCCAAACATATTGGGGAGACAAAACCAGATCGACGGTGAGATTGGTGGATAGAAATCGAATTCGTTGGAGAGAAAAACCAAGAGATGGAGGGTGATGTGAGTGACTGGCTGGGTTGTGGGAGAGAAGAGCCGAGAGTGAGAGTGAGTGACTGAAAAGAAAAACCCAAAGCCCAAAACGTTAGTATAAAACTGTCTGAGCCCGGGTTCGAACCGGGGACCTCTAGTGTGTGAGACTAGCGTGATAACCAACTACACCACCCAGACAGGCGGCCAGGGTTTTAGCTGCTATGATTATAACTAGTTCCTGGCCAGTGCCATAAAAAATTATTTATAAGCAAAAATGTAAAATTCACCTTTTTACAACATTCACACCAGTTTTTTTATTTTACACATCTATTTTTATACTAAAAACTTACTTTTTCTATTTTACACATCTATTTTTACAAAACACCCACATCAGTTCATCTATTCTATCCATTCTTTTAATTAAATAATTAATTTTCTCAAATTTTTTATTATTTCACACAACTGCCACTTAGATACGCGCGCTTCCTCTCACTCTCTACCCATTTCTGATTTGGCTCTCTCTCTCTCTCTCTCTCTCTCTCGATCAGATCCGATCAGGCAAGACCCATCTCGGTCATAGCTCCGATCAAGCAAGCATCGACAGCTCCGATCATATCCACAAGCACCGATCCACAGCTCCGATCAGGCAAGACTTGACAAGCACCATCGTTCTGATCAAGCACCATCGTTCCAATCAAGCACCGATCTAGGTTTGTGTATCTCTGTGTTTTTTTTTTTTTTGGAGTAAGTGTATCTCTGTGTTGATCCTGTTGATTTGACTGTGTGGATGTGTTTGTGTGTGGGTGTGTTTGTGTGCATCTGAGGAAAAAGAAGAAGATGAGGAGAACTGAGTTTGTTAAGCACGGACAAGAGAGAGAAAAAAAAGGAGCGAACGGGAAAACAATAATATATTGGATGAATAAGCTACAGTAGCCGTGTATATTTACACGGTTACTGTAACTCGTGGATGGGTTTGCAAGATTTTACACAGTTTTACAATCATTGATGTGGGAGTTTTTTGACTAAAATATGTAAAATGAAGAATTTTTTGTATTATAGAAGATTATAAAAGAACTGGTGTGGATGCTCTTTACATCTCCAAAACTTACTTTTTCTATTTTACACGCTTATTTTTACAAAATATTCATATCAGTTTGTCTATTATACACACATTCAAATAAAATATTCATTTCTTTAACCCAACACAACCCACACAGCAACCATCATCAGCCACCATCTCTCTCAAGATCGACGCCTCCAGCCTCCTACCGTGCAACAAGATCGACGCCGGAATTCACACAAGCTAATCACACCGGAATCCCAAAGAAAACCAGTAAAAAAAAAAAGATTGATAAGACGAAAAAAGATGGATCAAGCTCAACCGAAAAATGGATTAAAACCCACAAGATTCACGGCAGCCTCAAGCTTAACTTCAACCAGTAAAACCCACGAGATTAACGACAGCATCAGATCAAAACCCATGAGATTCTAAGCGATGGACTCGTCGAAGAACTCCATTCGTGTTGCAGGCGAAAGACTCGTCCGACGACTCAGCTTGCTCGACCTCGTTCACATCGGTGGCGGTGGCGATTGACGGAAGCTAGAGGAAGAAAGATTGATGAGATGAGAGAAAGAGAGATCTATGTTGTGCGCCTAAGAGAGAGGGAGGTGAGAGTTAGGTAGAGAAGAGAGAGAAAAATTATTAAGATATTAAATACACATGCTATAGTAACTGTGTAAATTTGCACGGTTACTGTAGCAATGTGCATTTATACACAAGTTTACCCACTGATGTGGGTTTTTTTTTTGTTTTTTGTGCTCAAAATGTGTAAAATTAGTGACTTTTTCCATTTTGCACATACTGATGGGGATGCTCTAAGTTTCACTACTTTTCATTTAAGTCCTGTAAGTATACATTCTGTCATTTTAGTCTTCTATAGAGCAACCACATCAGTTTTTTTATTTTACACATCTATTTTTACACTAAAAATCTACTTTTTCTATTTTACACATCCATTTTTACAAAACACCCACATCAGGCAAGACCCGATAGCTCCGATCAGGCAAGACCCTACAAGCACCAATCTCCCTAGCTCCGATCCATAAGCACCGACCAGATCTCCCTAGCTCTGATCCACAAGCACCGATCTCCCTTGCTCCGATTTACAAGCACCGATCATATCCGAGATCTCCTTAGCTCCAATCAGGCAAGACCATCTCGATTAGATATCTCTAGCTTCTATCAGGCAAGACCCACGAGCTCTGATCCAGTCAAGCTCTGATCCAGTCAAGCATTGATCTCCCTAGCTCGGATCCACAAGCACCGATCAGATCCGAGATCTCCCTAACTCCGATCAGGCAAGACCCACGAGCTCCGATCCAGTCAAGCACCAATCTGTGTTTGTGTATCTCTGTGTTTTTTTTTTAGAGTGTATCTCTGTGTTGATTTATCTGTGTGGATGTGTTTGTGTGTGGGTGTGTTTGTGTGCATCTAATGAAAAAGAAAAAGATGAGGAGAGATGTTACTGAGTTTGTTGAGTAAGGAGAAGAGAGAAAAAAAAGGAGCGAACGGGAAATTAATAAAATAATAAATGGACGAGTTACAGTAGCCGTATATATTTACACGGTTATTGTAGCTCGTGAATGAATTTACACAATTTTACACAGTTTTACACCCACTGATGTGGGTGTTTTTTTGGCCAAAATGTATAAAATGAAGGAGCTTTTGTATTATAGAAGAGAATCCACCAACTGATATGGATGCCCTAAGTTTCAACCCTCCTCAATCCAGTCTTTTGTTAATATTCCATTCATGTCTACCATTAACCATATCAAACAAATTAGGCAAACAACAATTAATAAACGCCAACCCCAGATCCTTTAAAACCAATGAAAGCTTAATTTTAAATTTTGAGAGAGCAATCGACCTACACAAACCAACCAGTATTGTTGAATATGTGGAAAATCAAGCAATGTTCTCTACCATCCCCTTCCTTATCCGAAACCTAGGAATCCTAGGCCAAGATACAAGCTCGTTTGTAAATGCCGCAATTCGCTGCTCAATTCTTTGGCCTAAATCAAGCCACAGCAGCTCGCTGACATCAATGACGAAAGTGAAGGCATGAAAGCCCTCGGAATTGTACCAATCCACGTATTCCTTGAGGTGCTTGCTCTTGGAACCGAGCCAACCCAACAACACCACCATCACTACTAGCTCTTTATTGTTCAAGTATGTTCTGACAATTGAAACAAAGTGGGGTTCTTCAGGTGTGGGAATGGAGTGATGGACGATGTGGGGGGGGGGGGTTAATTTCTGGGTTTTAAAAAAAATTAATTAACATTTTTTTCTTTAATTTAACAAATAAATAATTAAATAAAAATTGAATATGGTTATAGTAGACATGGATGGAATGTTAACGGAAGATTGAATTGAAGGGGATTGAAACTTAAAAGACTAAAATGACAGAATGCAATATAGGATTGAAATAAAAAGTGGTGAAACTTAGAGAGTGAGTTTTGCATTTTGACCTTATTTATATTATCATATATATTTAAATAATACAGTAAGTAATTAAAATAATCTCATGTTTCTTGTTGAAATTGAAACTCAAAAAAAAAAAAATTACATTAAAAATAAAAGACAAGAACAACAAGACAAAACCTATTACAAAGTACAAACCCACTTTTTGAAGTCATGCTTTATTTATTTTTTATTTATTTTTTATCATGGTTTTTCCCTTCTCATATTGAGCTTTTCTTTGCATCAATAAAAGTCATACTGAGAAAGGGTTTATTACTTGCTCCACGACACTAATTGCCTTGGTGTTGGCGTGTCAGTGTATTCCTTTATCTCATTCCCCTTCTCCTATATATATGTGTGTGTGTGCGTGTGTTTATCAAATAAAAAAAATACTCAGTGTTGTCGAGTCATCCTATATCAGTAAGGTGCGATATTGAGAAGGAGTTTATCACTTGCTCTGCGACACTAACTGCCTTGGTGTTGGTGTGTGAGTATATTTCCTTATCTCATCCTCCTTCCCCTATGTGTGTGTGTGTGTGTGTGTGTGTGTGTTTACCAAATAAAAAAAGATACTCAGTGTTGTCAAGTCATCCCACATCGGTAAGATATGATATTGAGAAGGAGTTTATCACTTGCTCCGCGACACTGCCTTAGTGTTGGTGTGTGAGTGCATTATCTTATTTCATCCCCCTTCCCCTATATATATATATGTGTGTGTGTGTGTGTGTGTGTGTTTATCAAATAATAATAAAAAAAAAGTCAACATCTTTGGCTTATATTTTGCAATTTTTTTTTTCCTACCCTAAATGCAAAATTTATTTTGCATAAATATGAAATGCATATGTCCTCATTGTGTCTTAAGGTTACTTTCAGACACATCATCCACAATTACAGTTGTATCACACCAAGGGAGGGGGCTAAAATTAAGCTGGATGAAAAAAATAAAAAATAAAAATCAATATATTAATGAAAATAATGATAAACAATGTAAATGTTGCAATGAAAATAACATTCAAAAGAAGAGAAAACTTGAGCAGTGTTGCAACACCAATCCAGACTCCAGTACCAATATTCATCAATAAATATGCCTCTATCGTTGAAAGGGATCTTTCCAATAGTTAGTTTATTGGAGTTAATTGCAGGATGTACCAAAGGAATCACAATGATGTTAAGAAAATTTTGAGTGCATACTTAAGTTTATCAGATATTAGAAGAAGAAATCTGGATATGCATTAAGTGCGGACTTTTAAAATATTATGGAACATGTGGATAGGCATTAAGTTAATTGTAATAATTTATTAAAAAAGTATTTGAATAATTGATAAAAGTCCAATTTTTTACTATGAATGAAATTGAAATATTTAAAACATAACTCTCCGACCCAATCCAACCCAACCTATCTCTAGGATTGGCTAAAAAAAACACTTAAACCTGACCAGTGATGCAGAAAATCTGGTTTTTCTCATCTTCACTAGCCATGCACACCCTTACTTACGAGAGTATTTGCCCATTGAAGAGTAGAATAAGGACAAAATACAAAAACCACCCTTGTAACATATCTAGAACTTGAGCAAGTAACAGATGGATTTAGTGAAAGTAACTTAGTTGGGAAGGGAAGTTTTGGCTTGGTGTACAGAGGGACACTTTTAGATGGAACTAGTATTGCCATAAAGGTTTTAATTGAATATTGAAGGAGGGTTTAAGAGTTTCAAAGCTGAATGTGATGTATTGTGCAGCATTCTCCACCAAAATCTTGTGAAAATCATTAGTAGTTATAGTAGCATTGATTTTAAAGCCTTTGTACTGAAGTACATGCCTAAGGGGAGCTTGAAGAAGTGGTTGTATTCTTTTTTTTTGATAAGTAAGAAGTGGTTGTATTCCCATAACCACTTCTTGGATATGCTAAAAAGATTGAACATGATGATAGATGTTGCATCATCATTGGAGTATCTCCATCATGGTTATCCTGTACTTGTTGTTCATTGTGATTTGAAACCCAACAATATTCTCTTAAACAAAGATATGGTTGCACACGTGAGTGACTTTGGTATTTCAAAATTCTTAGGCAATGAAGACTCTATGATGCAAACTATGACAATGGCCACTATTGGTTACATGGCACTAGGTAATGTTTCTAGTTTACAACTCAATTTTATGTTTACAAATACACACACAAACTCAAATTTGTCTCAAAAAAGTATTGAGCAATTTTCTTTTTACTATCAAGTAACGATATTTGATACTTTCTAATAATAAATTTTAATCAAATTGGTAGAGTATGGATCACAAGGGATCATTTCCACATGCAGCGATGTGTACAGTTATGGCATTTTGTTGATGGAAACATATACAAGAAAGAATCTCACGAATGAAATGTTTGTTGGAGAAATGAGCCTAAAAGGTTGGGTAAAACAGGCACTACCTGATTCAGTAATTGAAATTATGATTGCTAATTTGCCAAAGAGAGGCAAAAAGAATTTTAATACTAAGTTGGATTGTATGTTGTCCATTATGAAATCGACTATGGATTGCTTAATAGTGGCACCTAAAAAAAGGTTAAACATGAGAGATGTTGTAACAACACTCAAAAATATCAAATTGAAGTTTTTGAAGGATGTTGGAGCAAATTGACAAAATGAAGTTAAGAAATTTGTCTACATTTTTTCTTTGTTTGTGATTAAAGTAATGCTGAAGGATGTATGATTGATTATATATATTGGAGACATTATTTGCCCTTGACTATATATATTCGAGGCATTAATTTATTCTATAATGGTAGTAGACAATTATTACAAACATATGGGTAAAATTCACCCCTGAAATCTGGCTTATAAAGGGAGGGTGCTCAAAAATTTCTAAACACATGGTTAAATTTATATTTAATCCATGTAAAACACTAGGATCATAACAATAATGCAATGACTCAAAGTTAACAACCAAATGTTTTACTCTAATTTAGTATGTTAAATCACATAGGAAAAAACGATAGGATGATGCTTTTTATTAATTGGTAACAAGTACAGTAGATTAAAAATCCATTATATATAAATAAATAAATATATATATATATATATATATATATATTCTAAGTAAAAGAAATTATTACAGGAAAAAAAAGGAGGGAGGATCCTTCCCCATCTACCACAATAATACAAGGGATATTCAACATGGTGCTAGATCCCACAAAGCTATATATAGAAGAGCGAAAAGCTTTTATATATATATATATATAGAAGAGCGAAAAGCTTTTATTTATATATATATATATATATATATATATGTATATGTATATATAAAGAAGAAGAAGAAGTTGAAACGGGAAGAGTGGGATGAATAGTGGAGGTTTAAATGAAGAGTACAAAATTAGATTCAAATTCAAACCTGGAAAATGAAAGTAAGTATAAGTGAAAAAATAGGTCAATCCAAACCTTATTTACTAAAATGACAGGTTAGGTTGATTCTCACCATTCTCAGTTTTTTTCAATCAGATTCTCAAAATTTTTCTCTCTTTGATTCTTACATTCTCAGTTATTTTTATTTTTTTCACTATTCTTAGTTTTTCTCTTTCTCAGAGCCAATAACAGCCAATCTCCCTCATGTTTTCATAATACCAATTACTTCGTGAGTTTCGATTAGAACAGATAATGTCACTCTTGCTTTACATAAATATATTTAATAAATTTTAGGAAGATCAATACATCTTTATGTTTTCAAATACAATTATTCAGCCAACAAAAAAAAATTCATGAATTAATTTTAAAAAAAAGAGAGTTGAAAATTGGACCGAACCATCCTCCTAAACCAAGTTCTTCACTAATAGATCACTAGTAGGGATGGCAATTGCTGCTTGACCTGCAAGTACCTGACTCGGCATGACCCTAATAGGTCAGGTTTCACTCGGTACGATAAAGAATAGGGTTGGGTTTGGGTAAAAAAAACCCAAAGCGGGTCTGGGTTTTGCCAAAACTCGACCCGGTTACAAGTTAAATTACCAAAAACCCTTATATATATATATATATCATGATTTTAAAAATCGGTATGTCTAAAGAACTGGAAAAAGGAGTGGTTATCGGTTTTGTGGTTCGATTGGTGGTCGAACCAGCGATATAATAAATATTTAATTAATAGTTTTAAAATTATAAAAGCATATAATAAGTTTATGACTAATAGTATATCTTGTTATAATATATCATAAATTTTTTATAAAAAAAATTAAGTGAGTTTTCACCTTTTATATTAGAAAAAAAAATGTAACTAAACATATTAACACTACAATATCATCCTTAAAACAAATTAAAATAATTAGTGGCATAGATGGCCATCACTACAAAAAAGTTGTACTCATTCTTGAAAGCTTGTATAGAAGTCTTTATTTTCTTTTATGACATAAATTATAATTGTTGATTATAAAAATAAAAATAAAAAACAAAAAAAAGTGTAGTCGTTGATCTCATAAATTATATTACAAAATTATTAATATAAGAAAATAGTAATTGGTTTTTTATGAAATCATTTTAAAGAAAAGTGTAGTAAATTTTAAGTTATTTCATTTGAAAGCGTGATATATATATATACTTTTAAACCCCATAATTAATCCTCTCAATTCAGCTCACACACTCACCAGCCGTCCCACTCTCGCTCGCTCTCAATCTCACCCCCGGCCCAAGTTGTCACCGCCGGCCCAAGCTCTATCACCGCCGGTCTATTCTGTAACTTCTGTCCTGTTTTTTTGTTGATAAAATGGTCTGTTCTGTTCTATTCTTGCTTTCTCTTAATTTTTTTTAATATATTGTATTCAGTCTGAGATGTTTGTTTCAATTGTTTGTTTCATGTGAATCCCATTTGCCGAGCAAAGGTACGAGGAATCACGTGACATCATTGCCAAGTACCCCCATTTGCTAATCAAAGGTATCTTTTCTATATATATTTATATATTTTTTTCCAAAACTCATCAATTTTTTGTTTTGTTGATTCATATTATTTTTGTACCCAAACCGAGTCCCTGTATTCATCAAAGAGGGGCTTTGTTGATTCATATTATTAAAAAAAAAAAGAAGAAGATTAAATACGTTGATTCACTAGCAAATTTGTAGAGGCCCAGGAAATTTTCCGGGTCGGATCATTATTTTTGAGTTTTGACTTTTTTATTATTATATATTATGTGTTCATTGCTAACTTATTTGCTTATATTTGAGGATTAATTTTTTCAATGATGTAGCAGATGTTGGAGGGAATGTGATTGAGTAGATGTAGCAGATGTTAAAAGTTAAAACACTATGACTGTGAGATGGCCAAGACTTTTGACACCGACACACCTTTCTCAAATTATTCGGAACCAGAAAAACCCATTAACGGCAATTCAAATCTTCAAGGAAGCCAAATACAAGTACCCCAGTTACTGTCATAATGGTCCAGTCTATGCCACCATCATTGGCATCCTTGGAAATGCTGGTCAGATTTGTGAGATGAAAGAGGTGATTGATTGGATGAAAGAGGACTCGTGTGAATGCAAGGATTCTGTCTTTGTTAATGCAATCAAAACCTATGCAAGAGCTGGATTGCTAGATGAAGCAATCTCTCTTTTTAAAAGAATTCCTCAGTTCAACTGCGTGAATAAGACAGAATCTTTCAATACCCTGTTGCAGATATTGGTCAATGAATCTAAGTTTGAAGCTGCTCATCGTTTGTTCTTAGAGAGCTCTTATGGGTGGGAAGTGAAGTCTCGAATTAGATCTTTGAACTTGCTAATGGATGCTCTGTGCCAGAGGGGTTGTTCTGATCTTGCATTGCAAATCTTCTTAGAGATGAATTATCAAGGTTGCTATCCAAATAAGGAAAGCTATCGGATTCTAATGAAAGGGTTGTGTAAAGATGGGAGGATGAATGAGGCCACACATTTGTTGTATTCAATGTTTTGGAGGATCTCTCAGAAGGGTAGTGGTGAGGATATTGTAGTCTATAGAACCTTATTATATGCTTTATGTGATAATCAGCAAGTTGAAAAGGCTGTGGAAATTCTTGGTAAGATTTTAAGGAAGGGGCTGAAGGCTCCTAAGCGCTGTTTCCAGCATCTTGATCTCAGTCAGTGTAGTAGTGGTGAAGATATAGAAGGCACCAAGCGCTTGATTAATGAGGCTTTGATCAGAGGTGGGATTCCCAGTTTGGCTAGTTATAGTGCTATGGCTATTGATCTTTACAATGAAGGTAAGATTAGTGAAGCTAACAAAGTTATCATTCAAATGAAAGAAAGAGGATTTGGGCCAACAAACTTAATTTTTGAAGCCAAGGTTGCAGCATTGTGTAGGGGAGGGAATGTTGATGCAGCAGTGAAGGTAATTGAAGAGGAAATGGAGGGAAATTGTTTACCAAATGTTAGGGCATATAATATTGTGCTGAAAGGATTTTGTAATGAGAGGAAATCAGTGCTTGCTGTTGGGTATTTGAAGAATATGGCTAAGAAATTGGGTTGCAATGCAGACAAGGAAACTTACAGCATTGTAATTGATGGGTTATGTCGTGAAAGTAGATATCTTGAAGCAAGTCAAGTGTTGCAGGAGATGTTAATAAAATCATATTGGCCTTGTGCTGATACTTATAATATGCTTATCAGGGGTCTTTGCTCTGTGGGCAGGCAATACGAAGCTGTTTTGTGGTTGGAGGAGATGATTAGCCAGGGTATGAAGCCAGAACTTTCTGTATGGAACTCGTTGGCAGCTTCTGTATGTTCCAACATGGCTGACATTGAGGTGTGCTCTCAGACATTTAATTAGATTATTAGATTCTGGTTGTTCATGTTGGAGAAGTCATAATGGTGTAACCATTTTTATAGTCATATTTTTCTTTCTCAATTGCGTAGTATCTGAACATAATGAGGATGATTTTTCAGTTGAGAGATACACAATCTGAAAAATTCTTAATGAATAGAATTTGTAACACTGATATCTTAGGCAGCAACTATTCACAGGAAGCGTCTCACTGGATATTTGGCGTATTTTAGACAAATTTGATAGAAAGTTATTACTTAAAATTTGCACTAGTCTTCAAACTCCTTTGGAAAAAAATGGGATTCATCCAATGCTAGAGGTCTTAGGTTTTGGATCTCTTCCATTGCGTTGCCAAAATAATAAAAATAATATTGTTATTATTATTAGTATATTTTGATAAGTAACAAATTTTTTTTCAAAAAAAAACAGATACCAAGTGTATCGGGAGTGTACTCAGGATGAAGTTCAATCAAACTTTCAAACTACAATGCTCGAACATATCTAAAAGACTAAAACAAGGAGAAGAATGAAAAGCAACGCTCCAATCTAACAAGATACAAAAGAAGAAGGCTTTAACTTCAAGGATAGACTATTTACTTTCTCAAAACTTCTGGCATTCTGTTCTCACCAAAGACACCACAAGATGCAATGTGGCATAGCCTTCCAAAAGGCTAGATTTCTATGCCTTCCCGAAGAACCCTGCCAAGTTGCGAACATATCAATAACCCTCTTTGGCATAACCGGATAACCCATTGGAATCCAAATAAACAAAACTGTTGTCCACAGCTGCAATTGGACAGTAATAATAAATATAAATATAAACATAGAGATTATAGATATGAGCAATTGTAAAGTTAGAATGAAATTGTGGCAAAAAAACAAAATAGGCTAAAATGCATTTTACACACCAGAAGTTTGGGATTGATTCTAAATTGGTCATTTGAGTGATTGTGGTTGTTAACCAAATAATAAATGAATACTTTCCATCATTTGTGAGACAGTACGGCATCATTTTATCAAATGTGGTGTTTATGATTGATGTTTTGGTTCTTCCTTTGTTGAATTTAGATTTAAGAAGTGTTCTTTTGCATGTGAATGGGTGCTGCTTTTAAGAAAAGGGCTGCGCTTTTGATTTTGTAAGTTATGATCCGCTCTCTTCATATTGCTTTAAATTTAGGGCCACAACTCGACAACTTGCCACATGGCGAGTTGTGGCACAAAGTTGTGCCAAATTCAGTGTACTTGGCATTACCCGAAAAAAGAAATATATATATATATATATATATATATATATATATATATATATATATATATATATATATATATATATATATATATTAACCTATTTTGACTACCAAAAATTGTTGACCAAGAATTTAGAGTAATATTACATATAAAACATTTTTTTAAATAATTTCACAACATATCTCATGCAATAAATTGTTAATGGTTTTATCATTTGGTCCCAATATGACATCACTTTTTTACTGACCAATAATAGTTTGTTGCACAAATATTTTTTATAAAAATGTTATGTTCATAGCATTACTCCAAAATTGGCTCCCCAAACATTATCCTTAAACCCTTAAACCAAATTGTTTTTTTAAAAAAGCAATAAAAATTAGCCCAAGCAACAACAAAAAAAAATTAGACTAGACCAAACAACAAGAAGTGAATAAATTATCATTATTTTTTAAAATCTATTCAAGAACAAAAATAAAAATAAAAATACATAATTATTCAAATTTGTAACTCGTTCAACCTAATACATAAAAATAATCTATAACTTCATTTTTTTTTCTTAAAAAATGACACCAGAAGAAATATTGTGGTTGTGATTTCTCCTTAGTGGTGTCGACAATTATGCTCTCTTTGGCTTTGCAGTCACAAATATTTTGATCTCCTTAACGACTTTACTCTCAGTTATAACAAATATCTCTCTCTCTCTCTCTCTCTCTCTCTCTCCATTTGTCTCTTCTTTATTATCATCTCAGACTCTCTTTCACTTTATTACTCTTATTTTAGCATTTTCAATTCTCACTCTATCTTTTATCAGTCTTTTTTTTTTTTCCTTTATCTTTGTTAGTAGAAAGAAATTGTAATGTTTTATGTAATTGTGTGTTTTTTTTTCCTGATGTTGATATATTCAATTTATCTCTACATTAGATTTGTATCATTTAAGTTTCTTAGTGAACACTATAAAAATAATATCTAGAGCCGCCACTAAATGAGAGAGGCATAACCTTCTAGAACATTAATTGCATTAAACAAAGATTGATACTCAACGATTATAACTCTCATTAAGCCAGTGACAAAAAAAAAAAAAACTCTCATTAAGCCACCCCCTATTACATCTAGAATTACAACCCCTCCAATCATGGAAATTTATGAGTGTAATGGCTACAACACTGGGCCTATATATAGGTAAACCAAAACTACAAAAAAGGGAGGAAAAATAAACCCTAAAATTTTTATCTTTATAACAAAATACATAGATCAATACTAACTTAAATATCAGAGGCTTTCCCACTAGGGCAAACCCTAATGGTCACTACGATTGCTTCTCTCCTTTTTGTATATCTTAGAAGACCTTCCAAAGCTCTAGATTGGACATGTGACCTACTGTCGATTTTTAGCAGCATTAGCTAGCTCTATTTAAGCTCCCGCTTTAAGTGCATAATCAATTGAGATTAAATTGATGAATGCAACACCCATGACTGTTAATGAGAAAAAGAATATGTAAATGATGATAGAATTTTTGTTTTGAACAACGGTGACCATGGACGAAGCATTCTCATTAAAGCCAAGTTTGAGCCAGTAAAATCCATGTTTTTTGTTGGCTTAATTCCGTACCAAATTTGTTTGTAATTATTCTCTTATTATAATGTATCTTTTTGGGCTTAATTGTATTTAGGGTAGAAAGAACTTGAGCCTAGTGATCTTTGTGAAAATTGCATTCTTGTTCATCTTGTGACCTTTGACAACCTACACAACCTGTGAGTAACAGGTGACAGAAGATTTAGAGAGACTGCTGACTAGGCAAGTCACGACTATCTTGTGACCAAACAGCCCGCAACAAGAAGGATTCAGAGAGACTGCCGACTAGGCAAGTCCTGACGATCTAGGACTACATAATAATTACCCTTGTGAACAGGGACGGAGCCAAGACTTGGAGTTAGGGGGGGCGACTTTGCTGCTAGCTGTGTGCGGTGGCTCCAACCCTTGAGTCTATTTTTTTACTACTAAGGATTTTTGTTAAAAATTTTTTAAATGGCCAAGTAGTTTGTTCTGGGTAAAATATATTGATTGGACTTAATTTTTTTAGTTTTATTATATTGGTAATTTTTGTTGTTGAGCTAATTTTTTTGAGTTTTTATATTTTGTTTTAGATTTAATCTATTAATTTTTTATGTCCTTTAAAAGGTGAAAAATGCTAAAACTACAAAATTTTTACAAATTGCTAATGTGATAAGTGGTTATTGATATATAAAAAGTTATGCAAGTGTACGAACTAATAAGAATTTGCTACCTTAATAGTTTGTATAAACATTGTAAAAACGTTTTTGGCTATAAGATTACTCTCAAAAGAATTAATGGCATTATTAAGAGGGGCAAAGTGTAATTTTATTGAACAAAATTGTTAAACTTAGTACCTATTTGTATAATAATATTTTTATAAAAAAAATTAGGGGGGGGCCATTGCCCCCCCTAGTCCAATAACAGCTCCGCCCATGCTTGTGAATGATGTCGAAGATGTAGAGACCATTGAAGCTATGGCATTTAGAAGAGGGATCAGTTTTGCAGGTGAAACTAGTTTTAGAAATGTCCTTGTATATAAAAGGAGACTCGCTGCAAGTGGGATTGATAGAGAAAAAATTATAGGTTTAGGTGTAAGTGATAAGTAATTGCGTATAGTTTGCTATGCGTTATAAGTTTGTTAAATAGTTTGTGGTTTTAGAACCACTCCAATAAGTGATCAAAGCACTCCAGGACCCATTAGACAACTTTTCCTCATAGGGAGTCATTATAGAAGCAAAGCATTCTGCTAGGCTTTTGGGTAGGTGGGAGTTTGTCCAAACCAACCGAGATGAAGCTTACAAGGAGCCCATACGTTAATACGGAATGCTCTAGGTTTAAGATCTGAACTCGTGTGGCTAGAAGAGGTCCCTAGTTGTATTGCTGATATTGTTCAAAATGAATCTTTTACCACTATTGAAAGTTAACTAACTGTTTCTCAACCAAAATAATAATAATAATAATAATGGGGAGCTTAACATTTTCTTTTACAAGAGTTTATAATGGTAAAATCCTTACCTTACAGTATATAAATAGTTAAAGTTAATAATATCCAAAAAAAAATGCAAATAATAAGTCATAAAAGATTGAGTTGGAAGCAACCAAAAAAAAGAAAAGAAAAAGAATAATGAGTTTCACATATTAGAAGTTTCAGCACAAGAAGCTATGGAGAGGAAGAAAGCGTATACGACTTGGAAACGAGGGTGAAAGAGTTGGAGAAGAAAAATTCTGAGCTGAAAGAGAGGCTGTGCACCTTGCAGGAATGAGAATCAGATGCTTAGACATGTATGTAATCTCACCCATCTCATTCACATATCCTATCCTATCATACCGTTCATAAAAAAAAATCCTATCCTATCATACCATGCATCATTATCTCATTGCATTAAGTTTTTCTGTTATAATATATATATATATATATATATATATATATATATATATATATATTTATCTCATTGCATTAATATAGTTTTTCTTTGGAGGGGCATTAAGGGTATTTAATATTTACATTTTTTTTTAGAAAATTTAATATTTACATGTAAATTGCCTAGTACCACAAAATTTTTCTTCCACACTCATGCCCACAAAAATTGTCATACTCATGAAATGAGACTTACACATTACAACAAAATTTTCACATTCATCAAAAAAATGGGTTTGTTCAACCAAGCTCACGCATCAAATTCCCATAATACTCCCACAACATTCAAGTCAAAATTCATTCAACAATATATACCACAAACTACATACATTGCTAAACTTCATGAATTGTCAATATTGTTCAAATTTCACCATGGCAAATAGCTCAACAATTCAAAAATGCCCCAAGACCAAGATTACAACATAATCACAAGAATTTCCAACCCAACCATACAATATGCAAAATTCAACAAGAGCAAATAACAATAAAATGACATTGTCTCAACACCAAGCTCTCAACAAAACATAAAACCAACAAAATATAAAAAAAGGTTTTAAAAATCAAATTTTAATATCATTTTTTTTCCATAAAATTTGTATAAAAATACTTTTTAAATCAATCTTTTTAGCACTTTACGGCATCGGTTAACTTTACTCTTTTATAATAAATACTTTTGAAAAAATATTAATAGTACGTAGTCTGCATTAATACAAATCTAAGCCATAAAATAAATAAATGAAATAAAAGAAAATTGTAAGCCTCTGCCATCAGATTCACTTTACATTACATTACAGTCTCCACTACACATACGCGCGCTACGCTCCCAAAATTAAATCCCCCAACTATAACTTTTTTTCAAAATTTGAAAACCCTAACTTCCCAACAACAGAGAGAGAGAGAGAGAGAGAGAGAGAGAGAGAGAGAGAGAGAAGGGTGGGAAGCTCAGAAGAAGAAGAAGAAGAAAATGAAGAGTTGGAGAGAGATGTGAAGCAAATGGTTGAGAAGCTTCTACAATACAGAACCACTCTTCCTGAAGAGTTGGACGGAGACTAACCAGAGGTAATCACCCATTTTAGGCAGAAACAAAACTCACCAATGCATGTAGGCAGATCAGTCAAGATTTGTAACAGTGCTTGATGGTGAAGATGATGCTGTTGAAGGTGAAGCTAACTTCACTTCCAAAAAAACTTCAAAACATTTTAGAACAACAATATATGTTAAATTCCATTTAATGCACTTACAAGATATATTAAATTTCAGTTAAAGCACAAGTTAATAAATTTTAAGAACATTATATTTTTCATAATCTTCAAATAGCTCAACATCATCCATGGCATGTCGAAGCAAAATTTGCACTGAAGATTGAAGCCAATTTTGAGTACATATGAGAGATTGTACCATCTCAGGGGCAAGTGAACTACGGAATGGGTCTAGTATACGTCCTCTCGTACTAAATGCCGACTCAGAAGCCACAGTAGAAACAGGTGCAGCTAACACATCTCGAGATAGTATACTATACTTATTAGTATTATACTTCCACCAAGCCAGTATATTAAAGGTTTTGTCATTTTCTCCTTCACTATTCTCCATCAAGTATTTTGCAACCTCATCTAACACCCAACAGGTTGTTTTCCTTGCCTAAAAGCCTTGTATTAAGAGGCAATAAATCTGTCTAGATCATTATCATCATCATCATCAACATCAACATCAACACCTTCCATCCTTGATATCTCACTCGCACTTTGTATAGACACATATGATGAATAAGTTGAATTATAATGCTCATACAAGCGTTCCAATACACCTTTCACAAGGTCAGTGATATCCTTAGCAACATTCTCCCCATACAAATTTGATAAACAATAATTCAAATAATCCAACTTCTTTCGAGGATCAAGCACCACAGCAACATACAAAAGCACATTTCCCTTCTTTGATGAATCCTCCCCGCTCCCCCAATACTTGTCAAACTTCTCTTTCATTGTTTTTGCCATTGAGTACAAAAAATGGTCCTCACTCCTAGAAAAGAGATCTATCTTTCTTTTAATAATATATATCTCATCAAAGAAAGCATTTGATGTCACATACAAGGAACCCGAAAACCTCTTTGTGGCATTATAAAAAAGTTTCAAAAACTTAACAAATTTCCTACAAGTCTCCCAATCATCCTCATTTGGAGGTCTCCTATCATAGTCCCCATCTCGAAAGTGTAGAATATAATCAAGATCTTCATATTCCATCCGCTTGAATGCATGTTCAAACTTTTCAGCATTTTCCAACATTTTATAGGTGGAGTTTCATCTAGTGGCCACATCCAAACATAGAATAGCCTTTGACTCTATTTTCATTTTCTCCACACACTTCTTAAAGGTTTGTAACCTATTTGGAGAAGTTTTCACATATCTAACCGCATGACGCACCCTATCAATTGACTTATTATGATGTTTTAAGCCATCGGTCACAATAAGATTCAGGATGTGAGCACAATACCTCACATGAATAAATTCATTCCCCAAAATAGTATCTTTCCACATATTAGTAGTTGTTTTCAAGTAACTAATGACTACGTCATTTGAGGAAGTATTATCCACTGTCAAGGTGAAAATACCCTCAATATTCCACTCTTCTAAACAAGATTCAACCATTTTGCCAATGGTTTTTCCCTTATGGTTATCAACAATACAAAAATTCAAAATTCTTTTATGTAGCTTCCAATCATCATCTATAAAATGACAAGTAAGACACATGTAATTAAAATTTTGTATTGAAGTTCATGTGTCAGTGGTAAGGCAAAGCCTACGGCCTCTCAAGGCATTTCTCAACTTATCCTTCTCTTCAAAATAAATCCGACTCACATCTTTAGCTACCGTGAAGCGAGATGGGATATTAAAATTATGTTGGAAAACATTATAAAACCTTCTAAATCCTTCATTCTCTACAAACCTAAATGGAAGCTCATCCAATATGATCATCTCAGCAAGAACTTTTCTATCCACACCATTTGTAAAAGTCCTAGGCACTAGATTTCCCTCCTCTACATCCTTGGACAATGGGTCTTGTCCATCATGCAATTCATTAAAAAGATATTTAGGAAAAATGGGTGTATGATTTTTTAAATTAGATGTCCCATAAATTTTGCTATCAGCCATGTACTCCTTGCTACAATATATACAACTTGCCTTAGTTCTACCTTCTTCATCTATAAACTTCTCAAAGTGGTCCTAAGCCGTTGATGATGATTTTCTCTTATTAGGATTAGAAGAAGATGTTACCTGTGGTGGACAAGGAGGTCTCATAGTTGGTCTTGCAGTGGTAACATCAGGTTGTGTAGGCTCCATTGAATCCATGACCTAGTACCACACAAAACAAAACAATCATTAAAAATTATTGAATCCAAAGACTCAATATAACTATATGCTTGTTCATGATCTGAGCTAGGTAGGCATCAAACAAAGACAATAAACAAAAAGAAAAAAAAAATAGTATTAGGGTCCTGTTATTTCAATTTACCTTAAAAAATATAGTAAGGGATAGCAATTTGAAACCATACAAGTTACAATAATCCAGGACATGGGTTCTTTGGTTTAAGAAACTAAAGCAAACAGAACACTTAAAAATCCAACCTTTTGATTCATTTTTTCATTTTTTTCATCCTTAAACCAATCTTCAGAAGGTGCAAGGAACTAATTTTTCAGCCACAAGGAGCACATTAATTAAGCATTCAGTTTCATTTATAGGTAATTTAACACTGGATATTTGAAGAAAGAAACTACAATTCACAAAACAGAAGTGGATCGACTTGCATGCACCCATCACATTTTTAGCTATTCTAAACAAAATAACGTTTATTTGAGTTAAAGCATTGGCTGAATTTTTTTTATACTATGAGTAAATTAGAGTACGTGATTAGTTTTAGCAGCAGAAAAATCATTCAATATGTTTATACACTTTTACAACCAGCAAACATGGATAAAGGTAGGCAGCCATTTCATCAAACACCTAGAGTGCAAGACACAATCTGTCTACCAAATTGGAGTCACTGGTTGATCCAAACCATGATATAAACCTTTATAGCAATTGGGTATTTGATAATGCATAAAAAAAAAAACAATGAAAAAAAAAAACTCCCAAAATCAAAGACTAAGACAAGGAAATTAAGAAGAAAAAAAAAAACCCACAAAGAGAAGGATGAGTGGGTGACTTACACTGTTACACACGTAGAGAGAACTCAGTTAGAAAGGCAGAGGAGCAACCGAGCAAGAAATGGGTCCTTCAAAAACCTGAAAAAAAAAAATCGAAATGGGTCCTTAAAAAAATGATTCAAGCCAAACCCACATCACAAAATACAAAAAAAATCAAACACAAGGATGACTTACTATACATAGTTATAAAGCTTTAAACTGAGAGAATGACCAAAAATCTAAATAGATGTTGAGGGAGGTGGAGAAACACAAGAAAGACCAAACAATGTTCACCCTTTTGAGGAATAAAGAGAGAGCTGAGGGAGGCGGAAAGAGTAAGGTTTTTTTCAAAAAGAAAATCGGGTTCAGAAGAAGGAAATATATATGACCCGACACCGACCCGAACTCGAAAATAACCCGAAAATTAAGCCCGAAACCCAACCCGAATACTCTCAGACTCGCCCAAAACCTTTCGGATCGGGTTGGTCGGGTTGTTGGGTGGGTCAGGTCCACTGCTCAGTCCTACTTATTTGGGCTCAAAGATGGAAAAAAAACTTATTGACCATCGTTGATTAGGCGATTAAAATAATGTCATATGTGATAATAATTATCTCATTTATCGAATAGTATATATTTTTGTTCTTATATTGTGTATGTCACATGAGATACCTTTTTTATGTTATGAGAGTAATGAGTGCTTGAACTAGATGATGGACAAATTATTTTGTGTATGCCAACTTTCGTAGTTTCTTCTAACGTACACTTATATTTAAGTTGAACGAATAAGTTATGAACTTCGATTAGTTCAACTAATATAGTTTTTTATTGTGAAATAAAAAACCTAGATTTGAATCACGGGTACAAAAAAAAAAAAACAAATATATGTAAACATGTATAAAATGGTATCATGGATAGAATGGTTTCAATAGTAAGTAATCAGGGATTCAAGTAATAACTCAATGATAATGATATTCTTTATAGTGCTATATATTTGTTGTTTGAACCCTAGCTCTCCTCTCACACTATCTACCTATATATCTCAAGAAAATAGTGAGTAATTAGTTTCTTTCATTCATTTACTTAGCAAAGGTAAAAATAATTACAAATTTGGTCCGCCAATTTTTATTTTTTGATACAATATAGAATTTCTACTCTAGTCTAATCTAAATGTATATGTGTGTAAAGTTCCCTCTTGGAGACTTGAACCTCGGCCCTTGCCCCCCCACATCCTACACGCATTTATACTTGTAGAGTGATCACTGCACCAAGGGTGTGCGGTGGTTGGTCTGCCAATTATTAGGTAGAGCTTAATTTGATTTTTAATTAATAATTATGTCTATTTAATCCTTTAACTTTTAAAATCAAATCAACACATTAATTATCAAATTGTAGCAAGAATGATAATGTGTTATGTTGAACCAAAATTAACATGAAGAATAAATCTTATGTATTAGATATATGCATCTTCATAATGTATGAGTCTCACACAATTATAAAATGTATACATTGTAAGAAGGGAGATGCATATATATATAATCATTATACTTAAGATATGCATATCCATCTCAGTCAAAACTCATTACATGGCCTTAGCTACCCAATACCCATACAATTTAGTAACAGGTATGTGATAAGAAAATGTGGTAGGGTATGAAATATAAGGTCCATATCTCCCCAATCAGACTCTTTGGATAAGGGAAGAATCTAAAAAGCACAACTCTATTGGTCCTCACATCCTAACTTAGCTTCCAATCTATATTCCAATTTCATCTTACATCCAATCACTGAAACCCACCACTTTCCTTCTGATCTTGGAGCGTCTCAAAACCTTCACTCTCCCCATCTATCCACTGCCTAAAGTTCAGGAAAACTAAGACCAGCAAAAGCAAATCAACACCAATGGCAGCAACAATAACCACAATGGCCATGCTCAATGCCAAGTGCTTGAGCACCAGCTCCACAAAAATGCTCAACCCCATCAAGCCAACCACCAAGCCTATCTCCCTTCTCTCCATTCACAACCTCCCAAAAGGCCTAACCTCCTCAAAACCTTTTGAAAATCTCAACCTGTCATCTTCCCTAACCGGTACTGCCATTGCTGGAGCCATCTTTTCAACCTTGAGCTCTTGTGATGCAGCCTTAGCTGCCCAACAAATTGCTGAGATAGCTGAAGGTGACAACCGTGGCATAGCACTGTTGCTTCCCATTATTCCAGCCATAGCTTGGGTCCTCTTCAACATTCTCCAACCAGCTCTTAACCAAATAGACCGTATGCGTAGCATCAAGGGAGTGATCATTGGGCTTGGGCTCGGAGGTTTGGCTGCATCAGGGTTCATGTCAGCGCCCCATGCATCAGCTAGTGAATTTGCTACCATTGCTGCTGACGCCTCCTCTAGTGATAACAGGGGAACGCTCCTTCTGATTGTTGTTGCTCCAGCTATTGGTTGGGTCCTCTACAATATTCTGCAACCAGCCTTGAACCAGATCAACAGGATGAGGTCTGATTGAATTTTTATAATAAGGGTTTTGTGGGAGTAAATGGCACAAAAGTAACTTGTAATTTTTCCTTGTATGTTGTCAATGAACTTTTTTTTTCCTTATTCGGATGGTTTGAAAGTGCTGAGATGATATTTCTGTCATAACCCTACTGGGTTTTGATTTTTCGCTTGTGTTAGTAGATCTACTGTATACATAGCTCATAAGCCTAAAGCAATTAAAAACTACTACATATTCTTTTCTGTGTAATTTTCAAGTTTACTTTTGGTGTCTCATATGAGCTGCCAGAAACCCTAGACAAGTAACCATGAACATGAGGTGACAATTGCTAATTAACCATTTTATTTACTTGACATAGAGGAGCCATGTGTTTTTGTGTGTATGATTCAGGGAAAATAAATTAAAAAAATTTGTGTTTGTGTAATTTTATTTGTATCAGTGCCAAATTAAACAACTTGGTCAATCCCTTCCATAGAACACCCTACGTATTTATGAAGGAAAACATGCTCAGTTTGCACGTTGTTCACCCAGAAAAAGAAAAGAAGTTACTCATACTCATACTCCCTATGTTAACAGAAGTTCATTTGTATCCAAAAAAAAAAAAAAACAGAAGTTCATCCACATCGTTCCTTATCCACCAATTTTAGGTGAATTATTAAGCCCATGTACACAACAATAAAGAGAAGTCCGAAGTGCCGATCGCGCATTGGGCCAGAATTAGGCTTTAAAAAAAAAAAGACCAACAAAAAATGGTTATTGGGCCTGAATTGGAGCTGGAACAAGCTTAAGTCAAGTTGGGTTTTACTTTTATTGGGTGGATTCTAATTTCTAATTCTTTAATTTGGAGTAAAAAAGTCCAAAATAAAAAAATAAAAAATTACTGATTCAACTGAGATCATATACAGCTTACTGCTACTGGGATAGAATACAACTGATCTCTAGGGATTGCCACATCTGCTACCAGGCAAAACTTAAGAATAATGCCTCAGGTGGGTGCATGCGGTATTTTAGGTTCTTTAATCAAATTTAAATTAAATAGTTACGTTAAATTAAATTGTCCTTAGAAAAGACAATATTACTTTTGTAGGGGCATTGGGCCCAGTAATTTATCAAGGATGGCCCAACAAAGTCTTTTGGGCTAAAAACCCAAATCCGAGGACATCAAATGATCTAGGAGTACATGAATGTACCTCACAAAGAAAATGCCAAGTAAAGATATGATAAACGAGTGATCAATTACGTCCGAGGAATAGATTTGTCCTCGAGTTTTTAAGCCGAGGTCATAAGAAGAGAGGTTTAGTGTCCCCGGGCTATGTTATAAGAAATCCTATGACTACGAGAAGACACGGTACACGTGGAGGACAATAGGAAGAGTGGTAAAATATCTAAGGTAAAGCTGCTACCACCTCCCATACATTAAAAGCTCTGTAATTGATATACTGACTGCATAGATGGAAATATGGGACCTGAGCATGAGGTTTGGAACTTGGTCCTTGACCCCAGCGGACTTTGGGGAAGAATTGATGGGACAAGTATCCCAAGCCAGCGTTACAACCATGAGGTGGAAGATGATAAAGAGAAGAAGAGGAAGTATAAATAAAGAGAAGAAGAGGAAGTATAAATAAAGAGAAAGACCTTCGGATCAAGAGGAGGGCTTCTTTCTGTAAAGGAGAAAGACAATAGTATATGATAATCTACAATTGTAACCAACCTTAGGAAGCAATATTATAAACTATCCTCGGATTGTGTCCGAGGAGGAGCTTTTAGTTATACTCTTACAAATAACTCTTTATTTCGTGCCATTGGACCTGGAGCCCGTTCTTTTCTATGTTATTTAAAACCATCATTGAGAACTAGATTAGAAACCCACTCTCTACAAATTTATTGTAAAAGAGCCTTTCAAGCCCATTTCCAACCTTAGATTGGGAGTTTGAATTGTGTTCTTACAATTGGCGTCGTCTGTGGGAATTTAGTCTTTAAGGAAGTTTAGAACATCATGGTGGGCTCAGGACCACAACGCAGTGCGGAGTCCGTAGGCTCCTAACATGAGGATCACTCCTTGCATCCTGATCACGAAGAGAACCGGGAAGGTAGTGTACATACTACGCACACTATCAGAAGTACGAGTCATTCACAAGGAGGAAGTAGAGGTCCTCACGAGAGGAATACCAAGGCCATGCAAAAAGAGATTGACGACCTAAAAAGAAAGTTACGTCACGAAAGGTGAAGGTGAACTCCTTCGGTCTCCGACCCCTCTTCGGAGGGATCCGAGGATGACAATTATAGACAGAGGTCCAGGACTCCCCCGGGTGAATCTTTTTCTTCCGAGGAGGACAACCTGCATGTGAGGCATGACAGGGACTTCTCCTCTAAGGGCTCGGGAAATGATGCAATGGGTAAGGCGTTGCACCAAATCTCCAAGTCACCCTTCACGCGCAGACTGGAGGAAGGGAGGTTACCTCGGCGCTTCACACAACCGGCCTTCACTATTTACAATGGCCGGACGGATCCTGTGGAGCACGTGAGTCATTTCAGCCAAAGAATGACAGTACATTCCAAGAATGAGACCTTGATATGCAAGATCTTCCCCTCTAGCCTAGGGCCTGTGGCCATGAGATGGTTTGATGGCTTGAGGGCAGGCTCTATTAGCTTTTTCAAGGAGCTTACTAGAGTATTTGGTTCTCGCTTCATCACGTGTAGTAGAGTTCCTCGGCCATTAGATTCATTATTATCCATGGCCATGAGGGATGGGGAAACCCTGAGAACGTATTCGGATAGGTATTGGGAGATGTTCAATGAAATTGACGGGGACTTTGATGATGTGGCGATAAGGACCTTCAAGGTCGGCCTACCGACGGAGCATGACTTAAGGAAGTCTTTGACGAAAAAGCCTGTTAGAAGTGTGCGCCGGCTTATGGATCGCATTGACGAGTACAAAAGGGTTGAGGAAGATCAGCAGCAGGGGAAGGGTAAGATGAAGGTTATCCCACAGGAAAGGAGGGATTTCAGGTCGGACAGATACAACAACAATAGGCCTGCAAGAGATTTTTCCAGACAAGCTGGTCATATGCCCCCACATGTGGTCAACACCGTTTTCAAAGAACCAGTGCAGCAGCTGTTGGAGAAAATTAGGCATGAGTCTTTCTTCAAATGGCCAAATAAGATGGCAGGGGACCTTCTGAGACGCAACCAAAATCTCCATTGCCATTATCACTAGGAGAGGGGTCACACCACCGAGGATTGTCGCACTCTGTGGAATCATTTAAAGCAGTTGGTCAAAGAGGAAAAGCTAAAGCAATTCCTGTATCAGCCTAATGGGCAAGGAAACCAATTAGGGGTGGCAAACCACGGTGGCCCTTCGTCAAGGCCTCCTCTAGGTACCATCAATGTAATTTTTGCGGCACCTGGAAGGACTGGCTCAGCTCCCTTTAGGGTGATGTCAGTGGCTCGGACTTTGGCCGAGGAGTCAAAGGATCAGCCGAAGAGAATTAAGGCGAGTATCCTACCAGTTTTAGGTTTCTCGGAAGAGGACAAAGTGGGGACTATCTAGCCTCATGATGATGCCTTGGTGGTAACCCTAAGAATAGGGGACTATGATGTGAAGAGGGTGATGGTCGATCAAGGCAGTGGCGCAGATATCATGTACCCTGACCTGTTTAGAGGTTTAAATTTAAAGCTTGAAGATCTTATGGCGTATGACTCACCCTTGATAAGCTTCGAGGGAAAGACTGTCGTTCCAAAGGGGCAAATTAGACTGCTTGTACAATCAGGCCCAGAGGTGGTGAACGTAGATTTCATCGTAGTGGATGCCTATTCTCCCTACACCGCAATTGTGGCAAGACCTTGGCTGCATGCGTTGGGAGCTGTTTCCTCAACCTTGCATGTTAAGGTTAAGTTTCATTCTGGAGACCAGGTGGTGGAGCTACTTGGGAGTCAGTCTGTGGCTCGACAGTGTATCACGGCTGCAATTTTGCGTCAACCTGAGCCAGAGTCCTCGTCCTCGGCTGGCGGAGAGGCGTAGCAATCAAAGTATTTTGGCGCAGCCAAGGTAGATGAACCTGCATGTGAGGAATTGGAGAAGATTCTCATAGGCGACGACCCTGAGAAGTTCTTTCAGGTAGGGGTTCAATTGCCACAGGAGGAGAAGGAAGAGTTGATTTTGTTTTTAAGAAAAAACATGGACGTATTTGCATGGAATGCTTATGAGGCCCCTGGGGTTGATCCAAGTTTCATTTGTTATCATTTAAAGGTCAATCTAGCTACGGTACCAAGGAGGCAACCACCTCGGCGGTCCTCCAAAGAGCATTCCGAGGCTGTGAAAGAGGAAGTGCTGAAACTCAAGAAGGCGGGTGCTATCAAAGAAGTTTTTTATCCTGAATGGTTAGCCCATACGGTAGTGGTGAAAAAGAAGAATGGGAAATGGAGAGTTTGTGTGGACTTCATAGATTTGAACAAAGCTTGCCTAAAGGACTCTTTCCCAATGCCTCAGATTGATCAATTGGTGGACGCTATTGTTGGACATCCTCAGATGAGTTTTCTTGACGCTTTCCAAGGTTACCACCAAATACCTTTAGCTGTGGAGGACCAGGAGAAGACTGCTTTTGTCACTCCCACAGGAAACTACCATTATAAGGTAATGCCATTTGGTTTGAAAAACGCAGGGGCTACCAATCAAAGGATGATGACGAGAATGTTTGAGACACAGCTGGGAGAGACTATTGAGGTATATATGGATGATATGGTGGTAAAGAGGAAAACAATTTCTACGCATTTGGAAGATCTGAGCAACACTTTTCAAACGCTAAGAGAGTATAAGTTGCGACTCAATGCCTCTAAATGTTCTTTTGGTGTGGGATCGGGCAAGTTTCTAGGCTATATGGTAACTCACCGGGGAATTGAGGTGAATCCTGATAAGGTAAGGCCATTAACAACTTACACCCACCTCGGAATCCTAAAGAAGTACAAAGACTAACAGGTATGACCGCTGCCCTCAACCGATTTATATCTCCGTCTGCGGACAAATGTAGGCCTTTCTTTTAGTTGTTGAATAAATGGAAGGGTTTTGAATGGACCGAGGAGTGTGCGGTGGCTTTTCAACAGCTTAAAGAGTATCTCTCGCAACCACCCATTATGTCTCGGCCAGAAATTGATGAAGTTCTGTTTGCATATATTGCAGTAGCTAATCATGCAGTTAGTTTGGTTCTTATACGAGATGATAGTAATATCCAGAGGCCAGTTTATTATGTAAGCAAGTCTCTGCATGAAGCCGAGGTGAGTTATTTGTCACTGGAGAAAGCTATTTTAGCGGTGGTGCATGCTACACGAAGGCTTCCTCATTACTTCCAATCCCATACGGTGGTTGTCCTTACACAACTCCCTTTCAAATCTATACTTCGGAGTGCGGATTATACGAGAAGAATTACGAAATGGGGCACTATCCTAGGAGCTTTTGACATCAAATATATGCCTCGCACCTCTATAAAGGGGCAAGTCATCGCAGATCTTGTGGCAGAATTTACTGAGCCCTCATTAGAAGAATATATTGAAGGATCAGGTGTGGGTAAAAAATCAATAAGCATGATTTCATGCAAAGAGCCTCCGTTATGGAAAGTGCACGTTGATGGAGCAGCAAATCAGAAAGGATCTGGTGTGGGACTAGTTTTGGTATCCCCGGAGGGAATTACTTTTGAGAAATCTTTGAGATTGGAGTTCTCGGCCACCAACAACGAAGCAGAATATGAGGCCGTCCTCGCAGGGATGAACATGGTTCATAAAATGGAAGGGAAGACGGTACAAATGTTCTCGGATTCATTATTGGTGGTAGGCCAAGTAGAAAGGAAGCTAGAAGCAAGAGATTCAAGAATGCAAGGATACCTAACCCAGGTCAAATGCATGCAATCTAAATTTGAGTCTTTTTCTTTATTACATGTATCCAGATGTGGGAATACCCATGCCGATTCATTAGCCACACTCGCAACATCCTCGACGCAAAGCCTACTGCGGGTTATCCTTGTCAAAGATCTGCTGAAACCTGCTGAGACGAATGGTAACGTCATTCAAATTCTTCAAATTAGGACAGGGCCTAGTTGGATGGATCAAATAGTAACTTTTCTCAAAGATGATATCCTGCCTAAAGAAAAAGTCGAAGCAGATAAAATTAGCAGGAAAGCAACTCAGTTCTGGTTATCCGAGGACCAGAAATTATACAAACGCTCTTTTTCGGGACCATATTTGTTATGTATGCACCCCGAGGCAACGGAGTTACTTTTGGAAGAGTTGCATGAAGGGATTTGTGGAAGTCACATTGGGGGAAGGTCTTTGGCTCATAGATCCCTTACTCAGGGCTATTGGTGGCCCAATATGCAGAAGGAGGCGCAGGATTATGCGAAGAAGTGTGACCAATGTCAAAGATTCGCTCCAAACATACATCAACCAGGAGGTGTCCTTAATCCTCTATCTAGCCCTTGGCCTTTTGCTCAATGGGGCTTGGACATTGTTGGACCTTTCCCAAAAGCAACAGGAAACAGGCGATGGCTCCTCGTCGAAACAGATTATTTCACCAAATGGGTTGAAGCTGAGCCATTATCGAATATGAGAGACATGGAAGCGAAAAATTTGTATGGAAAAACATCGTTACCAGGTTTGGCATCCCTCATACTCTCATTTCAGATAATGGTTTACAATTTGATAGCAAAGCCTTTAGGAAATATTGTTGTGATCTAGGCATCACGAATAGATATTCCACTCCAGCTTACCCTCAAGGGAATGGCCAAGCCGAGGCCATCAATAAAGTGATAGTTAATGGACTCAAAAAAGGTTGGGTGACGCTAAGGGAAGGTGGGTGGAAGAACTGCCACATGTCTTGTGGACATATCGAACTACCCCACGAAGATCCACAGGAGAAACGCCCTTCTCCATGACTTATGGAGCCGAGGCAGTAATACTCCTAGAAACTGGGTTCCCAACCTTAAAGAAAAGCTCCTTCGTTCCAGATAGCAACGATGATCTATTGAGGAGAAATTTAGACTTAGTTGAGGAACGACGGGAGAATGACATGGTTCAACTAGCTTATTATCAACATAAGCTCAAATAGGGGTATGATTCTCATGTAAAACTGCGACCTTTTGCACCTGGCGACTTGGTATTGAGGAAAGTTTTGGGCACAACAAAGAATCCAGCATGGGGAAAACTAGGGCCCAACTGGGAAGGACCTTATCGTATTACTTCGGTCACAGGAATAGGGGCTTACAATCTGGAGGATTTGGACGAACATGTTGTACAACGTCCTTGGAATGTAAATAACCTACGAAGGTACTATTATTAAATGAAAGGCACTTCGGCCATTTTTGTTAAAACTGCATTGCGTTCATTGTCTTCGTTCATCTAAGTATCAAACTGAAGCTTGGCGTGCCTGGATCCTCGGACCATATACCTCGTCTAAATTGATATTTTTTATCAAGTGTTAAACAGAACCTTAGTTATGTCTGATCCTCGGATCATCTACTTTGGGAAAATTAACATTTCAACTGTTTCATCTAAGTATCAAACTGAAGCTTGGTGTGCCTGGATCCTCGGACCACATACCTCGTCTAAATTGATATTTTTTATCAAGTGTTAAACAGAACCTTAGTTATGTCTGGTACTCAGATCATCTACTTTGGGAAAATTAACATTTCAACTGTTTCATCTAAGTATCAAACTGAAACTTGGTGTGCATGGATCCTCAGACCACATACCTCGTCTAAATTGATATTTTTTATCAAGTGTTAAACAGAACCTTAGTTATGTATGGTCCTCGGATCATCTACTTTGGGAAAATTAACATTTCAACTGTTTCATCTAAGTATCAAACGAAAGCTTGGTGTGCTTGGATCCTCGGACCACATACCTCATCTAAATTGATATTTTTTATCAAGTGTTAAACAGAACCTTAGTTATGTCCGGTCCTCGGATCATCAACTTTGGGAAAATTAACATTTCAATTGTTTTCATCTAAGTATCAAACTGAAGCTTGGTGTGCCAGGATCCTCGGACCACATACCTCGTCTAAATTGATATTTTTTACCAAGTGTTAAATAGAATCTTAGTTATGTCTGGTCCTCGAATCATCTACTTTGGGAAAATTAACATTCCTTTTCTTTTTCTTAAAGTATCAAAGCTTGGTATGCCTAGGTCATTAGACCATATACCTTATTTCATATATTTGACATAAATCAAACTGGAGGTCTAAATGAAAAATCAACTGCTTAAAAGTCTCCCTGAGATAGTGATAAACGGATAAGAAATCCATGAGCATCACTTAATGCATCTCCTGGCATATTGAACTTGCCTATAGTATTAAGTTTGATCCAGTTTTTGGCTTTGACTTTAGTAAATTACTAAGGGCGAAATGATTACTGTTCTAAATATATGGCAAAACAAAACAAAAGTGAAGGCCATCAAACAAAAAAGAACGTGCGCTTACATTAGATTCAGAAAGTACTTTGTAATTACAAGGAACTTGCGAAATTACACTTAGCAGAAAATAAAGAAAAAACCAAAACTAAGGAAAAGCAGTCACTGCTTCAATTTTATCTTCAGAGGGCCTTTAGGGTCTTGAGGAGGTGGAAGCTGCACTGAGGCCTTATCGGCAATCCCTTTGCCTTTGGAATCATCCTTCAAAGTTATCGGATTTGCTTGGTCACCCAGCTCATCCTTGGAAGATTCCTGAAGGTCACTTGAAGGCTGTATGTCTTCTAGTGCCTTCTCTTGTATTGAATCAACTTGCTTGAGAAGATCTTCAGAAAGAGCTGAGTGTTCAGCCTGTTCACCTCTCTTATCCTCAGATGATACCTGGGCAGCTTCATTGTCAGCTTGAGGAGCGTCAGAAGCTCGAATTGCTGGAGGATAGTAGACACTCTCTACTTTCCAAAGAGTAGAAGAGGCATCAACCCCAGCTTGGGAAAGTGCCTCGTTCCACACTTGGAGGCAGTAATGTCTACATACCTCGGGAACCTGAGCCTTGAAGGTTTCCGTGATCTCCTTCACACCTATCTCGTAACCTTCTTGTTCAGCTAGCTCCTTTGAATTTTTGGCCTCTTCTTTTGCCTTTTCAGCTCTTTCCTTTTCTTCAAGGGCTTTCTCTTTGCCCTTGATGGCCTCCTCTTTAACCCTCTCAGACTCTTTCAGATCTTTTTTCAGATCCTCAATAAGCTTTCGTGCTGCAGCAAGGTTCTCGTCGGCTTGTCGGAGCATCAGTCGTTGGTCCTCGGCCTGTTTAGTGGTTGTTTTGAGATCAGCCTCAAAAGCTGACCTTTCACTCTCTGCCTTAACCAACTTGGCTGAGACCTCCTGCAGCTTCTTCTTCTGAATGTCCGAGATCCTTTGGGCGGCTTCACGCCTTGATTCCTCGGCCCTCAGAGACTTGTATGAGCTGATGGCAATCTCTTCTTCCCTATGGGCAGATTGAACAGCCTGTGAACAAAAAAAATATATATATATATATATATATGTGTAAGTTTTTTTAAAAAAAAAAAAAAATATATATATATATATATATATACAAAAAAAATAGATAAGGCTTAGAAGAAAAACTTACCATCGCAAGCTCCTTCTTCGAAATCATGAAGACATTGTGGTCTCTTTTCTTTCTGAGCTCACCCATGTCCTCAGGGAGCAGCAACGCTTGCTCCAATGCATCTGCCACGCACGCAGCAGTCCCTTCATCAGAGTTTTTGATGGACGC
The DNA here is from genome assembly GCF_040712315.1 of Castanea sativa. Taxonomy (NCBI): domain Eukaryota; kingdom Viridiplantae; phylum Streptophyta; class Magnoliopsida; order Fagales; family Fagaceae; genus Castanea; species Castanea sativa. The sequence goes on along the minus strand of NC_134015.1, from coordinate 43,790,213 downwards.
ATCCACGGTAATAGCCCGGTCGTCCATGGTCATGTCAGGGAGCCATAGAGGAGCTTGCACGGTCACTTGCGATTCGGTCCTTTTGTCCGACCTGGTCTGCACCGTGCGGGCCTGCTTACTACCCTTTTCAATCTCGGGCTCTTTAGGAAGAGAGCCCTTCCCTACCTCCATCACTTCCTTTCCCTTCTGCTGTTCCCTTTTCCTTTTAAGGTCAGCCGGATTGGGACGTTGAGTTTGGGGAGGAGGAGGAGGAGGAGGGAGCCTAGACTCAGGGCCTTTGTCAGCACCCTTATCCTGGGCCCTAGGGCGCAGTTCCTTAGGAGGCTCTTGAGAGCCTGTGTGACCCTCAAGCACATCTTTTAAACTGGGCTTGACCTTGCGCTGAATGCCCATGTTATCGGATTGGTGAACAATGGCTGGCAAGACTTGTGAAGAGGTACTGAGGATAGAAATTGAGTCTTCGGGAGAGTGGGGTTGGTTAAAACCTCGAACTCGTCCTCGGAATCAGATACCTCGACGATGTTTTCTTCTTCCTTTACAGTAGGATGGGAAGACGTGGCTTCACCAAGTACGGATTGTGTGGGAATAGGGACTAAGAGAATCCCTACTGGAACAGTTTATGGTGGTTGTATTGGTTGAGTGATTAGAGTACCTTGGGGAATAGGAGCCCCCTCCGGTAGCAGGAAACCTTCAACGGCAACGCTAATCCGAGGAAGGCGGGGGTCCTTGGCTTTGATCACGCACTTCGGTGCCTGAAAGGCTTTGGAAATTGGATTGTAGCTGAGGATGAGATGAGCCGCTCGGAGTTGGCCGTCAGTATGCACAAAAACTTCGGCTTGAAGGATCTTGTCTAAACGTCCAAAATCGACGAGGAAAGGATGATGGTCTGCTGTGTGTGGATCTGTAGAATTATCCAAAAGGAAAAGGGTAAGAATAAATAAGAAGACAAAAAAAGAAAAAAAAATATAATAATGGTTTTTAGGGTTCTAGATAAAAAACCAAAAACTTCACCTGGAGTCCCCTCCCTTGTCGGACAGGGTAAGCCGTTATGCCAATTTCCTGATACGATCAGGAAGTCGTTTTTTAGACCCTTATTAGATTCGGGCAGACACTGAATTAGCCTAACTTCTGGGTATGTAGATTTTAGGTAATATTCGTCTTTCTAATGGAGGTTATAAACCCAGTTCACGTCGTGATGAGTGAGCCCTAGGTTCATCCTCTCGTTTAAAGCGTCTATGGAACCTAAGATCCTAAAGACATTTGGGGTGCACTGGGTGGGAGTTAATCTAAAAGCCCTAAGGTAATCCCTAGTAACGATTCCCATGGGGATTCTCATTCCCCCTTCGATGAATGCAATCATCGGGATTACTACCTCCCCCGTTTTTCTTTTTTCAAAATATTCCTCCTCGTTACAGTACCTGATCGATACGTCTGAGGGGATTCGGTACTTAGCCTTGAACTGTTCTATTTTTTCGTTTGAATCCACTAAGGACGCAAATCTACCCATCTTTGAAAAAGGGGGGTGTGAAGAAACTAAAAAAGAACTATGCCGAGGACGAAAGATACAGAGAAAAAGAAAAAGAAAGGGAGAGAAAGAAAACAAAAGAAACAAAGAGCTGATAAGAAGGGGAGAGAGTATGGGAGAACTTACTTTAAAAAAGAAGAAGGCACGGTCACCTCGGACAAAGTATTTGGTAAAATGAGAAGGCACGTGAAGGTAGCAAATGTGGCAGGTACGTTATAAGGTTATTGTAGCGTGAAAGATTTGAAGAAAATTAGTATTTATATACCAAAAGGAGTTATGAAGCGGGAGAATTCCCGCCTCAACCCAGGAATGGCTCTCAACCGTTGGATATGTGTCACATCGTTGAAACATAGGGGACATAGAGATGCCAGAAGTTAATTTAGGGGCGCTTCACATGCCGGAGCATCGGGAACATGCGACGGGCAATTCAAAAGTCATTGTCCCCGTCAGCAATATTGCCAAAAATCCGCAAGACAAAAAGGAGATTTAAGTCGAGATCCTCTTTTCCTTCCGAGGTGAAGAAATAAAGAATCTCGAGGGGCTATTGTAGGGGCATTGGGCCCAGTAATTTATCAAGGATGGCCCAACAAAGTCTTTTGGGCTAAAAACCCAAATCCGAGGACATCAAATGATCTAGGAGTACATGAATGTACCTCACAAAGAAAATGCCAAGTAAAGATATGATAAACGAGTGACCAATTACGTCCGAGGAATAGATTTGTCCTCGGGTTTTTAAGCCGAGGTCATAAGAAGAGAGGTTTAGTGTCCCCGGGCTATGTTATAAGAAATCATATGACTACGAGAAGACACGGTACACGTGGAGGACAATAGGAAGAGCAGTGGAATATCTAAGGTAAAGCTGCTACCACCGCCCATACATTAAAAGCTCTGTAATTGATATACTGACTGCATAGATGGAAAGATAGGGCCTAAGCATGAGGTTTGGAACTTGGTCCCTAACCCCAGCGGACTTTGGGGAAGAATTGATGGGACAAATATCCCAAGCCAGTGTTACAACCATGAGGTGGAAGATGATAAAGAGAAGAAGAGGAAGTATAAATAAAGAGAAAGACCTTCAGATCAAGAGGAGGGCTTCTTTCTGTATAGGAGAAAGACAATAGTATATGATAATCTACAATTGTAACCAACCTTAGGAAGCAATATTATAAACTATCCTCGGATTGTGTCCGAGGAGGAGCTTTTAGTTATACTCTTACAAATAACTCTTTATTTCGTGCCATTGGGCCCGGAGCCCGTTCTTTTCTATGTTATTTAAAACCATCCTTGAGAACTAGATTAGAAACCCACTCTCTACAAATTTATTGTAGAAGGGCCTTTCAAGCCCATTTCCAACCTTAGATTGGGAGTTTGAATTGTGTTCTTACAACTTTCTTTCCTAAGGTCCAATTGAAATGGAATGAGTGAATCATTACACAATGAAAAGAAATGGAAAAAAAAGAAAAGAAAAGAGAAGAATGAAATTGAATTTAATAATTTTGTGTGGATGTTTTAAAATAAAAGAATGGAAAGAAGGTAACCTTTTATGAGAGAAACTTATAAGGAATTAATATAACATAATTATTTTACAAAAACATTATTGATGATGTGCTGAAATCATCAGTGAGTTGTAGGCTCCAAATCACTCCAATGATTAGTACCTATGGAATAAGAACAAATCGACTAAACAAAAGGCATTGGTGTGGTACCGGCCAACAACCCTTCGAAGGTCAAGTCAGTGAATGAGAAATCTCTAAGGACTCTATAGTGAGAGAGCTAGGGATTTTTTGCGTAACTTAGAAAAGGAGGGGCCTAGTGCTTATATAGTAGTGGGTGGTGAACCAAGATCCCCTGAGAGTGGGGATTTTTCCTTATGGAGAAGATCTAGTACAAGGGTTTCCGAGATTGTAAGGTGTCTTTCCATATGAGGGAGATATGAATCAGTAGTAGGTTCATTTGCGTGATATGCAAGATGTTTCCTTATATGAACATTTGTGAGGACTAAGCAAGGCCATGCTGGCCCCGTCGGCTTTTTCATTTACCTCGTCGGCCTCTTGCTCATCCCGTCTACCTTTCTTTGAGTCGGATTTTAACGTGGCCTCGTCGCTTTTCACGCCATTGCTCTGGATCATCTGTCTACTCCTGTGGGACTAATGGATTCGTGTGCGCCATCAGTTTCCTTGCGTGGTGTTACCAGGATTCGTTGAAGCTTAGTCAAAATTACCCCTATCAATTATTATCAAACCCCTCATTTTATGAAAACATAAGAAGATTCTAGTCTAGACACAACGTAAATATTGCTGCTACTCTAACTCTTCTTACTAGGTATCAAGATGTATTCAAGTTTAGAGTTATCACACCTCAAGAGTTTCGTGATACAAATGTATACCTCCTTTATATTAGTATAGTTTTCTAACATTCAAGTAAAAAAAAAAAAATACCATACAGTATCGCATGATCTAAACAACTCATTTAGTCCACTGGATTTAAATTGGCATGAATATATATATATATATATATATATATATATATATATATATATATATATATATATATATATATATATATATATATATAGACACACACCACATTTTTGAAAAAAAAAAATGTTTTTGGTTGTGGATTGTAAAATCAAATAAGTGCATGATAATGATTGAATTTACTAGCCTATCAAATTCAGTGTTGGTCATGCTGCATATTTATAATATGTGTTTGAGTTACAAATTACAAGAGGATAAAATTACAGATAGAAGAAGTTTAAAACACAAAAAAAGTCTATCTTAAAATACAAAAAAAGTATATCTTTGACAGCTATTCTTAACATTGGCCTAATTGTGATCTGCACAACTCTTTTGAATTTTGAAATTCAAAGGCTCCTCTTTATCACAACTAGCTTGGATTTGTATTTTGGAGTTATTGTTGATCTTATCCTTAACATACCCCCTCAAGCTCAACTGTATATGGACAACATTGAGCTTGATACGGAGCAAGGCAAACCTAAAGGAAGATAGGGGCTTGGTGAAGATGTCTGCCAATTGATCTTTACTAGAAAGGAGTTGAATGGTAATAGATTTGAGAGCAACGATATCCCAAACAAAATGAATATTAGTTTCTATATGCTTCGTGCGAGCATGGAAAACAGGATTGGAGGAAAGATAAGTGGCCCTAATGTTATCACACCACAAAACAGGACAGGTAGAAACAGAGGTGCCAAGTTCAGATAAAAGATAGCATAACCACTTGACTTTAGCAGCTGCATTGGCAAGGGCCTTGTCCTCAGCCTCTATACTAGACTAAGCTACAGTGGCTTGCATTTTACAACACCAAGAAATTATATTAGCAACCAAAAAATTGCAAAAACCACCAGTAGAGCGACAATCATCATGACAGCCAACTCAATTCGCATCCAAGAAGGCTGAAGAGAATGAGTGCGAGAGCAATATATTTGAAGACCAAAACAAATGGTTTGTTTCAGATAGCAGAGAAGGCGCTTGACAGATTGCCAATGTTCAATTTTGGGGCTATGCATATATTGAGCAAGCTTGTTGACCATAAAGGATATATCAGGACATGTAAGAGCTAAGTATTGCAAGGCTCCAATAGTGCTTCTGTACAATGTGACATCTTGAATAGGATCACCCTTAAAAGCAGAAAGATTTGTGGATGTGGCCATGAGAGAGCTAACAGGTTTAGCTTCTAACATATTGGTTTGGCGGAGAAGATCAACAATATAATGCTTCTGGGAGAGTAAAATACAAAGGTATTTTTTATAACCTCAACACCAAGAAAGAAATTTAAATCACCCAATTTCTTAATAGTAAAGTCAATCTTCAAAAACTGAATAAGTGTATAAATTGCTGAAGGACTAGAACCAGTGATTATAATGTCATCCACATAAATGAGAAAGAAAATAGTTACTCCCTAATGGTAATAAATAAATAAGGATGAGCCAGACTTATAACTTCTGAACCCAAAGGCTAGTAAATGACTAGTGAGCCATGAAAACCAAGCCTGTGGTGCTTGTTTTAACCCATAAAGAGCTTTGGTCAATCTAGAAATGTGACATGGACATTGAGAGTGGGTGAATCCTAATGGTTGGGACATATATATTCATCCTCAGATAAATTTCCATGGAGAAAGACATTTTGAACATCAATTTGCTGCATAATTCAACCAAGAGACATAGCAATGAAGAGAACAATACATACCATAGTGGGTTTAACAACAGGATTGAAAGTCTCGCCAAAATCAACTCCAGGTTGTTGATGAAAACCTTTCGCGACGAAGCGAGCTTTGTATCTCTCAATTGAACCATTGGCATGACGCTTGATTCGAAAACCCATTTACAGCCAATAACATTGCAAGCAACCCAAGAAGGAACAAGGGTCCATGTCCGATTTTTGAGCAAAGCATCAAATTCCAAATTCATAGCTTTACACCACTTGGGATCTTTAACAGCAGAACTATAGCAAGTGGGTTTAGAGGAGCAAACACCCTTAGAAAGAAGAGCACGAGGGATTGGATAACGGATAATACCATCAGTGAAGGTTTTTGGTTTGGTGATGTTGTTCTTGGATTGAGTGGCCAATGGGTGAGTTGGTTGAGTAGGTGCATCTAGATGTGAGGGGTGAGAAGTTGGTTGAGTAGGTGCACCTAGATGTGAGGGGTGAAAAGTTTGTAACGGTGAAGAAGAAGGGAGAATAGATGTAGAGAGTTGAACAGGTGCGGGCTGGGCTGTGGGTTATAGGAATAGGTAAGAGTCAAGTGATGTATCAAGTGGAGGAGCAGGTTCAGTAGAGGAGAGGTCCATTGTACATGGCCCAAGAGAGAGAGAGGCAGGGACTATACCGCTCTCAATTGGCCAGCATGATCCCCAACAACCCTTATGTGGCGTTTGGTACGAAGTAATGTTTTAGGATTCCTAGGAATGTTTAAAGATTCCTATATTTGGTTCTAAATCATGCTAGGGAATCAGATGACAGAGGAATCTAGATTCCTTCTTTAACCTCCTTTCAATAGAAATGTGGATCCTTTTAAAATAGGTGGGTATCCAGATTTCCAAGTTTAAAGGAAATTGTATTTTTTACAAATTGACAATTTTAACCATTTTTCTTTATCTTTTAAGTAATTAAGATAAAATATAAAACAAATCATCAATATCTTTTCCCTTATCTTTATTTTTTTTTCCCGTCAAAACAATATAAACAGGATAGACAACTTTGTTGATATATTCTTTAACAAAGTTCTATTTAGGTTTCACGTGTGGGAAATTTTTTTTTGAAGTGGACCCTCCATTATTACTAGGTATTCACTTTTACTGTTGTGTGTGTGTTGCTCAACAAATTATTAATGGATTTATTTTCATACAAATTTGTTAATGTATTTATTTATATCTTAGATCTTGGTTTTGTTTAGTTGCTAGAAATATAGATCTGGATTAGTGGCTTCATCTCGTTTTTTATTTTTAATTTTTTAGATTAATGGTTTTGTTTCTAGATTCATATGTTACAGTACAATGTCAATAATTTGTATCCTATCTAGTGATTTTGATGTTTGTTATACAATGATACAGAATGTGTAGATTTTTAATTTTTAACAACCCATCATATTTGTACGCGCGTTTTTGGATTTTGAAACACATTGGAAGCATTTGAATCTCAGATCAAGTGCTCATAGATAGGGGTGTCTATGGGTTGGTCTAGGTTTGGTTTGTGTCCAACCCGCGATCGACCGGATAAAATCAAGTGGTGAAAGTTCAGACCCATCGCCGACCAGCAAGAGGGTCAGATCGGAGTGGTCGAGCAAGGTCGGGTCGTCCATAGTAGAAAAAACTATCAAAATAGTTTTTTTTTCAGGCGAAATCTCCAAATCCAGCGAAGATCTCACCAGATCTGGTGAGATCTCGCTAGATCTAGTGAGATTTCCACCAGATCTGGCTGAGATCTCCCCAAATCCAGAATAAATCTCGTTGGATCTCAAGTAATTTGACCAAAAACTCGCCGGAAAAACTTGAATCGCCGAATTTTTTGTTAGTCTCCGGTCGGGTCGATTGAGGCGAGTTTTAGAGGAGGAAACCCGCCAACCGATCCGCCGGACTCGGTTTTTGGGCTTCATAACCCGCCATCGACCACCGGAGCTCACGGATCGATCGCGGGTGGGTCGGTTTCGGTCGGGTCTGGTCGGTTTGAACGGGTTCGAGTCTGAGTGGACACCCCTACTCACAGATGCAGGGGTGAATGCATTATATATGTAATAGATCGTATTTTTTTCATTGTTGATGAACTACTTTTATTTTTATTGCTACTTCTATGGTCTTATAGACCTAAATGTTGTCAGGTTGTTTTGTTATGAATTAAGCTCTTTTAAAAATTACTATTAAGAATATAGTATTTGAGAATTTAAATAGTTGTTTTTGTATTGTATTTGCCATTTTGAAATGTTAGACTACAATTTTAATAAATTCGTCATAATTTATAGTTTATATTTTGTTTTTCGTTATTTGTTTAGAGGAATTTTTTTTAAAGAACTTAGTAGTTCACATTCAAGTTTAAAAATAAAATGGAAAAAATAAATAATCTATTTAAAATTCCTGGAATAAATCAAATATATATTTTTTTATAGGTAGAATAAACCAAATATTATTATCTCATATTCCTATAAATTTTATTAGATTATTAATGAAACCAAACACAAGAATAATTATATTCTTTAATATCCAAATTGTAAAAAATCACATTTTTAAAAATCTAAATACCAAAAGTATGATGGATTAAAATGCCGTGATAAAAACCTCCCTCATTTTCACCGTTTCAAGATATACATAAATACCTTACGGACGGAAATTTTTCTGAAACCAACCCATAAACTTTATTCGATTTTAAACCTTAAAAATTGATGAGATGTAGGTTTGACTTGAAGTGTACACCAGCCGCCACTATACTCATTATTTTATAAAATTTATTGGACATGCATTTATCTCTATCTTTTTGTTTTTCTTTATTTTTTAAGAGGGTAGGGGGTTTGTTTAGTGGAGCAATAGCATATTGATGCAAACCAAAGTATAGTGGAGCAGACTGATGCAACAAAAAAAATAAAGTGGAGCATTCTGGATACAAAAGTATTAAAAATGGGGAAAAAAAAAATCAGAGCTTGATTTCCTTTTATACATTTGTTTTTTACGAACTAATCAGCACAGCTCAAAAAAATCAAGATAAAAAAATTAAAAAGGAAAAGGTCAACTACTAAAACGGTGGGCTTGTTGATAATCATGTTTCATTTTATTAATTCTTATTGGGGTCTACATGTTTTTCATTCAAATAGCACATGTTAATCCATAGCATGGCATCATCTCCATTCTTCTTTGAGTGCTTTGAATTTTTTTATATTAATAATTTAATAGTTGGGAGTGAGAGATTTGAACCCTAAATATTTTCTATAAAAACATTAAAAGATGTCAATTAATTGAGCTAGAAGGCTCTTACCGAGTGCTTTGAATGTTAGTATAAAGCTTTTGTTAATGAATGCATATGTGCATCCACTAAGTTAGAATTTAACGGATCTCATTGCATTAGGAAGTAATAAAAACAAATAAAAAAAATATTTCTTTAACTGACTAATGTGCAACTGCACCAAAAAAATTAATCGACAGAAGAAATTTAATCTTAACTAATGCCTTTCAGTCACATGTTGACCAGATCTTTAGTTTACACGTCAATGTAACAAACATAGATAGACCACCTAAGGAACTTAGGATAGTGATGCAATTTCTAAAATTGATTAAAATTAGCAAATTTAAAATATGGCTGATCCCATTTACAAAAAAAAAAAAAATATATATATATATATATATATATATATATATATATATATATATATATATGGCTGATCCCTGATCTAATAATTTCCTTCTTCATCTGGTCTGGGATAAGTACAAGTGTATAACCCTTCTTCTTCTTCTTTCTTTCTTCTTCTTCTTTTTTATTTTTTTATATATTATTTTTTAAGGCATAACTTTCCACCGAAAGATGTTGTGACTTGTGGTCACATAATAATTCAAAGAAGCTGGCCCCAATTTAGCTGACAAGATATTCAGTGTAAACTAGCTAACAAATTAATTCAGAATGCCTGTTTCAAAATCAATGAATAAATTGTTTTTTTTTTGTTTTTTTGTTTTTTGAGAAACAATGAATAAATTGTTGATGCACGATAATTTAACATATGAATATATGGCCAACTCAGATGAGTTTAAACATTGTTGTTCATGCATCACTTTCTACTTAACTCACACACATGTTAAACGGCCCATTAAAACATTTATGAGATACACCATACGATTTAATAGATTTTATTGTTTGGACAAAAGGATTAGATTGATTCATTTCGATAAATTAAGGGATTAAATTGATTAAAAAATTAACATTTAGGGGCTAATCTGATAGTTAAAGTAAAATTAAGAGACTATGTTGAATTTTAAGGTTTTAATTTAATTAACAAAAATAATTATTTAGGAGAAATAAAAAACAATATTAGACTTTAGACTAGTGGGATAAATTAATTAAAGTGCTCTGGAGATGTCATGTCATTGGCTCCGCAGCTTGGACGGAGCATGGGTCCTAAGTGATAAAGATGCTTATGCTGTAATTGGGAGGGAAAGTGACGTATTATCTTAATAATTTTTGGATCATATTATTTTTTACAATTATCTTTTATAATAGGTTATGATTAAGGTATTTTTTTTTACAAGATAAAATTTTCACTTTAACCTAATCTAAGAATACATGTGTGTGAAGCTCATTCCTGGAGATTTAACCTCAGCTTTTGCCCTCCATACCCCACAAGCACTTATACTTGTAAAGTGACCACTGTATTAAGAATGCACGGTAATTGATTAGTTGCCTGTTATTTTCATATAAATTTATAATTTTTTTAAACTATTTATAGTCTCACATCAGAATTTTAGCACAGAATAATATTGATCCTGAATTTTTTTATTACATATCCCTATTTGCCTTAAATTTAATTACCACATGTTACGGGATGAAGTGTCGTTCACTTGCCAACATTGTAAAACATGATATGTACATCATGCCTTGGGAATTGGGATTAACGCCGCAAAATATGGACACTCGCATTCACAAACTCGAGCTATGACCTTAGACATAAGCTAGTATTTGTAATCAAAAGATCAAAGAATGTTTTTATTTTTATTTTTATTTTTTTAGGTAGAGATTGAACTTCAGATCTCTCATACAATCATCAGAGGCTTTACCACGTTTTTACTTTTCTTTAATGAACATAATGTTTTTATTTATTTTTATGAATTAAGATATGCTTGTAGGCCGGACCACGGGATGAGATTCATGAGAATATAGTAGAGTAAGTATAATTTAAAGCACCCACATTAAAACTCTTATAATGCTAAGAATTTCTTTTTTACAACTTAAACCACACAAAAAATGCTCTTTACCTGTAAAAATGCTCTTTATTAGTGGCGCTAAACCAAAATTTTTTAATAACTTGCTAAAGTGGCTTGTTAGTAATTCATGAGAATATAGTAGAGTATGATATGATTTAGAGTATTTACGGTAAAGCTCTTATAACTTGCTACAATGACTTGTTAGTGGTACTAAAGGGCATTTTTTGTGGTGTAAGTGGTAAAAAATAAATTATTAGCATTATAAGAGCTTTACTGTGAATGCTAAATTATATCTTACTCTACCCTATTACTAGTAACAGGTCAGTGTAGCAAGTTGCTACTATTTTTTTTATTAATTTCTAAAAGCTTGTATCTGTGCAAAAACTCAAGAGCTTGTTCAGATCCCAAATTAAAAATTACGGTTAGATTGTTTTTACTCTAACTTAAGCTAAGTGTGGAACTAGAGTAAATAAGCACAATGAACCGATAAAGCTAACCTAAGCCATATTCATCCATCATCAACAATAAAATAAAAGCTTAAAGAGTATGAAAGAGAAATGCAAAACAAGATAACACCGTGACGTGTTATTGAAGAGGAAATCGAAGAACTTGGCGAAAAACCTCTCCGCAACCTTCCAAGTCAAATCGATCCACTAGAGAATAAAGTTGGAGTACACGAATAACAAAAGACCCTCCAAGCTTAGTCTACCCCATGGACTTGAGCCCGCCAAGCTCCTATTACCAACGAACTTCTCAGAGTCTTGTCTTCTCTAACTTTCTGGATCCCGCAATTCAGCTTGTTGCATCTGCCAATGAGTGACTCATTTCAATGCTTCCCAATAGCACCAAAATCTCACTTTACACTCAAGATGGATGTTGTAAGTGTTTGGACTAATAATCTCTCAAGGATCTAGAGATTGAGAGGTAGGAGTTGAGGAAAACCACAAGGAAATTTGTAAATGATTGTGGGTATAACAATCTTTAACTCTTAAGTGTATTTTCTAGGGTTTTTTCTTTGAAAAGCACTCCTTATAATTCATGGGTAATAAATGTATTTATAGTGTGGGTAAAGAATATTAGTAAAGCAACACAACTTTTTGCTAAACAGAAACTTTCATGGGTACTTTGCGGGTTGGTCATTCTCACGAGATAGTCGTGAAATTGATAGATTGGCATGACTTTTCATCTTCTAGTCATGTGCTCCACATGTGACCTTTTCGCGAGCTGCTTCTCACGAGCTACCCACGAGCTAGTCGCAAAATCCACTGATTCAACTTTTGAAGCTTGATTCTTCACCGATCTCTCACACTCATCCCTTACAAATAAACCCACATACATACAGGAAAAATGGTTGAAGAAATTACAATCAAATTTGGCACGGAATTAAAGCTAACACAATATAGTAGGAAATCACAACTTTACAATTTCTTTCTTTCTCCTCTATTGTGGCTTTGCCTCACCTTAGTCCCTTCTCTCTATTCTATCTCCTCTCCTCTATGACTCTATCTCTCCATCTCTATCTATCTCACCACTCTCTCTTCTCCTCCTATTTTCACCACCTCTTTGTTGCTAGTCTGTTCTCTCCCCTGGTCTGTTTTCTCTCTTCTCTTTGCTCTTTAATTTTTGTGTGTTCTATGGGTTTGGTGGCTATAGTGGTGGTTGGTTTTGGCTATGACAGTGGGTTATGGTTATGATGGTGGGTTGCTGTGACTAGTGGTGATGGGTTGTGATTTTTGCTTTATCTAAAAATCTTATTTAGGTATAGGGATAGTAAGTCTTACAAAAAAAAGGTAAATTTTGCATTCTCTCACCCCCATCCCCTTTAAAGAAAGCTTCAAAATTGTAAACCAATAGAAATTCAACCTAGAAATGGCAACGGGCTGGGTTTTTGCATACCTAGACCCAACCCACAGGCCTAGACCCTCAACCCGGGCCCGGCCCAATTATTATACGAATTTTTTTTTCGAGGCCCAGACCCGCCCTGTAGGACCCGTTTAGCCCAACTAGATTTGGCCCCAAGCGGCAGCCCAAATTGTGGCCCAACCAAAATAAAAAATTGAAGCCCATTAAGAGTTTTTCCTAGATTCAAGCCCATTCAAGCCATATAACGTGGCCCAAATGTCAATTTGGCATTTGGGCCACGTTATATGATAGCCAAATCAATCCAAATCATAGGTTAATCATAAATCAATAAATCACATGTTAATTATAAATCAATAAATTATAGCTAATATCATAAATCAATAAATCACCTGTTAATTATACATCTATAGATCCAACAAAATCATAACTAAAATCACCAGCTAAACATAAAAATAAAATAAATCCAACAGGTCCAAGAAATTAAAAAGTTATAAATAAATCCCACAAGTTTAGAATAATTACAAACCAACAAATTAATACAACAAGTCTAAGAAATTAAAAAGGCTACCAAATTAATACAAAATGTCTAATTCTCCACAGCTATGACATAACTCCCATCCTCTTCATTAGGCTCCCCATCATCAAGAATTGATTGAAGTGTACAATCTCTAAACGTAGTTGAAGAACCTACAACAACAACAATATGAATTAAAAAATGGAATAAACCTCATTAAATTGTAACTAGGAAATATAAAAATACAATTTTGATTTTATAAATAAAAATTAGACAAAAAACCAAATTTGTTTGTGTCTCACATCTTCGTTTTAGGCCCTGCATTACTAACAAACACAAAAAAAAAAAAAAAAAAAAAAAAAAAAAAAAAAAATTTCTTCTATTAGCACAAAATGGTTGAATTTTTAGTTTTTCAATTTAATGAAATATCCTGGTTAAATCAATGCAGCAATAATAAGGATCTAAGCACACACATGTCTCAACATTAACTGAAAATACATGTCTCTACATTATTATTGCAATTAACCTCCACACCCCTTTTTAAAAAAGAAATACTCTGCATATGGTTTCTCTCGTGGAACCATTATTTAACAAAACATAAAGACAATACCAAAATAGTCCTCTCTCACACACACACAGACTCAAATTCACATAAGAACAAAATCCAACCAAACACTCAACAAATTTAAGTATGTAACAAAAACGAACTACTCTCCAAATATGGTTGCTGCCCTGTCACAGTTGCAACAAATTCATTAAGAAACCAAACTACATTTGCGATTTTAGATAGTAACCTTATTTGAGCTCATCCCAAAAAGAAAAAGAAAAAAAAAACATTTTATGAAATACTTAAGAAAACTATGGGTTTTCGTTAGTTTTTGGATTTACAAGGGAATGTGATAATGAAATACTTAAGAAAAAAAATTGAAGAGAAGTAGAGAACAGACCGACGGTGACAGCTAGGGACGAGATCGGTGGTGCAGAGAGCTTGACCGGCGGTGAGAGGCAGAGAGCTTGGCCGGCGGTGCTTGAGAGTGAGTGAGTGACTGTGTGAGCTATGAGATTGAGTGTGAGTGACAATCAGAGTGAGGCCGCAGCGTGCTCTTGTGCGTGGCTGCATGAGTGACAGAGAGATTGAGAGTTAGGGTGAGGGCATGAGCGTGAGCTAAGATGAGATTATGAGAGGCGGGTGGGTTAGGGACTTAGGGTTTACAACTATATATATAATGTGGTTTTTTAGTAATTTTAGGGTAACTGGGTCATATTTGAGTTCGGGTTTTGGGCCGGGTTTTTGATAAAACTTGGACCCGACTCGGACTTGCTTTGGTTTTTTTTTTTTAACCCATACTTGACCCTATTCTTGATCGGGCTGAGTAAAATCCGGCCCATTAAGGTCGGACCGAGCTGGGTATCTGCCAGTCGGATATAAATTGCCATTCCTAATTCAACCTAAGTGCGATTCTAAATTATTTTAATCGAAAAAATGTTATGAGTATGCATGATGAATTATCATTAACGATCAATTTCTCATAATGGCTTAAGGCTTCAATTTTTGCAAATCAGTCTTCCACAAGGTAAATTGTCAATATTAGTCACCCTATTTCTAACATTCACACACCAAATAATCTCTCTCTCTCTCTCTCTCTCTCTCTCTCTCTCTCTCTCTCTCTCTCTCTCTCTCTCTCTCTCTCTCTCTCTCTCCATATATATAATGAAAACCTTTGACTTTATGATAATTTCTTCTAATATTACCACAAATCTTTAGAAAACTCACATTTTTTTTTTAAGAGATCATTATAATATTTATTTTTAATTTTTAGAGTTACAAATAGTGTTAAATTGGCTTTAAAAAAAACAAATAGTGCTAAAGTATATTAGTTTAGATTAATTAGAACTCATCGTCTTTTTGGATAGAGTTACCAAACACTAAACAAATTCGAATTAACAAAATAGGAAAGCTCATTTTTACAAATATATAATTAGATTTTTATTATTTATACTAATATATATGTTTGTGTATTTTTGTCAAATTTTCTTGTACATTATATATAGATTAACAACGAATACAAATATAAGAAATCTGTGATTCAATTTCTTCCTAGACCAGCTGATTGGTGTCTTGATCTGATAACAAAGAACTATCATCAAGAGCAAGTGTTATGAGTTGAATCTCTTAAATACAAATATAGGAAAAAAAAAAAAAAAACCCATTTGGCCCACTTTGTGATAATGGTCTTAGCCTCAACTTATATCGGCCGCCCCCAAAAAAATATTGCACTAGTAGATTGCTACCCTTAGCCAACCGCGTTTAGCCCACTTTGTGGTATGTATCGATCAGGTTGTAAATAAAAACAATGCCCACGCTTAACAGTTTACACCACCATTCATATATATACATGCAGCTTCCTCATTGGTCTGTTCATGATCATTACAAAACCCACACTCAATTTTTCATCCATCCTTTTCTTTTCCACTATATTTCAACCCTATTTTCCCTCCTATCTTTCACCTTTTTCTCATGCAACAAACACGGTCTAACATTGGATTTATAGAGAGAGAAGAATAAGAATACGAAGAAGAAGAAGAAGAAGAAGAACAAACAAACAAGCTTTTTTTTTATTTTTTACATGCAGACATGAAAAACAACCAAACCAGACCACCAATACTCAAATACTTGATTCTCTCTCTTTTTCTCTTTCTCCCTTTCTTTCTTCTCTTATTTTCTCTCAAACCCAAGCACCACCAAAACACCACCACAGACCCAACATCCAAAATCCAAATTCACAGCTCCGGAGACCTCAAAATCCGACCCGGATACGCCTCTTATGAATCGTACATACAACGCCAACTCCACAAGACCCTTAACCCAAAACTCAGGCAAGTATGGACAACAAGGGATTGGGACAGAAAAATCCAAGTCTTTGTTCAGTTCTTCCAAGATTTAAAGCGAAAAGAGCTTCTGTTCAATGAGTCCAAAGCTCTTTCTATTGGGGCCCGTGTCGGGCAAGAAGTGGAGGCTCTGAGACGAGTCGGCGTGTCCGACTCGGTTGGGATCGACTTGGTGCCGTATCCTCCGCTTGTGATCAAAGGTGACTTCCACAACCAGCCGTTTGGGAACGAAACCTTCGACTTCGAGTTCTCCAACGTGTTCGATCACGCGCTGTATCCGGACAAGTTCGTTGGAGAGATCGAACGGACGTTGAAGCCTAATGGGGTCTGCGTTTTACACGTGGCCCTGTCTAGACGGTCCGATAAGTACTCGGCTAACGATTTGTATAGCGTGAAGCCATTGGTGGAGATGTTCAAGGTCTCGGAGGTTGTTCACGTACGAAAAGTTGATGGTTTCGGATTGGATACTGAGGTTGTCTTCAGGAAAAAAACAGTGACCTAATTGGCTTGATTTTCTATTTCATTTTTTTTTTATTGTCATTTATTAACTCAAAATTTTGTCTTTTGGTTTTTTTGGGTTTTGTAACCTAAAATATGAGTTTGTTTATAATATGGGATTTTTTTTTCTTTGCTAAATATATGAGATTTTACTATACTTTCATATTAAGTGTCTACATTTTTACCTAATATTTGTAGGCAGAATGGTATTTCTGGGACAAGGTTTGTGTCTAGTACAATAATACATTAAAATTCAGATATATATCTAAAATTGGACACGTATGCATTTGAGGTATAAAAAAAAAAAAAGGTTAAAATTGCAGGATCAACTTATTAATGTATTCTAACTATCTCACAAGAAAATAAATAAATATTAGACAGAAAAAATGTGGCATGAGCGTGGCTACATGAAAATAATCAAAGCCCTCATAATATATTTAATAAATAATGATTATATATGATGAAGTGTGCATGGGTCCATTCCTTTTTTTATTTTATTTTATTTTTTTTTAATACTGTGTGTTCATATAGCTAGGTACTGTGTGACAAAATGGCCGGCCCTCAACAACTGCATCAATATATCTAAGACTGTTAGATGTTTAATCAATGAAATGAATTAATTTTGCTTACTGCTAATCCATCATAATCTATAGACTTTTTTGTTTTGCATATCCATTTGTTTCAAAATTCTAATGGGTTTCTATCAATTCTGTCAAAAAAAAAAAAATCTAATGGGTAAAAGATGCGTATACGTGTTCCTATGCTTATTCTGTACAGTTCAGTCGACCTTAATTCACCTAAAAGACAACAATGACATGACATGATGATAATGATGTCTTTGCCTCTTTATTTCTACGATTCCTTGGGCCCTCCGGCCGAAAAGAGTAGGTCCTGCTTTTGAGAATTAACCGTTAGTCCTCGCTTCAACCGATGATCAAACTGCAATAGTGAAAGTTGCTTTTAGAATATAATATACTAGTCTTTTGCTATATAAAATAATTTAGGGAGCTAAATATAAACCCTAAACTTATTTTAAAATGAGTATTTTAGCTTTTAAGGTGATATATATATATATATAATGTTTTTTTTAAAAAAAGGGTATAGTTATGAAAAATTAAAAAAATTGTAAAAGTTTTTCAATTCTTGGTAATTTTTTTTTTATAAAAATAGTATACTATTGTATACTTTTAGCGCATACTTTAGTAAAATCTTTTAAAAAATTCATATTTATGGATAGGGGCGAAGGGAGCATGGTCCGGACTTCTTGGGTTTTGAAAATCTTCTTTACCTCTAATATATTTTATTCAATAAAAAATAATTTTTTATATGTTTTTTAAGTAAAGGCGCCCTATTTTTATCCCCTTTAACTAATTTTATACCATACTTAATTCATTAAACCAAATCGTATTCTAGATCTATGTTCCTGAAAATGTATAAATTTATGAAAATGACTAATACTCCTCTTATTAAACTTAAGTATACTCAATATCTTCATTAAAAAAAAAGTATACTCAATATATATATATATATATATATATATATATATATATATATATATTATTAAAACTAGATAAGCAAATCTCTTTAATAGAAGGTTTGTTTAAAAAAAAAAAAAATCAAAGATGACCTTATTTTGTCTTGAATTTGGAAATTAGAGATATGGATACTATGTTTATATTATTTTCTATTTAGAAAAAAGATATTATTGTAGATTTCGTGGTTAATATATATATATATATATATATATATATATATATATATATATTATTAAAACTAGATAATTAAGCAAATCTCTTAAATAGAAGGTTTGTTTAAAAAAAAATCAAAGATAACCTTATTTTTTCTTGAATTTGGGAATTAGATATATGGATACTATGTTTATATTATTTTCTTTTTAGAAAAAAAGATATTATTGTAGATTTCGTGGTTAAGAGTTAAAGATCCTTATTGCATTTGTCATTTATGAAAAATAAAGTTTTTCTTTAGTATATATTGTTGTTATATTTTTCTTATATTGACTTGTATGTGTTTAGACATGTAAAAATATTTTATTATTTATGTTATTTAAAATTGATAAACTATAAAAAAATTGATTAAATTTTTATATGTTTCATAAATTTTAAAACTATAAGTATACACTACTTATGTAATCTCTAATTTAATTAATAAAAAATCTCGATCTAGAATTTTTTAAAAATATTATTAATTGTGACATATATGATTAATAAGATAGTTCATAGTTTTGTTTAAAAAAAGATAGTTTATTGTGGAGGCAGAAGGGTCAGAATATGTTCTTGGGCCTTGGACTTGATCCGAGGGTATTAACTTGTCCGAGGAGGGTTTAGTGGTAATAACTATACCGAACTTAAAAGCCCACAAGCAAACTATTGTGAGAGAGTTTGGTGGAAATAGTCTGAGGAGGGGTATCTCCTCGGCTACATGAAGTGAAGACTATACTATGCGCCATGATGTTGATAAGAAAATTTTAGGAGGTCTGGTGGATGAAGATGTGTTCCACAAGGATACAGAGAGAAAGAGTGAATGAGAAATAACTTAGAAAAAACTGCTACCACTGCATTAAAGACTTTGCACCTACCTCTCTGATCACATTAATGAAGAAATGACCTCTGAACAGTAGTGATCAGCCTTACAGCTATTGTTTGAAGACTTCAAGAGGATGGAGGATGGGACAAATATCTAGATTGGTAATCTGAGCCATACGTGGAAGATGGAGGGAGGAAGAATGATGATATAAAAGGAAAAGAAAGACATTCAAGTAAGGGGATCTAAGAAGAAAGAGAAAAATACTGTACACACCACCTTCAATTGTAATCTATTTTTAAAACAAGGAAAAGCAATACAAGTCATTCTCGGCTTACGTCCGAGGAGAGTTTCTATTACATAATCAGTTCGTCACATATAAATTGGGGATCTTGCCCATCATTTTTGTTATCCAACATCCATAGAATCTAGATTTCAAGCCCACACTCTACAAATTTCATTGTATAGGGCTTTTTGGGCCTACACCCTTCATACTGTTGGGTTCGGGTGCGAATTGTGACCTTACAATTGGCACCGTCTGTGAAAAATCTTGTGTTTTAGGAATTGGAACATTGTGGCAAGCTTAGGTCCATATCATGCAAAGTCTATGGGGTCCCAGCATAAGGACCACTCCCGGCATCTTGAGCAGAAACGAGATCGAGAGGGTAGTGTGCATACAGAGCACACAGGTGGGAGTCGTTCACGAGATGGAAGCAGAATCCCTCACGAGGAACATGCAAAAGCCATGAAGGAGATTAACCATTTGAAGAAGAAGTTGCACCGCGAAAGGTGAAGGCAAACGCCCTCTTTTTTAGACCCTTCTTCTGAAGATAGCCAGGGCAGTGGCTACAGGTCCAGGTCAAGAACTCCTCCTGATCATCTTCGTGGTCATCAGGGCAGGGAATCTTCCTCTAGGGGCTTAGGAAATGATGCTATGAGTAGGGTGTTACTCCAAATTTCCAAGTCACCCTTCACACGTAGGGTGGAGAAGGGGAAGCTTTCACAGCGATTCACTCAACCCACATTCACCATTTATAATGGCCGAATAGATCCTGTGGAACACGTGAGTCATTTCAATCAAAGGATGGCGGTACACTCTAAAAATGAAACTTTAATGTGCAAAGTCTTCCCTTCTAGCTTGGGACCTATTGCAATGAGATGGTTTAATGGATTAAAGGCAGGTTCTATTGATTCCTCCATGGAACTCACTAGGGCATTTGAGTCTCACTTCATCACCTGCAGTAGAGTTCCTCGGCCTCTGGATTCGTTATTGTCCATGGTCATGAGAGAAGGGGAAACCCTGAGAACATACTTTGACAGGTACTGGGAGATGTTCAATGAGATTGATGGTGATTTTGATGATGTAGCGATACAAACTTTCAAGGTTGGCCTTCCTACTGAGCACGACTTGTGGAAATCTCTGACCAAAAAGCATGTAATGAGTGTATGTCGGCTCATGGATCGAATTGATGAGTACAAACGGGTTAAGGAAGATTAACAACAGGGTATGGGAAAAGAGAAGGTTATCCCTCAGGAGAGGAGGGATTTTAGGTCGGATAGATACAATAATAACAGGCCCTGAAGAGATTTTGCTGGGCAATCCAGTCCTATTGTCCCACAGGTGGTTAACACTGTATTCCAAGAACCGGTGCATCAAGTATTGGAGAAAATTCAGAATGAATCATACTTCAAATGGCCCAACAAGATGGCTGGGGATCCTTTGAGGCATAATCAGAATCTCCACTGCCACTATCATCAGGATAGAGGTCATAACACTGAAGATTACAGGACTCTGTGGAATCATTTGGAGCAGATGGTTAAGGAGGGAAGGTTGAAGCAATTTTTGTATCATCCCAGTGGGCAAGGAGGTTATTCAGGTTCGGTGAGCCAAGGGAACAATTCATCAAGGCCTCCTCTGGGAACAATCAATGTTATTTTTGCTGTTCCTGGCAGGACTAGTTCTCGTCCTACCAAGGTGATGTCTGTGTCACGAACTCTTGCCGAGGAGTCTAACTCTGAGCCGAAGAGGATTAAGGGGAATACTCCATCTATTTTAGGTTTCTCGGAAGAAGATAAGATTGAGACTATCCAACCGCATGATGATGCTTTGGTTGTTACGCTGAGGATAGGGGGCTACAACGTGAGAAAGGTAATGGTTGACCAGGGTAGTGGTGCAGATATTATGTACCCTGATTTGTTCAGGGGGCTCAACTTAAAGCTCGAGGATCTTACGGCTTACGATTCGCCACTAATAAGCTTTGAGGGGAAAGCTATCATACCAAAAGGGCAAATTCGATTATCTGTGCAATTAGGTCCAGAGGTTGTAGATGTAGATTTCATTGTGGTAGACGTTTATTCTCCCTACACGGCTATTGTGGCAAGGCTTTGGCTGCATGCTCTAGATGTCGTTTCCTCAACTCTACATGTCAATGTGAAGTTCCCGTCTGGGGAACTGATTGAGGAAATTATTGGGAGCCAATCTGTGGCTAGACAGTGTATAGCAGCTGCAATTCTGCATCAGCCTGGGCTAGAGTCCTCGGCCTCGGCTACGGGGGACTCATGGCAATTAATGTCTCTAACTACGCCCAATGTGGCGGCAGTAGAGGAAGCTACGTGTGAGGAGTTAGAGAAGTTTCTTATAGGTGATGATCCTGAAAAGTTCTTTCAGGTGGGAATTCAGTTGCCACTTTAGGAGAAAATGGAGTTGGTTACGTTTTTAAGAAAGAATGTAGATGTATTTGCATGGGATGCTTATGAAGCCCCTAGGGTTGATTCGAGTTTCATTTTTCATCACTTGAATGTCAATCCGGTTGTCGTTCCGAGGAGGCAACCACCTCGGCGTTCCTCTAAGGAGCACTCCGAGGCTGTCAAGGAAGAGGTGCTTAAGCTCAAAAAGGTTGGTGCTATTAAAGAAGTGTTCTATCCAGAATGGTTGGCTCATACAGTGGTAGTAAAGAAGAAGAATGAGAAGTGGAGATTGTGCATGGATTTCACAGATTTGAACAAAGCTTGCCCTAAAGATTCATTCCCAATGCCTCGTATAGATCAGTTGGTGGATGCTACAGTTGGGCATCCTCGGATGAGTTTTTTGGATGCTTTCCAAGGTTACCACCAAATACCTTTGGTTTTGGATGATCAGGAGAAGACAGCCTTTGTTACTCCTACAGGGAATTATCATTATAAGGTAATGCCTTTTGGTTTGAAAAACGCAGGGGCTACTTATCAAAGGATGATGACCAGGATGTTTGAACCACAGTTGGGGAAGACTATTGAAGTGTATGTGGATGACATGGTGATGAAAAGTAAAATAGTTTCCATGCATGTGGAAGATCTGAATGATACTTTTCAGACACTAAGTATCAATTACGTCTTAATGGTTCCAAGTGCTCTTTTGGTGTGGGATCTGGAAAGTTTCTGGGTTATATGGTAACTCATCGGGGAATTGAGGTCAATCCTACATAGGTCAAGGCAATTAATAGCTTACAGCCACCTCGGAATCCTAAAGAAGTTCAGAGGTTAACTGGGATGATTACTGCTCTCAACCGGTTCATTTCTCGGTCTGCAGATAGGTGCAGACCTTTCTTCCAGTTATTGAATAAGTGGAAAAGATTTTAATGAACCGAGGAATGTGCTTTAGCTTTTCAACAACTCAAGGATTATCTTTTGCGACCACCCATTATGTCTTGACTAGAAGTTGATGAAGTTCTGTTTGCGTATATTGCCGTGGCTAATCATGCTGTTAGCTTGGTTTTGATTCGGGTTTATAATAATGTGCAGAGGCCAGTTTATTATGTGAGCAAATCTTTACATGAGGTTGAGGTGCATTATTTACCTTTGGAAAAAGCTGTCCTAGCAGTAGTGCATGCTACACGTAAGCTTCCCCATTATTTCCAATCTCATACAGTTGTTGTTTTAACTCAGCTTCCTCTTAAGTCTGTACTTCGAAGTACTGACTACACAGGGAGGATTGCTAAATGGGGTACCATCTTGGGGGCTTTTAATATCAAGTATATGCCTCACACTTCCATGAAGGGCCAGGTCTTTGCTGATTTGGTGGCAGAATTTGCGGAGCTCTCATTAGAAGAGAATGTTAAAGGCTTGGCCATGGATGAAAAATCAGTTGGCATGATCTCGTGTAAGGAACCTTTGATGTGGAGAGTGTATGTTGACGAAGTAGCAAACCAAAGAGGATCTGGTGTGGGGTTAGTTATAGTGTCTCCTGAGGGGTTTACTTTTGAGAAATCCTTGAGGCTAGGGTTCTCGGCTACCAACAATGAGGCAGAATATGAAACGTTACTGGTAGGGATGGATATGATTCAAAAAATGGGTGGAAAAAGAGTGCAAATGTTCTTGGATTTATAACTAGTGGTGGGCCACGTATAAGGGAAGTTAGAGGCTAGAGATCCAAGAATGCAAGAATACCTAGCCTGGGTCAAGTATTTACAATCAAAGTTTGAATCTTTTACTTTGTTGCATGTCTCCCGGAGTATGAATACCCATGATGATTCCCTAGCTACCCTTGCAACGTCCTCGGCACAAAGCCTACCTTGGGTTATCCTCGTTGAAGACTTGTGTAAGCCCTCTGGAATGAATAATGACACCATTCGGGTTCATCAAATAAGGGTGGGACCTAGTTGGATGGATCCTATAGTATCCTTCCTTAAAAATGATGTCTTGCTCGAGGAGAAATCTGAAGCAGATAAAGTACGCAGAAAAGCACCTCGATTTTGGCTATCCGAGGATCAAAAGTTGTACAAACGCTCATTTTCAGGACCATATTTGCTGTGTTTACATCCTGAAGCAACATAATTACTTTTGGAGGAGTTGCATGAAGGGATTTGTGGAAGTCACACAAGAGGAAGGTCTTTAGCTCATAGAGCTCTTACCCAGGGATATTGGTGGCCCAATATGCAAAGAGAGGCCCAAGATTATGCAAAGAAGTGTGACCAATGTCAGAGATTTGCTCCCAACATCCCTCAGATAGGTGGTGCCCTTAATCCTCTGTCTAGTCCTTGGCTATTTGCTTAATGGGGATTAGACATAGTAGGGCCTTTCGCAAAGGCCGCAGGGAATAGGAAGTGGTTGCTCGTGGGGACAAATTACTTCATTAAGTGGGTTGAAGCTGAGCCATTGTCAAACATTAGAGATGTGGATGCAAATAAGTTTGTTTGGAAAAACATTGTCACTAGGTTCGGAATCCCTCATACTCTTATTTCAGATAACGACCTGCAATTTGATAGTAAGGCCTTCAAAAGGTACTGTTGTGATTTAGGCATCACGAATAGATATTTCATTCCAGCTTATTTGTAAGGGAATGGGCAGGTCGAGGTGGTCAATAAAGTTATAGTCAATAGGCTCAAGAAAAGATTAGACGATGCTAAGGGGAGGTGGGTGGAAGAATTGCCATATGTTTTGTGGACGTATCGAACTACACCTCGAAAATCCACGGGAGACAAGGCTGGCCCTTCCCTTAGGCGAGTTAGGCGGTTGCCTAAGGCCCCCAAGTGGAAGGGAGGCCCCAAAATTTTAGAAAATAATAGAGAGTAGGGGAAAAAATATATTTAGTTTCAGGGAAGCACCAAAAATCTGACACAGTAAGGAGAAAAAAAAAATAGTTTAAGGTGAAGCTGAAGCACAAAATTTTGGCACATCCTTTTAACCAAAAAACAAAAATTTTGGTAAATCAGACAAACCAAAAATCATCCGGATAAACTACAAATCCGGTCTAACACATTAACCACAAAATAATCACAAATCACAACAAATAAAATAGCTCAAAACCCTAAAAATTTTACCTCTCCCTAATCTCTGCTCTTCGCCTCTCTCTGTCTCTCATTCTCTCTGATTCTCTTTCTCTCCCTTGTTCTCACTGATCTCATTTACTCTCCGGCCTTGGTAGCAAGCTTCCTCAGTTCCTCAGTTCCTTCGGCCTTTCTCTTCCTCTTCCTCAGTTCCGTTCAGTTCAGCTGTTCAATAACTTCCTTCAAGGTTTTTTTTTTTAAATTTTTTTATTTTTAAATAAAGCTTGCTGCTGCGGTGCTGCCTGGGTTTTCTTCTTTTTGGATTTGGGTTAGATCTTAGATAGATAGGATTTTTTATAAAGCTGTGGGTTTTTTATAAAGCTGTGCGTTTATTATAAAGCTGTGGCCTGTGGGTTTTTGTCTTTTTGTATTTGGGACCTTGGGTATTGGGTTATAGATAAGTGATAAGTCTGAAACTCTGATAAGATTTTTTTTTTTTTGATGGGAAAATCGTCTGATAAGATTTGATAGGAATATAAGATTATTATTATTATTTTTTTTTTTGTGGGTGGATCTTTTTAATAAGCCTTGTTGTGTTATAGTTGTGCTTAAATTTTTGTTATGGTTGTGCTTATTTTTATTATTATTTTTTTTAATCTTGTGTTTTCAGTTTATATATATATTTTAGTTAGTGGCCATATATTGAATAAGTTTTTATTTATGCAAGTTGAAATTGCTAAAAATTTGTTATTGTTTGGTGAAACTACAACAATACTTTTTATATAAATCAAGTTCTATTTCTCATTTGCTCTACACTTGAAAGTTATTTTTTATTTTAGTCTTTATAAATATATTTTTTGATTAGAAATGTCTACTAGGAAATATTCATCTAGATATGAAAAACTTAAAAAAAGAAAAAAAGAAGAAAAATTGATTGAGTCTCAAAAAGGATCAATAGATAAATTTGTTATTAGTAATAAACAAAATATAATACAAAATTTAGATGAAAATATCACAAATGAGCAAGAAATTCACCAAAAAGAGTTAGAAGATAATGAAATGATACAATTGCAAGATAACAATGATGTTCAATTTTGCAATACAACAAATCTTGATAATGAACTTCAAAATAATTTAGAAGAAAACGTCACAAATGAACAAGTTCACTATAATGATGTTCAACTAGAAGAAAATGAAAATAATAATGACATGTTGAATTATATTCCTTCAAATATTTATGATCCAGGTAATTGGAAAAATATTGACACAAAATTAAGAGATTTATTAGTAGAAAGAGGTACAATTAGAGACAATGATATAATTTTTCCTAAAGGTGATGACATTAGACATTTTTCTACTATTCAGTTAGAAGATAATGAAATGATACAATTGCAAGATAACAATGATGTTCAATTTTGCAATACAACAAATCTTGATAATGAACTTCAAAATAATTTAGAAGAAAATGAAAATAATGATGAAAATGTCACAAATGAACAAGTTCACTATAATGATGTTCAACTAGAAGAAAATGATCATTCTCAAAAAAAAAAAAAAAAAAACTAGAAGAAAATGAAAATAATAATGACATGTTGAATTATATTCCTTCAAATATTTATGATCCAGGTAATTGGAAAAATATTGACACAAAATTAAGAGATTTATTAGAAGAAAGAGGTCCAATTAGAGACAATGATATAATTTTTCCTAAAGGTGATGACATTAGACATTTTTCTACTATTCATTACACCCGAATATTATCAAATGGGGAGAATGATAGTTTACAAAAATACTGTCTTAAACTTCAAGATTTTCTCAAACATGATATTTATTCTGATATTGATGGTTTTGATTTATCGTCAGAGTTAAAGATTTTAAAAGAAATTTTACAAATAAAAGATTATACTCCAATTGACATACTAAATTATATAAAAAGATTAGATTCATTTCCAAATACATGCATTGTTTATAGGATTTTACTAATAATACCTGTTACAGTAGCTACTGCAGAAAGAAGTTTTTCAAAATTAAAATTAATAAAATCATATTTAAGATCGACAATGTCCCAAGAAAGATTAAGTGGATTAGCTATACTATCGATTGAAAATGAGATGTTAGAAGACCTTGAATACAAAAACTTAATTAGTCAATTTGCATCTCAAAAAGTAAGAAAAATAGATTTTAAATGAAATATATTATAATATAATAATATTAAATTAATATTAATTTAATTAATATATAAGTATAAAAAAGGCCCCATTTTTAATTCTCGCCTTAGGCCCCAAAATGTCTAGGGTCGGCCCTGACGGGAGAGACACTCTTTTCTATGACTTATGGGGCTGAAGTTGTGATCCCTCTGGAGACTGGATTTTCCACACTAAGAACGAGCTCTTTCATTCCAAGTAACAACGACAATGTACTGGAAAAAAGCCTACACCTAGTTGAGGAACAGTGAGAAAATGCAATGGTTCAGCTAGCTTATTATCAGCAAAAACTCAAACAGGGATATGATTCCCATATGAAGTTAAGGCCACTTGCTTTGGAGATTTGGTGTTGAGGAAGGTGTTAGGTACTGCCAAGAACCCAACATGGGGAAAATTGGGACCTAATTGGGAATGACCTTACCGCATCACTTCAGTAGTTGGCATAGGAGCATATTATCTTGTAGATTTAGATGAAAAGGCTGTACTACGTCCCTGGAATGTAAATAACCTGCGAATGTACTATTATTAATGAAAAACACCTCTGCCATTTTATTTTTGTTGGCACTGTGTAGCGTTAATTATCATTTTTCTAAGTATAAAATAGAAACTTGGTCATGTCTGGCTCCTCGGACCACATACCTTGTGGAAATTGATATTTTTATTAAGTGTTAAACAGAACCTTAGTTACGTCTGGTCCTCGGACCATCTACTTTGGGGAAATTAACACTTCAGTTCATTTTTCTAAGTATCAAACAGAAACTTGGTCATGCCTGGCTCCTCGGACCACATACCTTGTGGAAATTGATATTTTTATTAAGTGTTAAACAGAACCTTAGTTATGTCTGGTCCTCGGACCATCTACTTTGGGTAAATTAACACTTCAGTTCATTTTTCTAAGTATCAAACAGAAACTTGGTCATGCCTGGCTCCTCGGACCACATACCTTGTGGAAATTGATATTTTTATTAAGTGTTAAACAGAACCTTAGTTATGTTTGGTCATCGGACCATCTACTTTGGGTAAATTAACACTTCAGTTCATTTTTCTAAGTATCAAACAGAAACTTGGTCATGCCTGGCTCCTCGGACCACATACCTTGTGGAAATTGATATTTTTATTAAGTGTTAAATAGAACCTTAGTTACATCTGGTCCTCGGACCATCTACTTTGGGGAAATTAACACTTCAGTTCATTATTATAAGTATCAAATAGAAACTTGGTCATGCTTGGCTCCTCAAACCACATATCATGTTGAGGTTAATGATTTACTTTTGTGCCTAAGTTTGACGTAAAATCTAGTCTCAGACCATGTTTTTTCTCGTTTTAGGTTTAGGTATATTCTTATATATTTAATTGTTTGCTATTGCACATTAAATAGTATAATTTCAATATACAGGTTATCCACTGATGGCCTAGGTGAATGAAATGAAATTATTTTCATGTCAGATTACTGATATTAACTAAGACATTATAGAGATCTACCTTGTTCACTTGAATATTAAGTCATTCATGCTATGTATATAACTTGTATTAAGATAAAAAGCTAAACAGTTCAGTAAGTGAAATCTATAAGGAATTAAAGATCAAAATCTTGAATTTATCATTATCATTGTACGTGATTACATTGGAACCAAAAACACAGGACAAAATGATGGTGGTAAAATTATAATAAGAAAAAACTATTTTTAGAAAGAATCCTAGGCTGCTTATGTCTTGATTTTCAATGGAGGGTCTTTTGTGGACTTTGCTTCAGCATCTTTTGCTTTGTCCTCCTCCCCTTTTTGCTTGGGCCCAGTTTCTTTGGGTGGGGAGTTACTTCCTTGATGACGAGGGCAACACTTGAAGGTTTGGTCTGGGATGGGGTCTGAATTTGTTTTCCTTTGTCCTTCGCCCTTGGTGGAGGGTCACCCTGATCAGCTTTCTCACTCAAACACTTCTCAGTCTTCTCACCTTGCTCTGCCGCTTGATCAGAGCCAACAGATGCTTTAAGAGGTGGGAGAGGTTCTTGAACGGGGATGGTTGTATAAGGTGCACTGTCTTAGGAGCAGTTGAAGGAGGTGGAAGGGCTTCAATTGCATGTATGTCTGGGGGGAGCCACATGTTTTCGGTCTTCCTCCACTCTAAGGTAGCAGGGACCCCTGCCACATTAAGGGCCTCTGCCCATACTTGTTGGCAGTAATCCCTGCATACTTCAGCTAGCTCTTCGGCCAGTCGGATTTCCGTTTCCTCAACCCCCTTGTTGAATAAGACAAGCGATGCAGCATCCACGGTCTCTTTAATGGTGCGAGCCGCTTCCTTGGCTTGTGCTAACTCGCCCTTCAAGCACAAAATGTCTTGCTGGGCAGTCGCTAGGTCCTCTCCTTTGTTGTGAAGCTACTTGCGTTGCTCCTCCGCCTAGGCTTCGGCTGTATTAAGTCTAGCCTCAGTGCTCCTCCTTAATTTCACCTCTTCCATTAGCTTGTCAGCAAGCTTCTTCTTCTCTTCCTCGGCTAGGCCAACAGCTTTATCAGTCTCAATCTGGATGTTAGCCTCAACCTTAGCATCATTCCAAGCGTCCTCCACCCATTTCTCCGCTACAAAAACCTCTTGGACAACCTGCACAAGGGTAGTAGACAAGTGCATTATGAAGAATAACCTAAACATGTGTATATGTTTAAAGAGGGTTAATAGAAAGTAAGTTGCAAAGGTAAGGGAACTAAACAATACGTACCAAAGCCAAGTCCTTTTTTAGGGACAGGAAGAGATCTGGTTGCCTCACCCCCTTTAGGGCATCCATATCCTTGGGCAGCAAAATGGGTTGTTCTAGGGCCTCGGCCAGGTAATGGGCGTGCCCTTTTTGGAACTCCCTTATAGAGGCATGGCGGGAAATAGGAGTCCCATCCAATTCCAAAGGAGGTGACCACTGGATCTGAATGCAGTGCACCTCGGCCAAATCATGACTCCCCCTACTCTCCATGGAGGAAGCTCGTGTCTGGCCCTTTAACACTTTTTGTTGTTTTTGTTTTTTCTGTTAGGCCAACTCTTCTTCCTCAATCTTGCCCGTTCTTTTCTTCTTCTTGAGGTTGAAAATGGTAATGAGAGGGCCTGGAGGAGGAGGTGGGGGAGGGAGATTGGCAGGAGGTTAGGATCCTGAAGTGTCTTTCACAGTGGCTTGCTTGCCCCTTTGTGCAAGCAAATCCTTCAAACTTGTCCCTAGTTGTTGAGACATTTCTTCTTCTTCTTCCTTGAAACTATTATCTACACGTGCAACTATGAAGCCTTTGATACCAGAGCTCTCAGCAGGTTCGTTTTCTTTGTCCGAGATGTTGACAATATGGCCCTCTGAAGGTTTCTCTGCTTCCTCAAGCCAGAACCAGTCTATCTCCTCCTCGAGGGACAGGCAAGGAGATGTAGGCTCTTCTTGGATGGTTGTTGCCTCAAGTTGCACCGAAGGAGGGACTGCTTTTATTGGGCGTACATATAGGATGACAGAAGGGTTGTTCGATAAATCGTGTGGAGCAAGAAACTCCAGTTTCGAGACGTCTATCCTTCTACGTCTCCGGTCACCCGCGATGATCGCGTTGCCAATATCTTTGAAGATCGCTGATAGCGGTTCGTATCCCAAGATGAGATGGGCTGCCCTCACCTGAAGGTCTTCACTCACGAATACCTCGGATCTTAAAACTTTATTGAGGTCCGCGATGCAGGATAGGCTTAAACAGGGTGATACGTGCCGTTTATCTGAAAAAAATGTCCGAGGAACTAAAATATGGTTAGATCAACAATACATGTCAAATAAAGAGGAAACTAAGATACAATATAGATCTAAACGATAAAGTTAGGAGAACTAAACCCCAGGCCAGGGGACCTAAATCCTTTGGAATCACACCTGGTTTTCCCTCTTCAACTGGACAATGAGGACCATTGTACCACTTCCTAGAGGCGATTAAGTAGTCGTCCTTCATGCCTTTGTTAGATTTGGGAAGACATGATATGAGCCTAACAATGCTAGACCTACGCAACGTCGTGCCATGTGAGTCTCAAACCCATTTGCTCATTGAGAGTGTCGACACAACCTAATATTCTAAACATGTTAGGTGTACATTGGTCTGGGCATAATCTATGATTACGCAGGTATTCACTGGTTACGTTCTTCATGGGAAGTGTCATTCCACCCTCCAAAAATGCGATTATGGGAATGACAACTTCCCATTCTTTCCTATCGTCAGCTATGCCTCAGGGGGGGGAGGCAATAACTCAAACCTACTTCCTGAGGGATGCGGTATTTGGCTCGGAAACCCTCCATACCGGCGTTGGTATCTACTATACATTTGAATCTACCCATTTGGTTGGTGTAAAAATAGAGATTTAGAAAGGGAAGGGGTACAATTAATGGCTGAGGACTACAGCCGAGGAGAAAAAGAATTGAAAAGAGTGAAAACTTATGGGCAAATGAGTAGACGATTCTTCGTGAGCTTCTTAAGAGGAGAGAAAAGGAGGGAGTATTAGGATTTGATTGATTTCTGGAGTAATGAGTTGAATCGCGACTTCCTAGGCATTTTGATATATGGGAGGCGACATTGAATGGGAGTTATCCCGCTCAAATTTTGAGGAAAAACTCGAACCGTTGGATATGCATCTCACCGTTGGACGTGGAGGACATGGCGTTTCATGGAGCAATTACTAGGGCCATTATGGATTTCGAGGCATCAGGAGCAGTTTCAAAAGGAGTAAAATGACATTTTCACGTGTAACGGTTTGAGAAGTGTGCAAAGGCTGTGGTGTTGAATCAAAACTTCATTTTTCTCCTCGGATGGGAGAAAAATGAATTTTTGAAAGGCTATTGTAGAGGCGAAAGGGTCAGAATATGTTCTTGGGCCTTGGGCTAGATTCGAGGGTATTAACCTGTCCGAGGAAGGTTTAGTGGTAATAACTATATCGAACTTAAAAGCCTACAAGCAAACTATTGCGAGAGAGTTTGGTGGAAATAGTCTGAGGAGGGGCATCTCCTCGGCTATATGAAGTGAAGACTATACTATGCACCATGATGTTGATAAGGAAATTCTAGGAGGTCTGGTGGATGAAGATGTGAGGATGATATAAAAGGAAAAAAAAAAGGCATTCAAGTAAGGGGATCGGAGAAGAAAGAGAAAAATACTGTACACACCACCTTCAATTGTAATCTATTTTCAAAACAAGGAAAAGCAATACAAGTCATCCTCGGCTTACATCCGAGGAGAGTTTCTATTACATAATCAATTCGTCGCATGTAAATTGGGGATCTTGCCCATCATTTTTGTTATCCAACATCCATTGAACCTAGGTTTCAAGCCCACACTCTACAAATTTCATTGTATAGGGCTTTTTGGGCCTGCACCCTTCATACTGTTGGGTTCGGGTGTGAATTGTGACCTTAAAATTGGCGCCGTCTGTGGAAAATCTTGTGTTTTAGGAATTGGAACATTATGACAGGCTTAGGTCCACATTATGCAGAGTCTATGAGGTCCCAGCATGAGGATCACTCCGAGATCGAAAGGGTAGTGTGCATACAGAGCACACCGGTGGAAGTTGTTCATGAGATGGAAGCAGAATCCCTCACGAGGAACATGTAAAAGCCATGTAGAAGAAGATTAACCATTTGAAGAAGAAGTTGTGCTGCAAAAGGCGAAGGTGAATGCCCTTTTTTTGTGACCCTTCTTCTGAAGATAGCCAGGGCAGTGGCTACAAGTCCAGGTCAAGAACTCCTCCTGATCATCTTCGTGGTCATCAGAGCAGGGAATCTTCCTCTAGGGGCTTAGGAAATGATGCTATGAGTAGGGCGTTACACCAAATTTCCAAGTCACCTTTCACACGTAGGGTGGAGAAGGGGAAGCTTCCACGGTGATTCACTCAACCCACATTCACCATTTATAATGGCCGAACAGACCATGTGGAACACGTGAGTCATTTCAATCAAAGGATGACGGTACATTCTAAAAATGAAACTTTAATGTGCAAAGTTTTCCCTTCTAGCTTGGGACTTGTTGCGATAAAATGGTTTAATGGATTGAAGGCAGGTTCTATTAATTCCTTCATGGAACTTACTAGGGCATTTGGGTCCCGCTTCATCACTTGCAGTAGAGTTTCTCGGCCTCTGGATTTGTTATTGTCCATGGCCATGAGAGAAGGGGAAACCCTGAGAACATACTCTAATAGATACTGGGAGATGTTCAATAAGATGGATGGTGATTTTGATGATGTAGCGATACGGACTTTCAAGGTTGGCCTCCCTACTGAACACGACTTGCGGAAATCTCTGACCAAAAAGCCTGTAAAGAGTGTATGTTGGCTCATGGATCGAATTGATGAGTACAAACAAGTTGAGGAAGATTAACAACAGGGTAAGGGAAAAACGAAGGTTATCCCTCAAGAGAGGAGGGATTTTAGGTCGGATAGATACAACAATAACAGGCCCCAAAGAGATTTTGCTGGGCAATCCGGTCCTATTGTCCCACAGGTGGTTAACACTGTATTCCGAGAATCGGTGCATTAGGTGTTGGAGAAAATCCGGAATGAACCATACTTCAAATGGCCCAACAAGATGGCTGGGGATCCTCTGAAGCGTAATCAGAATCTCCACTGCCACTATCATCAGGACAAAGGTCATAACACTGAAGATTGCAGGACTCTGTGGAATCATTTGGAGCAGTTGGTTAAGGAGGGAAGGTTGAAGCAATTTTTGTATCATCCTAGTGGACAAGGAGGTCATTCAGGTTCGGTAAGCCAAGGGAAGCAATTTTTTTATCATCCTAGTGGGTAAGGAGGTCATTCCAGTAATGGATTTATCCACAAGAGCTTGTAACTTGGAGCACGTGCTACCAAATCCTTGTTCATAGCTATTAGGTACTTAACTTCCAATGGCAGTTGTAAAAGATAAGATTGAATATTCTAACTTCTATAGCAGTTGTGGAAGTTAAGTCTGAACCTTCAAACTTCCACAAATATTGGGGAAATTACTAGACAAGTAACCACTCCAAAAGCTCACTGTATAATGACTCATCCACATCAAATAGAGGTAAGTTTTCACTACTCGTAAAAAACTAATTTAAGCATTAGAAGGTTCTTGGTCAGTTCAACCCGGTCTCCTTTGATCTGGTGTCTTTTTCTTTTTAAGCCTTCCAAGCAATCACTAGCCCATTAAAGCTTGGAGCATTCAGCCTATTGATTTTCCATGCATCACCAGTTGTCGCCATTTGTGGGAAGGATTATACTTACGTTTTGCAATTTATCTTCTTAGAAAAAAGGTTGTATGGTCTGGGCAAGGTCAATGGCCACTAGTCCAGGCCATCAGGAGAGTGGAAACGCTTCTAGTCATCCTAATTGAGATCACCAATCAACACCTGTCATGCAACCGCCTTCTATCCAACAGATGTAGTCCATGGCAGCTGCCATGGCGGAGTTAACCTGTTAGAACCAAAAGTTGACCAAGGAGATTAATTTGAGACAACGTCATGAAAGATGCGTGGAAGGACAAGCCTAAAGTCAAGAAGTCAAGGAAGGAGAAAACACTGAGCATGAGAGCCGCTCAAGGGGTACTGCCTCACAAAAGGTGCCACACTTGGAGAGGGAGATGGATTAAATGAGGAAGGTCATGGATAAGATAAGGGAGAATATGAGGAGAGTGAATCCTATAGAAGATCTAGTTCATCGAACTGATTTCCCTTTCATAGCTTCCATTAACAGTTATCCCTTGCTTTCCAAGTTCAAGATGCATTCCTTAGACTCCTATGATGGAAAGTGCAATCCATGTGACCACATTGTAACTTTCAAGACCATAATGCACCTTCAAGGAGTTCCTGATGAGATTATGTGTAGGGCCTTCCCAACCACTATTAAGGGGCCAACACTAGTATGGTTCAGCAAAATACCTCAGAATACAGTTGCTTCTTTTAAGAAGTTGAGTAAGTTGTTCGTCAACAACTTTATCGGAGGACAAAGGCATAAACACTCCTCGTCCAACCTGTTGACCATTGAGCAAGGGGACAATAAGAGTTTGCAATCTTTTATTACTCGTTTCAACAGGGAAGCCTTGACGGTAGACGAGATGGATGACAAACTATTATTAGTAGCCTTCTACAATGGAGTTAATGCAAATTTATTCATTCACAAGCTTTATGAACAAGAACCACAAACCATGGCTGAACTCGTCCATTTAGCCCAAAGCTTATGAATGTAGAAGACGCGATCATCGCCAAAAAAAGGAAGAAGGCAGAATGAATGGAAGGAAAGTTCCAACGTCATTCGGAACAAGGCCCTCACTCAAAGAAGGCCAGAAACAGGAGAAAGAAGGACAGAGATAACAAGAAGGAAAATTTGTCCTCAGGACGAAGTCAGCATTACACGCCTTTGAATGTTTCGCTCGACCAAGTACTTATGCAAATCAAGGACGACCCATCCTTGAAGTGGCCAGAAAAAATGAAGGGAGATTCTAACAAGCATAATAGGAACAATTATTATCGCTTCCACAGAGATCACGGGTATGACATGGACGAGTGTTTTGACTTGAAGTAGCAGATAGAGAATCTCATCAAGCAAGGAAAATTAAGGAACTTCCTTAGACGAGATCACAAGGACGAGAAGCTGAAGGGAAAGGTAGACGAGAACCACAAAAGAGTTATTATAGGAGGAACCTCAGTAGCACAATCGTCCAAGTTAAGGAAGACGTACCTAAAGGTGGTACAAAGCGTCCAACTCTCTAGACGACCCCCAAGGACGAGGGGGAAAGATGAGTAAGCCATTACATTCACGGAGGAGGACGCTAAAAGAGTTTGCCACCCATATGACGATGCGATCGTCATCACTTTACTCATTGCTGATTGTATGACTAGAAGGGTGTTGGTAGATAATGGGAGTTTAGCAGACATTTTATATTATCCTGCCTTCTAAGAAATGAGGCTTGGACGAGATCAACTCCGTCTAATAAATTCACCCTTGGTAAAATTTGGGGGGATGAAAGTGCAACCCATGGGCACTATTACGTTACCTATGGTGGTAGGAGCATATTCACAACAGATAACCAAGGAAGTAAATTCCTCATTGTAGACTGTTCGTCTTCGTACAATGCCATTATTGGAAGACCGACTTTAAACAGTCGGAAGGCAGTGACATCCACCTACCACCTATCAGCCAAATTCCCAACAGATTATGGAGTAGGACAAGTGCAAGGAGATCAATTAACTGCTAAAGAATGCTACCTAACCATGTTGGCTATGGACGAGCATGTGCAGACGATAAATATAAAGGAGAGAAAGGTTACTACGGAGCCCACTGAAGTGCTGGAAGACGTTCTCCTGGGCGAGGATAACCCTAAAAAGTATACAGGGGTTGGAGCAAACATGGAGAAAAAGACGAAGCAAGACCTTGTCCAGTTTTTAAAGAAGAGCATTGATGTGTTTGCGTGGAGTCATAAGGACATGCCAAGTATTGACCCTAGAATCATTACCCATTGTCTAAACATATATCCTTCCTCCAAGCCCATATATCAAAAGAAAAGAGTTTTTGCTCCTGGACAAGATAATGCCATTGAAGAAGAAGTCCAGAAGTTGACCATGAAAAAATTTATCCGGGAAGTTTTTTACCCGGACTGGTTGGCTAATGTGGTGATGGTTAAGAAGGCTAATGGCAAATGGAGGATGTGCATGGACTTCACCGATTTGAACAAGGCTTTCCCCAAAGATAGTTATCCATTGCCACGCATCGACCAACTGATGGACTCAATTGCGGGTCATAAATTGCTAAGTTTCATGGACGCCTTCTTAGGCTACAATCAAATAAGGATGGATGAGGTGGATCAAGAGAAGACATCCTTCATTACCAGTCAAGGTTTATTTACGAGGTGATGCCCTTTGGTTTGAAGAACGCAGGGGCAACTTATCAAAGGTTGGTTAACCATATATTTTGTACATAGATTGGACGGAATGTAGAAGTTTATGTAGATGATATGTTGGTAAAGAGCTTGGACGAGGAAAAGCACTTGGACGACCTTCAAGCAAACTTCAATACTTTTAGATGATATAACATGAATTTGAACTCGAGCAAGCGTGGTTTTAGTGTTTCATTAGGAAAATTTCTTGGGTTCATGGTTTCACATAGGGGAGTTGAAGCAAATCCTGATAAAATCCAAGCGATACTGAATATGGAGCCACCAAGGAATATCAAAGAAGTCCAATCTCTCATTGGATGAGTTGTCGCCCTTAACAAATTCGTCTCCAAAGCTACTAAGTGTTTACCATTTTTTAAGGTTCTCAAGAAGGCATTTGAATAGATGGACGAGTGTTAAAAAGCCTTCCAAGACCTCAAGGCCTACCTCACAACAACTTCTCTACTAAGCTCGTCTATACCAGGTGAAGAATTATATTTGTACTTAGCAGTGTCTTCACATGCAGTGAGCTCAGCATTAATTAGAGAAGAAGGGAAGATATAGAGGTCAGCTTATTATACGAGCTGAGCATTAAGAGAAGCGGAAAGACGATATCCTATGATGGAAAAGCTAGCCTTTGCTTTGGTCATAGCTTCTAGGATGTTACGACATTATTTTTAGGCTCATGTCATCAATGTCTTGGCATATCATCCACTTAAGAAGGCGATGAACAAGTTGGAAGCCGCATGACAACTAATCCAATGGGCCATAGAACTTAATGAGTTTGATGTTAGGTACCGACCAAGAAGCGCTATAAAAGCTCAAGTATTGGCAGATTTTATTGCAGAGTTCACTCCCAGCCAAAGTGGGTTAGATGAGATTGACGAAGCTCAGAAGTAGGTCGTCTATGTAGATGGTTCGTCCACATTATATGCAGGAGGAATTGGAGTTGTACTAAAATCCCCTAAAGGGGACAAGTTGAAATATGCAGCTCGTCTATAATATCAGATAACCAATAATGAAGTTGAATATGAAGCTCTCCTTAAACGGTTGGAATTGGCTAAGTCCTTAGGGGAAGAATCAATAGTTGTCCAAGGAGATTCTCAGTTGATCATAAATCAAGGAAATGGAATGTGTGAAGCTAAGAAAAATCGGATGAAGAAGTATCTTAGCAAGATGAAGCGGCTTGTCAAAAAATTTAAGGAAGCCAGTTTTGTTCAAGTCCCAAGGAAGGAAAATATGGAAGCAGATGTTTTGGCAAAAGCATCTTCGGTAGAGGGGGCTATGGACGAGTATGACAAAGTCCAGTACATGCCAAGTATAGACCTTCTAAAGGTACAAAAAATTGAAGGAGAAGAAAATTGGATGACTCCAATAGTAGTTTACCTCAAAGATGGAAGGCTTCTAGAGGACAAGGATGAGGCTAGAAAGTTAAGGATTAAAGCTGCTAAGTATGTTCTCATAGACGAGGCACTAGAGAGTTAAGGATTAAAAGAGGCTTCTCTCAACCGTACCTAAGGTGCTTAGCTCTGGATGAGTCAATCTATATGTTAAGGGAGGTTCATGAAGGAGCATGCAGAAACCACTCAGGAGCGAGAGCACTAGTCCATAAAGTCGTTCGTGCAGGTTACTACTGGCTGACTATTCAAGCAGATGCTAAGGCTTATGTCAAGGTGTGTGACCAATGTCAATGCTTCAGCAATGTCCCTAGACAGCCATCGGAGTATCTCACCTTGATGATGGCCCTATGGCCTTTTGTGCAATAGGGATTGGATATCTTAGGTCCATTCCCACTTAGAACCAGGCAGTAGAAGTTTTTGGTAGTAAGGATTAATTACTTTACCATTTGGGTGGAAGTCGAACCCTTAGCCAAGATCACGCAGCAGAATGTCAAAAACTTCATTTGGAAGAACATTATATGTAGGTTCGG
Organism: Castanea sativa; assembly: GCF_040712315.1. NCBI lineage: Eukaryota > Viridiplantae > Streptophyta > Magnoliopsida > Fagales > Fagaceae > Castanea > Castanea sativa. The sequence goes on along the minus strand of NC_134015.1, from coordinate 43,751,219 downwards.
GGTACCTAGGGTACTATTATCTAACAATGGACAGCAGTTTGACAACACACCTTTTAGAGACTTTTGCGAGCAATTTGAAATCAAGAATCATTATTCCTCACCCTCCTACCCATAAGCAAATGGACAAACATAAGTTGCAAACCGATCCTTGTTGAAAATCATCAAGACTCAACTTGAAGGGGCAAAGGGAGTATGGCTAGACGAGCTACCAGGTGTTCTATGGGCTTACAGGACGACCGTGAGGACCACTACAGGGAAAACTCCTTTCAAACTAGCCTATGGGAGCGAAGTTGTGATACCTGCAGAAGTGCACATGGCAAACCACAGGGTGATGAAGTATCAGGATGAGGATAACAAAGAGCAACTTCGTCTCAACCTTGATATGATAGACGAGGTAAGGATGAACTCGGAGCAAAGGACAGCTAGGTATAAAAACCTCATAGCCAGAAAATATGATGCAATGGTGAAACCTAAGCATTTCAACATTGGCGATCTCATCCTAAAAAGGGCCTCTTTGGCAATCAGAACCTAGCCCATGGGAAACTATAACCTAATTGGGAAGGACCCTACATGGTTATTAATTGCAAGAGACAAGGATCTTATTACTTAGAAGCCCTGGACGGGAGAAAGCTAAAGCACCCTTGGAATGTTGAGCATCTAAGATATTACCAGTAGGATATCAACCTGGATGAGCATCACTCTGGACGAGATCTTCCTAGACGTTGTGGTTACCCTGAACGAGTCGAAGTTATGTGTTGCTTTTCATTACTTGTGTTTCTTCTTAGTATTATGTGTTGTGTTTTAATTCCCCTAAAGGTGCATGTCTCTATACTATGCACTGTCTATGGACTATGGACGAAGTCATGGATTTGGTTTGTTTGTTTATATATATCTTTAATTCCTTAAAGGAGCCAGCTTCTAAGCATGTGCCAAAACTTGTGGACGATGTTTTGTAAGTAGTGTTTGGGTTTCCAATATATAAGGTTGTGTGAATTTCCAGTTCTCATGATGATGATGCTTTCATTAAAACTAATCCACAAGAAGGCGAAAAGCCCTAGACGAGTAAAATCTCTGAACGCAGGGATGTAACGTCTACATACTTTTCTTAAAATAAGGATAAAGCAGAAAAATAAGCTTAAGGTGTATTCGTCTAACCAATGGACAAGGAAAAACCTAAATCATATTTGTCCAAACCAATGGACGAGATAATGCGTGCACATAAGAATATTTAAGAATCCACAGATAAATGTAAAAAGCCAAAACTGTCCAAATCTTTGGACGAGTAAAAGCTGAAAATGTCTTGCTAAAAGACAATTGTAAACCGTCCAAGATATGGACGAGCATTAGAACTAGCTGTCAAGTCTTTGGACGAATAAAGCTGGTGAAGGCAACGCCATTCGTAAGACGAGTTACACTTGTAAAATTTAAAGAATGGTAAAAACATTAAACATAAGGGAACTTAACATGGATGAGCGAAATGCCTTCATAAGTGGACGAACCACACTTAAAATCCAGTATGATATGGATGATATAAATAAAGAAAACTCGTCCATATAATAACATGATCAAAAGCAAATAAAAAGTGATGGAAATAAAGATTCATTCATAAAAGTTTAGAAAAAAAGTAGATGACCACCGTCCAAAAACCCTTATAAAGTAAAGCCTAAAGGCAATTGTTTGGAAACTCGTCCTAAAGGTTATAGACGAGTGGAGTGTACTTAGATAAATTTAAATGGTCCAAAACAACGAACCTCATACTTTTTCACATTTTTTACATTTTTTCCAAAACAAAGAGAAGAAAAGAAACTAAAATGATAAAATTTCATATTTTTTCACATTTTTACTGTGGGGGTTTATCTCCAGCTTTAGGCTAGTCTTGGGTAAGCTGGGTGGTAGCATCGTCCTCAATATTAACGTCTTCAGAACTCGTCTAGAGGAGAGAGCTTGCAGCACCAAGCTGGAGTTTGATGAAGCTAAAGTCAACTTCAGGTAAGTGTTCTATAGCGTCCATGCGAAAATCTTCAAAGCCAGTAGCATAGTTCGTGTCCATAAGGTCAGTGAACTGGCTGAAAGCTCTAAACTCCTCAACACTGTCCTTTTTCGCATTCTCTAGAAGAGTGCTCAGCTTGTCATTCCTTTTTTGAAGATGCTCAAGACGGGTGTCCTTCTCGACAATGTCAGCCTTAAGCTCCTTGACGAGGTTTTTCAGTTCTTTGACCTCGTCTTTGGCCTTGCATACCACTTCAGCCCAACCCCTACAGTCATCCTTAACCTTTTGGATCCTCGTCTCAAGCTTAATCCTCTCCTTGTCCATCTCTGTGGCCTGCTTGGACGCTGCAATGAACTTTGACATTGCCTACACAAGAGGTTAGAAATTCCGTTAGAGGAGAAAAAACGTAAAATGACAAGACGAGGTAAAAGTGAAATTACATACCTTGAAAAGGTCATGAACAACAGAATGTTCAAACTCTTTCAAGGACATGTCATAGCACGTACGTCCTCATTAGTCACGGCTTTCTGAAACCTTTCCTAAGACAAATCCTCATTTTCAACAAGGTTCATGGGAACTCTTGGAGGAGGTTGAGACGAGGCAAGAGCAATGGCCATGGACGGAGTAACTCCAATAGGCTCAGACAAGTCTACATCATGAATTTGGATGGATAGTTGTTGGGAGGTAGGAGGGACAGTGGGGCCTAGCTTGATGACCCCAGGTTTGGACGACCTATGCTTTGCCTTCTTCTCTTTTTGACGACTTGGAAGGTTTTCCAGGTCAACGGTTTTAGATAAGTTCTTTCTTTTATCTCCATCAGAAGGGCGAGGCTGAGACTCCGTCTCTGGTAAGGCTTCCTCATTTACTACCACCCCTTTTCCTTTATTTTCTTTCATGGTTGCCATCCCTGAAAAGAAAAATGTTAGAATTGATTAAAAGATAATATTCAAACAATTTCCTTATTAAAAAGAAGAAGAAAAGAATCTTACGTCTACGAATAGTAAGTTTGTGGGCTATAGCTTCAACAAAGGGTTTAAGACCAAATCCCCAAGTCGCTAGACGATTAAGGGTGACCAATGAATGGAAACTCCTGTCAGTGTATAGACAAGCTCTTGGAACGTGTTCAAGATGGAGCCTATTCAAGGACGATCATCTAACAGCTATTAAAAAAAATAAAAATAAAAATAAAGAGGGATTAAACGATTATAAAGAAAGGAAAAATATTGAATAACGAAAAAACATAGCTTCTGGACGAACATTCCCTATCTCTCCAGCATAGGAGGCAAATGGATCCCTGCCAACCTCAACAGGGTGTCCAACCTAGAAACTAGAGACGATGAAAAACTCCGCCTTCCAGTTTCTATCAGACGTTAAGAGGGACTTTATTAATCTACAGTCTTTGCCCCTGGCTGTGAACTAGTAAAAACCAAGGGATTGACTAATTTCTGAAGGCTTGTAACAATAGAGGAACTCGTCCACAGTGAAAGGACGATCCCCTTCAAACACTTCCCTCCATAAAACTTGCATAGAGACAACCAGCCTCCGTGCATTGGGATTAAATTGACATACTCCTAAACCTAACCTAGTAAGTAACTCCCTAAAGAAGGCATTAAGAGGCAACCTAAGCTCCCTTAGAAGGTAGGCTTCATAAACACCTATTCCAAGACGAGGGTCACAACACCATTCCCCTTGGACGGCTAACCTAGGGTTAAGATCGTTTGGAATTTGATACCAACTCCTAAGGGAAGCAAGTCTTTTCTCATCCGTCTTGGAATGGAAGCCAACGGCCTAACTGTAAATGGTCTCTACCTCGTCCAAATCAGTAGACGGAGGAACACTCGTCGAGGTGCCAGCTTGTGACCTTGAAGCTGTCCTCATCCCAAGATGTTCCTGAAAAACCTCTAAGGGGACCCTAGGAACACCAAACGTGTATTGCTCATCCGTGGTATTCCCCCTCACTGCTACTATTGCTACTCCTACTACTATCATCACTACTAGAACCACTATCACTAGTACTGTCATGGTATTCGTTTACTTCCTTGTCAACACTATTGCTAGACGAGGACATCTTGAAGAAACTAGTGAAGGAAAACCTATGGACGAGGAAGAAGAGAATACCCGGATCTAGACGAAGGAGGCCTAAGGACGCAGGAAGACTCCTAGACGAAGGTGCTAGATGACAAATGTCAAAGGAGAAAATTTAGGAAACGTGAAGGGTAGGAGAGGAATTCTACTATTTATAAGTAGCAAGATTTGGTATCTGGAATAGTGCAACCAACTAGAAGATGCCATGTGGCCTTTTCCTCAAAATATTAAATCGATGCGACAAGCTAGCCAACGAAATTATGATACGTGGCATGATCTGGAACATTCAAATTCGAACAAGGCAATGATGACACGTGGCACAACATTTAACCATTGGAATAATGACACGCGTCAAAAGTCAACAGTAACTTCAACATACTCTGGACAACCTTTGGACAAGGGGGCAACTGATGGGGAACTAAAAATCAAACCATCTCCATTTCGTCCATAAGAGTCGTCCAAAGCCAAAGGTCAGCCTAAAATAATAAGCTCGTCCATGGACGTAAGAAGGTCGTCCATAAACATGAGGGTTGTCCAAGGGAAAGCGCCTGGATGACCTCCTAACACTTAGGAAATTTCCAGAAACGGATTTATCCACAAGAGCTTGTAACTCGGACCACGTGCTATCAAATCCTTGTTCATCGCTATTAAGTACTTAACTTCCAATGGCAGTTGTAGAAAATAAGATTGAATATTCTAACTTCTATAGCGGCTGAGGAAGTTAAGTTTGAACCTTCAAACTTCCACAAATATCGGGGAAATTACTAGACAGGTAACCACTCCAAAAGCTCACTATGTAAGGACTCATCCATATCCAGTAGAGGTAAATTTTCACTACTCTTAAAAAGTTGGAATTCTTGAGTCACAGAGAAAAATCTAACTTAAGCATCGTAGGGTTCTTGGCCGGTTTAACCTGGTCTCCTTTGACCTGGTGTCTTTTTCTTTTCAAGCCTTCCAAGCAATCACTAGCCCATTGAAGCCTAGAGCATTTAGCCTACTAATTTTTCGTGCATCATCAAAATCCAATAGGGTGGCAAGAATGACAGCCAATAGACCCATGGGCACAATAAGAGGCAAAGACAAAGTGAATGGGTCAAGGAAGCCCAAGAAAAGGGATAACAAACCCCATGGGCCCACATGGCAAAAATAACAACCAGCAAGCCCATGGGCATAGCAGGAAAAGGAACGATTGAAATAAAAGCCCGGTGAGCTGAAAGGGCAAAAACTTCTACCTAGACAATATCCAATTCATGAGGAAAGGAAGGGAAATGATACAGGCTCAAAAGCCCGTGCACCTTTCATGCCGTGGGAGATAAGCACAAGCACAGCATGCGTGGTAGAAGGAGACAAGGCAAGAATAGCAAGAATGTCGTAGGAGTAAAATAAGATAAATACAAAGGATAGTGGAGCTCATACAAGGGCTAGAGCACCACCTACCTATACCCAACCGATACTAGGGAGGTGGGCCCTTAGTCAAGGGATTCAGAGGGTGTGGTTTGTTAGTGGGGAGAAAAGATGGCCTATTCAAGGGTTCCTGCCGATGCTTCTTTTGGAGGAGTGCCTTGCTGGGATAATATTTCACCCAAAAGAGCCAAGCAAAGGGCAAAGGCCACTTGATGCATGTCATAGAGGTAAGTAGTGAGGTAACCTAATCCTTATCCATTAAGGGAGGTATAAATTGAGGGAGGGGGAAACAAAACAAGGAATTTTTTTTGGAAATGGGGAGTGGTGTAGCAAGCATGCTCTGAGCAGAGGTAGTGGTCAGACAACCAAGGGGATGCTCATAAAAAACCAAAAACGGTTGGTGGAGCCTGAGGGATAAAAGGGAGAAATAATATAGAATCAAGTGGTATAAAAGTGTAAGAGAGGTAACCATGAGACGGAGATAAGAGTAAGAAAGAAACTAGGAACTAGAGAACAAAAAGAAAACTAAGTGGTAAAAAAGAAGAGAGAAGACACTGCAGAAATAGGGGCATGCATCAGTAAACTACCTTTTCTCTCCCTCATGACACTCCCACCCTTTGAGACTCTATGAATCTGAACCCAAAACCATTTAGGCCATTTTTCCAGCACGGGTAACTTCAATGGCAAATGTCTGTAACGAGGTTACCCGTATTGGGGTTTGATTCCTTTTTCGGACTCGATCCTACTAGATGATTCAACCCAGGATTGGGAAGTAAGCCATTTCTATTACAATTATTTAGATTCATCATTACTACCTTGTGGTGGTGACTTTTAGTTTATTTGATACTGCCGTTGCTATTCTTTTTACAGTAGTGTTTTATATTATTAGCCATTCTGCTGTGATATCTTTTGCTCTTTCTGTTGTATTTGTCACTCTGTTGTAACCTTTTTTTTTTATTTATTTATCTGGGGTATTAGTTATTCTGCTATATTACTTATCTTATTTGCGGTATTAGTTATTTTCTGCTGCATCAGTTATTTTGCTGTAACCCTCCACTTAACATATTTTATCGTAGAAGTTGTTCTGTTGTAGTATTCTTTGTTGTGTTAGACATTTATTTCGTCACGACCATACCTATTGTGCCTAGCCTGCCACACCATTCCCAAGTTGTCTCAACATTGGGCATGCCTAGCTTGCGCACAATCTAGCCTGCGTTATAACTCCCAAGAGGCTGGTCTCGAGTCCTTTACCTATTAACTCACAGGCCTTGGTGTAGCAGACGAGCCTAGGCCCATCAATGTAAAAAAGCCCCACACCCACAAAATTGTAAGGAGAATTTCAAAGAGAAAATCCTAGAAATCCATTTGAGAGTTAGAGATTGTATAACCACAATCATCTATACATTTCTATTAGTTTTCTTCTACTTCTACCTCTCTAATTACATATCCTTGAGAGGTTCTTAACCCAAACACATACCTCACCCAATTTGAGTGTTGGGAGTTGTTTTGGTGCCTATGGGAAGCTTCGGATGAAGCCATTCTTTGGTTGATACAATTTGGAGCTAATTGTGGTATCTAGATAACTAGTAAAGACAAGACTTGGTGAAGTCCATTGGGAGTTGGAACTCGGAGGGTTCAAGTACGTTGGGTAGATTAGGCTTGGAGGGTTTTTTTGATATCCTTGTACTCCAACTTTATTCATTAGTAGATTATTTTAGCTTGGAGGGCTGTGGAGAGGTTTTTACGCCAAGTACATCGTTATTCCTCTTTGATAATACATCGCGGTGTTATCTTGTGTTTGCATCTCTCTTCCCCTACTCCTTGTGCTTTATAATTACATGTTGATTATGTATGCCTATGCACTAGGTAGTAGTCCCAGTTAATTGCACATTAATTACTCTTATTCTGCACTTAGTTGAGTAGATTAAAAGCAATTTAGCCATAATTTTAAAATTTGGGGTCAAATTAAGCTTTCGTGTTTTACACTATTGAGCTTTCAACTTCTTTAGAATCCCCTTCAAACACAACCTAAGAGAACTTTTCCTTCACAGCAATTGAGATTGTCTCCCATGCGGCTATAGCTTCAGCCCAGACCATTGAACCCTTAGGGAATCTCTATGTGATCACTAATCTAATAATAAAAAAATTCGTTTGACTAGTGTCAAGACTAACTTGATGTAAATATTTTTGTTATATATAAGAAAATAATATATGTTTAACCAATGTAAAGAATAACTTTATATATAAACTAGTTGTGATGCACAGTTTAGTTAGCAAATTTTAGATATCTTCACTTTATTCAATGTTACAATAAGTTTTTTTTTTTTTTTTTAAATCAAAAGATTCAGAGTTTATAAATTAATGAAACAGAACAAAAAATATATAACTACACAACAGAAAAATATAAAAGAAAGATGGCATACCCTCAAAAGGATAATCCATGGATATAGTCTTAGAAATCTACCAAATAGTTTCAAATATTAGCAAAAAATAACCCAGGAATTCAAAAGTTAAAACTTCTAAAATGCAAAAAGAATTTAAAGAATTAGAAGATTCAGCACCTATAAATTATTGAAAAAAAAAAATATATATATATATATATATATGTATGTATGTATGTATGTATGTACAACTACACAATCGAAAAATATAAGACAGGAAAAAATTAAATTAGATAACAAAAACTTCAATTCAACATCCAAATTTAATGGAAAGAAAATTGTAATGGGATGGGAAGAAAATATGGGCCAATAAATAAAAGTCAAATGCTAAGCTCCATGACTATATGGAACCGTCTAAATTTGGATAAGCTGCATGCTACAAAAGAAAACACTATAAATTTAGCATACAATTAGCAATATAGCATAATCTATGGAAAATTATTGAGATTATGAGTCCACTAAATGGACCCATTGAAAAGCTGATCCACAGAAGTAATCTAAAAATATAAGAATTTTCAAGCTTGAGCACTAAACAATTGATCACATGAGTTTCAGTTAGCTCAACTGGTAAAGTCTCTAATGATTGAATAAGAGATCTGAGGTTCAATCTCCGCCTACACAAAAAAATTTTGAATCTCTCTCTCCCTTTAAAAAGAAAAAAAATAACCAATTGATCACAATTATTTAAAAAAAATATCAGTATCTTTGTGGAGAGAGGCCAACCATCAACCTGAATCTAAAAAACATTGATTAAAAAAATTACAGAGAGTATTTCACTATTTTTTCTCTCTCTTAGCATATCCTTACTCCCTTAAGTTTAGCTTTAGGTTTTAAGAGTGTTTATGTATTAGCACTACTTAGTAGTAGTTGTGTAGTAGTCAGTTTGTTTAGTTTCCTTTGGGTTTACATAAAACTAATATGGAAGAGTCCCAAAAAAAGTTAAAACTAATTAAAATAAATTATAATGAAATGTAAATTTATGAGGCTTACGAAGTTGATGTGTCAAAATTTTAAATCGAATTAAACCAACTTAAATATAAATAAAAAATGCTGATGTGGAAAATTGTAGAAAGTTCAACAAAAAGTCAAAGGTTTCGTGTATACACACATGCACACACACTAGTATTATGCCCGTGTGTTGCACGGTTTTAGTTATAAACTTTTAGTATAATTTTATTGAGAAATAATAAATTATTAATCACTTGAATCTAGATTATATAAATTGCATATAAATTACTATTCTTAAAAGTATCAACCAATAACACAACATATTTATATGAAAAAAATTCCTAAATTTGATAATTAAAAACCTATGGAAACTTAACCAAAGGTATTTCATTTGCTAAAAAATAAACATAATTCTCTTCTAACTTATTAGTTGTCTTATAATGACATTTTTGTAGCACACACATATAATATTACTATCAACGAAAATAAAAATGAGAAATAGTAACATAAAAATTTTACTATTCAAGAAAATCAATTTAATCTAATAATGCAAATATTAACATAACTCAGATACAACCTAGAAATAAAAAAGATGAAACCCTTATTGTAGGAGGAAATACAAAATTTGATAATTCTTAAATAATAAATAGATAAAGCCTATGAGGAAAAAAAAAAAGATGAGTACAAATAATTCATAAATGCAAAACCAAACAAAGAAGAAGAAAAAAACTAAACATATTTTTGTAGGATAAAAAGGAAGAATATTATAGCGATAGAAGGATAAATCTTCATACCTTTAAGTTTAACTCAAATAATAATTGATACGGACAAATCGTGAAGGTCAAATATTTATAGAGGTTTATATGGTAGATTTCGTGGATTTAAAATTACCTTTTAATGACTCAAAAGCAAAACCATAAATAAAAAAACACACACAAAAAAAAATAACAAAGAAGAGAAACATACCTATAATAATATGGGTTGTGGCTTTGATAAAACATTCTACTACAAACAAAACCAACTCAAATAATAACTAATGCTAGACAAATCATATATGTGAAATATTTATAAAGGCTTATATATGAATTTCATGGATTTAAAATTGAACTTATGACTTTTAAACAAAACCCTTGAAAAAAAAAAGAAAAAGAAAGAAAGAGAAGAAGCATACCTTTAATAGTGTGGATGGTGGCTTTGATAAAATATTCTAGTACAGACAAAACAAACTCAAATAATAATTGATACTTGACAAATCATAAAGGTGAAATATTTATATAGGTTCATAAAATTGCATTTATGATTCATAAGCAAAACCATAAAAACAAAAACAAAGAATAGAAATATACCTGTAATAGTGTGGTTTTAACAAAGCATTCTACTGCAAACAAAAAGAGTAGAGATACAAACTTATTATTAACAATGGGGAGAGAAAAAGTTGATTAGAATAATTAGTGTTTCTGTCTCCAAAAAATTTATTAAAAAAAATGAAAAAGAGAAAGAAAGAAGCCGTAAATGAAGAAGTTGTGCATATAAATATATAATAATACACTAAAAAAAATTGTATATATAGAGAATTTTCAATTGTGAAGATGTTAGATTTCTAATCAATTTAGGAATTACAAGAGAAATAAAATTATTAGAAAAAAGATATGTATTAAAAAAATTGTCACAATTAACTTTTTTTTTTTTTTTAAACGCAAAACTCATCACTTAGGATGCATGTTTATCCAAAAAACTTGGAAGTTAGGACTTGGAAGAGTTCAATTAGACATAGAATTTCAAATTATATTAAAGTTAAATTATAAGAGATATTATTAGATGGTTTGGAATTAAAGAAACACCTATCCAATGTGAAATTCTAATCAATTATATATTGTTATAAAATGTTTCTATTTAGAAAAAAAAAAGCGTGCATTTTTTTTTCTAAAATTATTTTTTATTTGTAATTTTAAATTTTAAATAAAATAATACTTAATAGTTACACGATCCTAATCTAAGTAAATTAGTTATCTTATCCATGTTTCTAAGGTTTTTTTTTTTTTTTACGTGTCTTATCACTTTAATTCTTTAAAAAAAAAAAAAAGTCTGCAATATTGATTAGACTTTTGTTAGTAATATATAACTTTTTTTTATATAAAATTTTTCTTTTTACGTGTAATGTAGTAAATAAATAAAAAATTGCTACTTTTTTTTTTATACAATACACATAAAAAAAAAATAAGGATTACATGGATGAGATGAAGAATTTAAATTGTAATCAAATTAAGAATTTTATCAACTTAGAAATTATGGAAGAAAAATATTATATATTTTTTAAATCTAAAAAAAATTCTACAATATGGTAAAGCCATTTAGCACAACCACGGCATTTAAGCCCAACTTTTATTATATAGTATACTAGTTACGAACTCATGTTATGCACGGAAACCTACCTATTTGTGAGGTAGGTTAAAATAATTTTATAAAAAATTTAAAAAACTACACCATTGCATAATTTGCTCTTGTATGACTTCAATTTGTGTTACAATTTGGTGAAGAAGTCATTGCTTAAACATGCAATGACTTACAAAAAATTTGTCAGATAGTTTCAGATACTGCAAAAAAATAATTCAAAAATTAAAAATTCTGAAAAACCAAAAAATATTAAAGAATCAGATGATTCACTGCTTTGAAATATATAAACAAATACATATATATATATGACTAAACAATAGAGAAATATAAGAGAAAGATGAATTACATTCAAAAAAATAATTTCAATTATAGCAAGCTTTTTTATCTTGTAAAAAACGGCTAAAGAGAGTTTGGTGGTTCATGTACCAAAATCACTTTTTAAAAAATACATGAAAAACCATAAATTTTTTTTTTTGACATAGTGGAGAAAAAATAACATAAGAAGAGCTCATACCTCTACTTGGCTTTAAGAAAAAAAATATTAAGGTTTACTTTACTTTTATAGTGTTCAAAATTAACCTCGCAAATTTGGAGATAAATTATCAATATTTGAGTTTGAATTTAAGTTGGACTTGTTAGAGAGAGAGTTTCACTCCTTGTTAAGTTTGAATTAAACAAAAATAATTTTGTTTAAAAAAATAATAATAATGAGTTTGAGTTTAAGTTGAACTTGTTAGAGAGATAGAGTTTCACTCCTTATTAAGTTTGGACTAAACAAAAATAATTTTATTTAAATAAAATGATAATTTTATTTAAATATTGTGCTGACGTGGCAAATTGTGAGAGTTTCAGAGGCTTTAGTTTATATAAATGTACACACATATATAAAATAGGTTCTTCTTTGGATTTAAAATTTTTTTTTATATATTTTTTGATATATATATATATATATATCATATACTATACAATAAAAGTTGGGCTTAGAAGCCGTGGTTGCGTTGAGTGGATGCACCAAATTGCAGAAAATTTATAGAAATCTTTTAATTAAATTAAATATTTAACATGATATATATCACAATATCCTACCATTTATGTCCTAATGCCATACAATTACTACTATTTTTTTTTTTTTTTGAGTTTTTCATAGTTATCATTAACATGTCCTCTCACTTTTGATTTTTTTTATTAGCAATTGGAGATTTATTTGATTTATGAGTTCTAGGGTGATTAGAACTTCGGCTTCACACCTGCACTCTCTACAATAATATCAATTCCCTTAATTGATAATTATGTCTCAATCTTAAAACCATGAAAGAGATTTTTTTTTTAAAAAAAAATAGTTAATATACGATCTCTTCTCTTCTCTCTACCTGGGGGAAATGGGCTTTTGCCCTTTTCAAAAAAAAAAAAACACACACACACACACACACACACACACAAATTTCAGCATGTTGCCCCCTTTCCTAAACTAATTAGGGAAATGCCCCTCTTTTGAAACTCGATTTTCTCAAAATCGAGTTTAAAAAAAAAAAAAATTTTCTAGAGCACTATAGCGACATTTTAAGGAGCCTATAGCGACGTTTTAAGGACCTATAGCGGCGTTTTGTAACTAAAGCTCCATGAAATCGAGTTATGGGTAAATATTTTTTTTTTTTTTTTTTACCTATAACTCGATTTCATGAGGGTCGAGTTCCAAAACGCCACTATAGGCTCCTTAAAACGTCGCTATAGAACTTAACTCGATTTTGAGAAAATCGAGTTTCAAAAGAGGGGCATTTCCCTGATTAGTTTGGGAAAGGGGGCAACATGCTGATTTTTTTTGTGAAAAAGGTAAAAGCCCATTTTCGCCCTCTACCTGATAACATGGTTTACATGATCAGAACAAACTCTATGTGTTATGCTAGAGATAAGGATAAAGATGATGTACTTTCACACACATGTATATATATACCAACCATGGTATAGAAAACTTTAAACGCAAAATGGTTATCATTTGAAATGCCGTTGACTTCAATTTCCTCTACAGGTAACATGTAGATGAATCTTGTCCATTTTACGTTTTGAGAAAAATAAAAAAGACGTATTATAGTATATAACTTTTTTCTTTGAAGATGCATATAAGTTTTAATGTTATTTAGTTAAGTAAATATGCTAGATTCAAATGTGCAAGGCAAATGAGAAGTAGGTAGGTTTTAAGATATTGAAGAAAGTACAAGTTGTGCCTAGAAACCATAATTGAATAAAGTGGTGTTGATGACCATTATGAGACCCAACAGCAAGAAGAAGCCCAACAATATGGGTAAGGAAGAGTTAGTGGATGGTTAAAAGAACCATTAAGCTTGGATGGCAGGAGCAGTGGTTTGTAAGCCCATAAAATACATAAATGGGCTTTGAGGAAAGCAAATGGGCCTAAAGGAGCTTGGAAAGAGAAGTAGAAAACCCATGGGCATTATGTGACGTAGCAAAGTAAGAATGGGTCACAGCAAACCCGAAGTAATGAAGTAAGAAAGTAAGGGGCTGATAATAAGCACATGAACCCCAAGGATGAGGAATAAGGTAATTGGGTCAGGGAGGCCCAAGGGCGTTGGTAAGAGCTTATGGGTATGCAGAATTAGAAAACAGGCCAAGGACGCCCAAGGAAAGCAAATGGGCCAATGATGCTCAAGAAGAGAGAAATGGGACAAGAGAACCCACAAGCAATGAAACGGGTCAAGAAAAGCCCAAAGTAGCATGAGTATAAAACCAATGACCGTATTGAGTCATTGGGAGAAGAATAGGTAGCAGGCCCAAAGAGGCCCGGCAGGCATGAGTCAAATAACACCATGGCAGGGACAACAAAGTGGTATGGCAGAAAATGGTAGCAAGACTACGGAAGGAGCAAAAGAGTAGGCCGAGGGAGGAAAAGCCCACCATCAAGCAAGGCCCAGTCCCTTAGGGGAACAGGTCATAAAGAATGGGAAGTCATAAAATAGTTCACGCCATAAGAGGTCAAGGATGAGCGGAAGAATGCACAGATGAGCCTTCAGACCATGGCAAACGCATTAGCAGCGGACAAATTTTGGACAGAAGCAGAGCATGAGCAAAGCCCAGATACGACCAGCCTGTACCCAGCTAATACAGGAGTGGTGGGTCATGGGTCAAAGGTAAGAGAGGGTATGGTCTGGCGGTGGGGAGAAGGGAGAGTCTATTCTAGGGTTCCTGCTCATATTCTTTTGGGGGAAATATCCCGCTGGGATGACATACCACCCAAAAGAAGCAAGAGTGAGTTGGAACCACTAGATGCATGCCAAGAGGGATAGGAAGAGAGAACACCCACACCATGGCAGATAAGAATGCCACAGTGACTAAGGAGTAACTCATTTCTTCCCTTATTATTTTATCATATTTGTCTGTCATGGCTCCTCTGTAGCAACGATGTCTGTCATGGGCACGTGATTGAAGTTTCAGCAGACGAGACATAGTGTTTGCACACAAGCCGGTTCAGGGTGGGTCACAACTAAATAGGTTCCAACTCTCCTATCCAAAACACTCGAGCCACGATACAGCAGGAGATAGTCTAGCCCAAAATCACAAAAAAGACCTACCACATTTTAATTAGCGACTTCACTGAGGAGTTGGGAAACAGATAGGGACAAAAGACAAAAGTCCTTGTAGAAAAATGCCCCCAAAATCTACGATGACTCAAAACATGAGTGTCGTGCCCTTACAGGCAGAATCTAGGCCAACAACGCTTCACCAATAGTAGCCCAACCAGGCGGAAGGTATCAACAAGGTGGGGGCTAAACCCCAACCTCAGCCAAGGATCCCCACCGACAACGCCAATGTTTTCATTGAGGTGTTGCAATCATTGCAACATTCGCAGTAGCAGATGATGGAGGAAATTCATTAGCTGAAAACAGATAAGACAAAGGAGAACGGGAGCCTGCATGTCTTAGAGCATGTGGTAGACAAAGAGGAGACATTAGTTGGAGGTGTTTCATAGAATGCGGAATAACGTTTCATAACTATGGCTGAAGTAGTGGCTCTTCTAGAACAGGAGAGGGCCAGAGCGCCAAAGGAGAGATTCTATGCATGAAAACCTCCTTACCCATCAAGAGTACTCAACAAACCATACCCCGAGAGGTATGAATCACGAGTTTTCGCACAGTATGATGGTAGGAAGGGAAGTGTTGTTGAGCACATAAGTAAGTTTATTGATACTCTTGGCCCTTATGCTGTAGACAAGGACCTATGTCTTCGAGAATTTTCTAAATCACTATGTGACCGTGTGTCTACTTGGTACATTGGTCTAAAGCCAAGATCAATTCCGACCTGGGATGACATGGTGGACGTATTTTGCACTAAATACTTCAATGGAGAAGAAATAGTAACACTTGTGACCTTGCAAGAAACCAAGCAAAGAAGTGGTGAGGACTTAATAGAGTACATTAAACGTTTCAGAGACATAGCACTTGACTGCTATGATCATTACGAGGAAAAGACGTTGGTAGAAATATGTATGACAAACATGATTAGAGAGTATAGAACCGTCTTGGAAAACTTGAAAATCTCCCAGTTTACACAATTGTTGCAAAAGGCTAGAAAGACTACTTAGTCAGTAAGGCCAACTTCTGACAAAAGGAATGCCCCACAAGCTATGGCAGTATCCACTGGCGAAAGAAAGAGGAAAGATGATGTGAGGGAATATGATACCCCTCCACCACTACTATGCACCCCAAAAGAGCTAGAGGTGCTCCTAGATAAATGGATAGCATACGGGGTCTTCAAGCCTAATCAAGTTTCTAGAGAACCCATAGAGGAAGAGTGAAGGGACCCACGCTTCTGCCGCTTGCACAACTACGTGCAACATCCTACCGCAGAATGTTGGGTGCTCCGCAGATTGGTACATTGCAGGATCAAGGAAGGGACTCTGGAGCTGTCCTACCCGGAAGTTCAAAGAAATCCACTCCCAAACCATAAAGGGAAGGGTGTGGTAGAGGTTGTGATTTGTGCGGATCCAGGGGAGGACGAAGAAGAGAGTCCAGCCCTGCCTGCTACAACAATTACTACCTTACAGAAGAGTTCCAAGTTCAAAAATTTATTCGATCAATTGGGGCTCACAGCGAGAGAGTGAACAGTAGCTACGGAAGCCCTAGTGAGCATCGCCACTAGGGCAAGGATAGAATGCCTAACCGCAGAAGTCGTAGGTGACAGGGCTTTCTTGTAAGAGTCAAATGAGATCACTTTTAGTGAAGAAGATATGGCAGTGGGGTACTCAGATCACAGAAGGCCCCTTTACTTGGCAGCATCTATAAACCAAATCCCCATCAAGAGGGCCTTAGTGGATACAGGCACTTCTGTAAATCTCATTCCATTAAGCACTTTACAAGCGGCAGGAATTTCAGAAAGAAAGAATCAGGGGTGTCAAATGGAAGTGACAAGGTTTGGAGGAAGGGGCAAATACACCGTAGGACACATCCAGTTGTGGTTAAAGGTAGGCCCCTTAGCTTCCCTAGCTCGATTCCACGGGGTAAAAATAGAAGTCTCATATCATGTGCTTTTGGGGAGGCCGTGGTTGCACAAGCACCGACTAGTCCCATCCACCTATCACTAGTGCTTGAAGGGAAGATTGAATGGCAGAATGATATGCATAGCAGCAAATCCATTGCCTTTTGAGCAAGCAGAAGCTCATCTAGTAGAAACTATGTTCTACGTCCAATAGGCACCATCCGAGGAAAGCTCAATGTCAAAACCACGAGGCACCTTCGTACCTAGGTAGGAAGACATTCGAAGTGATCCAGAACCCGATTTAAGGGAATTTCTATCGCAGAAGAAGAAAACAAAAGGAAGCACCCGCTATAGAGTCAGATGACACACTACAATGTGTCAGGGTTCGAGGTCCTGATGGTAGGGTTTTATAAAAATTATAAAGGTGGGCGGGGCCCACGTGTAAAATGCAAGCGTGCCCTAGACAAGAGTGGCAGTGCAAAAGTTTGGTGTGTTACGTGGCTCAAGAAAGCTCAGAGGAGGAGAGTAATGAGGTGAAAGACAAAGAAGTTGTGGTAGAAAATGATGTACACATTATGGCAGAAGAAAAATTTGAGGAAATTAACTTAGGGTCAGACCCATAGGAACCAAGACCCATCTTAATTAGTTCAAGACTATCAAAAAAGGAGAAATCAGAATAGATACTGTTGCTGAAAGAATTCAAAGATGTCTTCACATGGGATTACAGTGAAATGCCAAGATTGGATCCTAGGCTAGTAGTGCATACATTGAATGTGGACCCCACGGCCAAACTAGTGGCCCAGCCTGCCAGGGTATTCCACACTGAGATAGAATGGCAAATAGTCAAGGAGGTACAGAAATTGCTAGCGCAGGATTCATTAAGCCCATTCAACACCCGTGCTGGCTATCCAACCTAGTGCCAGTGAAGAAGAAGAACGGGCAAATAAGGTGTTGCATAGATTTCAAAAATCTCCATAGAGTCTGCCCAAAAGACGAAATTTCCACTACCGAACATGGATATATTGATAGATTCTACAGCAGGGAGCACCATGTTTTCATTCATGGACGGATTTAGTGGGTACAATCAGATCAGAATGGCACTGAAGGATGCGGAAAAAACTGCTTTCAAAACACCCATAGGCAACTTCTACTACACTGTGATGCCTTTTGGGTTGAAAAATGCAGGTGCAACTAATTAACGGATAATGACGGCTATATTCCACGATATGATGCATCAGGAACTAGAGGATTATGTGGATGACATAGTGGTGAAATCAAAGAAGTGAGAAGAGCACGCCAAAGTTTTGAGAAGGGTATTTGAGAGATGTAGGGCTTTCAAACTGAGGATGAACCCCCTCAAGTGTGCATTTGGAGTGTCCTCTAGGAAATTTCTGGGTTTCCTGGTTCACAACAGAGGAATAGACATAAACCCGGCCAAAGCTACGGCTATAGCAACCATGAAACCACCAGCCACTGTAAAGGAGTTAAAAAGTTTCATGGGGAAAGTCTCATACATCCGGAGATTCATCCCCGGATTTGTATCAATTACTGTCACTTTTGCCAGATTACTCAAGAAGGGGCAAAGCTTTGAGTGGAAAGAAGCACAGTAGGCAGCCTTCAAAAGGCTGCAACAGATCATAATGAACCTTCCTACTGTGCAAGCCCCAATCGGCAAAAAGCCATTGTTACTCAACCTAGCCACCAATTCATATGCCTTAGGTGCATTGACTGCCCAAGAAGATGGAGGTGGCATTGAGCAACTGGTTTACTACATTAGCCTTACCTTAAAGGATACAGCAACTCGTTACCCAAGGGCAAAAAGGGCATGCCTAGACATAGTATATGTCTCTCAAAGATTACGCCATTATTTCCTAGACTACGAAGTGTGGCTGATGACTAGGTTTCATGCAATCAAAACTTTGTTGCAGCAACCAATTCTTTCCGGTAGAATATCCTAGTGGTTGTTGCAATTGTCACAATATGAATTGAAAGTGGGAACGCCCAAGGTAATAAAGAGCCAAGCTATATTAGACTTGTTGGCGCAATTCTCAGGAGAAGAAGAATTCCCGCTGGATGATGAGGTCCCAGGATGATGAGGTCCCAGGAGAAGTAGCTATGGCAAAAGAAGTCAGAGAGTAATGGGTGATGAAGTTTAATGGGTTTTCTACCACCCAATCAGGAGGAGTAGAAGTGGTTTTGTATCATGAAGAAGACAAGGCCGTGACACTTTCATTCAAATTACAATTCCCTTGTTCAAACAATAAGGCGGAATATGAGGCCTACCTAATTGGGTTAGCCACGACCCTTGAAATGGGGATCAAAAATTTAAAAGTAATGGGTGATTCAAACTTGGTGGTTTGCCAGGCCAAGGGAAGCTTCTCCTTGTAGGAACCCAGCTTAGCCCCGTACAGAACAATGGCCCAGAAGATGGAGGAAAAGTTCTTAACTTTTGAGATAGAGCATGCCCCAAGGAACGAGAGCCGATATGCGCATGCATTGGCCGTGTTAGGTTCACAAATAATTTTTTAAGGAGATAGCATCGAGATAGAAGTCAGCAAGAGGAGGGAGTCTATTGTGGAGATGTTGAAGGAAAGCTTCCAAGAGGAACAATGTGAAGAAGATTGGAGGATTCCTATAAAGGAAGCTTTGACAGAAGGAGAAGATACGGCAGAATTAAAGGTGCTAAAAGACTACGCCTTGGTAAGAGGAGTTGTACCGCAGGATGCCGGGTGAGGTCTTGTCTAGATCTGTGGGACAAAAGGAAGCCCGAAGAAAGTTGAAGGAAGTGCATGACAAGACTTGCGGATCCTACAGAGAAGTTGGTCTTTACTACAGACTTCAAAGGGCAGGTTTCTATTGGCCAAGTATGGGTAAGGACGCAGATCAAGTCCAAACCCAATGCGAGATCTGCCAGCTTGCAGCATACAGAGAGGAAAGTTACATTGTATTCATCAGCAAAGACTGGAGAAGTCCATTCATGAAGTACTTGACAGAAGGTATTCTGCCACAAAGCACAGTGAAAGAGACAAGCTTAAGAGATTGGCAACACGTTACTTTTTGCATAACGGAGTCCTTTTCAAAAAAGGGTATGACAGGGACCCATTATGATGTTTGGGTCCCGAGGAAGCAAGAGAGATGATAAAAGAAGTACATACAGGAGAGTGTGGAAAACACCAAGGGAAGAAAAAGTTGCACAGATGCTTGCTACAAATGGGTTACTACTGGCCCACCATGAAGAAGGATACAACAGAATTTGTAAAAAAATGCCACAGTTGCCAAGTACAAGCCAACCTGATTCATACTCATCTCGCAGAACTTGCACAGCATGGTCACTCCATGACCCTTCCACTTGGGGTCTTGATTTGGTAAGGCCAGTTATTCCACCATTGCATGGATACATATGGATCTTGGTGGCTACAGAGTACTTCACTAAATGGGCAGAGGCAATGCCGCTCCGAAAAGCCACGAGAGGAGAAATATCAAAATTCATCAAGGAGAACATAATTGTAAGGTTTGGTGTACCCCATAGGATTATCAGTGACAATGACACGCCTTTTGTCAATAATGATGTAAGGAAGATGTTGGAATTCTACCAAGTTAAACACCACCGTTCATCGCCCTATTACCCTCAAGGAGATGGCCAGGCAGAGGCGACAAATAAGAGCCTTATAAAGATCATCAGTAAAATAAGCCAAGAATATATAGGAGGATGGGCAATGCATCTGCCAGACGCTCTTTAGGCTTATAAAAAATCACCAAAGTCAGCTACAGGATTTTCACCTTTTACCTTGGTCTATGGAATAGAGGTAATGAGCTCGGCAGAAGTGATGACTCCATCTTTAAGAGTTATGCAGATGTGGGAGAAAGAAAAATAAAAAGGAGTTTTTATGGTGGAAAGATGTGAAGACCTAGAAGGACTTGATGAAAAAAGGGAAGAGGCCCAAGAGCACAGCCGTAGATATAGACAAAGGATGACTGAAGTTATGGAAGAATGACTAAAGAAAGGGTGTTCGCAGAAGGACAACTCGTGTTAAAGGCAGCAGACCACGTTAGGCGAGGTATGGCAGGACCATTTAAGTTTTCACCAAAGTAGGAGGGACCCCTTGTAATAAGAGAGGCACATGCAAGTGGGTATTATCGTTTGGCCCAGATGGATGGCAAGGACCTGATGGATCCCATCAATGGGAAGTGGCTAAAACGTCATTATGCTTAAGAGAAAAATTTATGTAGTTATCCCTTTTGTTTAATGAGTTTTATGTTTCCTTTTTCCTTCAAGTGACCATGTCATAAGACAAGATTGTAACGTACTTTTAATAGTATGTAATGAAAGAGTATGAAGTATTACAAAAGCATACTATGTCATAGCAATAGCCAAAAGCAGTAATAAAGTGTAGCATCATAATTACAAACCTAAACTACAGTAGTCATATCAGACTTGCCAAATGAGTGCTATAGGAAACATGAAGTGTACTAGATAGGGTAATAAGAAAAGGAAAATAAAAAGGGAAACTACATCATCAACGAAGCCCAGAAATGATAGGCTAATCTCCAAAGCGACTAAATCGGCCAATGCTAGAAAGAAAGCGCTCACGACGACCCTCCAAGTCTGCCACCTCCTTCCTCAAAGCCTTGATGCGTGTATCAATGGCATCGACAGTGGGCTGAACCTTCTTCATGAAGAAGGCTCGGGCAAACTCACGAAGATGGTCCAGAATGAACTCCACAACAAAGCCCACGCTAATAAGCTCATGTACCGCAGCCCTTCATTGCAGGATCCTCTCGATGGAAACTGTATCAACAAAGTTATGCTCAATGTCATTCATCACGCTCCCCAGTAGCTTCAAAAAGTGCTCCCTAGCAGAACAGCCAAGGCAGAATCCCTGCATGAAATCTTCGCTGCTACTGTAGACCGCCTCCAAATGAAAAGCACAATCCTTAAGAACTCTGAAGCCATGGAAGTCAATATAGAGGGGCCTAGACCCCCAAAAGTCCACAGGATCGAGGTCATTAACTTTCAACTGATTGAAGCGAGTAAATAAAACTGCGACCTCACTCACAGGATCCGAAACTGTGGCAAAACTACTGCCCACCTCAAACTGAGAAGGCGCAGTGGGAAGCAGTCCTAGTAAGAGACATGAAGCATGGTATAAGAGACCAAGAAGTAAGAAAAGTGAATTTATAATGAAAGAACGAGGAAGAGAAGGAAAGGAAGAAAAACTTACTAGGACCTGTAAGAATGGGGGCTGTAGGAGTGGCAGAAACTGGTGCTGTGGGAATGGCAGAAACAAACACCGTAGGTGTGGCAAGAAAAGCGGCTGTAGGCATCGTTGTGTTTGCTGCAGCTCTTGGCTCTTCAAAAGTCTCTGCAATCAGAGAAACAAACATACAGTGCAAAGGGAGACCGCATTAAAGGGTTATATATATGTATGTATATATAAAGAGGAGAAGAAAGAGGAAGGTAATGATATAAAAAAGGGGGGGAGAATTTAACAAAACAAGGGATATACATACCCATGAACTTAGCCTCATGGTCAACACTCTCCTCTTCATCAGAATCAGAAATCATCTTCTTCATGGTGGGCTCATCATCAGGATCCTCAAGAACATCTTGAGATCCCTCAAAAGACAAGTCTGCGTTAGGCCCACGTGTAGCAAAGCTAGGGATGGAAGAAGGGGTAACCACCAAAGAGGAACCATCCTTCACGACCTAAGACAGAGCCGCGAAGGGATCACTAGTAGAAATAATGAGAGGTGTGGCAGGAGAGGCAATCTTAGTTTGAGTAGCAATGGGAGGAATGGCCCCCTCTTGGGGAGTAAGTGTCTCGGCAGGAATGGAAGCAATCTCATTAACCCTCTCAGTATGAGTATCCTCATCTATGGGTACCGATTTAGTGGAAAGGATAGGAGCCTTAGTAGGAACTCCCTATGTAGCAGCAGGAGTGGCAGAAGATGTGGCCTCAAACATCACATTAGCCCCATCAAAGAAACCTTCCATGGGTGTGCCCGTGGAGGCAGAAATCTCCTCAACCTTGGGGTGGTATACGAAGATATGCTCAAGCTCGGCCTAGGAAACAAAAATATATATATATATATATATGATGAGAAAGAAAGGAATACATAATGGTTGATGATGCAAAAAAAAAAATTTAATTAAAAAGGAAAGGGAAAGGGAAATGGGACAACCAATGGCATATGGCAAGGGAAATATGTCCAAAAGATAACAAAAAGAGAAAAGAAAGGAAGGAGACATACCTCAAACTCGGGCTCATCAAGTATTATAGGATGGGTGGCAGATGCATCCTCCTTGTGCTTAGACTGCAAAAGAAGAAACTAAAGACAAGGATAAAGAGAAGAGTCAACAAATACACGGGGTTAGTCGCAAAAAAAGATGTAAAGAAGACAAAGCAAAATCAGAGATAACATACTCTCCTCTCGGTAGTGGTGGACACGGGAGGGGGAGATGACTTCCTCTTGCTGCCTCGAGTCCTAATAGAAGGAGGAGCATCAGTAGATGGTCGCAAAGCAGCAGGCTTCGACTTACCGGTGGTAGGGCGCTTGCTGGAACGAATGCCAGTAGAAGGGGGAGGAGAGCTCTCTAAAACTATGTTACCTATGGGAGGAAGGTCACGCCCAACAGGTACAATGTCTAAACAAGCCTCAGAAGAATCGTCACCTTTCTTGGCAGACTTAGACTTGGCAAAACTCTTCTTAATGGATGTAGGAACATTTGTCACCTTTACTTTCTACTCCCAACCCGTGGGACAGTCACCAGCATGCCAAAACCACCTTTTATCCTCCTCAACCCACTCAAAAATGGCAGATCGACTCTGCTTCCTAGCGTATGCCAACATGGACTTAAAGGGTAGAAGCAGCCAAGGGTTGGCAGAAATAGTTGCACCAAGTCCATCAGGAGGAATAAAGGAAAACCCGCGGTTGCCCATCAACTCCTTTTCAAATGAGGTCATCACAACCTGCCAGTATCCGTGCATGGCAGCAGTACAAATACCCTCTCTTTGTGAACCTGGAATAGTGACTGTAGTAAAACGCTTACTCCAAAACTCAAAGGCAGTGTGCCGCAGGAATGGCCGAACAGAGGTAGGGGACTCCATAAGGGAAGAAAGGTCATCAAATATATCCTGATCCGGCCTAAACTGTCTCCTCATCCTATTAGTAGGATAGTGCACAAACCTAACACCCTCGTCAGCTAGATAAGGCAACCACCGAGCGTTACTGGTAGCCAAATAAGTAATACCCCTCTCCTTAAAGCCAGTCAACGGGGTAGTGGTCCCAGCAGTATAACCAAATGGACCCATCACAGAATCAGCACATGTATAACCCGTGCCTAAGTTCCTATATGCTCTCCAAGAAAACCCAACTTCTTTATCAAAAAACTCAACAACAGGATGTCCAATTGGCTTCAAACCGACCCAACAAAAAGCCAAGGGAAAATTAGACTCAAACCGGCCTCAGAAATCAATGATGACCCTCGGACATGACTGGTATCTCTCATTGGCAAAGCGGACAGGCCTACACTTTGCCAAATGCCTAGCATAGTGCTTATACAACAAATGGTGTAGAATAGTACTGTGTACAAAGGAGGTAACTATATGGTATGAACTCGCTTGATCCTCATCACTCCATAGGATATCCAACTGAACATACAAATGTCCCAAGAACATAGCGCCAACAGTAGACTCACCCCAACAAATATCTTAATGGCTAACCGAAAAAACAAAGGCTTCACAGCATAATGAGGATGAGAGCAAAAAATGAACTTACAAAGCCAAAACGTGACAAGGACCGCACGACGAGCAGCGATGGAGGCCTTAGAGAAAGAATCGACCCAATGCGATAACTCTGTGTTGCCACTCATCCCTTTCCTCAATTCGGTCTCCACGACCTCTTCTTCCGAAGAGAGCTTTAAAGTTCCAGGGTCAACATCACCAAGAATATGCAAGAGCAACTGGTTTGCCACGTCTTCCAAAGTCTTGGTAATCTCATCGCAGGAGAGAAAGAAGGTGTGAGTCACAGTAGACCATCGGTGGACCAAATGGCGAAGGTTGAAGAGGTCCCTATAGTTAGACAAGCAGCGGAATGAAACAATGGCCTTCAGTATACCAGCCTGCCGTAGCGCATCCATAAAGCCCATATCGGACAACTCGTTGTCCACCCATTCTTTCCAACCTAAAGCAGTACCCGATCCAAATTCAAAGAGAATGGTTATGGGGAGCTAAATACCTTGGCAGATAACAAGATCGAGAATCGAAGAAGCTAGCAGAACCCAAAATATGTCCGTGTTGCGACAGAAAAGGGCAAGCCACACACGGCCCGACAGTGGCAATGTGTAATCACCGGGGACTATTGGGAAATGGGCATGGGTATCATACCAAGGGTCTATAAGAGGAGTGCACTCACTATCGGGATTGCATCGTGCCTCCTCCTTATCAAAATGATCCGATTCGGAATAGACGGCCTTTTCGCCTACATCTCGCGCAGCAGGATCATCGGAGACAACCTCTTTTCCCTTACGGTGGGAAGAACCTTGGCCTTTCGTCGGCGTCATGGTGTAGCGGTTGATCGAAATAAATGGATGGTAGTGTTTGAAAGAGAGAACATAGTGAAGAGAGGGAAAAGGAGAAAGTATTTGTGTTTGGAATGTGAAGAGAATCTCTCTTAAGTACCAACGTCATTAAAGCTGACGCGAAAGGATGCGACGAGACAGCCATCGGATAAGGAATGGAATTAATGAAGCAGAGGCTTAGTTTCAGAATAACTGCTAAACTGGGAAATTCGAAGAGACGACACTGTTCACGACAAGAAAAGAAAAACATATAAGTTGGGGTCCAATGTTCGAAAAAGCCCGCGAAGAGAAAGAAAAAAGGAAAGACAGAAAGGACAAGATAGTCTTTTATTCGCATATGAACCACATGAACGCTTCATATGCTCAGGGGGCTAAATGTTGATGACCATTTTGAGACTCAATAGCAGGAAGAAGCCCAACAATATGGGCAGGGAAGAGTTAGTGGATGGTTAAAAGAACCATTAAGCCTCGATGGCAGGAGCAGTGGTTCATAAGCCCATAAAATACATAAATGGGCCTTGAGGAAAGCAAATGGGCCTAAAGGAGCTGAGAAAGAGAAGTAGAAAACCCATGGGCATTATGTGACATAGCAAAGTAAGAGTGGGCCATGGTAGGCCTGAAGTAATGAAGTAAGAAAGTAAAGGGCTTATGAGAAGCACATGAGCCCTAAGGATGAGGAATAAGGTAATTGGGCCAAAGAGGCAAAAGGGAGTTGGTAAGAGCCCATGGGTATGCAAAATTAGAAAATAGGCCAAGGATGCCCAAGGAAAGCAAATGGGTCAAGGATGCTCAAGAAGAGAGAAATGGGACAAGAGAGCCCACAAGTAAAGAAACGGGTCAAGAAAAGCCCAAAGTAGCATGAGTATAAAACCAATGACCGTACAGAGTCATTGGGAGAAGAATAGGCAGCAGGCCCAAAGAGGCCCAGCAGGCACGAGTCAAATAACACCACGTTAGGGACAACAAAGTGGTATGGCAGAAAATGGTAGTAAGACTACGGAAGGAGCAAAAGAGTAGGCCGAGAGAGGAAAAGCCCACCATCAAGCAAGGCCTAGTCCCTGAGGGGAGCAGGTCATAAAGAATGGGAAGTCAGAAGATAGTTCACGCCATAAGAGGTCAATGATGAGTGGCAGAATGCATGGATGAGCCTCCAGACCATGGCAAACGCATGAGTAGTGGACAAATTTTGGACAAAAGTAGAGCACGCGCAAATCCAAGACACCACCAGCCTGTACCCAACCAATACAGGAGTGATGGTTCATAGGTCAGAGGTAAGAGAAGGTATGGTCTTGTGGTGGGGAGAGGGGAGACCCTATTCTGGGGTTCCTGCTTAGGTTCTTTTGGGAGAAATGTCCTGCTGGGATGACATACCATCTAAAAGAAGCAAAAGTGAGTTGGAACCACTAAGTGCATGCCAAGAGGAATAGGAAGAGAGAACACCTACACTGGCAGATAAGAATGCCACAGTGAGCAAGCAAACAAAATAATCTTCTTTGTCTGGTGGTGGGGAGTGGCGCAACCAGCACAGATAAGTGGTGGTGGCTGGGCAGCTAACAAACCAATGGTGGTCAGCAAGGACACCTAGACCAGACAAAAGTAGTTAAAGGCTAAAATGGTAAAAGCTAGTCACGACAGGCAATATATAAAGGATCCTTGCCGTGCACAGTAGGTAGGACGGTAATAGCAACCACTAGGAGAGAATCACAACATTTTTAGATGAGTAAGCACTGAGAAAAGGAAAAGAGGAGAAAAGGAAATTAGAAATAAGGAAAAACAGATAAAACAGAGAGCATAAAATAGCAGGCATGCATCAATAGGCTTGTTGGGAAATTTAGACCCCGGTTGATAGAATTAACAAGTTATAAATCCAAGTTGTTAATTAGATTTATTATGCATAAAACTTGTTAAAAAAAAAACATCAATATCATGTCAAAACTAAATGCAGCGGAAAAAATAAATAAGATAAGATATGATGACCCAAGAAAACCAATGAAACCAACCAGTTTCACAATAAAAAACCTGGGGGGAAACCTTCCCGAAAATCAATCCACTATAGCGAAGAGAAGTTTCAGATCTAGTACAAAACCTTTGTCCCTTGACTCTACAATCCCCGTAGATGAACTCACAGCAGAAACCTTTTACTGCTTCAGAACCTCTGAACTCTTCAATATATGAATGCCACCCTTTGATGCACAGAACCTAGTACGTGACTCACTCCTTTGTATGAATCCCAGTACATGACTCACTCACCAACTTGAGGAAGAAGAATATTGGCTGCAAAGTTCTTTACTTCATCAACAATGAAGATCAAGAAGCACTTGGTTACAAAACCCTAAGGCGCAAAGACACAGTAGCTTCTTTCAGAGAGAATAAGGTTTCGGTCAGCTTTTGCATATGTTCTCCTTGTATTCTCTTCTGTGACGGCTTCTAAAATAAGCCTTATATATGTCTAGGGTTGTGAGAAAATAAACCCTACACAAATACAAAAGCCTGGCCCAAAAATCAGATCTGAAAATTCTGATTTCCGTAACCTCGATAGATACCTCGATAGATAGCAGGTGTCGAGCCTCATTAAAGCTCGATAGATAGCTATCTGTCGAGCAGCTGTCCAGCAGGTGTCCAGCTTTAGTAAACACATTTTCTTCACTTGTTTCTTGGTCCAATCTTCATAGCTTTAAAACTAGACTTGAACAACATGTTCTTTGAAGTATTAAGCACATCCTAGATCTACCCAAATACAAGTAAAGTGCGTTTTCTCAAAGAATTAGCCAACTACATAAAATATGTCCTTAATAAGGCTAATCCCTTCTCTCCCTCTAAAGGCTTACCCTCTGTAAGGAGAAAAGAGAATTCATATTGGGCACAAGCCATTCAGGTCCATTCCCTCAGAATGGGTAATTTGCACAGTAGGATCATCCTGTGAAGTTACTCATGTTGAGGAAGTGATTTCTCTCATTGGCCTCACCCCATAGCATAATTAAACAAGGCAAACTGATCTTTCATTCTTCAATATTTCTCACTTATTGTCGTTACTCTTCATCTCGTCTCTGTAACCTCACTCAAAAATGTGTTTTCTTTCTCTGTTCTGACTAAGGATTTTTTCGCTTGTCTTGCCTTAACAGTAACTCATATTTTCCTTTATTATTTTATCATATTTGTCTACCGTGGCTCCTTTGTAGCAACTGCATTTGCCGTGGGCACGTGATTGAAGTTTCAGCAGACGAGGCATAGTGTTTGCGCACAAGTCTGTTCAGGGTGGGCCACAACTGGACTAGTCCTAACTCTCCTATCTAGAACACTCGGCCCACGATACGGTAGGAGATTGTTTCTTTTGTTCGCTTTTTATTTTATTTTATTTATTGAATTTATTCATTTTATAGATAGGTTAAAATTTCTATATGCATGATTATGCTAGCTGTATCATTTATTTTTATTTTATATGTTATTGACATCAATATTGTGGATTTAGTTAGTTGCAATTTTTGCTTGATACTTTCTTATGTATAGTCCAGCTTTTCTAAAAGCAAAATTTGCTGCCAATTTAAAATTGGATAATAGAAAAAAAAAATTCAATAAATTAGATCCATCAGTCCAATTCCAATGTAAGTCTCTCTTTGCTTAACTTAAATTTGTTTTTCATATATTTAATGTTTAGAAATTTGGAATATCCTTTTTCCTTAAAAATATGTTTTGTTCTTAATTAAGGAATTGATATTTCTATTTAATTTTTTTTTTGGTTGTTTGTAATTATTAAATTAATTTTTTTTCATGTGTGTGTGTTGTGCTTTTTGCCTTCAATTTTTATTATCTTTTTCTTCTAAAAATGTTTTAAATATTTGTTAATGCTTATATATTTCGATAGTTTTTAAAGCACAATACAGGTACACAACTAAAGACATTACTAAAGTTATATAATTTAAGGTGTTAGATTATATATATATATATATATATATATATATATATATATATATATATATATATATATATATATATATATAGTTATGTTAGATAAAAATTATGAAATGGTGTAATAATGATTCATTCAGTTCACATAAAAAAATGATTCATTTAGTTATAGTTTCTTTAAAAAAAAATATAGAACAAATTAATGACTAAAACCATGCAACGCACCGGACTTTTACCAAATTGCAGATTTTTTTTAGATTTTTAGATTTTAAAAATATATATAATTTTTCTTCTCCTATTATTTCTAAGTTGATAAAATTCTTAATTTGATTACAATCCAAATTCTTCATCTCATACATTTAATCCTTATTTTTGCGTGCTGTATTATAAAAAAAGCAGTTTTAACAAAACATGCAACTTACGTTCAAAAATAAGTGTTTTAACATAACATGCAACCTACATTCAACAAAACATAAAATTTTAAAAGGAGATTAAATTTAGTTGGCTTTCTTCTTTGAGAAGTAAATTTAGTTTGTTGGTGTCATACAACTATAACCTACAATTGTGTCTATCTAAATATTATCTGTAGGGTCATTGGGCCCAAGAATTTATGTAGGATGGCCCAAGAATATCTTTTAAGCTAAAGACCCAATTCGAGGACATCAAATGGTCCGAGGGTGTATGAATGTTAACTCATAAGAAAACACTAGGTAAAGAAGTGATAATGTCTAAATAAATATGTCCGAGGAAGATTATGTCCGAGGAAGATTATGTCCTCGGCTAGGTGAAGCCGAGGTAGGAGAAGGGTTGTTTGATATCCACAAGCTATGTTCTAGAGATTCCTATAGGTTAGGGAAGACACAGTACACGTGGAGGATAAGAAGAAGGGCGGTGAAATATCTAAGATAAAGCTGTTACCACCGCTTTCGCATTGAATGCTCTGCAATTGATATTCTGGCCGCATAAATGGAGAAGTGAGACCTGAACATCAGGTTTGAAACTTGGCCCCTATCTCTAGAGACTTCAGGGAATATAGATGGGACAAGTATCTAAACCAACGGTCCAACACCATGAGGTGGAGGTTGAAAAAGGGAAGAAGGAGGGAGTATAAAAGAGAGAAGGGACCTTCGTTAGAAGGGAGAGATTTTTTGGAAGAAGAAAAGAAAAAGTACATTGTAAACCTAACTATCCACAATTGTAATCTATCTTGAGAAGCAGTAATATAAATTATCCTCAGATTGTGTCCGAGGAGCAGTTTTCATTCGTTTCCACATAAACGACTCCTTGTCAGTACCATTGTGACCAAAGCCCATCATTCTTTGTTATTTAAACATCATTAGAACCTAGATTCTAAGCCCACTCTTTACAAATTTTATTGTAAAAAGGCTTTTCAGGCCCATTCCTTTCTAATTGTAGATCCGGGCTCGAATTGTGTCCTTACATTATCAATAAAGCCTAAAATAATAGGATTGAAAGAAAAAAAAATTCAAACCATAAAATATTAAAATGTGTAGTTGTGTACTTAGAAGTATAGCTAATCCCATGAATTAAAAATAAAATAAAATTCTTTGGGAGGATATACACACGGGAGGAGTTAATAATAAATTAGTTATCTACTTTTTTTCAAATATATATTATTTTTATTTATTTTTTTTTTGGATAAATATCAAATTTTTGGATAACCAAAAAAAAAAACCTAATAACGTTAACAACTTGATATTAAGAAAAAAATTGTAATTAACATTAACAACTTGATTTTTATGGTATTTGATTTTAAATAAATTTATTCTCTTTTTTTTTTTTGCTTATAACAACTTCTTCACAACTTAAAATTATTATTTTAAATAGAAACAACATCTTAACAATTTTTTTTTTGGGTTGAAGTTTACCATGGTTGAAATTTTGTTTGTTGGATAAGTATAGGAATAATTATGGATAACAGTTTTATTATATCATGACTCTCATCTTTAGATTTTTAGGTCACTATAAATAATAAAGCCAGATTCATAGTTTATTTCATTAATATTTTGAACATCCAAGTATCTATCATTTTTTAGGGTTATTTGTTATTGGTTTTTCTCTCAAATTCAGTCCCTCTTCACTTCAAAAAAAAAACTTCCCAATTATTATTATTATTATTATTATTATTATTATTATTATTTAGTGAGTTTTATTATTATTCTTGTTGTTTTTTATTTTTTTTTCAGGGAGTTTCATTGAGGTTCTGAAGCACTTGATCAAAAGTTTTTCTCAAAAAAAATTCTTGAAGTTTATATTTACAAATTTTGTTTTGATAGGGTGAAATTTGGTGCCTCCCCCCCTCACTTTCAAAGATAAAAATTCAATTCTTACCTAAGTTTATCTACTTTTATTTTTTAATGTTTAGTAATTTGGGTTGCTCATAATACTTAACTATTACATTGAGGTTACCGCTCAAATATGCTTTCAATTATTTTTTTTAATTATTGAATTCAAGGTTTTTCATTTAAATATGCACTTGAGTTTTAATTATGCAAATTCCTTTTATATTTTTAAGGCGTCTCCTTTTATATTAGTTGCATAAACATGTACCATATTCCATTCAATTAATTTTGGACTTATATATGATTTTTTAATTATAAAAACTTAATCTTACACAATATGTATTCATTATATAACTTAAAGTTACTTCGTTTAAAAAAAATATATAGTAAAAGATTACTTTAGTTTTATTATCTATGTAATTTTAATTAATATAAAAATAATTTTTTTATTTTTATTAATTTACACATAATTTTTTATTAAATCGTGCATCACATGGGCATAATACTAGTGTGTGTGTGTGCATTAATATATATATATATATATATATATATATATATATATATATATATATATATATATATATATATATATTTTGGATATATTGAACTTAATCCCTAGAAAAAATTTCATGACTTTGCCACTAACCGTAAGATTTGGTTGTGGGGCTTAAGGATTGTGTGTGTTATGTGAAGGGATGATTTGTGAAGTTTATATAGGCATAAACAAAAAACAATGAAGAATTTGACCATAAGGTCTTGGATCCTAATTGAATACTTTAAGACGTGACTCACGCAGCACCGAATTGCCACCCCTTTTTACATAAGAATGATTGTTGATGTTCATTTAAAAAGGGAAATTGTTGTTGAATCATAATTTTCTGGCCAGTAATATATGTTTTTCCTTGATACTTAAGTTTTGTGTATTTCGATTAAAAACGAGAAATAATGTATTCTTACAGTCTCAACTTTCAAGTATCTGCATATACTATGCATAGGTATGGCTAGCCACCCATGATAGTTATATATTATATTGTAAAAAGAAAGTAATATTATGATGTGGGTAGCTTTGATTTCCAACTGGTGGTTAACAGGGATTGAGCTTCTTCTAGATCTAAAAGAGCTTATTTCCTGTTTGGGATTTGGTGGGTCAAACTGTGCCTTTACTCGAAACCTTGGCCAACTTCAAGAGTGCGGTCTAAGTTGTACCAATGCACAATTTGCCATGTGCACAAACATATCATATCACAAGACGTATGCTTCTTCCACCACCTCAAACCAAGGAGTAGGTTTTAACCTCGACTTCACAAATTCGCATACAAAAAGTCAACTTGTGCATATCCAATTCCCAAACGATAAATAAAACAAGTCAACTTTATACTGATGAGTATATATATATATATATAAGAAAAAAAAATGTTTAGCAAAAAAATATATATATAAGGAAAAAAAATGTTATAGATCTAGAAGAAGCTCGATCTCTGTTAACCACCAGTTGGAAATCAAAGCTTGCCACATCATAATATTACTTTCTTTTTACAATATAATATATAATGATTATGGGTGACTAGTCATATCTATGCATAGTGTGTGTTTATATATTATTTTTATAACAAATTTCAAATGATTGGTTGTTATTAGCTATTGCGAGTAGACAAAAAATAAGACCTTGGCTGAGAAGAAAAATCTGTTGAAGTAGGCTGAAACAGCAGCTGCAAGGGGTAAGGATGTTGATGCTTTTCTTAAGTTAAAATTTGAAATACATGATTTGCTTTGGTTGGAAGAGAAGTTGTGGCAGCAGAGAAGCCATGATCACTGGATGCTTTCGGGGGACAGTAACTCTAAGTTTTTTAACCATTGGGTAACACAGCGGTTCCGTAAAAACAAGATTTCTGAGCTTTGGAATTCATATGGGGTGTTAGTGTCAGGGGATAGTAATGTTTCTTCCATGGTGGTGGAGTATCATTCAAAACTTTTTACTACCTTTGAGCCATGTAATATTGAAGAAGTTGTGTAATTTACAAAGAGGGTTGTGACAGATGAAATGAACACAAATCTGATTGGGAATTTTTCAAAGGATGAGGTAACGATAGCTCTCAAACAGATGGCTCCTTTGAAAACCCCCGGACTCGACGGCATGCCTCCCATTTTTTTCCAACATTATTGGGAAAGCATAGGAGATGATGTAGCTACTGCTGTTCTTTTCTGCCTAAATTCCAATAAACTTGTTCCAAGTTTGAATCACACTTTCGTTAGTTTTATTCCAAAAGTTAAGAGTCTTGAACTTGTCTTTGAATTCCGCCCTATTGCTCTTTGTAATATTTTATATAAGTGTGTCAAAAGTGTTAGCAAATAGGTTGTGAGTCTTAAAGCGCCTTCTAGTCGGATAAAGTAATATCAGACAATATCTTTGTGGCTTTCGAGACTCTCCACCATATGAAAATGAAGAAAATAGGGAAGGTGGGGCCTATGGTCCTGAAATTGGACATGAACAAGGCCTATGACAAATTGGAGTGGATTTTTCTCCAACAGATTATGGAGAAAATGGGCTTTCATCCTACATGGGTGGGTTGGATTATGCAATGCATTCGATCAGTTTTTTTATTCCATTTTGGTTAATGGAGAGCCTAAAGGACACATAGTCCCAATGAGAGGGATTCGTCAGGGAGACCCCTTCTCCCCCTACTTATTTCTTCTATGCTCAGAAGGGTTGAATGGGCTGATTGAGAAAACAGTGGTAGGTAATGATATTGAGGGTGTTGCTCTTTGTAGAAATGGCCCAAAAATATCTCACCTTTTTTTTTGTGTGCAGATGATAGCTTGTTATTACTTAATTTGCCGTGCACGTGTAGAAGATGTCAGGAAAATTCAGGAGGTCTTGGGCAAATATGAATGAGCTTCGGGTCAAAAAATAAATTCTAACAAGACCACTCTTTTTTTGAGTCAGAATGTTCTCGGATCAGCTAAGGAGACTATAAAAAATTTGTTGGGGGTCCTCCCGAAAATCAAAGAGTATGAGAAATATTTGGGCTTACCAGCAGTGGTTGGAAGGAATAAAAAGGCGAGTCTAAATTATATTAAGGATATAGTTGGGGGGAAGTTGCAAGGATGGAAGGAAAAAAAATGCTTTCTCAAGCAAGTAAAGAAGTTTTATTAAAGGCAGTGGTTCAAGCAATTCTCACCTTTGCCATGAGTTATTTCCAGTTACCTATTGGTCTTTGTCAAGATATCGAAATGCTTATTCATAAGTTTTGGTGGGACTAAAGGGGTGATAGGAGAAAAATTCATTGGAATAAATGAGAGGTTTTGTGCCAATGGAAGGTGGTTTAGGCTTCAAAGATCTTTGCAAGTTCAATGAAGCTATGTTGGCAAAATAGGTTTGACGGTTGATTCGTGATACGAGTCTCTATTTTATAGGGTGTTCAAGGCAAAGTATCTGCATATACCATGCATAGGTATGGCTAGCCACCCATGATGGTTATATATTGTATTTTAAAAATAAAGTAATATTATGATGTGGCTAGCTTGGATTTCCAACTGGTGGTTAACAGGGATCGAGCTTCTTCTAGATCTAAACGAGCTCATTTCCTGTTTGGGGTTTAGTGGGTCAAACTGTGCCT
Source organism: Castanea sativa (assembly GCF_040712315.1). Classification (NCBI taxonomy): domain Eukaryota; kingdom Viridiplantae; phylum Streptophyta; class Magnoliopsida; order Fagales; family Fagaceae; genus Castanea; species Castanea sativa. The sequence goes on along the minus strand of NC_134015.1, from coordinate 43,716,063 downwards.
TTACTTGAACCCTTGGCCAACTTCAAGAGTGCAGTCTGAGCTGTACCAATGCACAATTTGCCATGTGCACAAACATATCATATCACAAGAGGTACTCTTCTTCTACCACCTCAAACCAAGGAGTAGGTTTTAACCTCAACTTCACAAATTCGCATACAAAAAGTCAACTTGTGCATATCCAATTCCCAAACGATAAATAAAACAAGTCAACTTTTTTTTTTTGATGAACAACAAGTCAACTTTATATATATAGACACATGAGTGTATATATATATATATATATAAAAGAAAAAAAATGTTATAAATCTAGAAGAAGCTCGACCCTTGTTAACCACCGGTTGGAAATCAAAGCTAGCCACATCATAATAATTTTAAATTAAAACTAATAATAACTTACCATTTTAAATTTTTTATAAAAGTGTTGTGATAATATTTTGAACATATCAATGTCTTATATATAATTACACCACACAATAATTTGTTATTAGATTCATATTTTAAAAATTCTCCCGTTAGATTATATATTCTATACGTTCTTAACATGTATATCAATATTCATGCCAATCAGTTGTTATTTACCATTCAACTCCTAAATTATCTTTTATTAATTATTTTAAACTACAAAAACTTGAATTTTAAACAATCGATTGATGACATAACTATTGATATTTAATCATCTTGAAATTTTGCAAATATAGAGAATGCATGAAGATAATATAATTCAATAATGAATTTATTAAAATTCGTATTCAATTAAAAAAATATTAAATAATGTAACATTATTTAAAATTACACCATAGGTATCTTGAGTCCATCCCATATATCTCTATTTTATTCATTTATTCTGTCATAGTCCCAATGCTTCACTCCTTACGTCATATTGGTCTGCTATGTCTGGACAGGTGAGCTAATTAATTTAATTGTTCATTATTTGTGTACCTTGTAAATCCTATACCTATCAAACTTATGAGAAAACTCTAGTTACAGTTGTTTAGTTGTTATAATTAAAGTTTTGTAATTAAATTTAAACACATAATTCATACTTTAAAGGATAATTAAATTTAATAAATCAATGTGTTTGAATTAAATTAAAAGACTTAAACAACACCACTTAAAGAACTCTATTTAGGTTTTACTACCACTAATATTATATTGATGTAAAAAATTTCTCTTTCACGCCCTAATAATCCTTATCTTAGTCTTTCTTCACGTCCATGGCTCCAAACCCAAAACCATAAACACACAGAAGTTGAACTTTGAAGCCTCATGCAAACAACATGAAAATATCCAATTACTTTCTTCTTCTTCCTCTCCCTCTCACTCTGATTATCTTCTTCCTTGTCTTCTCTCTCCAACCCAACACCGTTACCAATCCACCAACGCCGAAAAACCCGACTTATAGCTCCGGGGACCTCAAAATCCGACCTGGATACGGCTCCTACGAATTCTACATACAACACCAACTCAACAAGACCCTTAACCCCAAACTCAGAAAAATATGGACAACCAGTGATTGGGAACGAAAAGTTCGAGTCTTTGCGAAATTCTTCCAACTTTTAAAGCAACGGCAACTCCTCCATAACCATTCCAAAGCGCTTTCTATTGGGGCCCGTGTCGGCCAGGAGGTTGAAGCCTTGAGACGTGTCGGCGTGTCTGACTCTGTGGGGATCGACTTGGTGCCGTGTCCTCCGCTTGTGATCAAAGGAGACTTTCACAACCAGCCTTTCGACAATGACACCTTCGACTTTGAGTTCTCAAACGTGTTTGATCACGCGCTGTACCCGCAAAAGTTCGTGGCCGAGATCGAACGGACGTTAAAGCCTGATGGGGTGTGTGTGTTACACGTGGCGTTGTCTGGGCGGCCGGATAAGTACTCTGCCAATGATCTTTTTAGTGTGAAACCATTGATGGAGATGTTCAAGGGGTCCAAGCTTGTTCATATTCGGAAAGTAGATGGGTTCGGGTTGGATACAGAGGTCGTGTTTCAAAAAAAGAAAATTATCAAACCATCCTCATCGTGAAAATACATCTCATGTATTTGATATACGTACAAGACATTACTTCTTTTGTACAATATGTGACCGTCACTTGATTACAATCACTTTTACATATTATGAGAGAAAAGATATATAAATCGATGAGTAAGATAATTATTATTTGACATTAGTAATTACATTCTTAGTTGATTATATCTTGAAACATTATAATTTTTTAAGAAGATAATTCATAAGTTTTGTGTATTTTTTTGTATAAAATATTTTTTTTCTTTAAGAAATTATTTCTTTTAAAAGACTTAAAAATAATAATTCGATGGCTACAACAATACAAGAGAATTTTTTTTTTATTTTTTTATTTGGATGACTTTATTACTAGGAACACTATACCAATTAAGGTACAAAACCCTTTGCACACCTTTAATAAAATCTCGTGTAGGACAACCAAAATTGTGATAAAATCTCATGTATGATCACCAAAATTGTGATGGTAAATGATGGAAGGTATATTCTTCACTAGGAGAAAAAATAAATATATTAATTATTAATCAAGTTTTTATTGTTATTGCTGTTGCTTATTTGATTTTTCTAAAACATTTAAATTTTAGATTCATTTACCTCTCAAATCCAAAATTTGAATTAATGTCTATTTAAGAGAAAACTATTTTATGTAGGAGCTATGCATGCACTTTGCCACTCACAACATGTGGTGTGGGCTCACAAGTGTTTGAATTTATATATATATATTGAAAGAGGAGAATATTTTTCATGTAATGGATATATGCATTCTTACATACTATTGTGAGAGAAAAATTGCAGATATCCAATACATGATATAAATATAATTATTACTGTGAGAGGTTTTTCTAGTATCGCTCTCTAAGATACTTATATCTTTTTTTTTTTTTTTATACAAGATAGAATTTCTACTCTAGCCCAATTTAAGTATATATGTGTGTGAAACTCTCTTCTAGAGACTTGAATCTCAACCCTTGCCCCCCACACCCTACAAACATTTATACTTGTTACACCCTACAAACATTTATACTTGTTCAAGAGTAGGCTTTATCCATTAATTCTTGAAGAATACCCCAACTAATATCCTATAATGCAGGATGAGAATGATTAATGATTAATAATGTTGGTGAGCTGTGTCCAACAATAGCATCGCAATCCTTGGCTTTCTTCTAATTTTAATTCATACATTAACTATATTATATACAAAAGATGCAATTAATTGTGACCTATCAAAGGAAAGAGTAAGCTGGGATCATTTTAAATGTGGCCCAATGCATGAATCATGATACTATAATAATAATAATTAATAAGATAATAATGAGAGTATACGTTAGGTGAAATATACGTAAAGATAAAGAGGAATGAAGGATACTCTCAAACCCATAAAATCAACTGATTAAGACTTTATGGGACAAAAAGAAACCTCGTGATACTATCATCAAGCATCAATATACTAAAGCGTATAAAAAAGGCAAACGATCTAGGGAGAAAGATTGCCGATTTGACCAAAGAATAATTTGATTATCTATCATGATTGTAAACCTCTTTTTACTTATACCAGAATCCAGAATTTTCTTGTACATGTTGATGCCTGGAACCAAGATGGAATATGCTAAACCGTGCAGGTTCAATTCAGTATCCTTGCGCTTACCAGAGATTAATTTTCAAGCAATAGGAACCGACCCCATTGCTGACTCTATAACCACAAAGCCAATACCCAATTATATGTTAAAGAGAAATAGTTGAATATAGAATAATACACCCACAACTTATAACTCATAGTTGAATATGGGCAAGTTAGGACAAAAGTTGTGAGTTTTGTTGTGATACAAGCATTATTCCATAGTCAACTATTTCTCATTTAAGGGGAGGGTACTAAATTTAATATGGCGTAAATGTACTTTTAGTCCCTACATTTTGATGTTTTTTTCATTTTAGCCCCTACATTTTATTTTTACCACTTTTAGTTCCTAATTCAATTAACGCGTTCCATTTTGGTCCTTTCCGTCAATCAACCGACGGAAATAGCTGAGGTGGATACCGGAAGACTTAAAATATTATAAAAAATGTCATGTCACCATGACACATCAGCATATAAATTTTAAAAAATAATTTATTAATTTTAACTAAATAATAAAAATAAAAATAGAATTAAAAACTAAAATTTACAGAAATAAAACAGAATTTAAAAAATAATCTCAAACTCAAACTCTATTCTCTCATCTCAACCAACCCAAACAAAATTTATCATTACTGAGCTCTACCAAAAAAAAAACCTTTCAAATAGTGTACTTACTTTTCCTTAAGTGAGCTCTCTCTAAAATCATGATCTGATTTTAGAGAGAGCTCTACCGTAAAAAATAAAATAAAATAAAATAAAATGAGTTTAGGGAGAGAGAGAGAGAGAGAGAGAGGGAGAGAATGAGTAGGTGAGCATTGTATGTGTAGATCGGCGGTGGCTGAGCATTGTGGTGGTCCGTGGAGGTCGATGGTGGTGGGTCCGTGGGCTGAGCTAGATCGGCAATGGTTGAGCATTGTGGTGGGTCCGTGGAAGTGGGTGCTGGTGGGTCCGTGGGCTGAGCGTGGTTGGGTCCTTGTAAATCGGTTTGGAGCAAATCTAGAGGAAGGGGGCCGACGGTGGGAGCAGATCTAGAGAATGGAACTTGATCTTGGCCTCCGTCTCAGCCACCGTCTCGGCCACAATGGAGCTCGTTGATCTCGGCCTTCATCCCGATCTTGGCCACAATGGAGCTTGCCAATCTCGGCCACCGTCTTGGTGTGGGTTTCTTGACTGATCGGTGGGTTTGGTGACTTTTTCGGTGGTAGTGGTGGTCACGTTCTGGAATTTTTGTGGGTTTTTGAGCTGAAGTTCATGTTATGAAGAAATGTTTTTGATTGGCGAGGTGGTGGTGACTTGATTGTGTCGGTCATTGGTGGTGGGATTTGGGTTTGATTGTGTTGGTTTGGGTTTGATTGTGTTGATTTGAGTTTGTTGTGATTGGTTTCTTGATCTGGGTTTAATCTAGGTTGGTTTGTTAACTGGATTTATGGGTTTGATTTGCTGAGAATTCGTGTTGATTGTGTTGGGTTTTTTCTTTCTGTTTTCATTTATGTCCTAGTGATCTAGGTTTGAGTTCTTGGGTTGCTGGGTTTGTGTTCTTAGGATGGGTTTGAGTTCTTGGTTGCTATGTTTGATTTGGGAAGAATATGAATAACAAGTTGTAAAATGAAGAACCGGAGAACATGAAGAATAATTTTGAATTTTAGTCTTTAATTCTGTTTTTATTTTTATTATTTAGTTAGAATTAATTTTTTAAATTTATATGCTGATGTGTCATGGTGATGTGGCATTTTTATAATATTTTAATTCTTCCGGCAACCACATCAGCTATTTTCGTCGGTTGACTGACGGAAATAACTAAAATGGAACGCATTAATTGAATTAAGGACTAAAAGTGGTAAAATTAAAATGTAAGGACTAAAATGGAAAAATGCCAAAATGTAGAGACTAAAAGTGCATTTACGCCATTTAATATTACATATCCACCCTAACCTTGTCTTCATACTTATAGTAATTTTGATTATACTAAACTCTATTGCTCATAACTCGCCACGTTGACAAATTGTAACAAAGTTTGTGGGGTTTGTTGTGGTATTTTCAACAAAAATGGCCAAATAACACAGTTTGGCCAAATATTTTGGAAAATACCATTGTTTGCGAAATTTTTAAGAGATTACCACTATTTTAAAACTCAAGTCCATAATGATAAAACTCAAGTTATGCATCTAACTCGAGTTCACATAAATTGAGTTCCTTGTTTCTTGTTAAACTTAATGAACCAAAAGAAGCCAAGCTGGTTAGTTGCTTATTAAACTTGATGTACGTCTTTCTTCATCTTATATTTCGGGAGTTAATCAACGAAAAAAAAATATGAAAAGAAGAAATCTCAAGCAAACCATAAAAAAGAGAAATTTAGAGAAAGCAAATATCTGTGGCATGAGTTGAGAGAAAAACCAAAGCCACAAACCAGACCTCTGATTCGTATAAGAGCATCCACATTAGTTGGTGGATAATCATGTATAATGCAAAAATTTCTCAATTTTACACATTTTGAGCAAAAAATCCCCTACATCAGTGGAGCTAAAATTAGGTAAAATCGTGTAAAACCATCCACGAGCTACAGTACCGTGTATATTTACACAGCTACTGTAGCTCGTTTATACAATATTTTATCATTTCTCCTTCGCTCCTTTTTTTCTCTCTCTGATCCGTGCTCAACAGACTCCATTCTCTCATCTTTTTCTCAACACAGAATATATACAGAGATATACTTTGCTCAAAAAAAAAAACACAGACATACACAAACAAACACAGATCGGTGCTTGACTGGTCGGAGCTCGTGGGTCTTGCTATGGATCGGAGCTCGCGGACGCTGGATTGGAGCTTGCGGATCGCCGATCGAAGCTCACGGATCGCCAATCGGAGCTCGCAGATCGCGGATTGTGATCGGAGCTCGCGGATCGCCGATCGGAGCTCGCAAATCGCCGATCGGAGCTCGCGAATTGCGATCGGAGCTCGCAGATCGTGATCGGACTCGCGGATGGTGATCTGAGCTCGTGATCGAAGAAGGAGTTGATCGAGAGGGAGAGGGAGAGTTGATCGAGAGGTAGAGGGAGTTGATCGAGAGGGAGAGGGAGAGTTGATCGAGTGGCAGAGGGAGAGGGAGAGTTTGAGAGATGGGTATAGAGAGAGAGAGAGAGAGAGAGCAAAAGTCAGAAATGAGTTGGGAGAGAGAGAGCGCAGTAATTTAAGAGGTAGTTGGGAAAATAATAAAATATTAAAGAAAATTGATTATTTAATTAAAAATGGTGGTAGGATAGATGAACTGATGTGGGTGTTTTGTAAAATTTAATGTGTAAAATAGAAAAAGTGAATTTTTAGTATAAAAGTAGATGTGTAAAATGAAAGAGCTGATGTGAATGCTCTAATAGTTAAAATAACCATCTCCTCCCGTCCTTGCAATCATCCTCTTTTTTTTCTTTTTTCTTTTTTCTTTTTTCATACGAACTCACGGTCTGCTTTCCTATGTCTCAAGGAAGATCTCAACAACTCTGTACAAATCTCACTAGCTCACTGCCTCTCTCTTCTTCAAACAGTACTTTTTGTGTTTTTCAAAATCTCAGTTTTGTCTTTGACTTGGTCTCCCCCTGCCTTCTTTTTCTCCCTAATCCTAATTTGTTTTTAACACTTCAGCCAAATGCAGCACTTGACTCTATGGCTCAATGGAACTCAAGTTCTATAAATCAAATTTCATGTGACATTTTTAATTCTAAATTTCAGATAACCGGGCACCACCATGGCGCATTTTTTACGAAACTCGAGTTTTAAAACAGTAGTATTCTCTTAAATATTTTGCGAACAGTGGTATATTGCCTTATTTTTTTTATACAAGATAGAATTTTACTTTAGCCTAATCTAAATGTATATGTATGTGAAACCCCTCTGGAGACTTGAACCCCAACTTTAGCCTCGTATTTTGATAAATGGTGTTATTTTGACCATTTTGCCATGGTATTCATATTCAACTATTTCTCTTTACATTTCAGGCAAAGGGTACTAAATTTGGTATTCCATATCCACCCTACCTTCATACTTTGAGTGTATTTGAATATCGTCTATTTTGCTAAAATTGAAAAATTGTTGCTGAAAGCACTGTAGATAAAGGTCAAAGTTAGTTGAAATAGTACAGAAAGGCCCATAAATAGTGCAAAAAAGTACAGTAAAACCCATGAATAGTAGCAAAAATAAGCTGAATAATGAAATAATCTTAATTTTTAATCCTAACCCAAATGCACACTTAAAATAATTTTGATTATACTAAAACTTCATTACAAATAGATATAATTTTACTTCAGGCATCGCATAACAAGTATAACATAGAAACTAAAATTTTTTACCCTCTAAAAATTTATCAATGACCAAATTGCTTATTCATTCGTGATGGATGTTGAAGCTGTGGCTCCATTTAGTTCATGGAAAATGAACTTGGAGAGAATGCCTGTGTGATGACATTTGGATGGGGTTTATATAGCTTTTGTTTCAATGTGGGCATGCTAAATTCTCTTATTGGCTTAAATTGAATGACATGCAAGGGATAGAAAAATAGTTATTATGGGGAAAAAAGATGATGAAGAAGAAGAAAATAAATTCAATCCTTTCAAATTTTCAATTCCTTCCATTATGTATTGTATCATATTATCAGTCAAAATTCTTATCAAAATCCAATCACTGAACACAAACTCAAAATTTTTGAAATTGATTATTAAACAAAAAACCGGCAGATATGCTTAATGCCTCTGCTTCTCAACAGTACATAGAGACATGCGCAGCCTACAGTGAATAAGGACCAAAATTTTAGCTCCTGGACACACAAAAAAAAAACATTCAAACAAGAGAGCAATTACGGGTCAGCCAGACTGTCCGGAACAAAATCAACAGGCTGGCTTTCAGTGTCTTCCAGTTGCAACTGCGATGCTGTTAGTTTAGCCTTCTTGAAGCTGCGCGAACTTCTAAAGATTGTACCAAGGTCCATATCTTTTGCAACTGAAGAGCTGCCCCATGGATCACAAATATATTAAAGATTTTTTGAGATAATGATGGGAACAAAATATACATAACAAAGAAATAATGTTTATGAGGATGTAGCCTTTAAATTGACAAATTCTAAATGTCAAAAAAGCTAGCTGACAGTAAACACACACATGGAACAATTTCCGTACAGCTCCTTAGGTGCAGTATATCAGGTTCCTTAATTAAATTCAAGCACATGGTTGCATTGACTAATAAAACACAACCAGCATTACAATGACAATTAAATTCAATACAGCTATGTGTTTGAATTGATTGGAAAACCTTATGTGGTGCACGCAAGGAACCACCTTCCCCCCCCCCCCCCCCCCCCACACACACACACACACACACACACACACACACACACACATATGAGAGAGGGAGAGAGAGAGCTTACCATGAATTCATGATGCTTCTTCCACCACTGTTATTTCTTTTCGAGTCATTAGATCCTAAGGCAATTTTGATTCAAATAGAAAAATTAGCTCCAATAAGCTCAGACCAAAGTTGTCAGAAAGAAAGTAACAGAGAAAATGAGGATGATGCCATTCATGATTATGTTATAGATCCTTAAGGAAATTGCCATCCAGTTTATACTAAAAGAAAAAAAATAAGAGATACTGCAACTTGTGGATGACATTAATACTTCAACTTGTGGATGACATTAATACTTAAAGTAAGAGATATGTTACCTCGTAAAAAAAAATATATATATATATATATATATATATATTATAATCAAGGGTGTTGGGTTCGTTGTAATGTGCTCTTGATGTGATGCACATTATGATGATGTCACATTAAAGCTTTTGGTTTACTTTAATTTTTCTAACATTACCATAATTTAAAATACAAAATATATCACGTCATCTGAATCTCATCACCTTTCTAAACAAAGAAATGTTGTATTATTGTATTGATATTACATTAATGTAAGATTACAATAATGTAATATTATGGCGTAATGTAACATTACGGCAAACCAAACACCCCGTCAGTGCTGAACACACATAGGAGGTTTCAACTTTCAAGCATTTCTTAAGGTAATTGCCATCTAGTTTATAAAAGATAAGTAATATGTTTGCCTCAAGGCCTAAACACTGTAATTATACCTTCTCATATGCTGTCCACCTAGATGATATCTGAATCAGGTCAACATGGATCATTCAAGTTTTCTTGCCATGAGACAATCAAAGTTACAGCCAAACACATTTAAAATATTTAACATTTGAAAAGAACAAAAACAATGAATCTGACTTGTCCACTTATCTCAAAAAGATGCAAGAGAAAATAGAATGCAATGTACAAGGAAAAATAATTTCCTAAATCCTGATACAATTAACAATGTTGGGTGCTAAAATTTCAGACAGAAATTGAATTACCATTTCGTGGTGAGTTGAGTTTTGCGTTGCTTTCCCCATCTGAGAAGTCAGATGAAAATGAATTATCTGACGGTGTTCTGGTGCTGGCATTTGAATTGTCAACTCCATCTTCGTCTTCAGAGGACCCACTACTATCATCTTTGAAGATTGCTCCCAATTTAGTTAGCAAGCTCTTATCATGTTGTGAGCTATTTACGACTTCCCCAGTTTCATTAACAAAAGCTTTTCTAACACCCTGGCCTGCACCTGATTTGTTCTCATTAAACAATTTATTTTGGTGAACTAGATTCTTAGAATTTCCCAAGTTAGACTTTGATACAGCTAAAGCTTCACTTTTTCTCTCCGAATTAATTCTGGTCTCAGAAGCATTGAGAGTGCCAGGCCTTGTTACTTCTTTAGGAATGGAAGTGAACGTATCAGACATACTAGATTGAGGAGCTGTTTTGCCACTTCTAGAAGCTTTCGGAAGCTTCTTTTCAGGGTGAAGCATGCGCTCGGCGCCTTTATCTTTAACTGGCCTTTCCTTATAGTTGCTTTCAGTTGTATGTAATGGAACTTGGGAAGACTTGCCAGTTCCAGAGTCACTTCTAGAAGCTTTTGGAACCTTCTCTTCAGGAGGAAGAATTTGCTCAGAATTTTCATCTTCAACTGGCCTTCCCTTAGAATTGCCTTCAGTTGTATGTAATGGAACTTGAGAAGACTTGTCAGTCACACAATTCGTTTGAGCATGAAGAGGATCAATTTCAACCACTGAATCTCTCTCGTGCTTCAAATTTGATTCATTACTTTTATTCTTGGTACTTGTTTTTGTTGACTTAGTTTTCTTTGTCGATTTGGATGAAGCTTGCACCTCCCTTTGATTATCAGCTGAATGTGTTAGATCCTTATGACCAACATCTTGGTCTTTTGTTTGCAAATCCAGGAGGTTCTCTGCAGTAGCACTTTGTTTCTTCTTAGATTTCTTACTCATTTTCCTATCCATATTCTCTGCAATTGCTTGAGTTTTGCTGATTTGCTTTGAGGAGTCCATGTCATCTCCATTGACATCACCAGTTTCCCCGCCAGAAGCTTGCACCTCCATTTGATTATCAGCTGAAGGTGTTGGATCCTTATCACCAGCATCTTGATCTTTTGTTTTCAAATCCAGGAGGATCTTTGGAGTAGCCTTTTTTTTCTTCTTAGATTTCTTACTCATTTTCTCATCCACATTCTCTGCATTTGCTTGAGTTTTGCTGATTTTCTTTAAATGTTCCACCTCGTCTCCATTGACATCACCAGTTTCCCCACCAGAAGCTTGCACTTCCTTTTGATCGTCAGTGGAAGGTTTTGGATCCTTATGGACAACATCTTGATCTTTTGTTTGTAAATCCAGGAGGTTCTTTGCAGTGGCATTTTGTTTCCTTTTAGATTTCTTACTCATTTTCTCATCCTTCTCTGCATCTGCTTGAGTGTTGCTGATTTGCTTTGAGGATTCCACGTCATCTCCATTGACATCACCAGTTTCTCCACCAGAAGCCAAAAGGGATGTACTCAATGTTTTTACTTTTGATACTTCCTTCTCCTGAGATTGAGAGAAATTTCTTTCTTCTTTCTTAGTGTTGTTAGTGGAATTATCACTATTTACAGCTTTATCAGGCTCTGCCGAAGATATTTCATGTTCAGAACCTTTAACAAGCTCTGTACCTAATTTAATTGGTGTCCCCCCGACTGAATCCTCAGCTTTTCTCTTCTTCCTTTTTTTCTTACCAGATATACTATGCTCAACAATTCCAGTTCCATCTGACAATTTAGAAGTGACAATCACTTCTTTAGCATTCATGTCTGTTTCACCCCGACTAGATGGTTTGTCCTTTCCTGACAGCATCCCTTTAGGATCTCCGTCATGTGATGATTCTCTTTTCTCTTCAACTCTGTCAGTCTGATCAGTTTCACAATTGGCATTGTCATTAAGGATGCTATTCTCAGGCCTGGAAAGAATAGGGAGATTATTCAGCTCTTTGATGACAGAGGGATGGCCTTCAAAGTCAATAACACAACTGTCTTTTATATTTCTCCCTACTCCAACAGCAGCAGCTCCTTCAGTTGCATCACTTTTGCTTTTCACATTGCCAGCATCAGTGTCACACATGTCAAGATCTACAAAAGAACCGGCAGTATAATCAGCAAAAGATACTGATTTCTGAAAACCAACATGAGTGTCATGTATCATCAAAGGAAAAGGGCTGTTGGATGTGAATTTATGAAAAATGTAGCATTAGGGACGTGGCTATGTATCTATATATTCTAGTGAATTTATCTCAATAAACATATACAGGGAGCAGTATAATCAGCAAAAAGATGCTATGATTTCTGAAAACCAACACAAGTGTCATGTATCAGCAAAGGCAGGGGGTGCAGAAATGGCAAGTATGAGAGATGTAGCACAGGTAATGCGGCTATATATGTATATATCTTAGTGAACATATCACAGTAAACATATACAGGGTTTGCATGCATTAAAAACATAAATATAGAAAACTGAAAGTATCATAAAAACAATAAAAATGTATGAGTTTCTTGCCATTAATGACAGCACCCTTATAACAATGCACATTTTTTGAGGTTAATAGAGGTGTTTTCTTTTATAATTTAAGAAATAATTTCTGACATGCCAATTTTCACAAGTGTTGTACAAATTAAACAGACGTCTTCAACAAACTTGAACTAAAATTAAACAAAAGCAAGATTATATTAAATCACATATGAATAAAACGGATGGGAATCACCTCGTGAAGAGGGTACTTTGTCATGTTGCCCCACTGCAAAGTCATACTGCTTCTCCTTCTCCTTCTCCTTCTCAGAGATTTCACAAAGTCCAGAAGTCATTGCACCCTGAACACACTCTCCAGTTACAGATGTTGAATCCTTCTGGTTAATTTCCACAGTGACCCTAGAATTTTCTTCCTTAGTATCTTTGGCAGAAGGAACAGCAGTGACTACTTGATTAAGGGAATCAGATTTCTTTTTCCTCTTCTTCTTTACCCTGCTTGAATCAGTTTCCAGAAAATGTACATTTTCCAAAGGTTCAGTGGCTAAACTGTCGACGGTCACATTTGTCTTCTGTTTGTCCACTAGTGAAGAGGGTAATTCATTATTTTCCCCCATTTCATGAACAGAATCACCCTGCTTTTCCTTCAAGGAAATTCCAGAGAGTTCAGAAGCTGTTACAGTTGCAAGCTGGACATCTTGTCCAGGAACAGATGCTGCACCAGGTTCTCCACCTGAATCCTTGTGATTAGGTCCCACCGTGACCTGAGAGTTCTCTTCTCTGACATCTTTTCCAGAAGAAGGAACTGCAGAAACTACCTGATTGAGAGTTTTTGAAGTTTTCTTTCTCCTCTTCTTATGCTTCCCACTGCTTGAACCAGTTTCTAATAAATGGGAATCCTCCACTGGTTCAGAAGATATACTGCCTAAGATGGTATTTGCCTTGGAGATCTCTTTAGTAGAATCACAAGTCAAAACTCTCTTTTCCTTCAAAGAATCATCATCTCCAATTTTCTTTTCAATGTTACGCTTTCTCTTTTTATGAGACCTAGATTGTGAAGCTTCTTCCAATGACTTGTTGCCTTGCACATCCACATCATTCTTAAATTTTTCAATCATGCCACCATGTTTTTCTGTAACTTCAGTTTCCTTGCTCAGATAATTCTTCCTCTCTATTGTAGAAACTGACCTCTTACTAATATTAGAAGATGAACTCCTGCAAGGTTCATCAGGAATACTTTTGTTTCCCATCCTCATATCAAATGAAACTTCTCTACCTGCATTATCTAAAGAGTATTCTGGGACTGCAATATCTTGTTGTGACGCATCTTTGCCAAATCCATGAACTGAAACGTTTTTTTCTTTTAAAGCTTTTACACCAAAATCACTTGAACCATACCGGTCACCTATACAAACATTCTCTTTCACATTCTGGTTGCTCCCAACCGGCACCAGTGGTGAACCATTAATATTGGATGGCCTTATGAGAGAACCATCATGAGGAAGATCAATCCTATCAAATGAAGTACTATTATTGGTGCCAAAACAGGCTAATATGTTGTTAGAACCGGGAATATGGGACTGTTGATTTTCACCATGCTCCATTGAATGAGAGGCATCAACACAAAGAAACCAATTCTTCTTGATTCCATCAAAAGCACTTTTCACAAACATGGAATCTGATAAGTGGTAAAAGTATCCTTTGCGCTTTACCTGCCAAAGTTAAAAGACTCTATCAACTGAATGAAATATGTTCAAAAAGCAAGATGTCAAAAAGTTTTTTCTGTGTGTTCAAGCAGCATACCTTTAGAGCATGAATTTGTATCTTCCCAGTGTTAGGAAAGCACAGTGGGTGCTCATAAAGAATTTTCTCTGCAAGTTGACAATATGTATAGGTCATTAGGAATGGAAAGTGAAAAGGTATAACTAGAGACATTTTAAGCACTAGTTGGTGGGAAATTAGAATTTTTTTTTTTTCCCTGGCATTAATCTAGGAGTTGCATAGATCATAACGGTGAAGAACCATAAGGTGCACATCTATACATCACCAAATTACTTATAATGATAAGATATCATATGTTCCATGATATAATAAAGGTTGAGTCTTATACATTGTGTTTATTCCACGTGACTCAATGTAGATATTACAAGCAATCCTTTCACAATGAGACAGTTGTTTTTTCCTCTTTTCTCTTTCTTTTGCTTTTCTTTTTGTTTTTTAAGATTTGATTAAAACAACAACAAAAATAACAAAGCTTTAGCCCCAAAACTTAATAATCAGTTATTTATAAGCATTGATTAGTTAAATAAATAAATAAAAAAAACCAAAAAATTTACAACCAATTTTCTCCTATCGAACTCCATTAACAAAATTCAACATATAAGTTATCAGCCATCTTGCTTCAACTGGAACTTCATCAGCAAAAGTTCTAAATAATTCTTCTTCATTTTTTACAAGTCTAAATAATTAGGAACTTAAAAAAAAAATTTGAAAAAAATAAAAAAATAAAAAGTTCTAAATATTTGGAATGCTAATTACTTTATTTTATTTGAAACTTAACTACTAAAAATTATAATTATACCAAAATCATGTCTTTCTTTTCGCCATATCAAAAGTGTTATCCATCTTGATGCAAACTCACATTTAGAAATGTTAAACAATATAAGATATCATTTATTTTATCCCTCTTTTAAGTATACATTCATTTTATTAATTAATAAATAAACTGCATAGGTATATTGCCAGTTAACAAAAGATGATATAATAAAAATTTGTCTCATTGAGTCATTGGAAGTCGGCTTCTAAAACCCTTGAATTTCTAATTCATCCATTTATCTCAGTTTTTTTTTTTTGCAATGTTTCCTAGGGATAGATTCCTCTCCCCCTCCCTCCTTTTATATTATTAAGTTAGACATGCTCTTAGAGAGTACTGAACTCAACACCTTAGCCATCACCCCCATTCTTATGGGAGGACTAACCCTCAAAATAGCTAATCGCTACGATCAAATTATGTTGAAGTATTACTCCCTCAAAAAAAAAATTTACTTCAATGTTTTAATTTAATGATTAAGATTGGACGCTTGCGCATGTGAGGATTGTATTTTGCCATATATAAACTCAATGCATAACTAACATCTTTCTTAACAATAAACAATGTCAAGGATCCAGTGCTAACATAATTTTATAGCTAGAACCATTCTACAAATTGAAGACACAGCTCAATCTCACCTAGTATTAGCATTTCAATGTCAAAACGCCTAGAGAAAAAGTGCAACCAATCATACATCATATTCAGAACATGTAGCTCAACAATTGTATTCTTGAATTTCTTTCAGTGCAAGACCCAAGACTTATGAATTATTCTCAAATTATTTTACACACTCGCACCAAAAAAAAAAACCCCATAAATTGGGCAATATCAATTGATCAAAATACTTAAACTTTCCTAGCATTAGCTATAAAACATTATTAAGTAATCTAATTTAACAGGCTTATATACACTGCTTGGTCCCAAAAAAAAGAAAAAAGAAAATTCATTTCTCCAAACAAACACTCCAAAATGCCAACCAACCAAGCAAAAAAACCTCTCAATAAAACAAAAACACAAAACCCAAAAAGGAAAAAAGAAAAAAAGTTTCAGGTGATGGAAGAAAGAGATTACTTTTGAGGTCGGAAACGGTGTCGGAATCGGAGACAAACAAGGCCAAGTGGGTGTCAAGGCTGGTGTCTATAAACACAACATTCTGAGAGGCTATATTAGAATCGGAACAGGACCCAGAACCCGGTTTCGCCATGAATTGAGGTAGTGAGTAGTTTTAGAGGTTGAGCTGATGAGGGTGAAAGTGGACACAAAGGTTATTGTTGTATGGCGGCATATACATGTATGTAGTAGAAGAAGTCTGGAAGTTCCACAAGGTTTTGGTTTTTGTTTTGTTTTGGGTTTTTGGTATTTCAAAGAGACACAGAAGCGCAATGCGCGCACCGCTTTAAGAACAGTACATACATATTCTAGTGTTTTTCTTCACTTGGGTCTAGGAAGGAAAGCCCATTGTTATTTGTTATGTGTGTTTTTCCCTTGATGATGGGCTCAACTTGTTTTTGTAAGCACTAGACCCAAAGGGATGAAGTAAGAAAAAACTTAAAATTTCCTTAGATAACAAATAAAGTTAAATAAAATAAGTTGATTTTTTTTTTCCTTTTTCGGAAAGTCCTATAGCAAAACAAAAAAAAAAAAAAACGGGGCCCTCATTGAGCAGAAAGTATAAAGTGATACTTGCAAGCAGTATCTAACAATGATAGAAATAAGCTTTTTTCTTGTAAGACCAACGTGATACTTACAAACAGTGGATAAATAAGTAAACCATCAGCTTAAAATCCCAACCCAAACACATATTAAGTAAAAAACAATGCAATGGACCAAACAAGTTTTAGTATTTTACATCTTGTTAAGGTGGCAAATTTTAATTAGTAATTGAGTATAATATAACTTTCATCTGAGACTACCACTTACATCATTTTTATTGTGCCCTCATCACAACTTGCTACCAACACAATAGTGTCAATTTTTAAAAAATTTGATATGTAATTAGGCTTATTGTTAAGGAGGAAAAAAAAAAACAAAGGTGAAAAGTAGCCTTGTATGCTAATTTTAGGAGTGTACAAATATAATGATATATCATTGAGGGCATTGTTTTGAGCTTAATAACATGTGATTTGTGGATCCGAGTTAATTTAGTTGATAAAGTTGTTTGTTTTTGTATGGGAAATTTCATATTGATGACAATGATGAGTATTTTGTATAATGGCATTAGAGTTTAAACAATGAAAAAAGTTGTCCTCTTTATTACGCAGGATATGGGCTTCATAAGCTTTCAATTCAGTAATTAATCTAAATTTTCCTTGTTCTTATAATTTGAAATTATTTATGCCATTCAAAAAACATAAACATAAACAAAAATGCAGATTCCCCGTCAGTTTTAAATTTTTAATAAAAAATAAGACATTTGTTAGGAAGGTTTTTTGAATGACGGGTTCAAGTGGGTTTGGACTTACCAACCCTGGTTCCTGATGGAATGATTCATGTCTACTACTCACTCTTATAAAGATTAGAGGCTAATGATGTATAGTGAAGAAAATGCTCAAAGATACCACCCCACAAAATGAGAGATCATCAAAGTAATTACTCTTAAACTTTATATGATCATAATACAACAAGATGAGAGAGAGAGAGAGAGAGAGAGAGAGAGAGAAGGTTTATTTATGCTACCACACCCACAGAAAAGCACAATTTGGAATCTATTACTTCCTCTCCAAAGTGTAACTCTTGAAGCTAAGCTTTATAATTGAACTAAATGGTGTACGATTTCCAACTTTACATAAAGGTTTGGATCAAAATGGCCGTATACCACTGTTAGAGAAAATATGTATGAATCTACCACTGTTTGCGAAATATTTAACAATTTACCACTTTTTTGAAACTCAATTTTGTGGAAATCGAGTTTTCCATGATTATCAAGTTCACGAAACTTGAGTACCATGAAATTTTTTTATAAGTTTTTGAAGTAACTGGATTTCATGGAACTCGAGTTCCTTGAGCTCGAGTTACATCAAAAAATTTCAAAATTTTTTCATGGTACTCGAGTTCACAAAACTCGAGTACTAGGGAAAACTCAATTTCCACAAAATCAAGTTTCAAAAAAGTGATAGATTACTAATTATTTTGCAAACAGCGGTAGATTCCAAAATATTATAAATAAATAAATAAATAAAAATGTGCCATTTGGCCATTTTTACCTAAAGGTTTGAGTTTCTTGATTTCTGGATTCTTAAAAGAATGGCTACCTTGGAGTTTGATCTTATTTGGATATTACAATCACTTGCTTTTTATAACAATTTAAGACAATCGACTAACTAAACCAATTTTTCTGGACTATTTTGAGGGGTGCATCCCCCAAAGAATCTACTAAATTTAAGGGATTTGGCCAGTCAATATTAAATGAAGAAAAATCGATTTTTCATGGTGGAGACATTTAGTCCTAGATTTATGGCAAATGCAGCAGATCAATTTTGTGTGTGTTTTTTTTTTCTTGTATTTGTGGTTTGCACGAGGCTTGCTCATGGATTTTGCAAGTGTTACAAGCTCACTTGGCAAAATTTACCTCCTGGGATTATGGATAGACCCAAAATAGACCCACTCTTTACCCTGCATACCACACTCCTTTAATTTCTCCATTAATTTTAAATGAACTTAGGCCATGTGAAAAAATAAAAAGCTAAAAATAAATATAGTAGGCCCAAAATAAATGGGTTTTACTTAGTGTGGTCCTCTAGAATAATTGGGCATTAACTACATTTAAGTATGGTTCTAGTTCTAACTGAACCTATGGTATCCTGTGGGGGATCATTTTTCCCATTGGAGTGTGGAACCTATGGTTACACCGGAATACAGTTGTTTTTAATAATGAAGCTCCTAACAAGATCTCCAAATCTGATATTTTTGCTAAGGTAGCTGAATATGCCTTTCTTGGTGTTAACGAGAGGAAGAAAAGGAACTTGGGAACAATTTTTATCAAGTGGGAGCCACCCCACAAAATTGGCACAAGCTGAATATGGATTGATCTTCTCTTGGGAATCCTAGCCGGGCTGGGGGACGGGGCATTATTCGAAATGCTAATGTTGAATGGGTGGGAGGTTATGCTCGTGCTATTGGAACCACTACCAGCGCTGCAGCTGAACTTTGGGCGCTACGGGATGGTTTAAATATGTGCATTGAGTTAAATCTTCCAGCTGTGGTTATAGAGTTGGATGCAAATCTGATTGTGGACCTATTAAAGAAACCAGGTGGGAGTTTAAATGGGAATGACGTGATTGTGGCAGATTGCAAGGAGAGCCTGAAGAAAATCCCAAGAACTATTATCTAACATTGCTTTAGAGAAGCCAACAAGTGCGCCGACACACTAGCAAGAAGAGGAGCTTTACTGTCACAAGATTTTTTTATCTTTTTCTTTTCCTCCTTCTGATGTAGCTCTGTTGCTTAGCTTAGATTCTGCTAGCACTGTGTATGAGCGAGCCTGCTCAACCTGTTCTTGTATGAGCGAGCCTGCTCAACCTGTTCTTTTTCTGCTTCTGATTAGTTAATGAAATTGCCATTCTTAACCAAAAAAAAAAAAAAAAGAAAGTTCTAGCTGATACGAATGAAATCCTGCTCCAGAAACATAATATTACGCTATAAGCATGGGCCCAAATAATTGTGAATTTATGTTATCAGTTATGTTTGTATAAAATCTTTGGTAAATCCTCTTCTGAACTGTATTGTCAATCCACCTAAAAAAACATAGATGATGTGGTACTCCAATCCAAACCAGTAAAACCATGCCAGAATAAAAACTACATTTTTTACATGACTTTCTGAGTTGGTCATATTTGTGTGTTAGGTTGCTTGTTTTTATCATTAGTGCAGGGGTAGTAGTCGTTGCAACCGTATCTGTACTTTTGGAAAGCTTAAAAACACGAGTTCAGCGGGTGCTTGATCTGCTTCTTTTGCGTGAACGAAATCGTCATGAAAAATCTTTAGTAACCAACTCTGCCGACATATTCAACTAACCCAATAAATGTAGCGCCAAACTAGAACCGAGGGTTGACATTAAAAAATAAATTGAAAGAAAATAAAACCACCCTCTGGGGACCACATTTTTTTTTTGATCAGGGGGACCACATTTATAACATTCGTAAAATCAAACTTTAAGAGACGAGGAAAAATGAAGAACAGTCTATATTGAAACCAAACTCTCATAATGCTAATGAAATTGCAAGGTGAACTCCAACCATACAATTAGCATTCTTAATTTTAATCCACCAATGTACTTGACTAAGAAGCCATCCCTGATAAAAGTTAGAGCAAGACGCTGGCTTATTCCTTCTTCCTTGAGTCCTTGAGTTGTCCCCTCTTTCGAATTCCAAGGCAAAACCTCAGCCGCCATGCATCAACAACAAACTCTGGCAAGGAGTAGGCCAAAGCCCAGAGGAGGGTGTGTGGCCAGTAAGGTGTGCAACGAGGCTCGTAGCCTATGTGACGCAAAGCTGCTCGGGCATATCCATCTGTTGATGGAACAAGGAAGGAGGACCTCTTGATTGATGCCATCTTGGTTGCCACATATAGCGGAACCTGCATCCAGCGGATTGATCAGTGAACATTAACCAATGCAATACAAAGGGTGATAAGCGAACAAAAGCTCACAACACAGTTTTTTTTTGCATGTCTATAAGCTAAATGCTTTTGACATAAAATAGTCACACAAAAGAAAAGCATCTATCTGCTTAGTTCAAATGACATTTCCTCCTTCCACAATAATGGGATGGAGGTAATAGCATGGGTTCTAGACCCATCGGTGTGTATGTCACTTAACAATTTAAAAAAATATATATATATATCTTAACTATGCAAAGCATTGCATTTCACTAAGCAAATTGCTTCACTCTATATGTGAGACCATATCATTACTTACCCATTTTTTCATTGCCTAAACTAATGTCCTCTAGAGTTACTTCTATTTGATCTTTTGTTTAGTAGTCTATCATTCCTAATTACAGGTGACATCAATTGGTCACTGAATATAACCATCCCATTGATATTTCCTTATCTTGCACTTATTCGAAGCTGCCTTGAACTCATCATAAATGAACCCAATTTTGATCTGCGTTATCCACTCATCCAACATCCCATATTTAAGCATATAAAAGAAAGTCCTCATGATACCAACACAGAATGAGCAGTCCAACTTAAAAACAAACTTGAACTGGGAAAAGGTTGGGGGGAGGAGGGGCAGGGGCATGGAATGTCCAAAGTCTGACCATGTAGAAGGTGTCATGTAAAATCCATGACCTATTGAAGGACAAAATATGATTTGCATAGAATATTGTTTTTTTTTATTTTTTTTTTTTTTATAGGTAATCAGAAATCTAATATTAAAGAGAAAAAAAAAATGAAAAGTACAAGATGTTCATGATGATGAACAACAAGAAAAAATAGAACAAACAGCACAACAAAAAGAGGGTAGTCAGGAAACTAAGCTAAGGGAAGACATAAACTCAGAGCAATTAGTAAAACCCCAAGAACGAGACCACTCCAATAGACTGCGTTAGTATAAAACCTTTAACTCATCCAACGTCTTTGCATAGAATATTGTAAGTTGTTATTATGATCAGTAGATTCAGTAGATAGAGTTTTAACCTATAATCAAAATGAAGGGGGCTGGGAGGGATGGCTTGGATTTGGTCCTACCTTCTAGCTTTTTTGGCATGAAATTGACTGCTATTAATGCTTAAATCTTTGCATTTGCCTTTGACAGCCCAAGCCTTTTATCATTGCACTAGACAACAACCCCTTATATTTATCAATATTGTGATTCAATAATATATGATGCTACCTAACACCCTAACAGTAAATTTCTAAAACAAAAAGGGGGGGGGGGGGTGTCAAACCCAGTAGGCCAGTACAAAAAAAAATCGCACTTTTGCAGCATCTGGGAGAGTTGATTGATAGACAACCTTACCTCCAATTTTATTTTTGGAGAGGCTGATTCCAGGACTCAAACCCATGGCCTATTGCTTTTTGGTGGAGGCCCTTGCCATCCCACCAAAGCCCGACCTCTTGTTACTTTCTAAAAATAATAAAAGATATTTGATTAAGGCCCACCCCTTAATCTATAGCCTATTTATCATTGTCCTAAAAAAAATAAAGAGACTACATTTTTATGTCTACATAGGCATTCTTTTTCTTCTGTTTCCCCACAGTCCATAGCTAAGCTAAACAATCTATTAATCCTTCACGTCACATTTAAAAGGATAAATTAATATGAAAAGGAAATCAATGAAAGACAAGCTTTACCTAATGAGTCTAATAACCAAATTAAGACAAGCAACGTTGTCTAAAACATAAACTGTCAATCTGAAATTGATAAACAAGAAAAGATAACTTTACCTATAATTCTAGGAAGCAAATTAGGTTGTGAATAGATTGAGTTTCCCCATTGCATTAAAAACTTTATGTTAGATGACAATAGGCCACCCTAATATAATTCACCAATCACAGCTACTTGCCTCTAGCATGGGACAGAGGGCTGCCATATACCACTAAATTAGGCGGCTGACAATCCCATGTGAAGGTCAAACAGCTTCAAGTTGAATAGGCTATTAATTTGGCTTCAAAAGCCCACCAAAAGTTGGCTTCTTCTACAATACCCTCAACAAGGACAAGGCTTAAAGTGTGAAGTAGTTTTTGTTCAATATTAATGGCACAAATCTAAATTTCAAACTTCCATCCTATGTTGTCCTTCTCAAGACAACTATTGTATCACCAAAACAAATCTAAGAAATATACAAAAATAACAGGAAATGGGATTTAAAGAAAAATGATATTAACTAATCATTTGAACATAAATAAAACTTAACCAAAACAAAACAAGATTATCTAAGACATAAGCTCAATACCTGACACTGAACATCGATTCCACTTTTCTTGTATTCAACATAGAGACACCTCGAGAATTGATCAATATACCTGATCAAAAACACAAGTAACCTCCTTTCAGCTCATAAAATTATGAAATGAACCAAAAATTTTCAAGCTATCTCAAATTCAACAAAGAAAGAAAGAACTTGCTGCAAGACTATGCTTACGCTTTAGTGGCTGCGTAAACAGCATAAAGAGGATCAGAAGGAATCACAATGGCAGCTCCAGAGCCAATGTTAACAATTGCACCTCTCTTCCTCTTGAGCATCCCAGGCAAAACAGCCTGAGTAACCTTAGTAGTGCCAACAACATTGATTTGAATCAAATTCTTCAAAAGCTCCTCATCCACTTCATGAAAAAACCTGGCATAAGGGTACGATACCCCAACGTTGTTGACCAAAACCCCAACATCTAAACCCTCAATAGTTTCACTAATCCTCTTAATCCCCTCAGACAAATCACCAGAGAAATCCACAACAACATTCTTGATCTGGGTTTTGCTGTACTTGGCTTGAATCGAATCCGAGACATCTTTGAGCTTCTCTGGATTCCGACCCACCAAGACAAGATTAAGCCCCGCCCGAGCCAATTGAAAGGCGAAACCTTTGCCAATACCATCAGTGGGTCCAGTTACGAGTGCCCATGAGCCGTAGTGCTTTTTGAGATTTTTGGGTGGTCTGAGAAAATTGACGTAGACCCAGTTGAGGAAAGTGAGAGAAAGTTTTAGAGCCGAGAGAGAACCTAAAGTGAAAAGCACTAGAACCCAGAAAGGTTGAGTCTTGAGCTTGTCTAGAACACAGGTATGCATGATTGGAACAGAGTATGCGTTTAGTTTGGATCTGAGAAATGGCTAAATGGGGGGTTTTGTAGGGAGAGAGAGAGAAGAGTAGGTTTGAGATTAACAAGGTTAGCTGGGGGTTGATTTAGAAGAGGACAGGACGGGTTGGAGGAAGTAAAGACCAAATGGGTCGTGTTCAATGCTAACAGATGATTGGATATATAGACATTAGGATAGGACAGTTAGCAGATCAGAAGGCATTCAATTTATGCAGGCAACAGAGTCAGGGAGAGAGAGAGGAAATAGTTGGGTGAAGTAGATGAGCGGAAAACCACCGTAATTAAACAATCAAACAACGACGCACATGAGAGAACGTGGAGCTGCCACTGTATTTTGCTGGACTAGGTGGCACTGTTTTATGTTGGGAAAATCTACAATGTAGAATATCTACTCATCTACTAACTATATCAAAAGTTTCTACCAAAAAAAACTATATAAAAAGTGTCAATGACACTTTCTAGAGTGCTTTGGCTACAGTAATTTTGGTTTATTCAACCAAACTGCTTCACTCGTTTTTTTTTTTTTTTTTTTTTGGAAAATATCGCTTGAACAGGCTTTTTTTACTTTTTTTTTTTATCTCCATCTCAGCTGTTAAAATATTATCGCAACAAATTGTGACAATATTTTCACAATTTTAGAGGCGTTAATTTTATATAAGTTAAAATAAAAATATATATGTATATATCATACTAGAACCAACCACAATTAAAAATAAATGTATTGTGAAAAAAAATCCGACATCCACATCATTTTTCATAATATTTTCATAACAAATCATAAGTGGTAAATTATTATTGGTTTTAATTTAAACTTATCATTGAAATTGCTTTTTTTTTTCGTACCAATAGCAACTCATAACAACTTACTATTTAATGATTTATTGTGTAAATGTTGTGGACATAGCATTTCTTTTGTGAAAATATTAAGACATTTTATTGTCATCATAATATTTTCACAACTACTAAAGTGTCAATTGTTTACAAGTTAAAATAATATATAAAATTATACAGGTAATACGAAAATGTTATACCATTATGTTGTGTTTCTAGTTTTTTTTTTTTGGTTTAGTCCAATTTGCTGAACCAAAATTCACTATTTTACATACAGTTTTCTTGGGTTGACTTTGTATATTTTTTAATGTATTTTTATCTTTATGCACCATTTTAAGTAAAAACACATAGTTTTACACATACAAAAAATTAAAAATTAATAACTTTGGATAAAAACACTTTTCATCCTTTATGTTTAGGGTAGTTCACAATTCTTCTTTAAACTTTAAAATCAAGCAATTTTCCTTTTAATATTTTGGGAAAAAAGCAGATATGTCATATTGTTATTCTCTCAGTTAAACCCTAATGAAAGCTAATGATTCTTAAAATATTACATTGTGTATTGTCTAAAATACTCCCACGAAATTTTAACATTCCAAAAAAATTTTCATGTATTTTGAGTTTTAGATGGTAGTAATGCTTAGAAGTTGGAATTGTGATATAAGGTGTTTTATTTATTACCTAAATAACATTGATTTTTCTAGATTTAAATCTTTGAAACTTATAATTTATCTAATGGGAAATTCAATGACACATGCCTTATGTTATCTTTTTTTTTTTTTGCCTAAAATGAGTGTTCATTAAAAACTAAGTAAGCTAAATATTGAACCTAGACTCATAGAATGATAAAGAAGAAAATATGAATGAAAAAATTTTCATTGTGTATGGTTGAAGATATTTGATAAAAAATTTCAATTGTAGCATATGATATTGTTCATTACGAAAATTTAAAAATTGTGACAATGTCTTAACAAAACTTAATTGCTTATTGTTGAAATATCGTGGTATTCATTATCATTCTTAAAAGTTTTTAGTGGGTGAATATTGCCTTTAGTAAATAAGTACCAAGAAACTATAGTAATATATATATATATATATATATATATATATATATATATATATTTATATATTCATATGTTAAACAGCTACCCTAACTTTGTGTGTGATTAACTATTAAAATTCTCATACAAATAAAATTAACTTTGTATGACATAAATTTTTTATGTATATAGTTTCAATCCCTGCCTAGACCAAAAAACTTATTTGTGTCTTGGTTTGATGATAAAAAGCTATTATCAGGAGCAGACACCATAAGTTGAAACTCTCTCTCAAAAAAATATATTTATTTTAATTTTCTCATTTAAGAGGTAGCACGTGCCTTGCACGTGCCACCCTACCTAGTAATGGTAAAAACATATAAAATGACACAATTTTTACCACAATTTATCACATGAAGAGTTATGAGTGCTAAAGATGTCCCCACACGAACATACAATCATACTTCTATTACTCTCAACTTACCGCATAGCGAGTTATGACAAAAGTTGTGTCATTTTATGTGTCGTGAGCATTACTCTAAGTTTAATGTATACGGTAAGGGTGGCAAAATTGGACACGACCCATGAACCCAACATGACTCAACACAAAATTAGCATGTTATGGGTTAAGGCTTAATGGGTTTGTATTATATTCGGGTTGACACGATTGGCCCGTTTAATAAATGGGTTAGGCTAGTGTTCAACATATAGAACCCGTTTGACTCATTTGGTTAAATGACATTTTACCAATATACTCTTCAAGCTCTAGGTATATAAACTTATTAGTTGTTGTGGTTTATTTTCTTTGACATATTGTGATTGATTATGTGTGATATTGGGGTACGATTTAGTTTTGAATGATTATTTGTGATGCAGTTATAGTTCTGAATTTTATATTAAAAATATTTATTTGTTTGTTTTTTCATAAATTTTTTTTCATTTGATAAATTCTGATAAATAGATCGACACGACTGACTTGTTTAATAAATGAGTTGTGTTAGGGTTGAGGAATCTTAACCCGTTTAATAAACATGTTGGATTAGTGTTGAGTTATATAATCGGATACTCATGAGTTGATACGACACGAACCCCATACTCGAACACAAATTGCAACTCTAACGTATACATAATACATAATACAATCTCCCTCCAAAACATGTGTCGCTAGCATTACTGACAGTTTAATGTGCTTAATCATGTATACCATCACGTACATGGTTGTCAAAATCGCGATCTAGATTGTAAGATCGCACAATTTTATGATCCCACCTAATCAAAATATGTAAGATCTCGTTAGGATCGTAAAAATGGTATGATCGTATGTAGGATCGTATAGGATCGTATGGAATCATAGAATCATATGGAATCCTACTAATCCTACCAAAAAAATAAAATTTTTGGTTTTTTTATATGGGATAATTTTTTTTTTTTTTTGATGAAGCTTTAAGGGTTTTTATTTTTTTATGTCGTGATGGTATGCCTTTTTATTTTTATTTTATAAAATTATATTAACTTAAGCAAATGTTTTCTAGTTTCTAGTTCACTTGTAATCATAATGAGGGAATGTTTCATCATTTCTAAATGAAAATTTTGATGTTGGCTTTACTGCCTTTTAAGTTATAATGTTGTTAAATTTGTTTAGTCAATATACTAATTCGTGTTCTAATATTACTAAAATATTTTTTTATATATAATTTTATCAGCTATACTTGTATTCGTATATTGATTGATTGAGTGATATAACTTAAATAATGGAGTGTGAAATTGTATCTTAATGTCTTTTGCATCTCTAGTATACAAATATATGATGTCTACATAGATGATGAAATAGATTATGATAATTAGAAATTTAGGACAGTGGTTATAAGAACCTTAGAATGAGAATAATTAAATGTTCACTTCACCTTAATATTCATCTTGCTTTTGGATTTCATATTGTAGTTAGTTAGTTTCCATTTACTAACTTATTTTGGATTTCAAACTTGGAACTTTGAACTTGGAAAATATGTCCATAATTTTTTATAAATATTTTGGTATTTGGTTGCTATTTAAATATCTATTAAACTTTTTAGATACATTGGGTCAAAACTTAAATCTATTTGTTTCGTTAGTATAGACTTAGCGATGTATGACATGCAAATTACATCATATGATGCAAATCTAAGTTTTTTTTATGGATGAATTTATAATTTACGTGATTATTTAATATAAAAAGTCAATATCAACGTGTTTTTTGCTTTAAATCTGAAAATATATAGGATCTTACGATTCACGATTCAATCTTATGATCTACGATCTCACGTACCTTCAACGATCCTAAGTAGGATCCCGATTTTGACAACCTTGCTCATGTTTACATAATACACTCTCCTTCCAAAACATGTGCCACTAGCATTACTGAGAGTTTATTGTGTTTAATCATGTATACATAGTACACTTTCTCTGGAACATCAAGTCAGTTTTGAAGTGAAGTCACAAAAGTCAAGTATTGCGTGCTATATGTGCAAGTGTGTGTAAGAAGCTTATATAGTTAGACTCCCCTTTTTATTTTTACACAACGGTACCAAATTGTTTGTTTTTATTTTAATCTTATGACATGGTAAGATGGCATAGAGTTAATTTTATATTGACCAAATAAAATAAGAGATTTTCAGTTCGAATTTTAAATTCAATCATATTTAGGACAATTATTGGTTTATATTATACTGTCAATATAAATTTACATTGCAAAAAGTGTATAAGATTGTACATATTTGTTTAGTCTACAATGTAAATTTTATATTGATAGTACAATATAAACTAATTGATAGGCTCGTCCATAAGGAGATTTAGTACCTCAGTCTCCGTCCAACATAATGTCCATCAAACGAAGACAAGGCCGTTCACTAACAATTAATGGAGAAACGTAACAGTAATAAATCTCCTTCCCGTTGGAGAGACAAAAATCTTGTTATTAACACCTCATAAAGGCGTTATGAGTACCCCATTGAAACCAACATCAAAACACCTCCAACGGCTAGGAAGGAGAAGCAACTGTATATATTCCACACACCAGGACCTGAAGAGGTACGGATTTTCTACATAATATACTCTCACATCTTCCTATCAAGCCTTTTTTTCTCTCTCTTTGTTATCTAACTTTATCATCGGAGACTTTGTGGCAAGCACCACACCGGTTACCCATATACCTTTCAACCCTCGTACGCTCTTGCAGGATCTCTGGCAGTCTTGGACGACTCTCTCTCTCTGGACGATCATTTTGACTGACGATTTCAGCATCATCAGTTTGGCGTCGTCGGTGGGGAACGCATTTTCGCATTTAGTTCCAAAAGTGCAGTTCCATTCAACTCATAAAGTTTAGATGGAGTCCATCGTTCCCCAAGATCCTGCAGCATTAGCCTTGCAAATCCAGACACTCATAGCCAGCATGGAGAAGCTTACCAAACAAAACCAGGAAATGAGGCTGCAGTTACAGCAAGAGGACTATCGTGCCGAGACCAACTAGGACAACAACGGGGACAGCCAAAGGAGGGACAATCATAGACAATCAGCTATTCCAGAAGGAGCGAGCTCGGACCTTCTCTGATAAATGAGAAAAGAGATGGACTAGCTGAGGAACGCAATTAAAGAAAAAATTGATCAGAGCTTAGACCAAATGGTTAGGAAGACAGATTCACCCTTCACTACGGCAATCCTGGAATGCCCGGTAACTTCAAAGTTTCATATACCTCAATTGGAGCCATTTGACAGACTGAAGGGTTTATTGGATCACCTCAACACCTTTAAGACGACTTCGGGTCTCCAATAGCCCTCTGACGAGATACTATGTCACTCATTCCCTACCACTCTCAAAGGAGTAGCAAAAGAGTGGTTCACCAAGCTATCAACGTCGTCCATTGATAACTTCGAGCAGCTAGGCAATTCTTTCCTCCATCACTTTGTCAGCAGACAGCGCTCGAAAAGGCCAGTAGACCATTTGCTTACCATCAGGCAAGGGCAAAAAGAGACCCTGAGGTTGTATGTAACCCATTTCACTCGAGAAACTTTGGAGGTGGACGAAGCAGATGACAAAGTGCAGCTGACAACCTTCAAAGCTGGATTGAAGTCCAGGGAGTTCGTGGTTTCTCTTGTGAAGAATCCTCCTAAGACAATGGCAGAGATGCTCTTGAAAGTGCAGAAGTACATGAATGCTGAGGACACCCTAGCAAAAATAGAAAGGATCGAGAAGCCAAAGGTTAAGAGGAAAGAGAAGGAGGATGACCAAAGAGGACGAAGAAGGGAACAGACAAATCGTTCAGACACTGAACGGAACAGACGAAGAGATGACAAAAACCCTTGGACGGTAAAGTTCACTCCTTTAATTATGCCCGTCGACCAAATTTTGGCACAAATTAAAGATGAGCACTACCTCAAATGACCTAGGTCGTTGCACTCGTCGCCCAACGTACGTGATAAGAGAAAATACTGTCGTTTCCATAAGGATCATGGACATTACACAGAAGAATGCAGAGACTTGAAGGAACAAATAGAAGAGCTCATACGAAAAGGAAGGTTGCAAAAATTTGTAAAAAAGGGAGATTCTAACAGATCTTGGGACGATAACAAAAGTCAACACGAAGCTCTTCAGAACAACGAAGACCATACCGGTTCATCCACAAAGTGCTAAAGGAGAGATAAAGACAATCACAAGGGGGCTGTCCATAGGGGGATCGTTCAAGTCCCTCAAGAAGTCATACAAGAGGCAAGTGAACAACGTTCATAGGATGCCACCTTTGAAGCATAGGCAGATAGACTAGGATATTCTATTCTCGAAAGAAGATGTCAGAGGAGTAAAACAGCCTCATGATGACCCATCAGTTATGATGCTCATGATCGAGGGATTTAATACCAAGAGGGTTTTGGTAGACAACGGGAGCTCGGCCGATATAATTTATCTCTCTGCCTTCTAGCAGTTAAAAGTAGATCCAAAAAGACTTCGTCCATTCGAATCTCCCCTCGTCAGTTTCAGTGGAGACAAGGTGTACCCACGGGGAATAGTGACGTTAACAGTCACAGCTAGCTCATACCCCCTCCAGGTAACCAATCGACACAACTTCCTAGTAGTGGACTCACCTTCGTCCTACAATGTGATCATAGGAAGGCCTACCCTCAATCGTTGGAAAGCAGTCACCTCCATGTACTGCCTAAAGGTGAAGTTTCCAACAGAACTAGGAATTGGAGAGATAAGAGGAGACCAGGTGCTAGCGCGAGAATGCTACCAAGCAATCTTGGCGTCCAAAGAAAATCACACGTGGATAATAGAAGAAAAGACTCCATAAATTGCGGAAAAATTGGAGATGGTTGAGTTTTTCAAAGGAGATCCCACAAAGATGACCCAAGTAGGGACGAGTCTGAACCTCCAGACGAAGAAAGAAATCATTAGCTTTTTAAAGGATAACCTGGACGTATTTGCCTAGAGTCATGAAGATATGCTTGGCATACCGGCGAATATCATTCAACACTGCTTGAATGTGGATCTTGAGAAGAAACCCGTTTAATAAAGAAGAAGAGTTTTCGCTCTTGAGCAGAACAAAGCAGTCATGGACGAGGTGAACAAGCTGCTTGATGCTAATTTCATTCGAGAAGTCTACTATCCAGAGTGGCTGGCCAACGTCGTCATGCTAAAAAAAGCAAACGGGAAATGGAGAATGTGCGTTAATTTCACGGATTTGAATAGTGCTTTCTCGAAGGACAACTTCCCTCTGCCCAGGATCGACTAACTTGTGGATTCGACGGCCGGGCACAAGCTTCTTACCTGTATGGAGGCTTTCTCCAAATATAACCATATACAGATAATAGAGGAGGATCAAGAGAAGACCACCTTCGCCACTAGCCAGGGGCTCTATTACTACAAGGTCATGCCTTTCAATTTGAAGAACGCGGGAGCCACATACCAAAGACTGGTAAACCAGATGTTCAGCAAGCAGATTGGGAGGAATGTAGAATTATATGTGGACGACATGCTCGTAAAAAGCAAGGAAGAAGAGGATCATCTAGACGATCTCAAGGAGACATTCAACACACTTAGGTAATACAATATGAAGCTAAACCCAGCCAAATGCGCCTTTGGGGTTTCCTCTGGAAAATCCTCGGCTTCATGGTGTTGCAGAAAGGAATAGAAGCGAATCCAGAAAAGGTGAGAGCCATCCTCGAGATGTCCTCCCCAAAGATGATCAAAGAAGTACAGTCCCTCACGGGAAGGGTGGCAACCCTCAACAGGTTCGTCTCCAAGGTAATAGACAAATGCCTTCCTTTCTTCAAGACCTTAAAGCAGGCTTTTCCTTGGACGGACGAGTGTGAAGCAGCATTCCAGGAGCTAAAGCGTTACCTGAGCAACCCCCCACTCCTAAGTCCGTCCAAAGAAAGAGAAGACATGTTCCTGTACTTAGTTGTGTTTGCGACTGCGGTGAGCGCAGCCTTAATCAAGGAGGAAAATAGGATACAACACCCAGTGTATTACATCAACCAGGCCTTCCAAGGAGCTGAAGCTCGATACCCACAAATTGAGAAGACCACTTTCGCTTTGATAGTGGCCTTCAGAAAGCTTCGCCAATACTTTCAAGCTAACCCGATCATAGTGATGACAGACCAACCCATTAAGAAAGCAATGAACAAACCTGAGGTAGTTGGATGAATGGTACAGTGGGCCATTGAACTTAGTCAATTCGATATAGAGTATCGACCCTGAACGGCCATAAAAGCCCATGCACTGGCAGAATTCTTAGCCGAGTTTACCTCCCCCGAACACGAAGACATCTAGGACGAATCAGATCTCTGGACGATACATACAGATGGGTCGTCCACTCAGAAGAGAAGGGGAGTAGGCGTCGTCATCACCTACCCTAAAGGGGACACGTTGAAATATGGGGTTCAACTTAACTTCCCTGTAACCAACAATGAAGTAGAATACAAGGCCATATTGACAGGGCTAAAGATTACCCAGACACTAGGAGCAAGAACCGCTTTACTAAAAAGCGATTCACAGCTCGTCATAGGGTAGGTCAATGGAGAATTTGAAGCAAAGGAATCAAGGATGCAGAAATACCTAAAGTTGAAAAAACAGTTGATTGGTAGGTTTGATCAGGTAAAATTTGTTCAAATCCCACGGGATCAAAATGTTGAAGCTGACAAAGTGGCTAGGAATGCGTTGTCAGATGACCAGATAAAGACAATTGATTGGAAGTTAGAGAAACAGAAGTCCCCCAACATTGAGGAATTTCAAACATTCTCGGTGCACACCAGTAAAAGTTGGACAAATCCCATCCTGTCTTACCTCATAGATGGATGGTTACCATCCGATCCAGAGGAAGCCAGAAAGGTCAGGAAGCGAGCGACCAGATTCACCGTGCTCAACGACGAACTGTACAAAAGGGGTTTCTCGCAGCCTTACCTAAAATGTGTGGAGGAAGAAAAAGCCAAGTACATCTTGAAGGAAGTTCACGAAGGCATCTGTGGCAACCACATGGGGGCAAAGTCTTTTGTAAAGAAGATTATGAGAACGGGCTATTTCTGGCCAACAATGCAACAAGACGCCACAGATTTCATCAAGAAATGTGACAGCTGCCAAAGGTATGGGAATGTCCAAAGGGTTCCAGGGAAAAAGATGACTACCATCTCTAGCCATGGCTATTTGCACAATGGGGAATTGACATCATAGGGCCCCTACCACAAGGAAAGAAGCAAGCAAAATTTTTGCTTATCGATATTGACTACTTCACGAAGTGGGTGGAGGTAGAGGTACCACTTGCCATGATCATAGAAGCAAAGGTATGAAGTTTTACATAGAGAAACATTGTGTGTAGATTCGGGATCCCATAGGCGATCGTCTCGAATAATGGTCGTCAATTCGACAGTCCAGGATTCAGATCGTTCTGCTCAAGTCTTGGCATCAAGAACAAATACTCATCCCTAGGACATCCCCAGGCCAATGGGCATACCGAAGTAACGAATTAGACATTGCTAAAAATCATCAAGGCTCGATTAGTGAGGGCAAAAGGAGCATAAATTGAGGAGTTACCAAGCGTTTTATGGGCATATAGAACCATATCAAGAACCCTAACAGGAGAGACACCTTTCATCCCGACATACGGCACGGAGGTAGTCATCCCCATTGAAATAGGGCTTACTAGCCTCAGGAGGGAGTTCTTTGACGAACACGGCAACGACAACCAATTGAAGCTAAACCTGGATTGTCTGGATGAAGTCAGAGACCAAGTCTCTCAAAGAATGGCCAAGTACCAGTAAAAGATGGCTAAATACTACAACCAGAGATAAAGCTCAAAAGGTTCAACATTGGAGACCTTGTCTTGCAAAAAGTGACACCTGCAATGAAGGATCTAGCACAAGGCAAATTAGGGCAACATGGGAAGGACCATATAAAGTCATCCACTACTCTTGACATGGAAGCTATCACCTAGAAGATCTGGATGGGAACAAATTGTCTCGTCCATGGAATGTTGAACATCTGAAAAGGTATTACAAGTAGAAACTATAGCTCATTTGTAAGCAATCAGTGATACCTAATATTTCTTTTTCCAAGAAGATCAATAAATTCATTATCCATTGTTTAACACATTCTGCTCAACTTTTCCCCTCATGTTTGAACTAAATTGCCAACGGGATACAAAAAATTACCTACCAAGTTAAAATGATAAGATTCCTCAAGAAGGATGTAAATCATTTTAACAAGAAAAGACGATAAGATTCCTTAAATGGATGTACATCGTTCACACAGAAAAGATGATAAGATTTCTTAAATGGATGTACATCGTCCACACAAATATAAGACAATAAGATTCCTTAAATTGATGTAAATCGTCCCAAACCAAGTTAAAATGATGAGATTCCTCAAAAGGATGTAAATCATTTTAACCAGAAAAGATGATAAGATTCCTTAAATGGATGTACATTGTCCACACCTAGCAAAAACTACAAGATTCCTTAAATGGACAAACGTCGACCACACCATTCAATGACTAAAAGGTTCCTTGAACGGATGTACATCTTTCTCACTAAGAAATCTCAAAGAAGTCAAGACCTTGAATAGGTGAAGAAGACCAAGGTAGTAGAACGATGAAGTGAAATTGGGCAAAAAATTTCTAAGTCGTAAGAGGAACTAAGAGAATGCCCCAATAGAAATTTTTTTCTAAGTCCTAAGAGGGACGAAGGACATGCCCTAGCAAAGCAAAGCAAAGACAAGAAATATAAACATTCACAAATCATACGAAGAAAGTAAACACACACACACACACACACACACACACACACACACACACACACACACACACATATATAAGAAAATATTGTAAATTGTTCAATAGCCCCAAAACATACAGGGCATCCAAAAGGTGTAAATTGTTCAATAGCCCTAAAACATGCAGGGCACCCAAAAGAAAAAAAGAAAAAAGAGGAAGCAAGTAGTAAAGCTAGGCTGGAGGAGAGTCATTTCCTTTTTCAGATGCTAAAGGATCTTCACCAGCAGCAGCCCGAGCAACCTGCACCACCTTGTCTGCTTCAATCTCCTTATCTATGGCCTCAAAATCCAAGTCCTCAAGATCTGTCTCGGGGCCGTGCTTCACTAAGTATTTCCTCAATAGCTCGAAACCTTTAAAAATACCAGCCAAACAAAACTGCATTATACTCGTCCGTGAGTTGAAAGGCATGGATGGCCTTGGCAATAACACTCTTCATTTTCTAGTTGGCCATGGCAATCTACTCGTCCTTTTGCTTCACCAGCAGCTTCTTGGCATTCAGTTGCTTGGTCAAAGCCTGGATCTTTTCTTTAGAAGTGTTGTTGGCATCCATGGCCACTACCAAATCCTTCCTTAGGCCAGAAGCTTCAACCTCCAACGCCTCTACCTTGGAAGTAGCCACCACAGCTTCCTCGTCGTTCATTAAGTACTGGGAAGTAATGTGCATCGTCTCCCCTAACACCTGGAAATCATAATCACACACAAAGTCAAGATTGGCTGAAATAGTCTACGCTTAAGGATGAAAGAAAGAAGAAATAAGAAGAAAAATGAAAAGCTACCTGGACAAGCTTATGCACATGATGGTTCACCATCTCGTGGGAGTGCATGCCAGAGATCTCCTTTAGCTCCTCGAGCGTCACGACCTCGTTTGCCCAAGCCACGGCCGTACTAGCATCCGCCCAGATGCTGGCCCCTACTTTCTCTTTCCCTTTATCTCCAGTCTTGCACTTCTTGGCACGGGGAATGACCTCCTCGATGTAGACGCCAGGAGAAGCAGCGTGCCCTTCGTTCAGGGCAGGAGTGGATGAACCTTTCTCTGTCACTTCCTTCTCCTTCTCCACAACCCTCAATCTCCACATACCGATATTGGAGAGGGGCTCGTTCTTCTTCGCCTTGATTTTGGCATACAGCTCCTGGTTAAACTTAGTCGTCATCTTTGCGGAAAGAAAAAACAAAGTAAAAATTAGAAAAAGAAGACAAAGGGAAGACAAGATGATCAGGATAACTTACTCTTCTTCTTTTCCTAACGAATTGCACGTAGGACGTAGTGAGAAGGCTTTGGTTCCAAACAATGAGAGTCAAAGTTCTTGGATCAACCAGCTCATCAAAATCTTCAATAGTACTAGCGTACTTAGCAGCCTCTTCAACACGCTTCTAGAACCTGCTCTCGAGTTCAAGACGCTCTTTCACTACAAAGTAGAAGAATACATAAGGTTAGAATGGACGATCAATACAAGTAGAAGATTGAAAAAGAAAACATCTCATTAGAGGCAAACGCACCAAGCTAAGGGGTCTCCCACCGATGCAGCAGCCTAGGGACATCCCCCTAAAAGTTGTCAAAAAAGGTTTCCCAACCATCACTCGACACGAAGAAATACGTAGACTTCTAATAACGGAAGGATGATGGTAGATTGACAATGAGACGAGACCTCCTATCCTAAGGCACGAGCTCATAATACCCAAACTCTTTGGACTCTTTTAAGCAGTAAAGGTGGACGAACTCATTAAGCATGATCATATCCCTGTCAAGTATGGTCAAATCACCATACAGCTTATGACGATTCTCCAAGAATTCGGCATAAGCTGCCCCATAGCTATGTTCAAGTGGTGGAGAAGCTTCATTATGAACGAGTGGACAGGAAATCTGAGGCCGCACAAGAATGCAGCTCATAAAAACAAACCTCACCATGAGCGAAGGCACAAGACTTTTTGCCCTTCCTAGGAAGACGAACCCTGGTCTTCGTAGGGAACTGGAACCTATCCTTGAACCTACTAAAGGTATCTACTTTCAAAGAACACTCTTCTTTAAAAGCATGAAATACCTGGGGTATGGCAAGAACGGAGGGGTGAGAGGACGAAGGTATGGAAGAAGGCACAGAGGTAGCTGTGTCCATCTCAGCCCCAGCCGTGCTAGCACTGGATGACAAACCTGTCTTCAAGTCACTCGATCTAACCTTAGAACCCATATTCTCCCTCCTTAAAACCTCATGCATAGACCTAAACCAAGCTAAAGATTGACACAACAGTGGGTACAAATTACCCAACACCAGACCAAGGCTACTAGCACCTAGAACGAAATCCCCAATCCGTAGGCAGTGGTCACTAGAGTAGTCAAAGAGCGCACCTAATTGGTCACTAGAGGAGTCTAGAAGCATCCCTAAATGAGCAAAAAAGAAGGCAATAGAGGGAGAAGTGAGTCTAATTTCAGAAAAATCAACCATTAAGGGGAGCAACACAACTCTAAGAGGAAACAGGAGCACAAAGAAAGGTAAGCAATAAAAGGAAAAAAGGCATAAAAAAGGGCGTACCTGAGAGAAGGGAGAAACTGAGAAGACAAAGAGCAAAAAGCAGAAGGAAAATGGAGAAATGAGAAGGGAAATACAACGTTTAAAACGGTTGCCTCGAAAAACGCTGGAAAACTAAAAGGTCTTATCAGAAACGGGACCCCTCAGCCAGTCTCGACACAACACATGGCCACGTTGCATAGCACGTTGCCACTAAGTAATTAATGCGGAAGGGTGGAACCCCAAGCGCCATAACTGCCATAAAAAAATAATAAATAAATAAATAAACTCTTCATATTCCCATGGTCGTCCCAAAAAATGGACGGCCTCGGAATAGGGTGGCAGTTGATAGGCCCAACGATATCCTTGTCCATAAGGAGATTTAGTGGACGAAGGTAACCTCAGTCTCCATCCAACATAATGTCCATTAGACGAAGACAAGGCCGTTCACTAACAATCAATGGAGAAATGTAACAATAATAAATTTCCTTCCCGTTGGAGAGACAAAAATCTTGTCATTAACACCTCACAAAGGCGTTACGAATACCCCATTGAAACCAACATTAAAACACATCCAATGGCTAGGAAGGAGAAGCAAGTGTATATATTCCACACCCAAGGACTTGAGTAGGTACGGATTTTCTGCATAATATACTCTCACATCTTGCTATCAAGCCTTTTTTTTTTTCTTTCTCTTTGTTATCTGACTTTATCATCGAAGGCTTTGTGGAAGGCACCACACCGATGACCCATATGCCTTTCAACCCTCGCTCACTCTCACAGGATCTCTAGCAGTCTTGGACAACTCTCTCTCTAGATGATCATCCTGACTAATGATTCTAGCATCATCAGTAATAATTTTTTTCCTTATATTTGATTGGGTTCAAAAAATCAAAATTTCAAATCATCTTTATAGTGTCACTTTGTTGATTTCACTTCCATCGGTATAAATATCTAGAATGAATATTGATAGTTGAGTTTTTTGGAATTTTAGAGGAGAAATTATGGTAATGAAGTAAGGTAAGAATTCACTCACTTGACATTCTAAAGCTATAATTATTATTAACTCTATTAAGAAGAAGATAATTACAAAACATCTTGAGTCACAAATAATTTGATCAGAAATGGATTTTCCTCTACCCAAGGTGATCTAATCTAGTTCTAACTTTTCCTATTAAAAAGAAAAACAAAAAAGCAAACTATCTAGGAAATACATAATTTATTTCTATTATGTGATTTGCTTTTTATGGGTTACGAAAATTGTATGATTTTGAAACTATAATTATCTGGCCAATTACAAATTGTGTTTACTAATCCATTTAAAGAGTATTTGCACATACTCTGCCTCTCGCAGCCCTTCTAGTCCAATATAAAAATCCAAACTCTGCCCTTGGGTTTGGGCCCATTGATGGAATCCGGGGCATAAAATACTGAAGAATTCACAGCCATTATCTGTAATAATCGATAGAGATCCATGATATTGTTCAAAGATGTGTTACGATTGTGTATAGCTTTGTCGTAATGTCTGTAAGTACGAAAACTCAAAACATTGGTATCTTCGGAAAACTAAGATGTGTTTCTAGCTAGACCACAAGAGCCACTTACTATTTAGGTTAACAACTACCAACCACACAGAGAAAAGGAATATAATGGCCGAACGAAATGAAAAAAATAAAATTCAGA
Source organism: Castanea sativa (assembly GCF_040712315.1). Lineage (NCBI taxonomy): Eukaryota > Viridiplantae > Streptophyta > Magnoliopsida > Fagales > Fagaceae > Castanea > Castanea sativa. The sequence goes on along the minus strand of NC_134015.1, from coordinate 43,676,819 downwards.
CCAACAACTTTGGAAAGAATTTCAAGGCCTAAGCCATTTCAAGTTCGTTTGAAGCTAAGGTCTGTTTGGTACATCAACTTAAACACATATTTTCAGTTTTTAAACAATATTATATGTATTTTTACACACTTTTTTACCCACACTTATTTTCAAAAAAATTGAAAATTGTTGTTTAAATACACATACCAAACAGGCCATAAGATTTTATAACCCAAATTTATTATTATTTTTTTTTAATGGAAAAATCTATTATGATATCATCCATTACACACATGGTTTACGATTTGGTTTTAAATCATTTCACTAAAAAAAAAAAAAAACACAATAATAGGAATAAACTAAGTCAAATCAAGAAAAAAAAAAACAAGATTCAATATTCCGTGAGTCCAGAGAGATATCACCAGCCTACCACCATCATCAAACAACCAAAACCACTAGACAGAAATCCCATAAGGCGAAGATAGAGAGATTAGAGGGCTGCTATCGGTAAGGTTCTCCTTTTATAATTTTGGTTGGACTGTTTTTAATTTAAGTTTGGGGTTAGATTTTTGTTTGTATATTATAAAAGTTGAATTCTTAAAAATGATAGATACACAAAATTAATGATGGCACGTACTCCTTTGACAATGCATAAAACAATAACAAATTTAACATTTGTCTCTGTGACATCATTTGCATGATCATGGTTGAAAATGATTTCTATCGATCAGTAAAAAATCTTACTGAATTTAATTTTCATTTTAACATTAATCTATATAATATAGTCATTGTTCTTTGTAATTATGCTATATTTCGATCTGTAACATCTACAAACTTCAATAATATTTTTGCATATTCTTCCAATAAAAGAAATTGCATGTTATTGTTCAACGCCATTGACAAAGTAAGACAGAAAATTCCTTCATGCAATGACTTGTCCCCTCCTCTGAATACCAATAGAAAGACGCCAAGAATCAAGAAGAGCCTCCGGAAGCAAGCGAGCAAAGCACCATTGTAGTGAGTGAGCCCAGTAGGGAGTACACCGTGCTTCATACCCAATTTGGTGAACTGCAGCTCCTGCATAATCATCTGCCAATGGTATAAACAACGATGATCTCTCAATTGCAGCCACTTTGGACACCATTTTTGTGGCAACATATAATGGTACCTGAGCCAATGAGTCAATGAGCCTTCTTAGACATGTCAAATGAATTACCATGACAAACAGCAGCCCTATGTGGTGTTATAGCTTTAAAAAAAAAAAAAAAAAAAAAAAATCTTTTCTAAAGTCATCTTTTTAGGCTCAATTTTTGCTTGTGATTTCGCAACCACCTCACCTGCCATTTGAAATTTTGAAATGCTAAATTTTATGTAATATTTACAAAAATAAAAAGCAAGAAGAACGAGTCTTAGTTCAGTCTCCTTGTAGTTGTTAATAAAGCTCATATTTATTCGATATTTACTTGATGTGAGGCTCAACACACACCCATACAACACGCGACTAAGGTCCAGTAAAAATAATGAATTGAAAATAATAATAATTAGAATTATGTAAACCATGGTTGTCAAAATCCTGATCCTAGATCTTAGAATCTTAAAATCCAACGATCCTATCCCAAAAAAAAAAAAAAAAACCCATTAAGATCGATGTAGAATATTTCATGAGGGTAGGATCAGCATGGAATTGCAATCCTAGATAATGGAATGGCAATCCTAGATAATGGAATGTAAGATCCTATGATCCTACTTTATAGAATTCTTATGATATAAGACCATTCATTAAAGTTATTTTGATATAAAATTTAATTGAAAAGATTTTTAGTGTTTTGAGTATTTGCCAAATTAATTACACTTAATAGTATGATAAAATTCTAAATTAATAAAGTATATATGAATTGTAAATTTATTTATTTTTTTAAAATTAACTTTAACCTTAAAACTATTTTCAACTTTAAGGACTTCTTAAAACTCTTTTTTAGTGGATTGTTAAACACTTCATTTTTTCATTCACTCAAAAAATAAAGTTTTTTTTTTTGAAAGGCCATGAGAAATTGAGAATGTGGTACCTGACATTGCACGTCAATTCCATTATGCTTGTACTCCACATCTAGAGATTTTGATAACTTGTCGATATAACTGCCATTAAAAAAAAATCAAGAGAAGGATACCGTAATAGAAAACATAACTCTTAAGTTTAATTTCAACTATTGTTCGATTTGGGACTCATACTACTCACAGTTTTATTTCTCCCAAGCTCTAAGAAAGGGATTGATACCATATGTAATGTCTTAATCTTCGTATTAACAATATTGTCATCTTTATGGCTCATACATTTCATGGATTTGTTTTTCTGTAGCACCAAGTAAGGGAAAATTTATTATTAACATTTTGGATATTCAACTCACATATAAAATTTTCTCCTTTACCACACCTAGGCAATATGCGGTACCATAGATTGCAAATCATCACCTCATTGCACCCACACCCGTCCACGTGGCCGCACCTCTTGACCTTTTTGGTCACTACATTAGGCCTATCGAATATATTGTTTGAGGTCTTTTTTCATTTTCTTTCTTTTTAAAAAAAATAAAACCTTCTTTATACAATATATATGAAAATATCATCAGTTAAATTAATTACCTAACACCATCATATGTTGACATCTCCCTAACTATAAATTTCTTTTTTCCACACTTAACACTATTCTTATAAAGAAGAAGAATACTATTTTCATAAGGTAAGATTTGTATACAAAAGTTCTCTATAGACTCTTGTTGTTAGTTAGGTTATATTTTGCCGTTGACATTAATTAGATATGACATTTATAGGGTCATGCAAACGAGTGCTCTTAAAATAATAGTTAACAATCCATTTTAGAAAAGTTTTGACACTACTTTTATGAGAAATTAAAAAAAAATTGTTATAACATTAATTATTTTTTCTTCTTTTCCCATAATTTTTTTAAAAATAGATTTTTAACTATTATCATGATGACATCCATTAGTATTTCTCATATTTATAATCCACTTTTCACATTTCTTTGAATTTGATGTATCACTGGTATCGTGGCAATTTCTATTGGGTAGCTAAGGCGGCAAAAGGAATGGGCTCTTTATTTATTGTGGCAGGGGCATGCGAGACTCGTGTGGCAAGTGACCAAAGGTTTTTTTTTTTTTTTTTTGAGAATCAACTGACCAAAGTTTGTTTGCCGATATATAAAATTTTTGTACAAATTCACCCTATATTATAAGATACGGCTTTGCATCTCAAATTATGAATATTTATAATATTACTACTCCATTGCATGATTGCATCAAATATTTACCCCCATATTCTTAGTGGCTGTTAGCTTAAGATTAATTAATACTCACGTGTAAGTCATACATGTCATGTCACTAGTTTCTCAGTGTAGATAGAAGATGTTTCATCTCACACATTTGCTACTTATCAGGCAAATTTGTCTTTTTCTGAATAAAATTTCTAGTTTCTTCTTAAAAAAAATATAAGTTAATTCTCATTTTTGCCCTTTCTCCATTTAATTTGCTAAATTACCCTTTTAAATCTTTTTTTCCACTAGTTTGTACTGAAATATTAATTAACCTAATAGATCTACAAGGGCTTACAAACTACTATAATTAGTCACAGACCCGTGCATTTCGTGGAAAATTTTTACAATTTGTTCTTTGGTTAAGTGAAAAATGGAAATATATAGTAGATGAGACTTATGAGTGTTAGTCTCAGACTTTTCTTAAAATATTCTAATTATTTTCTAATAAAGTATAGTTGATACAATATATATATTAGAAAAAATATGCTTTGAATATTAATGCAATGTATTCTGTAAATTGAATATATGTAGAGCCGCCCTTGACATGGGAAAAAAAACAATTATTATGTATAAATTTTAAAAATTTATGACTTTTTTTTATCCTTGAAAGAACTTTGTGATCATCCTAAATTTTTTTAAGCCCAACATAATTAAATTTTAGACAAAATTTGGTAATAAGTTTGGTTGTAAACTAAGGCTACAACTCTATGCAAGATTTTTTTTTTATTGAATGTGAATTTTAACAAATCCACCGTTTAATTACATTTTCTTCTTAAATCTTCCACACTTGCAAAATTTCAAGAAGATAAAAGATCAATAGTTATGTCGTTAATCAAATATTTAAATTTTGAGTTTTTGTAGTCTAAATTATACATAAAAAATAATTTTATGGATTAAATAGTAAATAACATCCGATTAATATGAAATTTTGACATTTTTTAAGAACATTGAGAACATGTAATTCATCAATTAGATTTTCAAAATATATAACAATATTATTTCATTTAGTGAAAGTGACTGCAACTAAGTTTGTAGCCAAATTTTGTTCTTAAACTTTGGTTCTCTTAACAATATATTAGGTCCTTAAAAATAAAAATAAAAAGTCCAAGAAAACTTTTATTTAACTACATTTTTGAAAAGATATATCTTGCAACATTGATAGTGAAACTATCATATAACAATTTCAAATTTTGTAGAAAAAAATTGTAAGATTTTATGTATTTGCGTGTGTGTGTGTGTGTTTTTTTTTTTTGTTAATGTATAAAGTTCACTTTTTATTAGATTTTATATAATTTAAGTTTTTTAATGACCACTCCAAAAAAAACTACTGAAGCCGCCACTGAATCAAGAAGTATAAAATTTAAATTTTATCAATTATTTCAAAGAGATGGCAAGTTCATCTCAATATGACAATAAAATTTCTATCATCCTATCGTTTTTTATATATATATAAAATAAAAAAAAAACCTAGAGTATGAAAATGGTTTAAGTGGATCTGATCGGTGGTTTTAATGACAATTCTGTTTGCATTAAATTTTCAGATTAAATTTTGTCATGCACCTTACCTACCAAATAACAAATAAACAACCTACTACACTACTCTACCAGTCTACTCTACCATAATGTATTCATTTTTTCAATTAATATTTCCTCTAATTAGCTAAATCATGATATTCGAGTATTATAAATTTTACAATAATTATAGAAAAAAAGTTTACTATAATTATCTTACAAATTATTTACTATTTAATTTTTAAGTATTTATTAGGGGCTTGTAATTCAAATCACATATCGTGTTTTTAACAGAAATCTCAATAGTTTAAATCCTACCTCGTTATAATTACTGGATTATTTGAAAAAAAAAACAAAAAACAAAAAAAAACAAAGAAGATTTATACTGTACAGTCTGTACTTGTAAAATAGTATAATAAGAGGCAGCCATGCTTTAAAAAAAACAAAGAGTAGAAAGAGAAAGTTTGATATATGCTTACGCTTTTGTAGCAGCATAGATTGTGAAAAGAGGATGGGAAGGCACAACAATGGCTGCTCCAGATCCAATATTCACAATGGCTCCTCTCTTCCTTTGAATCATTCCTGGCAGGACAGCCTTTGTGACCTTAGTAGTCCCTTCTAGATTCACCTTAACAATGTTCATCCACACCTTCTCATCCACCTCATGAAAATACATCGCTGAAGGGTAAGTTATCCCCACATTGTTTATCAAAATGCCAACGTCCAACCCTTTGATCTCTTCCTCTATTAGACGAACACCAGCTGAGATGTTGCCAGAGAAATCTAAAGGAATAATCTTTATCTGGGTGTATGGAAAATCAGCTTGAATTTCCTTTGAAACAGTTCTGAGCTTATTGTAGTTTCGGCTGACTAGTATTAGGTTTAGGCCTTTCCTGGCAAGTTGGTAAGCAAAGGCTTTTCCAATACCATCTGTGGCTCCAGTGACAAGAGCCCATGAACCATATTTCTTGAGGTCTTTTGGGGGTCTGAGAAATGTGATGAAGACCCATTTGAGAATAGAGATTGAGTGTTTGAGAAAGGAAAGAAAACCTATGAATGAGAGAAATAGAAGCCAAGCTGGTTGGGTTGTGAGGTGATGAATGCATGCTGGTATCATTTTCTCCTTTCCTTTTTCTATGGCCTAGCCAGATGTTTGGTTAGAGTTAGAATGATGTGTTTGTGTTGTTTGAGGTTTGAACTTTGGTAGCTGGGTCTGGTATTTGCCAGTACTACATATTTAATTGCTAGATTTTTTTTCTGGAGTTTGGTTGAGTTGCTATATATAAGGAGTAATGACATGGGAGAAATTACTAGAACCTCCTGGAGGATGGTCCTCCCAACTCTTCCCATCCAATTGAGACAATTAGAGCTCTAATTGTCTTAAGTTTGGTCTTACTCTCCCTCAGTCTAAGTCTAACTATGCCTTTGATGTTCTCCTATTTTAAATTGATGACTCAGCACCCCATTAATTTAACTCTTTGTTAAAAAACCAAACCAAGGTAGTAAAAAAAAGCTTGAAGTCTGAATGGTTGAGCAGAATGAAAGCACTCATAATTACTCTATGATGGAGAGAGTATCTCATGCGCCTGGCGCATGAGATATCTCTCTCACTGACAGATGGACCCCACAAGTGTGGGGCTTGGCCATCTGAGGGGAAAGGCTCATGCGCCTGGCGCATACAAAATTTTTCATCTATGATGCTAGGGAAACAAGATCACGTGTAAATCTTAAAGTCTATTCACAATGCCACTTGTTAACTTGAATTTGTATACGTCTTTTTTATTATTTTTTAATGAATTGCAGAAATCCATACTAAACAATCACATGAATCTCTCTCTATACACAATTTTCCTTCAACTTACAAATAATTTCATACATATATTTTTAATCGCATCACATCTTTGATATCAATTATATAATACTATAATAAAATATTGATAAAATGAAAATTTTAATGTACTAGTTATAAAACAAACTAGTATATAACTCGTGCTTAAGCACACGAATAATAAATTATAATGGTAATATTGATGTTAGTTTAGGTTATTAAATATCTAAGACATTAGTTCGATCAGGACAATTGGAGGTACTAAAATGATTTTCCCTTGCAATTTTAATGGTATTAGTTACGTTAAGTTTCTTATTACACTGTTGTTATGTATATAATTTTGAAAATCACTATTGGACACTACGTATACAATATCAATTCACCATCACTGTCCATGAAATTCTACTAAATACAACACAAAATAAAAGAATAAATTGGTTTAATAGTATCTCTTAAATTGAATGGTGATAGGTGCATTAGATCGTTTAGCTCAATTACAATTTGTTACATTCAAGATTTTCGCATAAAAAATATGTAAATAGAAATAATAATAAATAAATAAAAACAAATACACTCATTAGTTTAGAAAAAAAATAACAGCAAAAATCTAAACAATTTAATTTGTATGAAAAGCTAACAAGGCAAAATCTAATTTTAATTCTAATAGAATTTTCTCAAAGCTTTGTTTGTTATATATATATTACTTAGGTTTACTTCTATTGGACTTCTCATTTTTAATACTAAATTAACTCACTTGACACAAAAAAGTTTTAAAAAAATTAAATGGGACACGTGATGTAAAATAAAATTCTAATTAAAATCCAATTTTTACACTAAATTAACTCACTTAGCACAAAAATTTAAAACTTAGATTAGATGAGACACATGATACAAAATTAGACTCGAATTAAAGTCCAATTTGCAATCTATTTGAATTTTCTTTCAGTTATACTTATTAATATATATTAGCTTATAACCCCATGCACATGCATGGATATACTTAAAAATATACAATAAGATGCACAATATAATTCCTATATATATAATTTAAATATTATTTATAGTCATTTTTATATTTTGTAAACTCTTTAAAAAAATTTGTAAGGATATTATTAGGTATAAAATGTAAATTGTTCATTTAAAAAAAAAAAAATTTATTGTGAAGCACTTTTTTTTTTTACGATTCATTTATTCTAGATTCTTTGATTTTTATACTTAATGACTCACTTGGATGAATATTTATGATGTGGTCCCACATTTGATTCTAAAATTAAGAAATAAAACTCTTTAAGAATAAATAATTTAGGACATATGGCACAAAATTGGAACTCTAATTTGGAATTCTAATTTGAGTTTCTCTTAGCTTTACCTATTTTTATATATATAGACTAACTTGTAACTTCATGCATATGCATGGATACACTTAAAGATATACAATAAGGTGCGTAATATAATTCATACATATATAATTTAATTATTATTGATAGTCATTTTTATGTTTTGTTAACTCTTTAAAAAATTTTGTAAGAATATTATTAGGTATAAAATGTAATTTGTCTATTTTTTTATTGTGAAATATATTTTTTTTTTTTTTTTTACAATTCATTTATTCGATACTCTTTAGTTTTTGTACTTAATAACTCACTTAGATGAATATTTATGATGTGGTTTCACATTTGATTCTAAAATTAAGAAATAAAACGCTTTAAGAATAAATAATTTAGAACACATGGTGCAAAATTAGAATTTTAATTTAAAATTTTAATTTGAGTTTCTCTTAACTTCACCAATTATTATATACAATATATATAAATTAGCATATAACCCATGCAAACACATGGATGCATTTAAAATTAAACACAATTTTTATTATAAAAATATAAATAATTAGTCATATTATTAAAAAAAAATAGCATGTAACACATGCATATGTATAGATACATATAAAATTAAATATAATTTTTATCATAAAAATATAAATAATTAGTCAACTTATTTTAAAAAGATTACATGAAATTGGTCACATATTAAAATTTTTACCTAAATTTAATACAACTTATGATTATTTTTTTCTTCTTCTAATTTTAAATAAGATAGAATGTGGGATGATCTTTATTGTGTGGTGATTTTTATTGAGTATATGTGAATATGTGATTGATTTTTTTTATATAATTTATTAATTAATATTAGATTTTTAGTATTTTGCATTCATTAACTCACTTGGCACAAAGATAAAAAAACTTAAGTGAACACATGATACAAACTTAAGTGGATAATTATGGTGTGGTCCCCACATAAATTTAGACACATGGCGCAAAACTAGATTCGAATTTCAAATTCGAATTTAATTTTCTCTAAACTTTACACACACACACACACACACACACACACACACACTAGCTTGTAACTCCATACATATGTATGGATATAATTAAAAGATATACATTAAGATGCATAGTATAATTCTTACATATAAATTTAAATATTATTGATAGTTATTCCTATATTTTTCTAACTCTTTAAAAAGTCTTATAAGGATATTATTAGGTAGAAAATTTAAATGGTCCATTTAAAAAAAAAATTAAGTTCATTAATTCTAGACTCTTTGGTTTTTGAACGTAATAACTTACTCGGGTGGATATTTATAATATGATCCCACATTTGACTCCAAAAGTAAGATATAAAATTCTTTCTACAAATAAATAATTTAAGGCACATAACGCAAAATTAGACTTTAATTACAGAATCTAATTTAATTTTCTCGAAGATTTACCTATTAATATATATATAGGGGGTAAAAATGCTTAAATGCACGTTTGGGCCTTGAGCCTGGTTAGTTGGTATAAGTCTGTTCAATTAGAGTCTTCAGGGCCCACAGGTCAATCCGCGCTACAAGGGGCAGAGGAGTTGTCCGAGGAGGAGTATCTCATCGGACGGGCCTAGTAAAGGCCATGGGACTTGCTAAATGGTTTAGAAACAGAATTCTGGAAGATCTGTTGGGTAAAGGCGTGATCCAAGCACCCATTAGAAGTAGGAACGTATGAGAAATATCTGAGGAAAAAGCTGCTACCACCGCATTAATGAAGAAATGACCTCTGAACAGTAATATTCAGCCTTCTAGCTATTATTTGAAGACTTTAAGAAGGAGGTGGATGTGACAAGTATCTAGGAGGAAAATCTGTGTTACACGTGGATGAAACAGGGAAGAAGAAGAATGATATAAGAGGACGAGAGAGGAAAGAAGGGGGGGGATCTCTTTTGGAAACTAAAAAATTGTAATCTTTTTCTTAGAAAAAGAAAGGTTATACAAGTGGTCCTCAGTTTACGTCCGAGGAGAGTTTTTTATCATATTCATCTTTTATTTGAGTGGATTGCGGCCTTCTAGCCTGTTTATCAGTTCCCCAATATCCCTAACCTAGGTTTAAAACCCATACTCTACAAATTTCATTGTATAAGGCTCTTTGGGCTTGAGCCCATCACTCGTTTGGGTCCGGGTACAAATTGTGCTCCTACAATTGGCGCCATCTGTGGAAAATCTAGTGTTGAAGGAATTAGAACATTATGGCAGGCTTAGGTTCGCATCATTTAGAGTCTCAGGGGTCCCAGGGCGAAGATCATTTTGAGCGTCTTGAGCGTCGGAGGGATCGAGAGGGAAGCGTGCATACAGTATACCCTAATGCAAGCCATTCGCGTGGTGGGAGCAGGGCCACCCATGATGATGATGCTAGGGCCATGCAGAGGAAAATTAACCACCTGAAGAAAAAGCTATGCCGCGTCAGACGAGGGCGGGCTTCACCTCCGTCCAACCCTTCCTCTAGGGGGTCCCAGGGAAGCAGTTACAGTCCAAGATCCAAGACTCCCCCTAGCGAAACCTTCTCTTACAAGGAGGATGAGCTTCCAAGTCATAAGCATAAGAAGTTTCCCTCTAAGGGCTTGGAAAACGATGCTATGAGTCAAGCATTGTACCAACTCTCCAAGTCACCCTTTTCACGTAGGATCGAGAAGGGAATGCTCCCACGGCGGTTCACTCAGCCCACCTTCACCATCTATAATGGCAGGACAGACCCAGTCGAACACGTGAGCCATTTTAATCAGAGGATGGCGGTACATTCTCAGAACGAAACCTTGATGTGCAAAGTCTTTCCCTCTAGCCTAGGACCCGTTGCTATGAGATGGTTTAATGGATTAAAGTCGAGGTCTGTCAATTCTTTCATGGAACTCACTAGGGCATTCGCATCTCGATTCATTACATGCCTTTGGATTCATTGTTATCTATGGTCATGAGGGAGGGTGAGACTTTGAAAGCGTATTCTGACAGATACTGGGAAATATTTAATGAAATCGACGGAGATTTTGATGAAGTGGTGATTAACACTTTCAAAGTGGGCCTCCTGACTGATCATGATTTAAGGAAATCTCTGACCAAAAAGCCCGTGCGGAGTGTACATCGCCTCATGGATCGCATCGACGAGTACAAAAAGGTTAAGGAAGATTAACAACAAGGTAAGGGTAAGGCGAAGGTTATCCCCCAGGAGAGAAGAGATTTCAGGTCAGACAGGTACCATAACAATAAGCCGATGAGAGATTTCTCTGGGAAATCTGGTTCAGCCGCTCCTCAAGTAGTTAATACCGTATTCCGAGAACCAGTACACCAATTGTTGGTGAAAGTCCGTAAGGAACCCTACTTCAAATGGCCTAGTAAGATGGCGGGGGACCTTACGAAACGGAATCAGAACCTTTTCTGCCAGTATCATCAGGATGTGGGTTATATTACCGTGAATTGTCAGACCCTTTGGAACCATTTAGAGCAGCTTGTTAGTGAGGGGAAATTGAAGCAGCACATGTATCAACCCAACGGACAATGAAATCATTCAGGTTAAAATAATTATAAGAACAACTCATCTCAGCCGCCCTTGGGAACGATTAATGTCATCTTCGCTGCACCTGGCAGGACCGGTTCCTGTCCTACAAGGGTGATGGCAGTGTCACATTCCCAGGCCGAGTAGTCTGGCTCGAGGCCGAAAAGGATCAAAGGGAGTACGCCTATTTTGGGATTCTTTGATGAGGATAAAGTTGGGACTATTCAACCACATGATGATGCCCTGGTGGTCACATTGAGGATAGGGAATTATGACGTCAAGAGGGTGATGGTCGATCAGGGTTGCGGTGCGGATATTATGTACCTTGACTTATTTAAGGGGCTTAAGTTAGAGCTGGAGGATCTCACTCCCTATGATTCGCCGTTGATAAGCTTTGAAGGGAAGGCTGTCATACCAAAGGGACAAATTTGATTGCTTGTACAGTCGGGCTCGGAAATGGTCAATGTAGATTTCATTGTGGTTGACGCATATTCTCCATACACGGCTATCGTCACCAGGCCTTGGCTGCATGCTTTGGGTGCTGTCTCCTCAACTTTACATGTTAAAGTGAAATTTCCCTCGGGTGGATTGATTGAAGAAATTCTTGGTAGCCAATCAGTAGCAAGGCAATGTATATCGGCCGCGGTGCTGCATCAAGCCAAATCAGAATCCTTAACCTCGGCTGTAGAAGACTTATAGCAATTAACAACTCTGGATGCGCCCGGTGCAGTGACAGCAGAGGAGGCTACGTGTGAAGATTTGGAAAGATTTCTCATAAATGATGACCCCGAAAGGTTCTTTCAAGCTGGGATACGGTTACTACACCAAGAGAAGATGGAATTGGTGATGTTTTTGAAAAACAATATCAATATTTTTGCCTAGGATCCCTATGAGGCTCCGGGGGTTGACCCAAGTTTCATTTGCCATCATTTGAACGTCAACCCTGCCGTTATTCCCAGGAGGCAATCGCCTTGGCGTTCTTCGAGAGAACATACCAAGGCCATCAAGGAAGAAGTGCTCAAGCTCAAAAGGGCTGGAGCTATTAAAGAAGTTTTCTACCCAGAATGGTTGGCACACACTGTCGTAGTAAAAAAGAAAAGCGGAAAGTGGAGAGTATGTGTAGACTTCACAGACCTGAACAAAGTTTGCCCAAAAGACTCGTTCCCGATGCCTCGCATCGATTAACTAGTGGATGCTACGGTTGGGCATTCTCGGATGAGTTTTTTAGATGCCTTCCAAGGTTATCACCAAATACCTTTGGCGTTGGGTGATCAGGAAAAGACTGCCTTCATTACTCCTACGGTGAATTATCACTATAAAGTGATGCCATTCGGTTTGAAAAATGCAGGGGCTATTTACCAAAGGATGATGATCAGGATGTTCAAATCTCAGCTTGGGAAGACTATTGAGGTATATGTGGATGATATGGTAGTGAAGAGTAAGATAGTACCTATGCATGTGAAAGATTTGGACAACACATTTCAAACACTTAGGAAGTACAAGATGCGCCTTAACGCCTCAAAGTGTTCTTTTAGGGTGGGCTCTGGAAAGTTCCTAGGCTACATGATGACTCATAGAGGAATAGAGGTAAATCCGGCACAGGTCAGAGCCATTCAAGGCTTGCAACCACCTCGAAATCCGAAGGAAGTTCAGAAATTGATCGGGATGATTGCTGCTCTCAGCAGATTTATCTCTCGGTCCACTGATAGATGTAGACCTTTTTTTCGATTGTTAAATAAATGGAAAGGATTCCAATGGTCCGAGGAGTGCGCTTTAGCTTTTTAGCAACTTAAGGAATATCTTGCCTGGCCACCTATTATGTCTAAGCTAGAGGTCGATAAAATCCTGTTTGTATACCTAGCTATAGCTATCCATGCAGTCAGCCTAGTTCTGATAAGGGACAACGGTGGGGTCCAAAGACTGGTTTATTATGTCAGCAAATTTTTGAATGAAGCTGAGGTGCGTTATTTCCCTTTGGAGAAGGCAATTCTTGCCGTAGTCCATGCTACACGAAAGCTTCCTCACTACTTCCAATCCCACATCGTCGTGGTTTTGACTCAACTGCCTTTCAAGTCAGTATTACGAAGTGCTGACTACTCGGGGAGGGTAGCCAAGTGGGGAACTATTTAAGGAGCTTTCGATATCAAATATATGCCGCGCACCTCGGTGAAAGGCCAGGTTCTCGCTGATTTAGTGGCAGAATTCGCCGAACCATCGTTAGAAGAAACTGCGAAGGAATCACACATGGATGAAAAATCAGTTGGCATGATCACAGGCAAAGGACCTCCGATTTGGAAAGCGTATGTTGATGGGGCAGCAAACCAAAGGGGATCTAGCGTTGGACTTGTTTTGGTATCCCCTGAGGGAATTACCTTTGAGAAATCATTGAGATTAGCATTCTCGGCCACTAATAACGAGGCTGAGTACGAAGCTGTCTTAGTCGGTATGGATATGGTACGGAGAATGGGGGAAAAGGCAGTTCATATGTCCTCGGATTCTCAATTAGTTGTGGGCCAAGTGACGGGGACCATGGAGGCTAGGGATCCAAGAATGCAAGAGTACTTGACCCAGGTTAAATGTTTACAATCCGAGTTTGATTCTTTTATCCTTTCGCACGTTTCTAGAAGTGGAAACACGCATGCAGACTCGTTGGCCACTTTGGCGACATCCTCGACTTAGTGTTTGCCTCGGATTGTCCTCGTCGAAGATTTGTTGAAACCGACTTTAACCACCACAAGTGTAGTCCATATACATCTGATAAGGCCCGGACCTAGTTGGATGGACCCCGTGGTTTCTTTTCTAAAAATTGATGTTCTGCCCGAGGAGAAGTCTGAAGCAGATAAAATTCGTCAAAAGGCGCCTTGATTCTGGTTGTCCGAGAATCAGAAGTTGTATAAACGCTCCTTTTCCAGACCATACCTGCTGTGTGTACAACCTGAAGTGACGGAAGCACTTTTGGAAGAACTGCACGAGGGAATTTGTGGAAGCCATACTGGAGGGAGATCCTTAGCCCATAGAGCTCTGACTTAGGGATATTGGTGACCCAATATGCAGAGAGAGGCTTAGGACTACGCAAGAAAATGTGACCAATGCCAGAGGTTTGCTCCCAATATTCATCAGCTTGGTGGTGTCCTTAATCCTTTGTCTAGTCCTTGGCCATTCGCTCAATGGGGATTGGATATAGTTGGGCCTTTTTCGAGAGCTGTGGTAAACAAAAGGTGGCTACTCGTAGGAACTGATTACTTCACCAAGTGGGTTGAAGCTGAACCTTTATCAAATATTAGGGATGTGGACTCCAAGAAATTTATCTGGAAAAACATTATCACTAGATTTGGGGTACCTTACACACTTATTTCAGATAATGGCGTGCAATTTGATAGTAAAGCTTTCAGGAAATATTATAATGACTTGGGCATTACAAATAGATACTCCACTCCCGCTTATCCTCAGGGAAATGGGCAGGCCGAGGCCGTTAACAAAGTTATAGTCAGTGGACTTAAGAAGAGGCTAGATGTCGCAAAGGGTAGATGGGTAGAAGAATTGCCACACGTTTTGTGGACGTATCGGACTATGCCACGAAGATCCACGGGAGAAACACCCTTTTCCATGACCTACGGGGCCGAGGCAGTAATACCTTAAGGACGAGTTCTTTCAGCCCGAGAAATAACGATGGCCTCTTGGAAAGAAGCCTGGATTTGGTTGAGGAACGGCGAGAGGCCGCCATGGTCCAAATGGCTTATTATCAGCAGAAGCTCAAACAAGGATATGATGCTCATGTAAAGCTAAGGCCACTAGCGCCTGGGGATTTGGTGTTGAGGAAAGTCATGGGTACTTCCAAAAATCCAGCGTGGGGAAAGCTAGCACCAAATTGGGAAGGACCATATCAGATCATTTTTGTAGCAGGCATAAGGTCATATCGCTTAGCTGATCTAGATGAAAAAATTGTACAACGCCATTAGAATGTAAACAACCTACAAAGGTATTATTATTAATAAAAGCACTTTTGTCGTTCGTTGTTCAAATTATCAAACAGAAACTTGGTCATGCATGGTCCTTGGACCACATACCTCGTGGAAATTGAAGTCTTATTGATTGTTAAACAGAACCTTAGTTATGTCGGGTTCTCGGACCTTCTACTTTGAGGAAATTATCATTTCAAATCGCTACTCATAAATATCAAACAGAAACTTGGCCATGCATGGTCCTCGGACCACATACCTCTTGGAAATTGATGTCTTATTGATTGTTAAACAGAACCTTAGTTATGTCGGGTCCTCGGACCTTCTACTTTGGGGAAATTAACATTTCAAATCGCTACTCATAAATATCAAACAGAAACTTGGTCATGCATGGTCCTCGGACCACATACCTCGTGGAAATTGATATCTTATTGATTGTTAAACAAAACCTTAGTTATGTCGAGTCCTCGGACCTTCTACTTTGGGAAAATTAACATTTCAATTCGATATTGCTAAATGTAACTTGGTCATGCATGGTTCTCGGACCACATACCTTGTGGAAATTGATATGCTATTGATTGTTAAACAGAACCTTAGTTATGTCGGGTCTTCGGACCCTCTACTTTGAGAAAATTAGCAGAAACCATACCACATGAGTGTTGATGTGTTGATGAGCCACAGTAAGTTTGACGGATTGCTTTATGCCCCAAACTAAATCCAAAATTAAATTTTAGATTGTGTATTGCTATATTACACATATTATGGTTTTGAGGCATAATTTACATATATGTACTAAGTAAATGTACTTTTATTTGAAGTTACTGTTAATCGAAATGTCGTAAAGACTTTACTATGTATTAAGGGGGTGGAGTTAATTGTTCCACTCATGTAATTTTTCGCTAAGGAGAAGCGAATTAGTATTGTTGTGCTGAAGGTTGAAAGCCAGTTGAAAATCAAACCTTTCAAATTTCTCATTAATTTTTGTCAATGGATACATTGGAAATAAAATTTTGAAAAAAAAAAAGTTAAAATGAAAGTCCTAATACAAAAAACTCATCACAAAACAAAAAAGGGGTCCTAAGTGGCCTAAGCCTTAAGCCCTGGTAGGGGGTCCTGCTTGGAAATGCTGGTGGCCCCTTTTGCTTTGCTGTCCTCCTCTGTTTGTTTCAGCTCTACTTCGAATGAGGTCTGGACTTGTTTCCCTTTGTCTTTGGCCACAGGTGGAGGAACATTGGGCTCGGCGTCCTTGCTCGGAGGCTTCTCAGCTTCGTTGCCTTGTTCCTTCTCTTTATTAGAACCAGTAGGTTCTTTAGGAGTTGGAATGGGCAATGGAATCATGGATGGGTGCGTTGAAGGTGCTATCTCGGGGGTAGGTGTGACAGGAGGAAGCTCTTCGAGCACTTGGATGTCCTGAGGAAGCCAAATGTTCTCAGGCTTCCTCAACTCGGAAGTTGTGAGAATCCCTGCCACATTTAGAGCTTCCTTCCACACTTGTTGGCAGTACTCCCAGTATAGCTCAGTGAACTCCTCTGTCAGTTGATTTTCTGTCGCCTCAACGCCTTCTTTGTAAGCAGCCTTCTTCGCAGCCTTCGTGCTTTCCTTGAGGGTACGAGCCTCTTCCCTCATTCGAGCAAGCTCCTTCTTCAGGTCGGAGTTTTCTTGTTGGGCTTTGGACAAGTCCTCGTTCTTCTGACGCAGAAGTTTGCGTTACCCCTCCACCTGAGTTCTCATCATTTTCAGGCTGGCCTCAGCACCATCTCTCTCGCTCTTCTCCTTGGCCAGCTGCTTGGTTAGGTTCTCGTTCTCCGTAAGAGCTTGGTCTAAAGACTTCTCGGTTTCCTGCCTAACCTCAAGTTCAGTTGCAGCTTTCTTCCGAGAGTCTTCCACCCACTTTTTGGCAGCAAAGACTTCTTGAATGGCCTGTGTTAAAGTATTAAAATAAATGCATTATTGTTAAAGCAAATTCAAAGTACATAAGAACGATTTTTTCGTTAAAGTGTAGTGAAAGCAGTAAGGTAGAGGTAAACACGAGACACTCACCAAAGCCAAGTCCCTTTTGAGAGAGTGAAAAAGATGTGGTTGGGTCATCTTATCTAGGGCATCCATGTCCTTTGGTAGGAGAAGAGGCCGTTCCAAAGCCTCAGCCAGGTGGTAAGCGTGTCCTTGCTGGAACGCCCTGATGCTGGATTGACAGGAGATGGGGGCCCCATCAAGCTTCAGTTCGGGAGTCCAGTTGGCCTGTGTACGGTGTACCTCGGCCAGGTCACGATTATCCCCACTCTCTACCGAAGAGGCACGTCCCTTTCCTTTGTTTACTTTCAGTTGTTGTTGTTACTGCTTTAGTTTCTTCTGCCTCTCCATTTCCGCCTCCCCGGCCTCGTTTTTCCTCTTCTTCTTAGGCTCCGGAATGGGAATCTTAGGATTAGAGGGAGGAGGGGGTGGTGGCAAAGGGGGAGGGATCTGTGACTCACTCGCATCCTTTTTAGAGGCTTTCGTGCCCTTCTTGGACATTAGCTTCCTAAGAGTGGACATGTCGTATTCTTCGGAGCTAGAGTCGGGCTGTGCAATTATTAAACCTTTTATGCCCGAATTTTCTGGGGGCACGTGATCTTCGTCCGAGAGGATGACGAGTTGATCCTCTTGAGGTCTCTCAGCTTCTTCAAGGTGAAAATGGTCAATCTCCTCATCCAACGATTGTTGCGAGGACGCAGGTTCTTCTCGGACGGCTGTTGTTTGGGAATGTGCCGAGAGAGGAAATGCTGCGATGGGGCGAGAGTATAGAATGATGGAGGGGTCGTCTGGGAGTTCGTGGTCAGAAAGGAAGCCTCGTCATGAAACGTCTATCCTTTTGCGTTGTTTGTCTCCTGCGGTGATCGCGTTGTCAATCTCTTGGAAGTCGTCTGATAAAGGATCGTTTCCTAATATCAGGTGGGTTACTCTCACTTGTAGGTCTTCGCTAACAAAGACTTCGGATTGGAGAAGGCGATTCAGGTCTGCGACGCTGCAAAGACTTAGGCGCGGCCGTTCGTGTTGTTTATCTGTGAAAAACATCCGAAGAGATGAACATGGTTAAATCAGCAATAAATATCAAAGAAAGGTGTAATAATATGCAATGTAACCAAAAAAAAGGGAAAGATAATGGGACTAAGTCACGGGTTAGGGAATCTAACTCCTATGGAGTCACACTTGGGTCTCTCTATTCGACAGGGCAGTGAGGGCCGTCAGACCAGTTTCCCAAGGCGATAAGGTAGTCATCTTTCATGCCTTTGTTAGATTTGGGAAGGCAGGCTATGAGCCTAACAATGCTAGATCTAGATTTGAGGTAGTATCCTACGCTTTTAAGCTTATGGCACTCGTACATGTAAACAATGTTGTGCCATGTGAGGTTCAGACCCATTTGCTCGTTTAAAGCATCGACACAACCTAAGACTCTAAATACATTTGGCGTGCACTAATCTGGGCATAACCTATGGTTGCGTAGGTATTCGCTGGTTACGTTTTTCATAAGGAGGGTCATCCCACCTTCTAGGAAGGCGATGATGGGGATGATAACTTCTCCCTCTCTCCTAGCGTTACCTATGGCTTCTACTGGGCAATTTCTTAAGCCTACGTCTTGGGGAATTTGATATTTGGCCTGAAAACCCTCCATACCGGTGTCGGTATCTACTAAACACTTAAATCTACCCATTTGGTGGGAGTGAGAATGAAAGTTTAGAGAAGGAGAGGGGTCTAGATGGAGGCCGAGGACAGAAGCCGAGGAGAAATAAGTAAAGGAAGTTGAGAACTTACGGGAAATAATTAGGCGATTCTTCACGAGCTTCTTGAGAGGAAAGATAGTGATTAACTCTTAGATTTGATTGATTTCTGAAAGGATGGATGGAGATACGGTTTCCTAGGCGATTTGGCATGTGGGAGGCGGTTTCGAATCAGAATTATCCCGCCCAATTTTTTAGAACGAACCTGGACCGTTGGATGAGTATCTCACCGTTGAACGTGGGGAACAAGACGTAACTTGCAGTCATTAATGCGAGTGTTCCGGGTTTCGAAGCGTCAGAGGCGGTTTTGAAGGAACGAAAGGACCCCTACACATGTGGCGGTTTGCAAAGTGCGCGGAGGATGCGCTGTTGGTTCAAAACTCCATTTCTCTCCTCGGATGGGGGGAAAAAATGAAGTTTTTAGGGGCTATTGTGGGGGTGAAAATGCTTAAATGCACGTTTGGGCCTTGGGCCTGTTTAGTTGGTATAAGTCTATTCAATCAGAGTCTTCAGGGTCCACAAGTCAGTCCGTGCTACAAGGGGCAGAGGAGTTGTCCGAGGAGGAGTATTTCCTTAGACAGGCCCAATAAAGGCCATGAGACTTACTAAAGGGTTTAGAGACAGAATTTTAGAAAATCTATTGGATAAAGGTGTGAACCAAGCACCCATTAGAAGCAGGAACGTGTGAGAAATATCTGAGGAAAAAGCTGCTACCACTGCATTAAAGACCCTGCATCTACCTCCCTGGCCGCATTAATGGAGAAATGACCTCTGAACAGTAATATTCAGCCTTCCAGCTATTATTTGAAGACATTAAGAAGGAGGTGGATTAGACAAGTATCTAGGAGGAAAATCTGTGTTACACGTGGATGAAATAAGGAAGAAGAAGAAGGATATAAGAGGAGAAGAGAGGAAAGAAGGGGGGGGGATCTCTTTTGGAAACTAAAAAATTGTAATCTTTTGCTTAGAGAAATAAAAGTTATACAAGTGGTCCTTAGCTTACATCCGAGGAGAGTTTTTTTATCATATTCATCTTTTATTTGCGTGGATTGCAGCCTTATAGCTTGTTTATCAATTCCCCAATATCCCTAACTTAGGTTTAAAACTCATACTCTACAAATTTCATTGTATAAGGTTCTTTGGGCCTGAGCCCATCACTCGTTTGGGTCCGGGTACAAATTGTGCTCCTACAATATATAAATATATATATATATATATATATAAATGAATTTATATATCACAAATTAGATTTCAGTTGTGGGCTAATTTTGTGCCATGCGTTCACTAAAGTTTTTTAATCTTTGTGCTAAGTGAATTAATGAATGCAAAATACTAAGAGCCCAATATTGATGAAATATTAACCAATCATATATCTACTCAACAAAAATCACCACTTTCTATTTTATTAAAAATTAGAATAAAAATAATCATAAGTAGTATTAAACTTAGTCTGGAATTATAATATGCATCTAATTATGTTTATTTTTTCTAATAATTCAACCTATTATGTATATTTTTATGATTAAAAAATGTATTTATTTTTAAATGCATTCATGCGTATGCATGAGTTACATGCTAGTATATATTTAAAGCCAAAGCTCAAAGAAATTCGATCAATTAGATTACAAAATTAAGTTCTAATTGTCTTAAATTTTTCTTTATTTTGGTGCACAAGAATTTACTACACACTAAAACTGAGGAGAGCAATGAGAGAGAGAGAGAGAGAGAGAGAGAGAGAGAGATAAACAGTGACTATTAAAGTTATGGCCATAAACTATTTTACAACATTTTTACAAAATTTTGATGTAGCCAACCTCTTATTGGATTTCATCTAGACCCATCATTAATGTCATTTTTTTTTTCATTTACCAATAATTACTCACCACATCAGCAGCATAAATTTTTTTATAAAATATTTTGTATCTCTAGTATTATTCGACTATTAATTTGCTTTCACATTCTCACTTAGAAAATATTAGTGCCACAAAAAATCACACAACTTTTCCCACAAATTTTGTGAGTGGTAAGAAAAAAATTGTGTGATAATTTGTGCTCCTAACATTACTCTTCTCACTTAAAAAGAAACCCAACCTTTCTCATCCCATCCAAATTTTTTAGAGAGGCGCATGAGACACATGTCCTATAGAAGAACCTGGTGGAGAAGATAGTTACCTCATGTTTAGAGAGGCACATGAGACACATGTCCTATAGCAAAACCTGGTGGAGAAGATAGTCACCTCTCTCTCTCTCTCTCTCTCTCTCTCTCTCACGCAAACTCTAAATCCACTGTGCCTAGGATCGTTCATAAGACAAACACCATGACCAACTTCTCCATGAAATAGAATCCAAAAGCTTTGTTTGCTAAGGCCCTACCTCTTCTTTTAATTATATCCAAAATACAAAATTTTAAGTTATGGTTTCAATTATTGTTATAAATAAAATAAAATATTTTATGATGTTTGATCAATTTTTAAATATTGAATTTTGGTTTAATTAATTTTATTATTAAATTTAATTAACTGAATTGATTGTTTGCTATATTTAGTTCTGATTTTGAATTGTTTGAGTTAATACTAGAGGCTCTGATTGTTATTACTAATATTTTTACTCAAGTTTTTGTGTTGTTAAGCATTTGTATGAGCAATTGGTCTATTGAGAATTACATGGGTCATTATTGCTTATTCCGACACAAAACTTATGAGAGAAAATATCCATTTTATTTTGTGGATAGATGACTTGATTTGAAAATTTACATTTGCTTAATTCTAATATAGAATGTCATTTTTTGGCTTATTGTATCCATTTCAATAAACTTTTGTATCTTATTTTTTTCTTGCATTAGTTTTAACATAATATTGATTTAGACAGTTGCAAAATCACTCTGAATCATCCCTCATCAAACAAGAAAACTCCAATGGAAGAAATCACTAACAGATCAGTAGTAGAATTATCACCATAGTTCATGTTGTTTGAACACAAAACTACCATTAACATCAGACATATTCAAGTTAGCCAGCAGCCTCTTATGGTGTGAAATGCCATTGTAAATGGGGTAAAACAAAAAGTTGATGTGAAATTGCTAGCATCGAACAAAGGCCATGCCTAAAAAAGTTTCAAATTTCACAAATACATCGTATACTCAATTACTACAAAATGTAATTGAAAAAGACTTTCTTGCTTTTGTGAAAATTACTAAAGCTCCATGATTTAGTTACAACTGATACTAATATTTTTTTTCCAAAAAAAAAAAAAAAACTGATACTAAATTTGTTGTTTCTATTCTTATTTTCTTGGTAGGTTGATTGAAGTGACATGTGGTGGGTACAAATTTAATATTGATTAAATGTAGTCCATTGTAGAACTCCAAGATCACAAGGAATTTCCAAGAAGCAAACCAAGAAATAAGAAAAGGAATGATGAAGAAGAGAAGGATGCAAACATCATCATCATTGACAATCCTTTTGAATGAGGGTAGTGTTGATGCCCTCTTTGGCAAGGAGACCCAATAGCGGGAAGAAGCCCAACAATATGGGAAAAAAAGAGTTAGTAAATTGAGAAGAAAACCATCAAGCCCGAATGACAGGAATAATGGATTATAGGCCTAGAAAATAGCAAATAGGTCTCAAAGAATGCAAGCGGGCCTAAAGGAGCCCAGAGAAAGAAGTAGTAAATCCATGGGCATTATGAGAAATAAAAAGCAAGCAAAAATGGGCCAAAGAGGCCCGAAGTAATGAATTAAGTGAATAAGGGGTTGATGGAAAGCCCATGAACCCCAAAAGTAAAGGATGTGGTAATTTAGGCCGAGGAAGTCCAAAAGACTTAGCAAAGGTCCATGGGAGTAAAGAATTGGAACAGGCCGTGGATGCCCAAAAGAATAAAATGGGACAAAGGAGCCCAAAAGCAATGAAACGGGCCAAGGATGCTCAAAAGAATAAAATAGGACAAATGAGCCTGAAAGTGATGAAATGGGCCAAGGATGCCCAAAAGAATAAAATGAGACAAAGGAGCCTGAAAGCAATAAAATGAGCCAAAGAAGCCTAAAATACCATGAGTACAAGCCCAATGATAGTACTGGGCTACTGGAATGTAGCAGAAGGAAAGCATACAGCAAGCCCAAAAGAGGCCCAACAGGCATAAGTCAAATAATAACATGCAGGCAATCAGCAGAAACAATTAAGCTAAAGAGAGGCAAAGTTTTAAGCAAACTCGCTTCGGGGTGGTAACAACAAAACCACCACCCTCATGAACAACAACTTTTTGGCTACTCTTGGAGGGTCATAAATTTCCAGAAAGAAAGAGAACGACTTGCCTAAGGAAAGTAAAGATTGAAACAACAAGCCCGTGAAGAAAAGAAGAGAAGCATTCGCATGTGAAACAACCCGCAAAAAAAAACTGCGTAAGTTTTCGCATATGAATTGTAGGAGCAATCCATATGCTGAGGGGGCTGAATGTTGATGCCCATTTTTTGATCCATACCTAAAAGCCCATATAGAGGAAAGCCCAATGAAAAGCAAGGCCCAAAGGCCCACCAAGAAGACCAAAGAAAGAAATGCAAGAGAAAGCGATCTACAGCAAAATACAAATCTACCATAGAATATAGATCTGCCGTAGAATACAGATCTGCTGCAGAATACAGTTCTTCAACAAAATAGTTTTGGCAGATTAAGACAAATTGGGCCCAAGACCCTTTTGATCCAGTTAACATTATCTAGCCCACAAAGGCCAAAATCCTTTTTTATAAAGGGATAGGCGTGAAAAACTAATATGAAGAAGCACGATGAAAAGAAATAAGGAATAGTTGGAAGTGTCAGCAGCAAGAATCACGTGAAGGAAAGAAAAGCCAAACTAAAGGAAATAACAAACGCAACAGGAAACGCATGAAGAAATAAGACAAAAACACTCAGCAAAACAAAATAAAACTAATCTACTACGGCAGAAACGACGTAGGAACGAAAGAAAACAAAAACAGAAGACAGTGGAGCAAGCACAGAAGTGTCGGAGCACCACTAACCTGTACCTAGCCAATACAAAGGAGGTGGGCCCACCGTCAAGGGGATTCAGAGGGTGTGGTTTGGTGGTGGGGGAAAAATGGGGTTTATATTTGGTTTCCTGCCATGACTTCTTTTGGGAATATACCTTGCTGGGATGATATCTTACCCAAAAGAAGTAGTAGATGGTTGGGACCATCTGATGCATGCCATAGAACTAAGTAGTGAGGTAGCCCAATCCTTATACATTTGAACCTAAAGTTAGAGGTATACAACAAGAAAAAACAAAAAGGAATTTTGTTGTGAAATGAGTAGTGGTGTAGCAAATATGTATTGAGCGATGGTAGTGGTCGAGGCAACCAATGGGTTGGTGGGTAGTTTTAAAGAGATGTTCACAACAAACCAAAAACAGTTGGTAAAGCCCTAGGAGTAAAAGAGAGAAATCCCATTGAATTAGCTCACTATAAAAGGAGGAGGTAGCCATGGATGAAAAGGGGAGACTCAATGGGGGGGAAGCACCGAAGGGGGGAGACGGAATGGAGAAGCACCTAAGGGGGAAACCCATGGTAAGAAAGCAGTAAGCACCTAAGGGAGGCACTTAGAGAGAGGGATCCAAAAGGGAAAAGACCCAAGTGAGAAAAATAACCCAGAACAAGATAGTAGTTAGAAACTAAGAATAAAACAAAGAACGGAGAGAAAGAAAGAAAGTGGTAAAAGGAAGAGCGAAAACACGGCAGGAATAGGTGTATGCATCAATAGACCATCTTTTCCCTCCCTCTTAGCAAACCCACTTTTTATAGTCTCCAAAAGTAATAGCCAGTAGCCATTTAGGCCTATTCTCTACAATGCACAACTTTGATGGCAGAAGCCTATGACAAGGTTGTTCAAGTTGGGGTTTGGGTTTTTTCTTAGTTTACTTATTCTATGGGAAGATTCAATACTTGATTTTGATTGTAAATATATTTAATTTATCTCATTATAACTTATATCTACTGTATTTAGTTATTCTGATGTAGCACGTTTTTATCACGTTTGCTGCATCAGTTGTCTTGTTGTGGTATCTTTACTTGTTGTACTAGTTATTCTGTTGTAGCAGATTTTTATTATATTTACTGTGTTAGCTATTATACTAGCTAAACCTTTTCTGCTAAAGCTTTCTTATTTATTTGTTATTACGTGTTTTACTTTTGACACAAACTAATCATTATCCTACCATAAGTATATATATACATATATCTTGTTTCTCATGTTCTGCAGAATATATTTTATAGATGTATATGTGAATACGCATAAGTATATTTACGAATGTATGTATGTATATATTTAAGAATATGCTAACCCATATAAGCTAACATTTGCTTGATTGGTGTTTTCTTTGGGTTTTAGATTTGTTTATGTGTAGGAAGTAGAACAGTATTTCTGCAGTAAAAAATAAAGAATAGTCATTCACATTACAGAAGGCTTTACTGCACAGTAGAAGGCTTTAATGCACAGCAGACAGCTTTACTACACAGCAAACAGTAGAAGGCTTTAATGCATAGCAGACAGATTTACTGCATAGCAAAAGGCTTTACTGCACAGCAGAAGGCTTTACTGCACAGCAAAAGGCTTTAATGCACAGTAGAAAGCTTTATTACACAACAGAAAATTTTATTGCACAACAGACAGTTTTACTGCACAGCAAACCTATGGCAAAAACTGGAGAAAAAAAAGGCTTTATTGCACAGCAGACAGATTTACTGCATAGCAAAAGGCTTTACTGCACAGCAGAAGGCTTTAATGCACAGTAGAAAGCTTTATTACACAACAGAAAATTTTATTGCACAACAGACAGTTTTACTGCACAGCAAACCTATGGCAAAAACTGGAGAAAAGTTCCTTCTGCGGCAAGAATTGAGGATAAGCCCACTTTGCACGGTCTTCCCTTGGACTTTGGACTCAACGTTTGCGCACAAACTAACAGCGATAGGATTGTACTTTGGAGCCCATTCCGCAAAGCGCCAGACCCAACTTCCTTCTTAGAAAAAGCCTAGACTAAGCGTTGTCCAATAACATCAAAACGCATGTCTAAGGTACAAGAAACATAAAAAGAACCCTCGACAAATTGCAATTACTTTATAATTAATGTTGTATAAAACTTTGAGGCTGAAATTGATTATGTGTAATGGTTTATTTGCAAGTATAATCTACCTTCCAAAATATTAAGGGGAAAATGGTGCCAAAACTTAGTAGAACTGATTGTAACAATAATGTGGTTGACTACTGTATTGCATGACATGGGGTAAGTTCTCTAATTCTTATTATGACTTCAAAATTCTACAAGAACTCAGTGGTTGAATGCATCTTCAAGGTTTTATTTTATTTGAGGGGTGATTATTTTTATGTGAGTGATGCATCACTATAGTCAAAAACTACCGTTAGAAAATTGAGATCAAATCACAATATGAGAAAATTAGTGATATATATTAAGTCAGGGCATAATCCAAATTTAAATTAGCTTATAATTATAGTCTAATTATGTGTCAAGTACCTATTTATATTACTCAGTGAGAAAGCAATGATTACCTTCATAATTACTATTATTCAATATTTTATTTCCATGCATAAGCATGAGTTACGTGGTAGAATTTCCTAAAAAATATTGAGAGGATTTTAATTCAACCATAATACCATTTTGGGAAATATTATCTAATCCTCCCATTGGGGGATATGTATGGTCTTATCAACCAATACAAACTTTCAATAACTATGTGTGTGGACTGAGTAGTTGGTAAGACATATTCCTGCTATCCTATTTTCTTGATTTTATTTTAAAAGTTCCGACCTTTTAAGATAACGTTGTTTAATACATTTCCTTTCAAATAAAAAGATACAGGCTTCTAAAACAATCCTCATTAATTTTTTGTTTGAGAAATGTGGGGGTCAAAAATAATCCAAAAAGGCCAGGTGGCCCTTTAAGATAAATTTCGGCTTGGATATCCAAATAACACAATTTATTTATCTAATGTACGAGGTGAAAACTCTACAATAGGAAACTCAAACAACTAATTTATGAAAGTAAGATTGTATTAATATTATTAGCAACAACCCATTACACTTTTTTCCCATGGTGATGGGATTCAAAGATAAGAAAAAATCTCTCCATTTTTTTTTCTTTTTTTTCATGGTCCCCCCCCCCCCTCCCCTCCCACTTCTTATAGGTATTTTCCTTCCCTTATCCCTCTAGCTAGCTTACTCTTAGTTGGATCTTTTTGGGATAATTTTCCTCCTTCCATTGGTTTCCCCCGTTCTTATCCTAAAATAGGACTTTTGGGGGTGTTAGTGTTGTTCAAGTTGTTTCAAATGCATTTAATGTGATAGGGATTAGGTGGAAAACCTCTCATTAATGCGGAGGTGGCAGTCTCTGTGATACTTGTCTTCTTAGGGAATTTCCCGAGATATTCTTAGGGAGGATGATACCTTGGATTACGAAAAGGAAACTAGTTTTCTGGGATTACTCCATCGTATCATCCGAGGTCGCCAATATTTTTTTCCTTGGATGAGAGTTTTAGCATTGGCAGCATATCTTGAACTCCTCGGGAATCATCTGGGGGGGGGGGGGGCACTTCCCTTTATGATTCATAATAGTGGGCCTAGCCATTCCTTTTTAGTGCAAGCTTTATGGTCCTTTGGGCCTCAGCCCAGAAGTGGATCTACTCCTCTCACAAGAAACTTTAGTGAAAGAGAAATGTTGATTTTTTTTTTTAAATATAACTAGTAAGGGTGGCATGTGCTACCCCTTAAGTGAAAAAATTTTAGATAGAATTTTTTTTGAAGTAGTATCAGATCATGTATTTAAATTTAGAATAGTTATTTGGCATATGGCTATCTATTTAGTATGATAATTTCTTAGAACCTATTTACAAAAAATAGTATCTATTCACACAAAAATTCTACTAAGAATGATAACAAATGTCGTCATCTTTCAATAATAAACAACTAAATTTTGATAAAACATTGTCACAATATTTAAATTTTCGCAATAAATGATGACATATACTACAATTGAAATTCTTCATCAAATTAAATATCGACAACCATTTGCAATGAATATTTTGTTATTCATACTTCCTTCTTTATCATTTTATTTTATAAGCCTAACTACGATGCTTAACTTACTTAATTTTTAATGATCACATTTTTAAGAAATAAAAAAGAAAAAAATAACAAAAGACAAATGTCATTGAAATTTCTATTAGATAAAATTATAAATCTAGAAGATTTAAACCTCTAATAATTTAGCGTTCTCTATGTAACAAATAGAATACCATAGATCACCATTTTTACTTTTTAAGTATGACTAACACATAAAATTCAAAATACATAAAGAAAGTTTTTGGGACATTAAAATTTAGTGCGGCATTTTAGATATTACACAATGAAATGTTCTAGGAATCATAAGATTTTGTTAAGATTTAACTAAGAGAGTAACAGCAAAGACTACATGTTTGTCTACAAAATATAAAGGACGAAATTGTTCAACTTTAAAGTTGGGGAATGAAAAACTACTACAAACATAAAGGGGGAAATTACTTTTTTCTATAATTTTTTTTTGTGGTAAAACTATGTATTTTTTACTTTAAACAATGTGTTAAAAAAACCCAAGAAAAATGTCTGTAAAACTATGAATTTTGGCTCAACAAGTTGTCTTAACAAAGAAAAAAAAGTTAGGAACACAATAAATGTCACGATATTTCTCAATATCATTATTTTGGCTATGGTGGGCCCTGGTACGATATTTTATAATTTTATTTTAGAGTAATGCTACATCCACAGCATGTTCACAACATATCCTAGATGGTAAATTGTTATTGATTTTTAATTGGGACAACCACTTTAAACTATGCATAAAAAAAAACCAACAGAAGAAAATTGTGCATGAAACAGTGAATTTTTACTCAACAAATTTGACTAAACCAAAAAAAAATGTCTAGAAACACAACAAAATGTCACAATATTTTCACAATACCTTTATTTTCAGCTATGGTAAATTTCAATTTGATATATTATCATTTATTTTATAGAAATGCTATCTCCATAATATTTTCTTAACAAATTCTAAATGGCAAGTTTTTATTGATTTTAAAATGGACCCACGACTGATATCACTTTTTTATCCATTAATAGTAGCTTACCACCTATGATTTATTGTGAAAATATTGTGGACTTAGCAATTTTTTATTTGACCAATAAGAAATTGAGATCTCAACAATTGTGAAAATATTGTGATAACAAGTGTTACAACATTTTCACAAAATATTTATTCTCAGTTATGGTTGATCACATTCTCATATTTTATTATTTTATTTTGACCTATAAAAAATTGGCACCTCAATAATTTTTTATTATGAAATATGTTGTGTCAATATAATAATATATATACCAGCTCATATAAATATTATTTTTTTATAAAAAGGGCACAAACCAATTGTTGATGCCCGTTTAAGCAAAAGAGTCCAATGACAGAAAAAGCCCAACAATATAAAAAGGGGTGAAGAAAAAAGAAGTAGCAAAGTAAGAAAAGCCATTAAGCCCGAATGGCAGGAATAATGGTCCACAAACCTGCAAAATAATAAAAGGGTCCCAAAAAAAGAAAATGGGCCAAAGGGAGCCCCAAAGAATGAAGTAGTAAGTCCATGGGAATCATAAGAAGTAGAAAGAAAGTAAAGACGGGTCGGAGGAGCCCAAGGAAATGGATTAGTAAATGAGATTGGTTCAAAGGTCAATAAACTCATAAGTAAAGAATAAGGTAATTGGGCTAAGGAAGCCCAAAATATTTAGTAAAAGCCCATGAAAATGTAAGAAATAAGAAAGAATGAGATGGGTCAAGAATGCCCCAAGGAATGAAATGGGCCGAGGATGCCCAAAGGAATAAAATGAGTTGAGGAAGCCCAAGATGCTAAGAGAACTAACCCAGCAGGAATACTAGGCAATGTAAACTAAGGGAAGGAATGATACATGAAACTGGCATGGCAAGCCTAAAGGAAGCCCAGCAAACACAAGTTAAACGATATCATGGTAGAAACAATGCAATGGTGTGGCAGTAGTATCAGTTAGCCCACAAACCAGAAGTGAAAGGAGACAGGGGTTGAATTAGAGAAGAAAAAACCCATACCCAAGTAATACCCAGCCTAAAGAAGAAAAAAGATGCAAAAAAATGAAGACTCAATGACTCATCCACGCCACAAAAAGTTAAACGAGCAGCAAAACACGCAGCAGTACCAAACAAACCCGTAAGCAATGGTAAACGTGTGAACACTAGACAAGTAATGGACTCATATGAAAGTGAAGCACACACAAGACTCAAGCACCACCCACTTGTACCCTGCCAATAAAGGGGTAGTGGGCCATAGGTCAGAGGTAAGAGAGGATATGGTTTGGCGGTGGGGAAAAGGAGAAAGCCTATTCTAGGGTTCTCACTCAAGCTCTTTTGGGAGAAATGTCCTACTAGGATGATATACCATCCAAAAGAGGCAAAGATGAGCGTAAATCACTAGATGCATGCTATAGGAGTTAGTAAGAGAGAAGCCCAGCCCTTATCGGGATGGTAATGCCACGAGAATTAAGAAAATAGAACAAAACTATTTTTGTCTGGGAATGAAGCGTGGTGTGGCCAACACATGATAGTTGTGGTGGTTGGGCAACCAGTAGACCAGTGGGCAGACCAGGAAGGACACCCGCAACAGGCCAAAAGTAGTTGAGGGGTAAAATGGTAAATCTTTTCACGATAGACAATATAAAAGGCCTTAGCCGTGCAAAGTAAAAAAAAAAAAATGCACCAATAGGCTACCCACTTCTCTTCTTCTCAATAGCTTGCTCTCTAGCAAATTAAGAATCTGAGATTAAGCCACTTAGGGCAATTTTCCAAAGTAGGTAATTTTTATGACAGGATTCCCCTGTGAGATTACCCACATTGGAGATTGGTTCCCTTCTTGAACTTAAATCTGCCAAGGAGCCAAGTTTAGCAGACTAATCCCCTTCCTTCTTTTATTATGATTGTTCAAGTGCTAACGTTATTTTTCTTGTTACTAATTCACTCCTGCCATACTTACATTATTGTATTTTTTCTTTTGCAAAATTGTTTAAACATCATCTTTGGTCGGTAGCAAGTATTTCAGTTAAAACATTTTAATTATCCTGCTGTATTATATTTCTCTTGCTATAAATTTTTTTTTTGTGACAATATTTCCTACAGTGGGCACGTGACTAGATCCTTGCCAAGGGTTCTAGCTTTAGCACAAGTTGGCTTAAGGTGAGTTTCAATTGAGCCAGTCCCAACTCTCCTACTCCAAAATCATTGGACCATAGTGTGGCAGGAGCAATCTAGCCCAGGACATAAAAAATAAAAAATAAAAAATAAAAAAATAAAAAAAAAAGGCCCACCACACTGATGATAGGAGAAAAAAAGAAAAAAGAAAGAAAAAAAAGGGCTAATGAAGTGATGAGCAATACTTTTTGAATAAATCAAAAGGTACTATAGCTACTACAGTAGCTTTTACACATTCACACAACAAGTATTACAACATTTTCACAAAATATTTATTTTCAGTTGTAGTTGGTCACAATATTTTTTTTTTCACTTATAAGAAATCGATACCTCAATAATCGTGAAAAATATTGTGAAATTTATTGTGTCATATAACAATACTTTTATTTTTAGTTGTGGTTAATTCCGGTATGATATTTTATTTTGACCTATAAGGAATTAACATCTCAACAATTGTGATAATATTGTGACAATTTATTGTGTTAACTAACAGCTATATATTAAAAAATAAAAAAAAGAGTTGATTGGGCAATATTACCAAAAAAAAAAGAAGGCTAGTGAACAGTGCAAATTGAACAAACCCAAAAAAAAAAATGTAGCTACTACTATAACTTTACGGCATTCATACTTTTGTTATAAAAGTGTTGTGAAAAATGCTGTGAATGTAACACTTCTTTTTTCACAATACTTTTATTTTTAGTTGTGGCTGATTCTAGTATGATATTTTATTTTGACCCATAAGGAATTAACACTTCAATAATTGTGAAAATATTGTGACAATATATTGTGTAAACTAACAGCTCTCTCTCTCTCACTCTCTCTCTCTCTCTCTCTCTCTCTCTATATATATATATATATATAAAGGAGTGGACTGGACGATATTACCCAAAGGAAAAAAAAAAAGAAAAAAAGAGACAACGAAATAGTGCAAATGATTGAATAAACCAAAAAACTGTAGATTTTGTTGTAACTATACCACATTGGCGCTTTTTATATATGGATAAATGATAAATTACAATAATTCTTAACGAAATGCCAATAGTGAAGAATTTAAGTTTTGTCAAATTTGACATTTTTTATGACAACGATAAAGTGATAACATTAAATGAATAAGCATTTATATCTTTTTTGAGAGATAATTACAATATGCTATTAACCCCGTATCTCGAATCCTTTCCTCCCTAGACCCCCAAGCACTTTGTGCATGGGGAGGTGCCAATTCAGCTACAAAACCTTCGGAAGAAGCATTTATATCATGTAAAAATAATTAAGCAATATTGTATTCAATCTCAATCATTGATATAACTTATTATAAATATATATATATATATTGAGAATAAAAATAAACTTTTTATATGAAGCATGCAATAAAATTCACACATATATTCATTTTCTAATTTTATTTTATATATTTATATAAGTTAATAGACATGTGTAACATATAATTTTAATATATGCTTAAAATGAAATAATAAATGTAATGGAATTGCCTAATCTAGTAGTGGCTAGGGTGTGATCATACTAAGACTACTGCATTAGATCCTATCAAAACTCCACATTGTAGCATGTTTGGGCAAGAGTAGTACTAGAACAGGTGACCTCCCGTGAAGTTCTCACGTTTGAAGTTTGAACCCTTTTCTTTTTTAAAGCGGGAATAGGGATGATGATTTGAAATTTTCATAGTGAAGTTATGGCTTCCCTATCTAAGAAAATTCAAAAGCCTTCTTTGTAGCTATCCTTGGGATGTTAGTAGCTAGAAGAGCTGTTCTTTTCACTAAAGACATCGGTATCATACATTCCATTTTCAAAGGTGACTCTGAAGTTGTTGTTAATTCTCTTTGTAGGGATGATATGTTATCACTAGCTTTTGGCCACCTAATCCAAGACACTTTATCCTCAGTTAACTATTTTCAGAGTTTTTCTCTCTCACTTATAGGCAATGCAATGTTGTAGCACACACTTTAGTTAGAAGAGCAAAACTTTATTTTCCTTTACTCATTTGAATTCTGTTCCTCTTGACATTGTTAATTTTATCAAGGTTGATTTACCACTTATTGAATAATATCATGATGGAATGATTCTAAAAATAAAAAGTATGGCCATTAGATAAACACAAAAATTGTAGGCATGAATCTGTGTGGTAAAAAATAAATTAGATGATAAGCGAAATTAACAATTCTTAAGAAAAACTTTACAGTGGATTAAACAAATTAGTTTCGGCCTTGAAAGACAAAATGTAGATACAGTGCCAGCTCAAGGCCTAGGCATTAAGGTCCATATTACAAAATGGTCTTACCTCCTTTATAAAATTGCCACACCCCTGTTATAAAAAGGCCCAAAATGTATTATAATAAATGGTTTGAAAAATTAAAAAGGTTAATTACTATTTTTCTTATCTCCTGAAAGGCCTTTGATATATAACAATAGAAATTTGACCCAATTTGAATGCTAAATTGTTTGAAAAAAAAATTGTTGTAAATTATCAATGATGATTAAGTTTCTCTAATAGCTTGAGGCTTTAATTTTTATAAATTAATATCCTACATAGTTAATTGTCAACATTAGCCACCTAGTTTCCCACATGACTACACACTATACAATTTCTATCTCTTTTCTTAACACCAGTGGTGGGTCTTTTTGTGATTTTGGGTTGGGATGCCTCTAGCTGTATTGAAGCCTAAGTGTTCTGGGTAGGAGAGTTAGGACCGGTCCAATTGAGACTCACCTCGGGCCGGCTTGTGCACAAACTATGCCCTTTTGTTGAAACTTTGATCACATGCTCATGGCAGGCGAAGCTGTTACAAAGAGTTATGACAGACAAATGCAATAGAACAATAATAAAGGCAATACGCATGCCGTTAGGAGAAATAAATAAGGAACCTTTAATTAAAATGAGGAAAAGAACAACATAACAACAAGAGACACATTATAAGTGAAATGCGAAGATAATAAAGGAAATAATAACAATAAGTAATGAAATCAAAGAAGCAAAAGGTTAGTCTTCCGCGTTCAGTTGTGTTACAGGACTAAGACCAAGGAGGGAACTACCTCCTCAATGTGGGTAACCTTGCAGGAGGATCCTGCTGTAGAAATTATCCACTTTGAAGAAACAGGCTTGAATGGCTTCCACCTAAACAAATCATTTATCCTTAACAGAGGGAAGGCTTTTAGAGGGAGAGAAAAGATTGGCCTATTGGTGCATGCCTGTCATTCTACGCTCTCTATTTCTATTTTTTTTTTTTCTTAGTTTTGTTACTTTGATTCTTTCCCCATTCTTTTCTTTCTTTCTTAATGCTTGTTCATCTAGTGTTATGGTGATAGTGGTGCGGTAATTCTCTCCTAGATGTTGCTATTGTTGCGATAATGATACTGTGAACGGGGAGAGTCCTTTATATACTGCCTACTGTGACTAGTTTTTACCATTTTACCCTTTAACTACTTTTTTCTGGATGTGAGTGTCCCTCTCGACCACCTACTGGTTTGTTAGCTGCCCAGCCACCGCCACTTACATGTGCTAACTGTGCGACTCCCCATTACCAGACAAAGAAAATTGTTTTGTTTGATTGTTCATCATGACATTTTTATCCACCACAGTATGGGTATTATCTCTTACTATCCCTCATGGTATGCACCTAGTAGTTCCAATTCATACTTCCTTCTTTTGGGTGGTATGTCATGTCAGCAGGGCATTTCCCCCAAAAGAGTTTGAGCGAGAACCTCAAAATAGGCCTTCCCTTCTCCATACCGCCAGACCATACCCTCTCTTACCTTTGACCCATGACCCACCACTTCTGTATTAGTTGGGTACACGTTGGTGGTGCCTGAGCCTTGTGCGTGCTCCACTTTCGTGTATGTCTAAAGTTTGTCTACTGCTCATGCATTTGCCGTGGACTGAAGGCTTGCTTATGCATTCTGCTGCTCATTCTTGACCTCTTGTGGCGTGAACTGTTTTCTAATCCTCCATTCTTTATGGCTTGCTTCCCCCAAGGGCTGGGCCTTGCTTGATTGTGGGTTTTTCTCACTTTTAGTCCACTATTTGTTCCTTCCGTTGGCTTGCCAGTATTCCTGTCATTCTGTTATTCCTGTTGCGATGCTATTTGATCCATGCTTGCTGGGCCTCTTTCAGGCCTACTGTATGCTCTTCCCTCAATTAGTTACAATGTCTCAATATTGTCATTGGGTTTATACTCATGTTACTTTGGGCTTTCTTGACCCATTACATTGCTTGTAGGCTTCTTTGGCCTATTTCTTCCTCCGTAGGCATTCTCGACCCATTTTCTTCCCTTGGGCATCCTTGGACCATTTCCAATTCTACATTCTCATGGGCTTTTACTAACTCTTTTGGGCTTCTCTAACCCAATTACCATATCTTTCATCCTCAGGATTTATGGGTTTTCCATCAACCCCTGACTTTCTTACTTCATTACTTCGGGCTTGCTGTGGCTCATTCTCACTTTTCTATATCACATAATGCTCATGAGTTTGCTACTTCTTCCTTTGGGCTCCTTTAGGCCCATTTGTTTTTCCCAAAGCCCATTTGTTTACTTTATGGGCCTATGACCCATTATTCTTGCCATTCGGACTTGATGGGTTTTTCTCTCAATCCACTAACTCTTTTTCTGCCCATATTGTTGGGTTTCTTCCTGCTGTTGGGCTTTTCCAAAATGAGCATCAACAACACCAAAATAAAACAAATTTAAAATTAGATTAAAATTTTACTTAACCATGCATCAACTTATCCAAAATAAAGTAAACATTTATTTTAAAAAACTATATAAATTTCATTTATCTTTGTTAAATTTTATACTTTTTTTTAAGCATGTTAAATTTTAAATTTTATACTTGAACCATGATATTTTATTTTCTATACGAAATTAATCTTAGTTAGGTTAGTATTAATTCATTAAATTATGTATTTAATTCATCTTTTCCCAAAAAAATATATATTTAATTTATCAAATTAACCTTGATTTGGTTTTGAATTTATTTAAATATAAAAGGCCCTAGGAAAATTTATCATCTTAGGACTCAAACTATATCGAGTCAGTTATGTGAGGATAACTTCCTTTTAGAATTTGACTAGGATCTTGTGTTAATAAAATATTGTAAAATAAAGGAAATAACAAGACATTATAAAAGATGTGGGAATATGTGGGGGAAAAAAACTTATTTTCTTCATACCTTCATGGTCATTCACACAATGCCGAAACTAATCAAACTATCAGTCTATCACTCAATACCTGTATTGCTTATATGCCTCCAACTCAACTTCATATACATGTATATGTACATATATAATATATTCCTCCAGGGTCATTTGGAGCTTTGATAGAAAAGAAGGAATTAGATTTTATTGGTGAGAGCTAAACCCAAATATGCATTGTACAACATATTCTTAATTTACCTTTTCGTTTTTTAAATTGAATAAATTAAACCAAATCCTTAAAAAGGCAGCTCTGTAGTGGGTGTAACAATTATATAATTCATTACAACATCTAGCTAGAAACAGATATTAAAAGTTCAAGATTGTTCATTTAATTTTATTTCAAATATGAGTTTGAGACCAAACTCTTTATCAAACTAGATCTTAAACTTGGTTCATTTTCTTATTGAGAAAACTCGATCTTATTCATGAGCTACTCGAGTTAATTAGAAAGAATGGTTTATATGAACTTTTAAGAAAAAAAAAAAAGATTTATCAACCTCAAATTGTTAAAAATTATATATACTTTCCAGTTTTACTACAAAATGAACGATTTCTATTATCCATAAATTACAAATAACAATTTGACATATTTACAAATTTATACAATACAATATCAAGTTTATAGAAGTTTTTTATTTTTATTTTTATTTTATACACATAAATATAACGAATAATAATATATATATATATATATATATATATTTATAATTGAGTTGTATACTCACGAGTACATTATTAAGTTTGAGTTTGACTTATTTAATAGTCGAGCCTAAAGTTAGAATTGAAGCTCATTTGCTAAATAATCGAACATGATTTTTTTCCCCTTCTAAACTGAGCATGAATTGTTTATAAATAGCTCGATTTATTTACAACACTCTCCAAGGGTATATGTGAGTTTGGTTTAGGCTTAATACTTGTCTGTACAGGTATGATACATACAACATGTTACTGCAGTTGCTACTCAGTTCAACCTCCTTTCTTCTTTCCCTCATCCTCTATTTTCCATTTTCTTCTTATTGGCTTTCCAAGCCATTTAGTCCGGGTAAAGAATGTATAAACTTCAGAGAAAGTGTTAACATGGGAGTTTCTAGATACGTGC
Organism: Castanea sativa; assembly: GCF_040712315.1. NCBI lineage: Eukaryota > Viridiplantae > Streptophyta > Magnoliopsida > Fagales > Fagaceae > Castanea > Castanea sativa. Next base: position 43,639,000 of record NC_134015.1, on the reverse strand, counting down.
AGAACTATTCACAATTCTTGGTTCATTGTGTGTCCGAATCATGACTATCATTGGCTGAGCCCTTAGAAAAGTGTTCTTGGTGAAAGGGGTCATCAGCACCATGTACAGAACTCAACCTAGGAGAGAAGTTCAAACCTGTCATCTGTTCCAGCTCAAGGCCATTAGATCTCATACTAGCTTCTTCTTTGAACTTCATGAAGTACATGGATGACCAGTAATCTTTTGCCAAGTTCTTGAGGGGAAGGAGAAAAAAAAAAACACTCAGACATGGTACCAATCCAAAGGAACCAGTAAAATTATATAAACCCAAGGAAATAACCTACCGTTTTCATCAATTGCATCAGCTCATTTAGTGCATTGTTAAAGAGACTAGGGTGTGCAAGATCAGCAGTAGTCAAAATTTCTTGTCGGCTTCGGTGAGAAATGTTTACCTCCATTGCCGCACCTTTATAAATCAATCAAAAGAAATCAGATAAAGACAAGTCACATAAGCTTCAAAGGTAATAGGATATGAAAAAGAACCAAGAATATTTTGATCTTGCAAAGCCAACAATCTAATTTAGAGGGCATTTCCAGCTATGGAAAGAAACAGGCTATAGCAGCCCACATGGTGCCACAAAGCTGATCTGTCCTGTAACAAACATGATTATGATGTACCCATGTTTCTTTATTAAACAGTGCAAACACAAACCAGGCGTCAACCTTCAATTACTTATTCATAGTAAAAGATTTACCAGAGATGTGCATTTATAAGTCATGATTATATTTTAAAAAATGGCAACGTAATTGAAGAAGAAATGGGAGAAAATTGCTCATATGATTGGTGATTTCTAACAAATCAGATTTCTACAAGCATACAGAGCAAAGGCTGCCAAATTTTAGATAGACATTTATAATTGGAAATAAAGGAAGGGAAATACTAAAGATACTGGACACTCGTAAGTAGGACTAGAAACAATCCTAGTAAGAAGCTACTCAAGCTTGATTTATTCATCTTATTAGAAAGCTCAAACCCACTATTAATTAATCTAATCTCAAGTAGCTTGATGGTTAAAGCTTAAGTTGAGCCAAGTGGTAGGTTTTTTTTTCTTTCACAACCACACCAAATAAGGTGCATATGCAATGATGGCTTTCCATGTGAAGCAATCTAAGCCAAGGATATTAGACACTATTTATTTAATTATCATGCCAGAATCATAAAAAGATGAATAGGAAAAGTACTTAGAATTCTAAAGATGCAAAAATGTACAAACATCTCTGATTGCCAAAACTACCAGTTGAGCATCTTTCTAGATGAAGTCACTACCAACATTAACGCTTCAAGTACCTAAAAATTCCTATATTTGAGGCACATGGAACCCAAAAGAGCCACATGAGCTGTATTCCAAGGTTAGCATGAGACTTTAAGTCGGAGGTAATGCATGTTGAAAATAAATTGCTTTGAATACAAATCCCAAAATAAAAACCACAAACCTGCAACTATGTACTTGTCAATAATATACCGTGCCATGTAGATCCTTCTTACAGGGTCATCTACAGGTAGTTTGCCAAGCTCATGCACCTCATCATAGAAATGCACACTCTCCCCAGCCAAACAACTGTTATTGAAAAGAGAAGAAGTTTTATTCCAAACAATTAATTTTATTTCTCATCTTCAATTCTATTTACAAAAAAGAGGGGGGGGGGGGGGGGGGGTGGTCTTGGAGATATCTTCTAGGCTCTAGGGCTCCATTAATCTCCATGGAATTCAGGACATGGAAACAATGTTTTTTTCCATCTTCATTTAGCTTAAGAAAAATTTTCTCTACACCTGGAATGTTTTCTCATGATATAAGTTTTCCTAAGAAATATTTCCTCATAAATGTATTCCCAAATACTGGAGCTTGGGGAGGAATACGAAACCTGTCAGCAAATGCCATGAAGGATTGCCGAAATCTTTTGTCCAGAAGAAGCTTATCCAATGGTTCATTGGGATCTATGACTTGAACTGCTTCCGTCTGCAATAGTAGTCCACTATCAGGTATACCAAGAGCCTGGCCCATTGTCTCAAATTCTTGAGGTTCCCTTCTCCTTAAACTGATTTGAGTGTGTAAAGGCTGTGAACTTGATAAAGAGAAAAGAGCCAGTACTAGAATACTTGCCTGTAGAATATACCTGAGAAATGTTAGCAAGAATGCATGAGCTGAAGACAGTTAGAACTTAAATCTCAATCAACTAATGATGGCAAGGGTGAATAAAGTAAATGAGACACAAACAAATAATATGGCATACCATAATTAAAAGGAGAAATCTGGAGGCAATTTGAAGCCATGAGATTTCCTCATGAATTTCATTCAAAATGTAAGCAGCAACCCATACTCCTGGAAGTGGAAAAGAGCACAAGTTAATTCCAAAAAGAAGGTGAGTCATTTTGATTAAATTATTTTTCTGTATGTTTTATTACAAAATTAGGAAGGGTGTAGCCTTAGTACTTAGGATGTATACAGCAGATATTGAAGATAGAGATCCAAGACACAATAAACTATTTCGGCTTATTATGACTTTCTTAGGGAAAGTTCCCAGACCATTGTTGGTTCTTCCATTGTGTTATAGATGCAGATGTTAACTGAACTCCCTAATGGCTGGAGAAGCAGCAAAAAACCAATGCCTATGGTGCCCCCTCCCTCCTTTTTTCTTCTCTTCGGGGTGGCTGTTTTTGCAGTTAATTAAGTGGAACCATGGCAAGATGACTGAGGCTACAAGTCCATGTCAAAAGCATTATTACTAATTCCTAATTGGACATCTTAAGTATTTTAGGGGGTGTTTGGTAGAGTAGTTTGACATGGAATTTTTGTAGTTTGATATGAGATTTTTGTAGTTTTTTGAAATACGTGTAGGTGAAAAAGTGTGTGGAAATGTGTGTAATGTTGTTTAAAATGTAAAAATGTGAGTTTGAACTCTAATACCAAACAGGCCCTTAATTTGCACAGACACTCAAGAAATTAGTCACCAACATCAATTGTCAACTTCCTTTTAAGTTTTGCAGGTAATTCTCTGTATAATTCCCCAAAAAACCTCAAGCATTACAATAAATATAGTTAAAACCTATGTGCAACAATTTAAGTCGTCAGAATGTTTTCCAATAAGCTGTGACTACTACTCTAGGTTATATGTTCTTAAATTTCCAATGAGCTCTAGCTCAAATGTCACGTTTTCCCATTGTAAGAGCAAGATGGAGGGAGAGATTGTGGTTCAAGACCCACCAGGTCAGTGTGTAATTACCAATAAAAGGGGTGGGGGGGGGGGGGGGGTGGAATATGTTTTATGTAGCTAGAGAACTTCAAAAAACATAAAAACTAAACAATGGTTCCAAATTAAAAACAAAGAGGAAAAAAAAAAAACAAAACAAAAAGGACTATCCAACTGTGACTAGAATATATATGGCCAATTTACATAGAGCAAATAAAAAATAATAATGAAGCCTTGTATAGAGCCTAGAGAAAAAGGATACCAATGGAAGAGGCTGAGAAAAGTATCCCCCACCACAGGTCTTTGACTTCATCAAACCTGAACTCTATATGCCGAATAGCCCCAGTGAATCCAACTAAAGCAGCGACATACAACATGTGGAGTAACATAGCTGGAAAGACCCAGTGAGTCCCCATATGGCACCGATTATTTAGAGGCTTCTTCATATGGATAACTACAGCATATGTCAGTACTCTTGTTAGAAATTACCAATCAAATGGAGGAGTGAAAAACTACACAATCTATGACCAGATCCAAAGAGCTCTAGGCTGATATTGATGACATGTATAAATAAAACTTTGGTTGACAAGATCAATCAAGTCACACAGACAGCAGAACATTTAAAATAACTTGCTTGAATAAAATGAAGTGAAATAACACACTCAGATACATGGTCAAAGTACAGCAATGTTGGACCAGGATTACACATTATTGATGGACAGTCAAATACAATTCCATGAAAGAAAAAGCGCCCATCCCAAGAGTGTTAAACTTACATGTTCAGTTCTAAGATCATAATACAAAACGCTGCTACCAATTTAATAGCCTGTTTGCCTCCAGCGTATTCAACAAGCTTTTAGGCTTAAGCTTTTATGTACATTAAAACCACAGTTTTTCTCACTTTTTCAAAGTACAAGTATACTTTAGCACACTTTCATCAAAAAGCTAAATAAGCTAATACCAAACACACACTATCAAAGCTTGGGAGGTGTTTGTGATAACCAGAGAAAATAAGGCTTGATAATTGTTGCTTGAGAGTGTTCTTGATGAATTTTGGTATGATTACCTTGCTCATCAAGAACTTCCAGGGATTAAATGCATCTTTGTACTTGGGAATTGTCTTCCCCTGCTACACTGAAATCATGATAGATAATTTCATAATCTGTACTGCTTTTGATAAAAGACTCTTTTCCACAGTTATTTAAATTTTGTAAGAAAGCAACAAAAAGTCGTGTACTAGAACATTGAATTTGAAGCTCCAAACAGAAGTTTGGCAAACAAATAAAAGAAAATGTACAAAAGGGTTGGAATGTGCGCATTTAGAGACATACGGTTTGAAAATTCCCATAAAAATTCAATAATAATGCCTCTGCCTCATGAAAATGTTTACTATATATAAATAATGCCCTAGTAAACCAGCAAAGAAAAAGTACTGAGAATTGCATACTTTTCAGTGTTTTTAAAAGCACACTTAGGTGCGTTTGAAACTCAAAGCTTGAAGCCCCAAAGTCTAAGCACTTCGCTTGGCCAAAGTGAAGTTCATTTAATGAAGCGCACCTTTTGGTGCTTTTTGAAGAAGAACATAGCATACCTAGGCACTCTTTTTTATATTATTGCTAAAGAAATATATATGAATCGTTAAAATTAATTGCTTGATCTTGAAGGTTACGACATGGACCATTGATTTATTATACAAACACTATTCTTAAGGTGTTATATTATATTACACAATAAATTTTTTTTTATTTTTTATTTTTTATTTACATGTCAAAAGATATAAGCCAAGTTAATTACTATTGTTGTAATATTTGGTCTTTGCCTTTTAGATGTATGTTGATTAAACCATATTCCTCATTTGATCATAACCATCACGGTTATGTATTTTTATAAAGCACAAGAGAATTACATAAACTGTTATGTTTAAACTTTCTATGACTTCAATTTCCTATATTATACATTTCTTTTTTGATAAATAACATAAGAAATTTTTATCAAAGAATAGTCAACTCAGGTACATTGGAAATGTGCTTCAGTGGCAAAATTTAAGGACCCAAATTAAAATGATCAACTAGTACGGGGAGGGATATAGAAGAGAAGGAAGGTAAGACTAAGCTCCATTCAAGGAGAGTATGAAAGAAAAAGGACTTTAATCAAGATCAACTTTTGAAAGTCTTCAAAGCATCTAGCATTCTGTCCCTACCATAAAACCCAAAGCAAACAATATGGCACAAAACTCCAGAAATGTATATTTCTATGTCTTCCAAACTTACAGATATTATACAATTGCACTTACCAGATAGGTAAAATATAAAGTTTTTGAGTTTTTATTTAATTTTTATTATAAGATGAATATTTCTATTAGAGGTTATTAGAAATCATATTTGAAAAATGTATGTTTTCCTTCAATCAGGCATTTGCACTTGGCGCCTAGCCTCCAAGAGGCCTTCGCACTTTAGTGCACTTGACACTTTTATCAACACTGATATTTATGCTTTGGTTGTAGGCATAAATTTGACAAATCATACAAGAAAGGAATTAAGTTGTGGTTAAATTAGCTGCTCCAATGGTTCTGTTGCTTAATGGGGGTATAAACTAAACTGCAAAAAGAAATATGTACAATAGTGAACTTATTCCAAGATAGAGTATCTTCAAAAAAAGACCAAAAGAGGGGGAGGGGGAAGGCCGGGGGGGTGGGGGAGTGAGGAGACTGAAAAACAAACAAACAGGACCAAAAACAGAAAATACGTTTTCAAGGACTAAGAATCTGCATAAAACAGGTCTCACACATATTAAATAGTAAAGAAAAACTAAATACTAAAAATGGACATTAGTAAAGAAAACTGATCACTTCATTGGAAAATATACTTCTACATTGATAAATAATGTTACTGCTCCAAATGTATCTTAATTTCATTGTAGAAAGACCAACTTGAGAAGATAAATATCCAAATAAGTAAATTGATTCAATTTAGAGACTCTTACACGCAGCCCCAGCAATCCATGGCAACAGTATTAGTGGAAGAAATATATAAGATCTGATTGGTGGTAAACGCCTCCTGAAATATCAGTTGTAAAAAATTTATAACAGCTTTAGTAAAGTAGTGTAGTACAACACAAAAAGGTTAAAAAAAAATTATTTGCCAAGAGGCCCAAGACATGAAAAAATCCTTGCATAAAGCATGTTCCATGTCTACGAAACCATTGCACAAAAAAAGGGAAAAAAAGAGAGAAGAAGATGAAACTAGCCCCCATAAGTCATGTTGTTGACCTGTTTAATGTGTCTATCGTCAGAACAATCACCCAACCATATCACAAAATTCTCAAGGACCTTGGCTTGGGTGGTTAATAGGTAGGGTGGGGATGTGCGATCTACAGTCAGATCATTAATTTGAGATAGATGCAATATTATGGCAAGTTTCTTTCAGAATTAAAGTCAAGCGTATTTACCCAAGCAAACAAAATCTTTACTTACTTGACAAAAATGTAATACAGCTGGAAGGCCTGTGTCACGCGACAGCTTAGCAGTAAGCCAAATCCAAGTGGACCTTCAACCCAAACTGAAAGCAAAAGATGCTTGAAATTGGTGCTCTAAAGAAATAAGCATTTGACAAATGAAAAAATAAACAAGGACTGAAAGATTGTAACAATAATAGAAGCTGTGAAAAACCTGCCCAAACATAGCAAGACTGCCACCAATGCCTCTTCTTGAATTTTAGGAAATTGACGGATACCTGCATGGAACATGGGCCTATAGTATTGTAACAAGTATAACTAAAAGTCATCAACGAAAATTTTCCGGTGGATGAAGTCATAAAAATAAATAAAAAAATAGTAGGGATAACAAAACGATCTATAATCTACCACAGTTGACAACAATAGGTTGAAGCTGGCAAAAACATGAATTATTGGAATCCAGAAGCCACTGTTCTTAGTACGAGGAACCTTGTGAACCAGTAAGGGTACAAGTAACCGTGAGAGAAGTCTGAAAGAACAAAGCCAAACAATTAATGACAAAAGAAGTTAGTCTCTAAATAAATAAACTCTTCTTTGGTACCAAAAACATGTACAATAACCAAAAAGAACTTCTTCATATTGGGAATATCTTTAAAAAAAAAGTTTACTTCAAAAGATTTTCATTCTTCATAAGCTATTACTTCGATTGACCAATAAAAAATTTCACTATGTTTTTATAAGGAAAGCAATATATATATAGAAAAAGAAGGCAGTGACTAGTCTGAATCAAGTAGACAGACAATGAATGTTCAATTGGTTTCGTTTGATTATATATATAGCTGTCAGTTACACAAATCACACAAGCATTTCCAAGTTTGCAGGAAGTGCTTAAGAAAACTGCAAATAAAAAGTAAAAACTCTAGCAAAGAGTTTTTATCCCATAGATAATCAGACAAAGAGACCCTCAAACTCTTCCAACTTTTATGCTCCCCACTTCTAATAGCCACTCCTCAAGTAAATCAGCTCAATAACTTCTGCTCAATTAAATCCACATTGTTTGACTACCCGAGAAATGCATACCAAACAACTCAAAAAGAAAACGCATATGAGATAGGAAAGGAATTATCTTCTTTACATGCCAATGCTCATCACATCAATAACTTCTCTTATCAACCTAGGAACAGCATACCAACAATTCTTTCCACATCATTGTTAGGGAGAAAGACTCAAGAGAGGAATGAATTGCAAAGCTATTTAAAGAACCCTAATTTCCTAAATTCACGAAACTAGCTACACCAAGTATTTACTAATTCCATTACTTCAGTTTGTTCTAGGACATTGCATCTCTCTCTCTCTCTCAAAAAAAAGGTTGTAGCTAGTGCACAAAGCTACCACTTTTGCTAGGACTATGAGGGGTAATTGTTAAACAACCTTACTCCCAATTTCTTTTTGGAGAGGTTGATTCTTGGACTCTAACCCGTGACTGTTGCTTTTAGTGGAAGACACTTCTCATTGCACCAAGGCCTGACCTCTTCTCTCTCTCTCTCTCTCTCTCTCTCTCTCCTCGAAAGAAAAATTGATGCTTTCTTTTTTTATGAATGAGAAAATTTCATTGAACCAAAAAAAAAACATTACAACAAACAGCCTAAGCTTGCAAACACCAGAACACAGTACAAACAAGCAGACACACTACAGACAACACTAGCCTTGTTAAGCTCCCAGCCTAATAACAAACCAAAAACAATTTCAGAAATTCCCCAAATACAGCATAACACTATGTTTTTCAAAGGTATGCTTCACATGTTTAGACCAACACAACCTACACCTAATATCAGAAATAAGCCATTGCACCAATTCGATTCTTCAGTGCAAATCTTTCCTTACATGAATTCTTGAATTCCTGTCAGACCATAAGTTATAAATCACACCATCCCAGCTCAGCCCAGCTTACAACTGACTTGCTGCAGATTTTTCCCCTTCAAATTCTTCACAGCCCAACCCAGAAAAAAATTGATACTTTCTAGTTTGCCACATTGAATCAAATTCACTTTGTGGGTTACAATAACATCCCATAGGAGTTAGGACTCAAAAGTCAAAACTACTTTGCCTTTGATTGTTAATAATTTTTTTTTTTCAGTTTCTTGCTTACACTAGCCCCATAACTTGTTTGATCAAATCTACAATATGCTGAGCTGATAATAAATAATAAAATTTGTTTATTAGACACAGTCAAAACAGTATAACCCACCTAAAATAACCAACTAATAAATAGTCTACAACAACAGCACTTTTTAATAAATAAAAATAAAAAAGCCGGCAATTCTATGATCTTTCTGCATATTCTAAAAATTCACTGAGACATATCATCAAACACACAGCCTCCAATTCTTATAACATGTTTAACAAGCTGTACTGAAGTTAAAATTTTTCACATATATTGGGAAACAAAAGAGTAATTAAAGAACCCAGAAAGGAAAACATACACGATCATGGAAAGGATGGATATGGCAATGGCTATGTAGTCGGTGACACAGCCTCCTTCCTGTGCACAAGTTTCCATTTTCATGGTTTTTATGCATATAAAAAAGGAGGAGAAAAAGTGGGTCTATGAATTAAAAATTCAGTAATTCAAGCATTAAGATAGATATGTAGTAAGTGAAAACATAATAATAAGAGTATATCTATGCATAGTTTTGATTATATATAGTAGTGGCCATTGAAGAAAGTCTGGTAGTAGCAATGGGTCCATTTTCCATTTTTTCCACGTTAGTTTTCTTTCTTTTTTGTTAACTGTGGAGGAAATCTGAGGTGACGGATTTGACCAAAAGTTATATCAAAATTAGTGATTTATGTTCAAAGGAAACTTCAAAGAAGCCTAATTTTGAGATTTATGTGGGCCCCATCTGTACCAAAATTCTATGACTACCTCGAGTCTGTGCACGTGCACGTGCCCTTGCCCTTGCCCTTGCCCCACTAATCATAACTACGCATTTGCACTTTAAAAAGAAGCTTAATGTGAACTTTGCTGTCTAGCAATATTACTTGTATGAAATTCAAGGTTTAAGTCATTGTTGCGTACCTTTTACCGTGACAGTTACTTAACAGGAAAAAAGTGCTTCTGAGACGAGGAGAGGAGGCAATAGCTGGAGTTTAATTCTCTAAAAGAAAACTTGGTATATTTATATACTTAAATTAGATTAAAATTAAATAAAAAAAAGGACAAAATTTGACTATAAATTTTGTTATAGTTTAAGACTACAACTTCAATTAGTATTTTTTTATTGGATGTAAATTTTGACAAATTTACTATTTAATTATATTTTTTTATAATTAATTTGAGAATATTGTGGGGAAAATTTAATGGATGTCTTTGATTTAGAAAATATTTTTTATGAAAAAATTAAAAAAAAATTAATTTTTTAAAAAGTTTTTTATATTTTTCATAAAAGTGGCATTAAAATTTAACGATTGAATTTTTTTATTAACAATTGACTTTTTTTTTTAGAGACTATTATCAATTGACTTAAGTTCCCTATTGTGAAATTGTTACAAACTTTTGTTGTATTCATAATTATATGTGAGTCATATACATTTTTTACTCAAAAAAAAAAAGAAAAAAAAAAAAGGAAATGTGAATGTGAAACATAGCCTACAAATGAGAATTTTAAATGTACTATAATTCACTTAAAAGGGAAAGGAAACTCATGTATATATATACAATACACTCCTGGGGTACAAGCTATAATGCATAAAATGCAAGTACCCATCAAATATAGCCAAAAAAGAAAAAATGACACTAAAGCAGGTTAACAACCACAATGTCACAACCCTCTTCTCCAACACAAGCACCCAACCACCATAGCCAGCCAAAGTCTCCTGTCTCTCTGAGATCTTCAAGGGGAGAGAGAGTCCAAAGGAGCAACTTAACAAAGGCAGAACCACTTTCTCTGCATTCCAACATGTACATGTAGATAACAGTTCAATATCAAAAGAGTGTTGTTGGAAAACTAAGGACCAAAAACAATAGGCAGAGATATGAAATGAATTGATACCTTGTTGTTGGACTTGGAGGAATGGCTGTATTTATCACTGGCTGTATATTTTGGCGATGGTGACACACTACTAGATGTCCCACCGGTCTTCTTCTCATCTCTAACCTTGTCAAATATGACAGTAAATTCGCTGGCTGAGGCGGGATTGTTCACATCCCATTCTCCGAATTTGGGTAGAGGCCGATCCTTATTGAGCTGCAAACAAAACAAAGAAAACCATAAAAATCATATGCATTCATTAAAATAAATAACGCATAAAAAATCAGCTTCAAGTCATTTGTTGAATTCAAATATGCCTCCTATACTATTTCTATTTCTATGCGATTATTCTCAAGCTTGCTATAAACTCAAAACAATAAATGGGTGTTTTTAATAAAGACATCTAAAGTTTAAATCTTTTCTTTTTCATTGTAACTGAGAAATTATAAAACTTAAAAAAATTAAAATATAAAATATAAAAAGAAGAAGAAGAAGAAGAAGAAGAGAGAGAGAGAGAGGGAGAGATAGGACAATATCTTTAAAAAAAAATTGCATTATATTTCAAGAATAACATAAACCCTAATCACCAATTAGTCTAATAAAGCGAAAAAAAAAAAAAAGACATTAACAATAAACCTTAAATATATTATATTATTTTAAGTCCCTACTTGAATTTCATGCCCCACAAATGATAAAACCCCGCCAAGTCACCAACCCAATATTATTCTCTTACATCTCAAACCATGTAAAATGCACGTGTTTATTCAAACAAAGCAAAACATTGAAACGACAAAACTCACTTCTTATCACATGGGAAATGAAACACAAGCAATAATGTGTACGACAAAACAGTACGAGGATTTTATATATTCTTACCGAAGACATGATTGAGTTGTACAAGGATATGAAAGAACAAAAAAAAAATGGAAAACCAGAATTTTTGTTTGAGGTTTGGGAAATGATGATAACAATGAAAAAAAAGAAGGGTTTCGATTTTGATGAAATATTGGTAACAGGAAATGCAACTTTTATATTTGGAGGAGACCAAACGATTTTCAGTTTTTCTTTACGGATTACACTCGTCTCAAACGCGGGGACAATAAATTTGTTTCCTTGTTTTACTGAAGAAAGAGAAATGCTCTGTTTGGTTGTTAGGAAAAGGAGAGTAAAGGAAGGGGCAGTAATTAAATTACCTTATTTGAAAGTTTTTTAAAGAATGAGGGGGAGGCGTTTGGAGAGATTTTAACTACCTCTAACCCCTCATTTTTAATTTCCCAAATTAGAGAGATTTGAAAGAAGGGTAGAGTACATAAATTATTGACCAAATGAATTACTCAATTTACTATTGCTATTTTAACAAAATTACAAATCAATTATATGAATAAATTCACGTTATTTCTCTCTTCAATCTCAAATTTCTCTCAACTCTCTTAGCCTTGAAGAAGACTTCGCTGCCTCTCTCTCACACGATTTCTTCCACTCTTCACGCTAGCTCTCTCTCTCTCTCTCACAACTACTTCACTCTCAATTGTCTCTCATGCCTGAGTTTTTTTTTTTTTTTGGAGGTAAACTTTTTTTTTCTTTTTGTTTCATGGGTTTCTTTTGACTTGGATCAAATAACTATGTTCTTAAAATTGTGATTTTATTGGGTAATTTCTTATTAATTGTGATTTTATGGCGTAATAACATGTTATTTGTGGGTGGGTTTCGGATCTGATTAGGAATAGCAACGGGTCGAGTTCGGGCCGGATTTTTCCATACCCAAGCCTGACCTGCGGGTCTACCCCTACAACCTAGACTCAGCCCGTTTAATAAACGGGTTTTTTATGCGGGACCCAGGCTCGCCCCGCCGGGCCCCACGGGCCTCGCGAGCCCACGCCACTCGAGGCCCAATCTGTGGCCCAATAAAAAAAAAAAAAAATTGTCTCAAGCCCTAAACCTCCACAAACCTAGATCAGAAACCCAAAAAATAAACCCCAAGAGGGAAGGATCATGATCATCAATTTAGATCAAAAACCCACAAACAAAAACAAACCCTAGGATTATGCTCTTCAATTGGACCAGAGTAGCCACCAAACTCCAAACACAAACACAAAAATTTCAAATTTTTTATTTTCCCTTTCAAAATCACAAACACAAACACAAAAATCACAAAAAAAAAAAAAAAAAAGTGAAGAACATATCATTGAGAAATAGGAATGGCAACGAACCTAAACCCAACAAGAACCCAAACCAGATTCTAAAAAAATAAAATAAAAAAAAATCAAAAAAAAAACAGGGACCTAAACCCCTAACGATCCCAAATCCTAACGAACTCAAACCCAAACAGCATTGGCTAAAAAAAAGAGAGAGAGAAGAACGTATTGAAGGCGCAGGGGGAGAATGGGAGCGATTAAAGGGGGCGGCGGTGAGGCCGTGAGTGTGGCTGTGCCGGTAGGTGAGAGTGACCGCTTGAGGAGTTGAGGGCGGCGACAGTGGGGCTATGGTCGTGGTCGTGGTCGTGGTCGTGGCAGATCATCTGATTGCTTTTTTTACTTAAGTTTTAAAGTTTCAAAGTATTGCTCATAATGTGTTTGATAAAATGCTTGAGTGAGTCTATATTGTGAACTTGCATAAATTTGTATATTGTAGCTATATATGGATCTATGTTTCTTGTTTACTTTTATCTAAAACACTTGCAATCCTTTTAGTTTGTGATATATGGATGAACTATGGTTGAACCTAGGCTTTTATTTTGTGTAAGTTTGATTTTATGGTCAGGTTTTTTATTATTGGTTTGTGTTTGTGATTTTTATTGGGTAATTTCTTGTTTTTTGTGAATGGGTTTCTGATTTGGAGTTTTTTTTTTTAACTAGAATTTTAAAGTTTCAAAGAATTGCTCACAATGTGTATGATAAATTGCTCACAATGCAGTGGTAACTTGTATTTCGGCTCCCAAAATCATTCTCAAAACTAAGGCATGAACTTTTTCTCTAAACTGATTAACTGATGCTATTTCATCTTTTACTCAAGTGGCTCCACTATTATATATTGAAGCAAAAGGCCTAGTGGCCAACTACAAGTACAACAGCTTGTTTGGCTTGGAATGAAATGATTAGAGAATCCTAATTCCATTATATATTCTTGTAAGCATTCCTCACAAAAATGAAAAGCACTTATTCCTTTAATGAAATAAAGGTGAAATATCAATATTTGCATATCATGAAAATGACAAATAAAGTGGGAATGATATAGTAGTAAAATATATCTCTTTACTTTTTATTCAGTCTTTTATGAACTCTGAAATACATTAGAGAATATATACACCATTTATTTTTTATATAAAAAAATGATTTCATTCCAGTTTTCTATAAACTTATAAACTTCCAAACATGATGAAAATAACATTTGGGAAACTGCAAACTATCATTCTTTCTATTATTTTAGCCAGTCGGGCACTGAGCATGAATATTCGACACCAAAACTTCAAATTTTTGCTTCAACTAACTTCCAACCATGATTGGTCAGCAAGACTGTTTCTTGAGATCCAATCTGAAACCTTGTGCAGAGAGAACCATTCTACTGCCGATAGATACCTCTTTCCTTTGATCTGATTGGTCCCAGGTTGAACATCTTGAGGTAAGGAATTTGAAGATAAATAAAGAGGAGTTCATGGTAAGTTCATGTGAAAGTAATAATACTCCAATCACAACTGAAAGCCTTCACAAATAGTCAAAAAATTGTAAAAAATGCTGTCCCTAACATTGTTCATAGAAGAGAGCAAACTCTGAAGCCAACACAAGATTGAAAGAAAAAAAAATGCCACTATTAATAACATGCACTATCAGAAGACACGAGACAATTACCAAAGAAAGTCCATAAATTCTTAAGAGTTGAACAGATCAGTCACAAAGGGAGAGTGGAATAGGCAAGAGATTTAAAAACTCAAATTCCTCCATATATGAGAATAAGCATTTTCTTATTAAATCATTGAGAAAGTAATACAAGACCTTTTTTTTTTTTACAATATGTTTTGTTATTGCTGGACATAAAGTGATAAAACAAAAAAATATATTACCACAAAAAAATATATATATATATATCAATGACTAGTACCAAAACTGTCGTTAATGAGATTCTAATGCTGTCAAGCATTAAAGAGCTTTCGGAAGGGCCCATCTTTCCGATCTTTTGCAGCTTCAGTTAAAGCAAGGAACCTCTTGAACCCTGTCGTAGCTGCACCTCTTCCAAGTGCAGCAGCTCTGGCTAGCACATCCTCTCGGGAACCAATTAGTCCAACTGAAGCCGGACTGGGTATTGCAGGAGCTATTGGGGCAGCAGGGACAGCTGGGACAACTGATGGTACCACAGAAGGTTGTGTGATCCCTGGCCCATGTTTGTTCAAGTCATCTAGTATACTTTGCTGATCAGCTTTTTTAAGGCCCTGCAAATGCCATGCAAAAATTAATTCTACATAAAAGCATAACTCATTCGAGGTATATATTTAACTCCAGCACCTAACACTCCTAGAGAAGTTTAATATATTTTTGGTAAACTGACCAGCATAATTAAAAGACAGTGGGGTACACAAATTCAATAGTTAAGAACATGTCCACATGAAGATTGCTTTATGAACAAGTTAGACTCACAACTCAAGGATTCAGAAAACCCCAATAGTTTCACAAGTCCATCAGTAGTCTTATTGAGTCACCTCTCACAGCTTTGACCTATCGTCATTCAAGTTTTTATTATTATTTTTATTATTTTATTTTGTTGGGGGCAGGTGGTGCTTGACACTGTACATGAGTTAACCAATCATTCAGCCAGCAGTGTATGACTAAACCATACATTGAAGAACAGAAAGAATTGACTATAACCTTTAGCTCCAGAATGCGCTGAAACTCCATTGGTGTTCCTTCTGGCAGCAACGCACGATATGTATCCGCCACAGAATCAACCGGGGACAGTATAACCTGAACAATGAATATACATAAATTTGTATCAGAAAATAAAACTAAAACTTTCCAGGAAGCAAAATATATAACCAACCTTTAGAAGTGCTTCAGCTTTGCTCATCTCACGGCTTACAAATTTTGAATAGCTAGCAGCACCTGATGTCTGTTAAAAAAGAATAACATGAAATATTTAACAGGTTTGCTTTTCATAATCAGAGACAATAAATACACTCCAGCAAACAATCATGTGTAGTCAAAGAAAACACAGCAAATGCATGCAATACTTTGATGTTTATCCGATTGTTGAAACCGACTGTCTAGAATAGTTTGCAGATGGTAAATGATACGTTTTCTTGTCTATACTTATAAAACATTCATGAATAGTCGGTGCTGTTACATCCTAAATAACCTGACAAATATTAACCCAGTTGTTCCAAGTCAGCTGCACAAGTTTGCTTGCCATTTCACTCAATCAGAGGCCATGTTTTTAAATGAATGAGTACAAGTGGAGTGGGTGGATTGGTGTGGAAAGCCGCTAAGGGGAAAATTTGAACTATAGATAATCTCTGTAAATGGTAGTTGTGTGTGGTGGATTGCTGTTGTACGTGCAAGCTGAGTCGGGAATTTGTTGATCATTTGCTGCTTCATTGTTCTTTTGTTCATGATGTGCAGTCTATGGTTTTTGGCATGTTTGGGAGCTTGGGTTATGCCTCAGAATGTATTGGCTTTGATGGAATGTTGGAAAGGGGTTTTGGTCAGCATTGTTATGTGGATATTTGGGATGCTTTTCTGTGTAATGTGGACTACATGGAGAGAACGGAACCAGTGTATTTTTTAAGGAGTTGAGCACTTGAATCCAGATGTGAAGCTGGAACCAGTGTATTTTTTAAGGAGTTAAGTGCTTGATTCCAGATGTGAAGCTGCTATTGCTACAGATCCTGTATGACTGGATGGCTGCACTGAGTGGCCATTCTTTTTCTAATCTGCAGGAATTCTTAGATTTATGTACTCTGTCTTGATTTTTCAGACCCTCTGTTCACTTCCTGTGTCCAGTGGATGTAATTTTCTCTCTCTATTGAATAAAGATTTTTACTTATGAAAAAAGAAAAGGAATAAGTACAATAACCAGTCGATCTATACTATCAATTTCCTGCCCTTACACTAGAGTACACAGAATTTTCAAATGAGAGCTACAATGCTAAGCAGCCAAATTAAAAAAAATCCGCCAACCTCGCAAAGATAGAGTTGAGCTTCTAGAATTATCTGGATTAGAATGTGGCCCACAAAAGTGGATAGTTGTAATGGAATATAATGGAAGCAATTTTAAATCAGAATATCAATTAGATTTTATAAATTCTGTAGTAGTCAAAATTTATTAAACATTTTTCACTCTAGAAAAGTGAACATCTAACAATATGATATTTAATTGGGAAAATAATAAAAGAGAAGGGTTGAGTGCAACAAACATAAACTTTCTCACAAAACATGAATTTCCATATCTATCATGTGGGAGAAATACATGAAAGTTATTTATTGAAAGGCAGTAACTCACTTGTCGACCAAGTGCAGGAATCTCTAGAAGAATTGTCTTTACCGCTTGAGTGTCCAATAGCATCTGCAAAAACATCAAACCACTCATTTACATGGCAATTACATGAATCAACCACAAGATTACGTTCAAGAAAAAAAAATTTATTTTGTTTGCTGATAATTTGATAGTTAGGGAAGGGGGAATTTGAACTTTTCATAAAGCTTTTTATCAAAGATACAAAGGACATTCTTCTCATGAATTTGTTCATACTATGGAACTAAGAATTTTAAAACAATGGAAAAGAATGCGAAGAATACTAAAGGTCTAGGCAAGCAGCTCCAAATTAGGCAATTTACAAGTGAAATACATAGTCAACATTTTTCTGGTAATTTGAATGATTTATTTATTTTTATTTTTTATATAAGTAATAAACTTCATTGAAAAAAGATGTAAAAAAATAGAGAGGAATGAAGCACATAGGCAGTGTGCTAGAGGCAACAAAGAAAAATATGAAAGTACAAAAATCAAGCATATCAAGCAAAGAATTGAAAGTAAAAACACCCAAAACATTTTCCCTTTCAAACAAAGTCTAAAGAAGAGAAGCTTCAACTCATGTATCGATCTTTAATTCCCTTCAAAGGTGCGTGTATTCCTTTCCCTCCAAATGACCCACATATGACAACAAGGGATCATTCCCCAAAGCGCCCTAGTTCTGATTCTATTAAACTTGCCAAACCAACATGCTAGAAGTTCCACAACACTACACAGGATGGCCACAAGAATCCCAAATAGTGAACACCATATTCCACAACTATTGAGCTACTGGGCAGTGTAGGAGTAAGTGATAGCAACTAAAAGATTTTAAGAAAAATAGAGACTGTTATGCATAGTGCATCACGCCCAATAGTAGAAATAATGCAAACTTCAAAGTGCACATGTGACTCACGAGTAGCATATACCCTGAGCATGAGGAGAACCTCCTTAGAATTAAAATTTAAGAGGCATTATTCATAAATAACCCACCAGCCAAAAGATATAACTTTACTTTCCTTGAAACGTATAGTCTTTAAAACAAGTCTTTCTTGACGCCAACACACTTTATCAAAAAGGAACAGAAATAAATAATGAAAATAGCCCATACCTGTTGGGCTCCAGTTTCTGATATGTGCTTGCATTTAAATATGTTTGCATAAAATCGAGGACCAAGAGAAGATGCAAGCTACATGGAATAAGAAAGAAATTAAAACATTGAGCCGACAAACTTGAAAGACAGATTCTTTGAAAGAGCGTAAGCCATTCAACTGAATAGGCACAAAGTTTAGTAGTCAACTAAATATTGCACAATCAAGGATGCATAAAGCCTATAGAGGCATGATCTTCGAACAAAACACACAAACCAGAATATCTGATTGAACTTGGTAAGATACAAGGTAGGACATTTAAGTTGGTTGTACATATCCATATGGTACCATTTTTTTTTTCTTTATCAATAGATCAATATGGTATCATCTTCTTTTTTAAAAAGAAATAATTTATTATACTTATTAATATGAGTAAGTTATCAATAATAGGAAACATATAATAAAGCTATATGCATGATTCTTAAACTTCATAAGACCAAGATCTATGCTGAGCATCAAAACCTAAGATGTTATCTTCTTCCTCATAATCACCTTATCTAAGAAAAATTGGAAGTAAATGGGTGAAAGAAGGCTTCCAAGTACAGGAATGCTACTTGTGAGGATCATATTTATGCCATTAACATACCTGCAAAAAGGTGGATATGGTCAATTGTAGAAAGTTGTCAGGCACTGTAACTTAAGGCTCAAATTTTCATTAATGTACTTACTCTGATTGGTCGCCTACACTTTCAAGGGTACCCCACAGAACACGTGTCATTGCAGCCATTTCAGCATCAAATTTAGTTTCCAGGCCATGCACTAGGGTTACCAATGCTCTTGTTATAACCGCAGAAAACTCATCCTGCACAATAGAATTACTCATCTAGAAATGAAGAGAAGAACATCAATGGCATAATTTATTTATGGAATAGTCAGTACCTGCACTTCTGACATATCCACTCCATCTGCTAATTGAGAGTCGATTATTTTTGAAACACTTTCCGCTAATTCACCAGACTGTCAAAAATAAATCCCAAGTTTTAATGACTGCACAGCAGCATTCATAATATCTAAAAGTTTATACAATAGAAGTATATGGAAAAAGTATACAATTAGCCACTACCAAGCCCTAGGAATGTGGTGTCCTAATTTCCGTGGGATTATGTCATATCATATGCATTTCCTGGAAACATGCTTCCAGCTCATAAACTACAAATTCAATGCTTTGAATAAAGGTTCCAAAGAGAATCTTCACATGGATTTAAAATTTTGAAAAAATAACCAATTTACAGTGTGAGAACAAGCAGTATCATTAAACTATATGTTAGTCTATATAGAAATCAAAGACAGATTAGTAGTGTAAGAAAAGAAAATGGTTTTGAGGAAACATGATGAATCTTGAAGGTTGCTTTCTGTTTTTTAAAGAATCTTGATGGGTTAAATTAACAATTACAAAATCAACGATAGCATACGTGCATAAATTAAGATGACATTCAGCAATTAATTACAAGTACCATGAATTCAGGAACCAACTTACTGTTTTATGACAATATTCAGCTGAATTTACAATATAACAAATCACCCTTTCATCCCTGTCAGAAGTCTGCTCGAAATAATCACATGGGTAACAAAAGAAAAAATAAGTCTCTGTTATAGAAAATAAACAAGTTTAAACAATCATGAAGATAAATAAGGTCTGCCAATACCTTTATCTGTCCATCCATACCCGTGGCTGCAGCAACAAGCCCTGTACCACCCCTGGGTAGTCTTGCAAAAAGTTTTGTCGCATATGCTTTAAGAATTCTTTGAAATACCTGAAGTAGAAAAGGGCTCAAAGTTATATTCCATATATATATAAACCACATATATTACCATTGTAATAATAGAACCATACCATTCCAGTCTCAGTTGCACTTAATCTGAGATCATTTCCATGCATAGCTTATTAGTTTTGTATCTAGAGAAAAAATTATTTGAAATTTGGATATATTACTCATATATAGGCTGTGTGTGTGCGTGCCCACGTAAAGTATTAATGAATTTCTTTTTCCCGTCACTGTGACAATTTTAGTGAAGATTCAGTTTTACAACAAACATATTTAAAATAGAATTATTTCTTCTGGTTAGTTTTAAACATCCATTAGCAAATATCCTTATTTACATGCTACCAACCCAAACCATTAATATGATCCGTGAATCTGTATGTGTGAACCTTTTAACCCTAAGACACGCATGATTGTTGCAAACTGGTGAATTAAAGCACCACACTTTTGCACTTCAAGAAACAGCCATGATGCATGGGGTCAGTAAGCATAGACATAAAAAGGCAAGAGAGCATACATGGCACAAACATGGAGATAAGCAGTCCTGTTTTAGTGCTTTTGGCATGGGAGTATAAGCATTTTGGAACCAAGAATGGCAAATTAGAATCACTGCTTTTAAACTTTCCTCGTCTACAAACCCACTAACACATCAAGCATCGAGAACTGTTTCTAGATATCTTATTGACGTATAAGTTGCTAATGTATCTATTAACACTTTTTATCAGTAGCATAAGAAATTCATTTAAAAATAAGATAAGTTGGATGAGGCCCAAGTACACAAGGAGTATACTACGGGACACTTACAGAAAAAGAAAGAAGAAACCAAGCAGGTCAGCCAAGATACAAACTATCAAAAAAAAGACAAAAGATCAGAATCAAAGGCAAGGGACTGAGAAGTGGGCTGTTCCTACTCATATATATTGCCCAATGCCCACCATTTGTGACCTGAGCAGGATTACCAAGCATTCGGTCTTCAAAAATGCAAAAATTCCTCTATCCAAATAGTCTACATCAAACAAGACAGAATAGCTACCCAAATTTTGAATGTTCCTTTTTAGCACATAGACCGGTCCAGCTGATTAATAGATCCGTCACTCAGCTAGGCCTCATCCAACTCATACCTACAAGGCTCAATAGAAAATCGCAAAACTCTCTGGCCACTCTACAATGTAGGACTAGATGGCCCATAGTTTCCTTGTCAGATTTGCACATGCTACATCAATCTGGAATAATAATGCCCCTTTTCCACAAATTGTCAATTGTTAAAGAGTTTTTTTCCCTTCACTATGACCCACATAAAAAACCCGACATGAGGAGAATTGGCTCACCATATTGTTCTCCTCCTTTTCTTATATATTTGATAAGTAATAAAACTTCATTGCAAATTAGAGGAAACAAAAATACATGGGACCAAAGCACACAGTTAGTCTGCTAAGGAACCAGCAAACAATCAAAACTAAAGAGTATTGAAAGTACAACTATCAAGCAAATCAGCCAAAGAATTTTTTTTTAAAAAAAATTAGCCCACTCAAGCAAAGTCGGGAGGAAAAAAAGCTTCAAATCATGGATTGATCTCTCACTTCCTTAAAAAGTGCGAGCATTCATCTCCCACCAAATACCCCACATAAGGCAATGAGGAATCATACTCCAAATCACCGCAAATTTACATTTGTTAAATTTTCCTGCCCAAAGTTTCACTATGCCTCTTGGCATAACCCAAGAAACCCCAATTAATGAAAATTCCATATTCCACAGCTCTCTAGCTAGAGGTCAATGTAGCGGTAAATGATCAATTGTCTCCCCATCTTT
This sequence comes from Castanea sativa, assembly GCF_040712315.1. Classification (NCBI taxonomy): domain Eukaryota; kingdom Viridiplantae; phylum Streptophyta; class Magnoliopsida; order Fagales; family Fagaceae; genus Castanea; species Castanea sativa. Next base: position 43,617,070 of record NC_134015.1, on the reverse strand, counting down.
CTTAGAAATGCAACACCAATCTATCACAACTACTTGACGCTTCCTCAAATCATCGGAGGTCAAGATTCTCCCCAAAGCCATGGTCCATAGGAATGAATGTATCTTAAAAGAATACAAATCCGTCAAGAAGAATCCCTGGATTCCAACTCTTAAGATTTCACTAAACTTTTTTGTCTTAAAGTGGTTTTCATCAATATTTGATAATGAGATAAAATATATATATATATATAGACATTTTTTTATATTTTACTAGGAAACCCCTCAAGGCATGGGTCAATGGGACCGCCCCTAAGGAGCAAAGCCCAAATGCCTGCACACCCCCACTAAGGAGGCATTAGGTAAATCATGAAATGCCTCAGTTAGGAGTCGAACCAGAGACTTCTGGGTTTACAGTTAGTCCAAGCACATAATCATAATCATCTAAATTCTTAGGATAACTTTCAAAGATTTCTTTTAACGTGTAAGTTACACATGCATCAATGGGTGTTGAAACCATGACCACTCCCTCCACCTAGAACTTATAATGGGAGGAGGAGCTAGTTGAGTTAGAGGCCCTAGAGCCCATTGGTAACTTACAAAGATAACCAAGGAAAGATGGGCCAAACTCTTTATAAATTATAAGTTAAGCAGACACCTGGGGCATCTAGTACCCATGACCTCTACCCTCATCATATGCTCCACCCTATTCTGTGTCCTTATCCTAAGGGAGTCATAAAGAGCACCTATTTTGTTATTAATAGAATACTTAATTCATGCTTAGCAAAAAATAGAGTACTTAATTCATGCTGACCACGACCACAATTAAAACATAAGAAATAATTCTATGTGATGATGATTAACATCATTGCAATAGAGTACATACCAGTCTCGACGAAAAGAAAAAAAAAGAAAAAGAAAAAAAGGACAACAGACCACGAATGGTACCAAAATAATAAATTCAAGAACTCACCTTGAACAAATTAAATAATGTCTGGTTCTTTGTTAGAGCACTGCATCTCTTTAAGCTCCTCTTGATTATAAGAAACAACTACAAAAGGCAACAAAGGTATACTAAGAAGATGCACAACAAAAAAACTATTTAGCTTAAGTCTACTTGCCTATCAAGACCACATGCTTTTATGGATGCATCCAAAACAAAAGGCATGAAACAAATTGTCTACTGAGTCTACAGATTATTTTGGCAAAATATGAGGATCTAATCCATTAATGGTTAGTCCTTCTCTCTCTGATCTTTTATTTAACAACCTGAATATTCAATGTTGTTCTAATCCATTAATATATCCATCAAAAGGAAGTTGTTATATTGCAGCAACTGCACTGGACTATAGTTACTACCATTGAGAAACACCCAGCATTTTTTTTTTATTAGTAACACAAATTTTATTTAAGGAGAATAGCAGGGGGTATATGCAGATTTCTCCTAGATGTTACAATCTAAGATTAAAAAAAGAAAGAAGTCCAAGGAAGAGTTACAATGAAGGCTGTCTAGAACACTTGTCCTGTCAGATTTAGAAGGTGTGCTTTTTGCATTTTTATTATTATTTAATAATACAGTGTCAAAACATTTGCCCAATTATACAAGGTAACAAGGATCTTAAGATAAAGACTTAAGTGGTTCCAATTAAGCTCAATATTGTTAAAGTTTTGATTATTACAGTATCACCAAAATGTCTACATAATAGAAAATGGGACTGAACTCTAAACCTTGCAGCTATCATCACAGCAAAACTTCCTTTCCTAGCATGTAAGCACCTCCACAACTGTCTTAGGCATTATCCAATGTACCACAAATAAGGATGGTACAGATGCTACCATACAATTTAGCAGTGCCAATGTACCACAAATAAGGATGGCACAGATGCTACCATACAATTTAGTAGGATCACAGGATGTGATCTAAAGAGGATAACAAATTTTTTTTTAATTCTATAATGCAATGAGTAAGTGACACAGGACAAAACCAAAAAAATGCAACAATAAAAATGAAAAGCTGAAAAATAAAGGATAGAAAACCTAGAAGTCAGCATTGACTTGTTTGAGTCAGCACCAAGCAATAGAGAACAAAACCTCTAGAAGTCAACACCTAGGGTTGGTTGGAATTAGCTCAACTAGTAACGTCTCTTGTAGTTGCATAAAAGATCTGGAATTCAAACTCTACCTATACCAAAAACCAACTGGTTTCTTGGCTTGATGATGAACCCTAATTCTAGTTGACTAGGGAAACCCTTATTCTAACTGGTTTAGGGTTTGGGAAATCCCACTTATTGGATTACAAAAATAACCTCTATTCTTGGAAATATAATACTAGAAGCTTAATTACCTAAAAAGACCTAAAATAAGATTTTAATTGACCAATTGTCTTTCTTTGGAGAGTTATTTGGAGAGTAAAGGCCCCTAGGCGAGTTTCTTTCTTTGTTTGGTGTGTCGCTTGGAATAAGATCCTAACGGGTGATAACTTGAGATTGAGGAGATTGGATTTTGTGGATTGGTGCATTATGTGCCACCAATGTGGAGAGACAGTAGACCACTTACTTCTTCATTGTGAGTTGGCTTATCGGTTATGGAGTTCTGTCTTTAGAACTTTTGGCTTGTCTTGGGTTATTCCTAGATCGATCCCAGATTTGCTTTTTGGCTGGTGGAATTGGTTGGAGAAGCACTCATCTCAAATTTGGAATTTAGTTCCATTGGGCATCCTATGGTGTGTTTGGAAGGAGCGAAATCGGTGGACTTTTGAGGATTTGGATAGCACCGGTGAGCAATTACTTGCTTCTTTTAGTGGGACTCTTTTTGATTGGTCTAGGGCTTGGGGAATCACGACTAGTCACTCTCTCCCTTCTCTTTTTAGCTCCCTTTCTCTTTTGTAGTTTTTCTATTTTCTTCTTCTTGTTTTTTCTAGGTTTGCTCTATGTTCTTCATGCATAGAGTAGCCTTTCGTGTGTGTGTGTGTGTGTGTATGTATATATATATATGTATATATATCTCTTTTACTTATCAAAAAAAAAAAACTTAAATAAATCTAGATTAAATCTTACATAGATCTAAATAGTCCTATCTTGTGTTTTGGAATTAAAAAAATATATTTAATTTCTTCATTGGTCAATAGGAATCCCTTTTAATCTATTCAATCCATGATTCCTTTCCCAATGTCTTTTTTCCCCCCCCCCCCCTCATCCGAGGCTCAGACTTCACCCCATTTCCTTCCATCTTCTAGGGCTGACTTCGGATTGAATCCAAAACCAAAGGAATTGGAGGAATTGAAGCAAACCGCGAAATCCCAAAAAGGGAGAAAGTCACTCACATTAGGAGGCTATAAATGCAGCGAAATGAGCAGCAATCGCTCATTGCACACGCAATCATCCTAGGTGACAATACCTGTCAGGGTGCAGCCATGTGGTTGGAAGCTTAGGATAAACTGTAGACCCAGACATCCTAGGTTCAATCTCCACAAGGAGTTCCCTTAGATTACCTGATACATGAATCTAGTGGGTGGGGTCATGTATCTGTGGTTTACTCCCTAGAGGTGGGCCCAAAGGGCCCTGCCTCCATGAGGTTCCACATCATAAAATAAATATTGAACAAATTAATCTAGATTAAAATAAATAACTTTGTGATTCCCTTTTCAGTAGGTTTCACTAGAATGACACCTGAGTCTACAATTGAATATAGATCCAACAACCAGAGATCTACCCGGAGTTTAAGGGAGACTACAAAAAAATATAAAATAGCTATAGAAATTGCTCAAAATTGAACAGTAATTATAATCTGAAGTAGTGGGCCTTGGCTTTTGGGTCTCTCCAGGGTGTGGATCCGCTGGGCAATGCCTAGAACAGTAATTGAGGTACTCACTGGGATAGGAACTTCAAGAATCCTATAAGAGGAAATTTGGAATGCTGATGCTTATTTGCATTCAGCAGCTTTCTTGAATACACTTTTTCTTACCTATCAAAATTTATAAAATAAAAAATAAAAAATAAAAATAAAAAAATTGGAATGCTGCTCCTTCATGCATTATGTCAACTTCAATAATGACAGAAAAAAGTCCCGTTGCTTACCTGCATGCTACTTGATAATACATTATTCTGACTTCCCTCCTCAATATCCCACGTCTCCTCCTATATAAAAAAAATTAAAAATTAAAAATCAACAAAATAAGCACAAGAAAATCATAGAATGTAGTGAAAAAGTAGTACAATCAAAATACCTGAACAAGTTTCTCTAGATTCTCCATAAGTGTCTTCTCTTCCAGTTCTATATATATTATCAAGTGGGGTTCAAAACAAGATGAAATAATTCCACGGAAGTTGAACTGCCAAATCAAACAGTGCAGATAATTCTCAGAACCTATGCTTCATCTGTACTAGCTAAAAGTGAGAAAGAAGACCAAATCTATAATCTCAATAAGAAGTGCTGAATTAAAAGACCAACAAGAATACCCTTGATAAGAACAGAGGAGCTATAATAGCAAAATTCAGAGAAGACCATCCTAGATTAATCCCACTTGCATACTCTATATTGTTTAAAAAACTATTGGCATGTATGAATATCCTTTCCACAATAATTACTAAGAACTTCGAATTAGAACAGGACACATCCAAGCACTTAGACCTATTTTAGTACATCTAGTGCTTTAGAGCTTCCATTGGAAAAGCAAATAGGAATTAATTACCAAAGCATTGCAACTCTAGTGACTATATCATAATGTGATAAGGTGTCTTCATTAACATTATAATAATGTAATATAAGGAATTTCTTTCTCAAAGTCAAGTTTCATGTTACTTGTTTTAGAGAGATTGCAGGGCTACTAACCATGCACTAGGAATTTAAGTAGCTAGGTTAGAAAATCCTATGCATGATTAAAATCACTTGGATGGATACATACTAAAGAGGTGAATATGACTGAACAAACATTCAAGCCGAATGCGGCATGTAGATTTGGAGACCTTAGGTATGTTTCAGCCATATAGCAATGCTTATACTATCAATAAATTACATGCAAGAGCAAAGATAAACAGATAATTATACTCAAGCTCCAGGCACTGACAGATCTTTATGCCGATCATGTTCCTGTCAAAGAAATATCAAAAGGAATAACGGGTGACAATATATTCTAATATTGTTCCAGATTTTTACTAAACAAACTTTACACAGCAATAGTAAACAATTTATTATGCATACTTCAGTCCCACTGTCTTGATGTGCAGCCAGTTTTCTTTCATACTTCTTTCGAATATCTGAAATGCTTTGACTAGAACTTTAGCCTGTACCAATTTCCTCAATCTCATTACCTATCTCCCTGCTACGAGTTCCTCCCCCAAATTTCTCAGCCAATTCATCCTCAAATTCTAGAGTACGTTGTAGTGCCTAAAACAAGACCCCAGCATGGAAAACGTCAATGTAAGAAAAAAGACACAAAAGAAATTAAAAATGATCATGGGACAGGTTGCAGTATACAATTTATAATGAACGCTTCATGTGATATTTATCATTATAACTATCATTTTAAGCAAAACTGATGGGGAACAACTTGGTTTCCTAGACACAGTGCCCTGTCTTGCAAGGAAAGTGAAGAGGCAACCTCTATGTTCCTTGTGCATGGAGTAGTCTCTTTGCAATAAAATGCATCTTTATTATCAAAAAAACAAAGTGAAGAGCTGAAAAAGGATGAACAAAGGGCAGAGAGAGAGATAGAGAGGGGGGGGGGGGGGGTCATGTGAATCTTAAAAAGCCAACTTTCGATTCATTTATAACATCACCAAAGAACACGTTACAAGCATTTACAAGAAATATTGTTTCTCAAACAAATACTCAAGTTAATTAGGTTGCAGCAGTTCAATAGAAACTTTCTGCCCATCTAAGGTTTCCATTCCATATAACCTCAACAACAGAGATCACCTAAAGCACCTCATTAATCCAAACTTATTGTTTTCTTCCTTAGCAGTTTAAATTGGGCAATTGAACATTTGAGTTTGTTGATGGTAGGACTAGTAGAAATTTATGTTCACTTTTGTAACTAGTTGGCCTCGTAGAATCTGTGTGGGCTTTTGAAAATTACTAGCCGAAGAGTCCATTTTTATCCTTCCTTGACTTTTCCTTCCAAAACGGAATTTACTCTTTCTCCAACCAGTTTATGATTATTACACAAAAACCCTATAGACAAAGAGATGTCTCATGCATGCATCTTCATAGGAAGCAAGTGCTTGGCAAGTAAAGAACTAGGTTCAGTATAGTTCTCAACTACTCCAGAAAAAAAAACTAACTTAATTTTGAACTGCTATTTAGATTAAAATCCAATTTTTCTAGACAAAATAACAAATTGTTAAGTGTTTAATGACAGTTTTCCAAGATGTTAGTGATTTGGTTTAGTTCTGCCTTTATGTCCTTCAATAATTAATGTTGACAAAAGATGAAACAAATACAACTTAAAACTAAAAAGTACAAGGAACCTCATATGGGATAGGATCAATAATCCTAAATCAAAATATTCATGGTTGGTACTGAAAAAATGATAGGGACTCTAATCAACTTTGCAACTTGCCAATGCTCTATCTCAAATGGCACCTCCTCCTCTTGTAAGAGCAAGGTGGAGGATGGAGTCGTAGGTTTGTAATTATCAATAAAGAAAAAACAAATAAGGCTGCAACTAGGCCGGTTGGTCCAGTTTGGAGGCCAACTCAAGGTTTTAACCAGGCACACTTTGCTTGGCCAAGCCAACCTCTCCTTTAGCCCATTCCATGCAACATGAGCCAGCTTGCAAAAAAATTTGGGACCGGGTTTGGAGTCGGGCTAGCTTCTAATACTAGGCTGGGTTAGGTTGATCTTTGGGCCATGTTGGGATTGGTTTAGGCTAAGCTGGAACTTAAATCCAAGCCAAAATTATAAATTACAACATAAATTTTTATTCTGTTAATAAAAAAATTATAAAATTAAGACTGATTTACTTTGAAATTGATTGGTTTAATCATAATGAGAAAACACAAGTTTAATGACTATCAAAGAATTGCAACTATATAAGATTAAGTTTGATGTACTTCAAACACAAACCTTAAACAGAAGCATCATAAACATGAGATTCCTAGAAAAAACCAAAGTTAGAACAAACCAAAGTTATACTGCTATATAAATAGTAAAAATATCTAGATATGAAATATAAACAAGCCAAACTCAGGTGGAGTATGGCCACAGAATCCAGGCACAAATGGGTTTCCCTCTAAACAACAAATATTTGAAGGCACCCCATTCATGCAAGGCAAGTTAACCACCAATGCTCATGGCAATGGAAAGGAATCCTTAATTCCAGATTCATCATCAAGAAAGGTATATGCACCAAAATTGGTAATGGTAGACACGCACCTATTGGGGATCACCCTTGGATTCCCTCACTTGATGGATTCATCCCAATTCCAAACCCAGCACAACCAAGCTATGACATCCATAGAGTGTCCGACCTCATTAACCCCAATTCCTTCCAATGGGACAGAAATTTTCCAGTATTCGACTCACAAACAGCCAGAAAAATCCGTAATATCCACATTTCCCCAACACAATCACAAGATAAATTCATTTGGGTCCCAAACAGTTCAGGAAAATTCAAAACAAATCTGCATACCTCACTTTCCCAAACCCAACTCCTAATACTGCCAGCCCCCTCATATCAAAAGATTGGAATTCTCATTGGAATGCAAAAAAATGTGTTAGAATCAAAGTGATTCTTCAGAAATATAGCATGGGACATTCTTCCCACAAAAGCCATTCTTCAACTCACATTACATCCAGGGACCAATCCTGCATCTTCTGCAAAGGAGAAAGCAAGATAGCCTTCCACCTACTCACACAATGTCCATTTGTTCAATCAGTGTGGCTCTCCTCTTCTTGGCCTCTCCACCTGGATCATGCTCTTGCTAAATCCATGTACCCTCCTCCCTCTCTTTTGAAGAGGCCCCAAAATTTTTACTCTTTGCAGCTGTTATCTGTGACCAAATTTGGTTCCAAAGGAGCAAGAGTCCAATCAGTCCCACCCCATCACCCCCCCCCCCCCCCCACCAGCTTGCGCAAGAGATAAACAAAAATTTTCTTTTCCACATCCAAGCTTTGGGAATTCACAAACAACCAAAACACAAAACCACCTCATACCCCTTGGTCCCCACCCCCTCCTGGCTGGTTAAAAATCAATCAGCTTTGATGCAGCAATTAGGCCAGACAACCTATTCCTTGCTGCACTGTGTTGTGATCATTTAAGAAAATGTATCTATGCATGGACAGGTATTGAAGTCAGTGGAGATCCATTAAGGGTTGAAGCTAAGGCTGCACTATTAGCAGTCTCATCAGCACATAATTTGGGTTTGGACAAGATTATTTTTGAGGGCGAAGCTCCTTTCATTTTTTGCTCTTTTTCAGCTGTTGTTAGACAAGCCAATTGTGCTGCCCATGTCCTTGCTTCCTGGGCTCCTTTTTGTAATAGTTTCAAGGCCCTTCTCATCTCCATTCTTCCTATCAACATCTTGGAGGCAGGGAGGGCAGATGGACCAAGCCCTAAACTCTTCTGATATCACTAATACTCATCATTCAGCAAAAAAAAAAGTATTACATCAACTGATTTGGCTAAAGGGCTATGCTTATGGGTTGAACCAAGTGCTGGATTCAGGTTCAAGGACCTCAACTTTAACCTAGATGGAACTTATTTCTGGCTGAGCCCAAGTCAAACCTAACCTTAAAAGGCCCCAAACCAAGCTGCCCAAGTTCGAATTAGGCAGGGAGTGAGGTGGTGTAAGTGGATCCGTATAATAACACCTAGGATGGGGTGGTTCACGATCATGTGAATTGGGAGGCTTTGCTGTATCCGTACGAATCTAGGATGTTATATATCAAGGAAGGGGATAATAACACCAAGTTCTTCCACAAAATGGCTAACTCCCATAGACAGTATAATCATCTGAGGACCTTGGAGGTGGATGGGGTGGTTTTTGAGGAGGAATCTGAGGTAACTAATCAGATAATCCAGTTTTATAAAAATTTGTACAAGGAGTCTGAGGGGTGGAGGCCTTTTGTGGAGGGTTTGGAGTTTGATCGTATTGGGGATATGGAGAGGGTTTGGCTTGAAAGGAAGTTTGAGAGAGAGGAGATACTTCAAGTCGTAAGTGATTTGGAGGGGGACAAAGCTCCAGGTCTGGATGGGTTTACTATGGCGTTTTATCATCATTGTTGGAGAGTGGTGGAGAAAGCCGTGTTAGCGGTCTTTGAAGAGTTTTTTCAAAATTGTAAGTTTGAAAAATCTCTCAATGCTACTTTCATTGCTTTGATTCCTAAAAAGAATGACGCCTCTAATATTAGAGATTTCCGACCTATTAGTTTGGTGGGGAGTGTATAAAATCTTGGCTAAGGTTTTGGCAAATCGTTTGAGAGTAGTTTTAGATCAGTTGATCTCTGAGATTCAGAATAGCTTTGTGGGTGGGAGACAAATCCTTGACTCAGTTCTTATTGCGAATGAGTGTGTGGATAGCCGAGGGAAGAGTAGGGTTCTTGGAGTCATTTGTAAACTTGATATTGAGAAAGCTTACGATCATGTGAATTGGGAGGCTTTGCTGTATTTGTTGAATAGAATGGGCTTTGAAGTGAGGTGGTGTAAGTGGATCCGTACTTGTATTTCCACAGTTCAGTTCTCTATTTTGATTAACGGGTCTCCAGCTAATTTTTTTGGTAGTTCAAGGGGTTTAAGACAAGGGGATCCGCTATCTCCTATGCTGTTTTTTATTTTGATGGAGGTGTTTAGTAGGATGTTGAGAAGAGTGGAGGGAGCTGGCTTGATCCGCAGTTTTAAAGTTGAGGGTAGGAGGGGTGGTGGAGAATGTGTTTCACATCTATTGTTTGCAGACGATACTCTCCTTTTTTGTGATGCAGATGTGGAGCAAATTCTTCATATTCGGTTGTTGTTACTCAGTTTTCAGGCAGTAACAGGTTTGAAGGTCAATGTGCACAAGAGTGAAATGGTTCCTATAGGGGAGGTTGATGATGTGCATGCCCTGACGGAAATTTTGGGTTGTAGAGTTGGAACTTTGCCTATGTCTTATCTTGGCATGCCGTTGGAAGCTTCACATAAGTTCCCTTCAATTTGGAATCCTATTTTGGAAAAAATTGAGCAGAAATTAGCTAGGTGGAAGAGGTTGTATTTATCTAAGGGGGGTCGATTGATGTTACTCAAGAGTACGTTATCTAGTTTTCCTACCTATTTTCTATCTCTATTCACCATACCTATTTATGTGGCTAATAAGATTGAAAAGTTGCAAAGAGACTTTCTATGGGGTGATAGCAAGATTCATCTAGTAGGATGGGATAAAATTTATGCGCCTATAGCTAACGGTGGTTTGGGGATAAGGAAAATTACTACTTTCAATAAGGCCTTATTGGGGAAATGGCTGTGGCGGTTTGGGAAGGAAGAGGGTCGGTTATGGAGGAGGGTGGTAGTGTCAAAATATGGGGAAGAATGGGGGGGATGGACCTCAAAGCTAGGTAGGGGAGTTCATGGGTGTGGTTTGTGGAGAGGTATTTGCATGGGATGGGAGGATTTTAGCAAGAATTGTCAGTTTGTTGTTGGGTTGGGGAATAGAGTGAGATTTTGGCAGGATGGGTGGGATGAGGATCAACATTTTCAAGTGGCTTTCCCAAGGCTGTATGGTATTACCATTGATAAGGAGGCATCTGTAGAAGCTTCCTTGTCAAGGCAGGAAATGAAGGATAGAAGAATTTGGGATGTTCGTTTTATTCGAGAATTTAATGATTGGGAGATGGATGAAGGGCTGCATTTTCTTCGTATATTGGGAGCTAATACTCCTCCAATGGATGTTAGAGACCGGATAAGATGGAAGTTGAAGCCTAATGGGGGGAGTTTGACATCCAATCGTATTATAACAAATTGCGGGATTCTTCCTCAATTGTCTTTCCTTGGAAAGGAATATGAAGAGTAAAGACCCCTAGGCGAGTTTCTTTTTTTGTTTGGTGCACAGCTTGGAATAAGATCCTTACGGGTGATAACTTGAGAAGATTAAGGGGATTGGATTTTGTAGACGGGTGCATTATGTGCCGGCATTGTAGAGAGACGGTAGACACTTCTTCATTGTGAGATGGCTTATCGGTTGTGGAGCTTTGTCTTAAAAACTTATGGTTTGTCTTGGGTTATGCCTAGATCAATCCCAGATTTGCTTTTTGGCTGGTGGAATTGGTTGGAGAAGCATTCGTCTCAAACTTGGAACTTAGTTCCGTTGTGCATCCTATGGTGTATTTGGAAGGAATGGAATCAGAGGACTTTTAAGAATTTGGATAGATCCGGTGTTCAGATGATTGCCTCTTTTAGTGGGATTTTTTTTTATTGATCTCGGGCATGAGGACTCACGACTAGTGATTCTCTCCCCTCTTTTCTTAGCTCTCTTTCTCTTTTGTAATTATTCTGTTGTTTGGTTTTCTTTTTTGTTTTTTCAGTTTTTTTCTTCTTGTATTTTCTGGGTTTGCTCTATGTTTTTCATGCATAGAGTAGCATTTCGTATATATAACATTCTTACTTATCAAAAAAAGAATTAGGCAGGGATTGGTACAAGCTAGCTAGCCCAATATGCACCCCTGCGGCTTGTAAATCTGCAATGGTATTGTCAAAGAATAATTGTGGATGCAAAGAAAAAATATTTTAGTGAGGCAAATGCTGCATAAACATCTCAAATATATAGCCCAACTGGCCCCAAAAACAAATCATAAAAATTAAATTTCAACCGCAATGTCAATGAATTCTTAAAGTGCATTCAATGAAGATTTCTAGTAAACTAATCAAATTATATGCAAAGGGACAACAAATATTTCAAATTCCATTTGAGAACCAATTTTAAGACGAAGTTAAGTTGCAAGCAGCAGTCACATAAGGTGAATCCAAAAAGGATGCGAACCAAAGTTGTGGAAGAAAACATGATAGAAGATCAGTTAATTAAATTAAATCCTCAGATGCATTAATGTATCTGTGACAATTAGTTAAAATATCACTTTTACAAATTAGAACGCATTCATTGATTAAACTATCTAATACAATCTTATACCATATTTCACTCCTCATGTAAACATCAAAATTAAGAAATAATTTGTCTGCCTGTTCAATATAGATTTTTCAAGTGGTCAAACCTTAAAAATTGATTAAATCTATTATTTAAGCTCAAGATAGCATTTGGTTAGTCTAAGGATGTCATAAAATTCCTTATCGAAGAAAAATGGAAAAATATATGAAAAGAATAAATTTATCTAAAAACTTGAGATATCAATAAACTCACAATCAGGTTGAATAATTGATTAGTGAATAAATCAAAAATACCTTGAAAAATAAAAACAAACAGGCCATAGTAGTATTAACTATGCCCATAATTAAAAAGTGTTTAAAAATATGGCTTACCATCAATAATGTCCCAACATCTGGTTTTTCCTTCATATTATCAAGGATCTCCTCAAGTTGTTTCCTGAAAACACAACCTTTTATCACAAACTAGGTTCTACATGATATTACCGTAGAGTAGAAATCATTATCTGATAGTCCTTAAAAGCCTAGATGTGGTTAATAGCTTGAAAGCATGAGTGTAAAGGATGGATTATTTTCATAAGTAAAAAGTTTTTATAAAAAAATGAGCAATTACCTAGTGTACACAGGGTGTGTACAGTCTACATAAGGTATCCACTAAAGGCACAACAGGAATAAATTACAAATAAAATGATACCAGAATCAAGGAGATTTACAAAGGAATGAGTAGTACTATGAACCAAAATATGAGACCACTCATATATTGATCTAGTGAAGTTCGTTTAACCACTGAATTTTTCACATCTTCAAAAATACAATGATTTCTCTCCTCCATAAAGTCCACAACAAGCACAGAGGGGCTAAGTTTCAAACAAAAAAAATATTCTTGCCCCAATGAAACAGGTCACCCACATTTCTTGGCATTGCCAGTTGGATTCCATATACTGAGAAAACATGTCCACAAAGCATATGCAAAATCACAAGCAACATCAAATAGTCCATGGACTCCCCACTGTACCTACACATGCAGCACCAACTGACTAATGTAGTGGAATTCAACCAAGTATATGCCCCTCTCTCTGTAGGTAGCTCAATTAAGTTATGTTCTAAGATAAATTACAAAGTACTGTCAAGTTCCAGCCCCAGGCTAGAGTCTCCGACCAGAAATTTAAATGGTTCTTGAACAGCCAACCTATTGGCATTTTGCCTAAAACACTATCTTTAAGGCACCCCCTATTGATGTTGATTGGTGCTAAAAATAGCCGTCCCTCACTTAAGAACCAGACTGAGTCATGTGTTTTGAACTGTTGCTTCCGTAATAGGCTGGTTATGGGCTTTAGTAATTACAACTACGGTTCTGGGGACCCAAAATTTAGCAGTCACAACTCACAAGCCTGTTCCCCTACCTCAGTACGAATAGTTTTTGCCTTTCAAATTTAAATTCCAGATCCTTCTATCGTACCTCCATTCTTTGCCAAAATCTCACAAGTCGTACCACAAAATCTTCCTTTGATTATTCCCTCCCAAATTTCCATTCCTGCCTTGATATGGGTTCCCCAAAGTTTTTGCCATTGGTTGTGACGGGTCACTATTGTTTCCAACTTGCCTCCATTAAGTCTTTCTTCTACCATACTCTCCTTGTTTGGAGTGTGGCTTTGTTGCATTTTACTTGTTTTTCCATTACTGATTTACTTGATCATTGTAATCTTTGTTCTTGATTTTTGCCCCCACAATACATCCCCAATGTAGTCGGGTTGGCTTCTTTTTCAATAAAATTTTTCGTTACCATCAATAAAAATTAATTTGTCATGCTTCCCTTCGGTGGTTGTGCCAAGACAACAAAACCACCCTAACCTATACCTGATCTCCCTGCTGGAATAAGCAAAACTTCTTTCCACAAACCTACCTTTGTTGTATGTCCGAATCAGGAAAAGGGTGAAATTTTAGTCCCTGAATTGTCTAAAAAACCTCAAATGGTAGAGCATTTACATTGTGAGTAAAAGGTAAAGGGTGAAATTTTATTTCAACCAGTGTTGGTAAAAACCCGCGTAAGAGAAACTAAAGTGAAGAATGTAAATGAAACTAAATCTAAAGGAAAAAAAAAAAGGAAACAACGTGCTATCCACTACATTAAAATGAAAAAATCTTATCTCTAATTACATGTTATACTACAAGAAAATGGGACAAAGCATTTAGTTTTCTTCATGCAAATAGGTCAAAAGACTCCAAACTTTTTATAAATATGAGGTGACAACTGACAACACCCATGTTGAAGTCCAAAAATCACATTTCCCAGGTTTTGATATTTTAAAGTGTTCTCTTCCAAATATTTTTTTTGATAGGTAAAAAAGATATATATTCAAGAACACTACCGTATTCATAAAAACATAAGGCAGAGAGAAAAATACAAAGGGAAAAGAAAGAGAAAAAAGAAAAGAAACTAAGTACACGGGAGAGAGCTAAGGAACATAGGGAGAGAATCACTAGAGGTGAGTCCCCAAGCCCTAGACCAATCAAACAGAGTGCCACTAAAAGAGACCAATAGCTGGTCATCCGAACTTTCCATGTCCTCGAACGTCCTCCTATTGCGCTCCCTCCAAAGACACCACATCAAACATAAAGAAGCTAAATTCCAAATGCTAGATAAATGCTTTCCAGGCCAATTCCACCAACTGAATATAGTATCCGCAACTGATCTAGGTAAGACCCAAGAAAACCCAAAGGATCTAAATACCAAACTCCACAGACGAGAAGCCTTTCCACAATGGAGTAACAAGTGATCCGCCGTCTCCCCATTACTGCAGCACATGATACACCAATCGACAAAATCCAACCCTCTACCCCTCAAATTATCCCGTGTAAGGATCCTATCCCAAATAGCAGTCCACACAAAGAAGGAAACACGCCGAGGAGCTTTAACCTTCCAAGCACCTTTCCAAGGGAAAATAATGGGCGGGGGGCTTCTTAACTTATTGTAAAACGAACAAATAGCAAAGTCCCCATTCTTTGTCAACTTCCATCGCATACGATCTCCATTCTCCGTAGGAGGAAGATTAGAACCCAAGGTACGGAGAAAATCATCCACCCCACCCACTTCCCAATCATTAGGTCTCCGAATAAAATGAACATTCCAGCTTCTCCGCTCCTCAATCCCCAATCGATCAAGAGAAGAGGCCACCGATGCCTCTTTATTGGATGCAATCCCATATACGCTCGGAAAAGACAGCTGAAGTGGAGACTCCCCACACCAATGATCAATCCAAAGCTTCACACTATCCCCCACCCCTACCTTAAAGCGCATATTCTTGCTAAAATCCTCCCATCCCATGCAGATACTGCTCCACAAGCCACACCCATGCGCCCCTCTACCTAGCTTGGACTTCCATCCCCCCCATTCTTCCCCAAACTTGAGGGCTATAACCCTTCTCCAAAGCCTTGTCTCCTCAATCCCAAACCGCCATAACCACTTCCCTTGTAGAGCTTTATTAAAAGTAGTTAATTTCCTTACTCCTAACCCACCATTTTTCAAAAGTGCACACACCTTGTCCCATCCCACCAAATGAAACTTGGATTCCCCCCACAAGAAATCCCTTTGCAGCCTCTCAATTTTATTGGCCACATGCGTAGGGATGGTAAAAAGAGACAAATAATAAAAAGGTTCTGGCTTCTAACAAATTTAAAAAGGTTCTGGCTTCTATGGTAAAGTTTGGAAAATCGTGAAAGTTATTGAGTTATCCATGAAGCACTCAACTCATGTTATTTAAAAATAAAAATAAAATGATTTGATGTCAAAGACGCATAGATACCATACCTTGTTTTCTTACAAAACTGGATACAGAGGCGATAAGGAACATGCCATGAAGGAGGAAAGATCTTCCAAATTTCTTCATTTGTTCTTATTCGGCGCTTTATCCATGCATATCTCCTTTCGGTTTTATCCAACTTAGCTAGTTCTAATGATATAGAAAAATTGATAAGTTCAAATAAAATGAATATCTGCAGTGATTTCCTCATAAAGAAAGCATAACTATAACTAAGTAGGAAGTAAGACATACCAGCTCCTTCAAAAATTTGTTCATAAGAAGTAAGCTCCCGGCTGCAGAAATTGTTTACCAACTCTTCCCTCACCGATGGCTCCAAAGAATCAACAACCAAGCAAGCATCAGATAGCTGCCGCAGCAAATTAGTTTCTTCTGTCTCTTTTCCAGTACCTAAGCTGAGATTAAAACAGGAACAGAGGAGGACCTTAAAAAGTACAGATAGCATATTTGTAGCAACAAAAACTAGATGGATTCCTGGGAAATTATGTTTATTTAAGAGGCATAAAGAGGAGATGATTCCAAGAAGACACTTCAGAGAAAAACTTGTAGAACTAAAATTGCTTGTCAGTATCAATATTCTTTTTTTTGACTGACCAGTATCAATATTCTTACTGTCACAACTTACATAAAAAAATCAACTGTGGATGTCTCTGAAGTTGACTATCCCTCAGAAATTCTTTCTTTCATTAGCAACTTAAATGAAATATGAATCTATTAATCAGAGTGGCTATGTGCACATGAGTGCGTGTCTTTCTATTTTATACTTCCCTCCTCTATTATCTTGTTTAAGTAACTAGGTCTAAATAAGTATATTCTGTAATAAGTAAAGATTTTGAAAAATGCAAATGACAAGAATGCAGCTCTTCTAGATAAAACTGGTTCTTAAATATGGAAAGAACCATAACGACAAATTACCTGGAGAAATCAGAAAACACATGTGACTTGAGAATTTGCTTGATATTCTTAAACTTCTCTCTGAGTTCAGTGATCTTTGGAATATCTCTATAGGCCTCAAAGTGACTACATAATTGGTTCACAGCCTGACAAGCATCATGAACCAAAAATTTAAATTTTTTTTAAGAAGGGAAAAAAAATTCCTATGAATAAATACTGATAACATCTTCATAAATGCGAAAATTTTATCTTTATGACAAACAAAAATTATAGTGTTTACTAGACCACTTTGCTGCCTGCTGCAAACCAAGCCTGGAGCTTCTAGATTAAACCCAGTAAAAAACATTTAATTCCATGACTACAATTCCTATTATACTAAATGTGAGCCATTCCTGCAACCTTTACTACATCAAAACACAACCAATTACTCCAAATACAATGCTGAAATTCAAATTTCCTGAGTCAAATTAAGAAAAGCACAATCTGTCCTGCATCATATAGTCTGTTACAGACCGACAATAAAACCAAAAGGTTAATAACTATATTTCCAATTCTGGCAGGAAAAAGAAAACCTAAGTTTTTGACATTGAAGTACCACAAAATAATATGCCCTTAGAGAGTGGAAAATTACCAAGCTAGAGTACACCACAAGAGAAAAGATTAAATAAGTATCAAAAGAAATCTTTGGCCTACAGTATAGATGACAACAAATATACTAACAAATAGGGTACCTCCAGTTGTGCAGCTGCCTCCTTATATTGTCGTTTTGAAGCCATAACTTGAAGCTGCTCCACAGCAGAGACTGTCATGGCATGTAAAACAGTGTTAAAGTAAGAACTTACACATGCAAGCACCTTTTTTTTTGGGGGGGGGGGGGGGGAGTGGGAATCATTTTTGGATAAATTATAAAACTTCATTGAAAGGAAAAATTAGAAACAAAGTGCCAAAGCACATAGGAAGTGTGCTGAGGAAAACCAAAAACATAAAAACAACAAAACTAAGATGCATAGAAAGTACAGTTATCAAGCAAATCAGGCAAAGAAGTAAAGTTGGAAACACCCGATGCATTTTTCCACCCAAGTAAACTTTGGAAGAAAAGTAGCTTCAGCTCATGGATTCAATTCCCCTCCTGCCAAATGCTCCAGATTAGGCAATGAGTGATCACATTCCAAATCACCCCATTCCTATGCCTACTAAACTTACCTGGCCAGCTGGTTAGAAGCTCTCTAAGACCCCACTAGGCATAACCAAACAAACCCCAAACAGTGTAAACACCATGCTCCACATCTCTATGGCTACAGGCCAGTGTATAAGTACGTGATTACAGGTCTCTGCAGCCCTCTTACAAATACAACACCAATCAATAATAACAAGATGACGTTTCTGTAAATCTACGGTTCATTTCTCTATCCTTATTAATGGTACTCCCCATGGGTTTTTTGGAAGTTCAAAGGGGTTGCGGCAAAGTGATCCTCTGTCCCCGTTGTTATTTGTGTTGGTAATGGAAGCCATCGGTAGAATGTTGGATAAGGCTGTCCATGAAGGTTGTTTGTCAGGCTTTAGTGTTGGTGTTTCTGCTGCAAGACCTTTGATGATTTCCCATCTCCTTTTCGCCGATGATACTCTTATTTTTTGTGATGCTAATATTGATCATTTGCTGATTCTCCGTATGGTGCTCATTTGGTTTGAGGCTGTGTCGGGTCTGAAGGTAAATTTGGGTAAGTCGGAGCTGGTGGCTGTGGGGTCAATTCAGGATATGGATCTTTTGGTGGCTGTCCTTGGCTGCAAACAAGGGTCCCTCCCAATGAAATACTTGGGCCTTCCTTTGGGGACAAAATTTAAGGACAGGTCAATATGGAATCCAACTCTTGAAAGGATGGAAAGAAAATTAGCAGGTTGGAAAAAATTATATTTATCCAAGGGAGGTAGAGTCACTTTAATTAAAAGCACTCTCTCTAATCTTCCTACTTATTTTCTTTCCTTATTCCCTATTCCTACTTCTGTGGCCAATCGAATTGCTAGACTTCGACGAGACTTTTTGTGGGGTGGTCTAAGAGATGAGCCCAAATTTCATCTGGTTGATTGGTCTTCGGTGTGTACTCCGCTCTCTTCAGGTGGGTTGGGGATTAGGAACTTGAGAGCCTTCAATGTTGCCCTATTAGGGAAGTGGTTATGGAGATTTGGGCAAGAAAGGGATGCTCTATGGTGCCAAGTGATCGAGGTGAAGTATGGTTGTGATTGGGGTGGTTGGTGTTCTAGCTCTTTCTCTAGTCCATATGGAGTTAGTTTGTGGAAAAATATTAGACAAGGGTGGCACTCTTTATCTCGCTTTATTATGTATGATATTGGAGATGGATCAAAAGTGCGGTTTTGGCTAGATCATTGGTGTGGAACTTCTTCTCTCGCAGACTGCTATCCTGAATTATATAGGATTTGCCGTAGAAAAGAGGCATCTGTGGCGGATCTAATGGGGTTCACCAATGGAGTCCTCCATTGGGAGTTTCAGTTTTGTAAGGGGGTGCATAATCATGAATTGGAAGCTTTCAGGAGCTTCATCAATTCCATTTATAGCACTCCCTAAAGGGGGATCGGGGAGGACAAGAGTTGTTGGCTGCCTTGTAAGAGTAAGGGGTTCACGGTTAGTGCTTATTACCATCTTCTAGTTGGCCATAGTCATTTATGGTGCTTCGGTGAAAGGATTTGGTGAGGATAAGATGTGCTGGAAACTTGATAGAAGGAAGGGTTTTATGGTTAAGGATTATTATAGTCTCTTAGTGGGCTCCAATGATTGTTGCTTTCCTTGGAAGAGTATTTGGAAACAAAAATTCCTTCTAGTGTTGCTTTCTTTGTTTAGACTGCTGCTTTGGGGAAGTGCTTAACGATTGACAATTTACGAAAAAGGAATATTTGGATATTGGATTGGTGTTACATGTGCAAGTGCAATGGTGAATCGGTTGATCATCTTTTTCTCCATTGTCCGATTGCAATGGATATGTGGGCAATGGTGTTTGGATTGTTTGGAGTCAGCTGGGTGATGCCGCAATCTGTAGTGGGGCTATTAGCATGTTGGCAAGGCAGATTTGGTTGTCATCGAAATGGGCATATATGAATGATTGTTCCACATTGCTTATTGTGGTGTCTTTGGAGAGAGAGAAATAGCAGGTGCTTTGAAGATAAGGAGAGATCAATTTCAGACTTGAAGCTATTTTTCTTTAGAACCCTTAGAGATTGGTTGACTGCTTTGCAGAACCAATCATCTTTATCTTTTCTTGATTTCTTAGATTCTTGTAATTTTTGTTCTTGACTGTTTAACCCTTGTACACTCCCTGTGTACTAGGGTGTTTCATTTTTTTATATCAATAAACATCTTACTTATCAAAAAAAAAAAAAATCTTCTAGTTGGCCATAGTGAGCAGTTTTTCCCTTGGAAAAGCATTTGGAAGCAGAAGATTCCCTCTAGAGTGGCTTTCCTTGTTTGAACCGCAGCCTTGGGGAAATGTCTGACTATTGACAATTTAAGGAAAAGAAAGGTTTGCATTCTGGATTGGTGTTATATGTGCAAGTGCCATAGTGAAAGTGTTGACCATCTTTTCCTTCATTGCTCGGTTGCCTTGGAGTTGTGGGATATGGTTTTCGGTTTATTTGGAGTTTGTTGGGTTATGCTAAGGTCTGTCGTTGGGCTTTTGGCTTGCTGGCAAGGTTGTTTTGGTCGCCATCGTAATGGAGATATTTAGAAGGCCGTTCCTCATTGTTTGTTGTGGTGTATTTGGCAGGAGAGAAATAGTAGGTGTTTTGAAGACATCGAGATTTCCATGCCTGATCTCAAGCTTCTTTTTTTCCAAACCTTACTTAACTGGTTCTCAGTGTGGAGAAACCATCATTTTTCTTCTATTTTGGATTTACTTGACTTTTGTAATGTTCGTATTTGATTTGTTCCCCCTTGTATACTCCCTGTGTACTTGGGTGACTCTCTCTTTTTTAATATCAATGAATCTTTATTACTTATCAAAAAAAAAAAATGACCTAATGCCGTCATCCATAGGAAAAAACTGAGGTTGGCACTTTAGGTTTCCACTCAGTCTTCCAAGGAAAAGACAATTGAGAAGGGGATAGTAAGACTTTATAGAAAGATCAAACCTCAAAAACCCCCTAGGAAGAAGGTTTCCAGCCCAACTTATCCACCCCCTCCCCTTTCCACACACCAGAATAAAGTAGATCCATGAAAGAGAACCGATTCTAACTCCCACCAATCAGTTAAAACTGACATTCCAATGATAGCATTTCCCTAAGAAAGATATTAACTCTGGCACTGAAGCATATTTATTATGTGTAATACCATACAATCTGGAAAGTTCTCCTTAGAGGTGGTCCACCACACCAATGATCATGCCAAAACTTAATAGAAAAACCGTCCCTCCCCCCCTCCATTTTGAAGTGGTTCACAAACATTCCTAACCAACCAAATGGTACTTAAATTCATCTCCCATCCCTCCCCACAAAAAATACCTTTGCATTGCAACTGCCTTTACATTTTCTTCCTAACAACAGATTCTTTTTTTATTTGATTGATAGAGTTTTATTAATTTTTTTTCCATTAAAAAGGATTTATGTATCTAACTCAAGCAAAACACACACACACACAGAATCCATAAAGTTTCAATCAGACAAGCTTAGTAAGAAGAAACCATAAAAACTCTCAGGAAAACTCCATGTACAAAAGTAACAAAACATAAAAGGATATCAGAGTCAAACCTAGCATGGTTAGACGATGAAGAGCTGTAATTGTAGTTGTTACATGCTTCTTTGCAAAGTCCAACTTTTTAATGTCACGGCATATTTCTTGGACCATTGTTTCACTTTGCTCAGCTTTGCTTTTTATTTCTCGGATCTTATACATGAGTTCCTGTTTGACAGAAGATAGAACGCATATCAAAAAAAGGAAACATAGACAACCCCAAGATAGGACAAGAAATGAAAAATAAAGCATTTCTAAGGTTTAATCATGTGGGTAAAGCAAAATGCTTAAGGTAGATAAACTTCATCAGTACAACCAATTTTGGTAATAATCTGAATAAACATTTAAAACTTCAAATCTAAAAACCAGACCTCCACCGCACGCGTAGCAGCAGCAAGATCTTCCTTCGCTTTGGTTCCGGAATTACTCTGAAGTCACAGTAGCCAAGCCATCAAAAAACTAAATAAGGTATAATCATGTTTTTAAAAATTGCATGAACATTTTGCAGTTAGATGAAAGTAGTTGCAACTGAATTTATTGCCCAACTGATTAAAATATCCTAATTGAATGATTCTGCGAATTCTACATTTTATATCTTCTTTAGAAGTCTAGAATTCTACAGAAAAGTGAGTGGCATCCAAAGCCTCAACTCTTCGTATTAGAAATGGCAAAGCCCAAATGAGAGTGTAATGCAGTCTAAATACTTTTGATAATTGATAGATCTTCAAAAGACAAACAGGAAAAGATCATGACCTGTTGACGAACAGCTGCCAATATTCCAGAATCCACATGATTAATCTCACTTTTTATCTTCTGCATGAGTGGCTCAACACCAGATAAAGATGCCTCTGAATATTCACCACATTTTAAAATGTCAATATGATAAGCATCAGATAAGGATACATATATTAGCTAGAAAGGATGTAATTTTTTTATTTATTATAAGTTAGCTAGAAATTATATAATAAAGATCTTGGGTATGCAATGAGTCCCAAAAATTAAAAATAATTCTTCATGTATGCAAACTTAACTAGTAACAAGATATACTCTGTAAACTCACTAACAATTTTGAACAATGAGCAACTCACACCTGGTAGTTGCAAAATTCCATTCAACCGACCCAACCCATATCATGTTCTCAGGATGATAACTAGGATTACATTCAGAAAATAATCCCCAAATTATCTAATATTAGAGATTTTCATATTCTTATAGAGGCCATCTATTCATATATATGTAACTGAATGCATTTTTTACTAGCCTATGCTACATTCTGTAACCCACATACATCCTCTTTTCTGGTTTGTAATACATATGCATAACATAACAAGAGGAACAAAATTTACTGCGCACACACACACCCAGCAAACCTGTAGGGAACATCTGGTTGATGTATTCCAAGGTGCTTGACTTGTCCATCTTTGCTGGTAATAAGAACTGAAAAATTCCGTGCAAAAGCTTGCCACCTAAATACCAATCAACACAAAAATCCAAAATTTTAAAGTCATTTCATTTTGGCATTATATGTCATAACACATCCACTTCTCTTTCCCAAATGATGCACCCACCTTTCAAGTGTTGTAGACTTATAGTGTTAAACCCACCCACTACCCGCCAAATCCAATTATTTATTTTTGTGATGCATGATCTCTTCTCTCATTGAAAGAACAAAATGATTCTGCTCACATAGGGTCCTAATTGCATGTTGCATTATTCCGTATTTTATTGAGAGAGATTCATATGGGCAACAAGGATTCGACACAAAGCAAAGGTGCACCCCTCTAATTTACACGAGGAAAACTTGCCAAATGTTCTAACATCACACTTTGTGTAATATATATAACATAGGGAACCTTTCTAAAGAAGAGTCGTTTAGACTCACCTCTAGCCAATAAAAACCTACAAACAACTAACCCCCACCAGCCAGAACTAGTTGACGTAATCAAGGGCATTCACTCCTGATAGGCTAAGCATTTTATGCTCATGCCCAGTTAAGGAAAAATAGTTGTCTATGAATTATAAAAATAAAATAAAATAAAATAAAGCAAAACTTAGAAGTGATAGTAAGTAGATCTACAACTGTAAACAACAGATCACAAATAATATAATTGAGAGGTGTGAGCAAGAGAGAGAGAGAGAGAGAGAAGAGAGTAGTACGTGCAACGATAGGACAGAGGGAGGAAGTTAACGTTGTCGTTGGGACTGAGAGAGAGAAGAGAAGAGAATGTAAACCAATACGTGTTTCGTTTTTGTTTTTGTTTTCAATTAGAAAAAAGTGATTGTGGATCACCAAAAATCACATCGGTATTCCTAAAATACCCAAAAAAAAACATAACTTTTGAGAAACATAACTAACTTTTGATTTGGAAATCGCTCCTATTAGAACAACACCATACACTGACAGATGACCACCAAATAATCAAAATGTGTATACGCACGAAAACAGTACCAGTATCCAAACAAGAACTCTCACAAACAGAAACAGTAGTTACAAAACAGTAGTACCAATATATACTACTTTCAAAGACAGCCAGATAAGCTAGCAGTTGAAATGCAAACAAAAATATTAATCCACATAAAATAATTTGCATATCCTATAAATCAAACAACAGCATAATTATCTCCATAATATATAAAGCCAAAAAGCGAGTAGGAAATGCCGAACCTGGAAGTAAACAGAGTAAGGAACAGAAGAAATTGAATAAGCCTAGCAGATCTCATGTTGTGT
This sequence comes from Castanea sativa, assembly GCF_040712315.1. Lineage (NCBI taxonomy): Eukaryota > Viridiplantae > Streptophyta > Magnoliopsida > Fagales > Fagaceae > Castanea > Castanea sativa. Next base: position 43,592,852 of record NC_134015.1, on the reverse strand, counting down.
TTTATATGTCATTAATTGTATAGAGCAGGGCACAATCTAATCATATGAAAATCTTTCATGATGTTGAGTAACTCCCAACAACTCATTGTTTAGTTTCAATCATTTGATTCCTTCACGATGACATATAAAAATAAAAATAAAAAGCAAAGAGAGAGACAACTACACAGTGAGATGCTGCACAAACTCGTGAGTTTGATCATACACAATCAACAAGCAATTTATCAAACACATTGTGAGCTACTCTTTGAAACTTTAAAATTCTAGCAAAAGAAAACCCCAAATCAGAAACCCATTCAAAAAAAAAACAAGAAATTACCCAATAAAAATCACAAACACAAACCAATAATCAAAAACCTGACCATAAAATCAAACTTACACAGAATAAAAGCCCAGGTTTAACCATAGTTCATCCATACATCACGAACTAAAAGGATTGCCAGTGTTTAGATAAAAATAAGCAAGAAACACAGATCCATATATAGCTACAATATACAAATTTATGCAAGTTCACAATCTAGACTCACTCAAGCACTTTATCAAACACGTCATGAGCAATACTTTGAAACTTTAAAATTTAAGTAAAAGAAGCAATCAGATCCGAAACCCACCCACAAATAACATGTTATTACCCCCATAAAATCACAATTACTAAGAAATTACCGAATAAAATCACAATTTTAAGAACAGAGTTATGTGATCCAACTCAAAAGAAACCCATGAAACAAAAAGAAAAACAGAGCTTACCTCTGAAAGAAAAACCCAGGCGTGAGAGACAATTGAGAGTGAAGAAGTTGTGTGAGAGAGAGAGCCAGCGTTAAGAGTGGAAGAAATCGTGTGAGAGAGCTTCAAGGCTGAGAGAAATTTGAGACTGACGAGAGAGAAATAACGTAAATTTATCGGTTTGTAATTTTGTTAAAATTAAAAAAAAGGGGTTAAATTGGGTAATTCATTTAGTCTCGTCTCAAGTCTCTTTAATTGGGAGAATTAAAAATAATCCCGAATTAAAAATAAGAAATTAGAGAAGGTTAAAACCCTCCAAACCCATTCCCTTCTTTCAAAAAACTTTCAAACAAAATAATCTAATTATTCCCCGTCCCTTTATTTTACTCCCCTCCTTTCCCTACCATCCAAACAGAGCATTGGGGTCTGAGAAATGATGATAACAATGAAAAAAAAGAAGGGGTCATTCGGTAACTTTTTTTTTTTTTTTGAGAAAGTGGTAACGTTGTTGTAATAACATTATTTGTATTTTTTGAAAATACATATAGGTGAAAAAATGTATAAAAATGTGTGTAATGGTATTTAAAAACTAAAATCATGTGTTTAAATGCATGTACCAAATGACCCAAAGGTTTCGATTTTGATGAAATATTGGTAACAGGAAATGCAACTTTTATATTTGGACGAGACCAAACGATTTTCAGTATTTGGAGGAGACCAAAATGAAAAAGAAAAAATTTGCAAAATTCACATTTTTAATTTTCTAACAGTGTTATAAGTATCAAATATAAACAATTAAGACTTTTTCACAATTTAAAAAAAAAAAATTAACGAAAGTTGACGGAGAGTTTATAATTGAATAAACTTAAAACTTATAGTACTAAAATGAACGAAAACAAATTTAAAAGACTTAAATAAATTTTGTTTAAAACTTAAAAGATAAGTTTTGCATTTTAGCCATAAAAATAATAAAGACAAGATTTAGTTGTCAAGGTTAAAATAATAATACTAATAATAAATTAATAACAACAAAAGAAAACCCCAATTGAATTTTTGAGAAACCCAAATGTGAATTGCAAAGTTGTCATTGCTACCTGCCATCAGTTGTTTTTTTTTAGTTGTCAAGGTTAGCAAGATTTTTGTAAGGACCAAAAATCAAACACCAACACCACAACCAAGAGAAGGGCTAATAATTCAAGGCCCAGAACAATAGATTTGTAGAAAGGGAACGAAACAAACAAGGTATTGACGCTCTGATCCCATTATCAAAATTAAAACTACACTCTCTAAGACTCTATCTCCCTAGAGTTCCGTCCCCATTCTTCGTTTCTACCTCTCTTATTTATACCCCTTACCCTTGCTATCTCAACCCTTTATCTCTCACCTTACTAGCCTCATTTGCTAACATTTGTACATTTTCCTATAGTCGGTAATGGAAAGAAGCTCTAGTGCTGTGCCTTATACTGTTTAGGTCACCTCCACATTAATGCACCAGATAAAGCTGGTGTTCTCTATTCAATGCGGTCAGAAAGCTTAGTGCAGAGCATTCAATGCGGCGTTCACAGTTACCTACCCACAATCCAGATATTTTCAATACCTCTCTAGTGCATCACCGATTTACCCTTTTGTATTTCCCCCAGGTAATCCTACTTCTGCCTTCTCGGCTCCTCGGGCCCTTGACTTCCATCCTCCTTTATTTCTTATACTTCACAACTGATCCTCAGCCGTTCATCTTAAGTCCTCGGGTCTTCGGGTCCTCACAATAGCCCCATAAAACTTAGGCTATTAATCCCGAATTAATAGCCAAGTTTTAATTCCACAGATGACTCCCCCACGTGCCCTTTGCTTTCACACGTACAAACGTCTTTTCGCTTCCTGTGACACGTTCCTGACGCCTCGGAGTCCACGATCAGTCATTTATGGTGTCAGGCGGCTCCCTGTTTCTGCACGTTCTACGGCTCAATCAACATTGCACGACCCTGATTTTTCTTTCATTTATGAAAGGGAAAATTACCGCGCTCTTTGACTCCTATATAAACAATACTTGGGGTTGGTTAGGGCTCATTTTTGGCATTTTGAAGGAAATGAACCTCTCAAGGAGTGGTTTTAAGCATTCATTCAAACGTGTGTCAGCTTTCTTATTGATTCTTTTTCATTGTTTATTTTATTTTCCTTTTTTATTTTTTATAAAAATTAATGGGTAGATACGCTAAGTTAGTAAAAACTGATGAGGCAAAAGAAAATTTTAAGGCCCAATACAAAATTCCCGACGATGTTGACATTCAACACTGTGAGGAGGGAGAGTGGCTAGTATTACCCCAACCTCCCGAGTCGGTGATAATTCCCATGATTGCCTTTATTGAAGGTGGGATGGAAATTCCCATGGGTAGGGTAACTCGGGATTTCCTTTTAAATTATAGATTAACCCCGGCCCAATGTTCCCCCAATGTCCTTAGGATTTTAGGATGCGTAGATGCCATTAATCGCAAAATAGGGACTAACCTAACCTGGTATGACGTAAATTGGGTATATAACTGCCAAAAAGGAGAGAAAACCAAATATTACATGAAGTGTAGGCTTCTAGCCGTTAGGCTGATCTCCTGCTTGCCTGACTCAAGCAAAAGCATGGACGAGGATTACCTCATCGTCTCGGGGAATTGGTACAATGGATTACACTACCCTACTCAAGATGGGGTGCCAAGTAGGGTTCCCGACGACCAAAATTCTACTCGGGATTATTAATTATCTTCTTTTACCTAGTACTTTTATATTTTTAATCTTCCTAATAGCATTTGTTCTTCATGGCAGACGACTACCACGCCGCTCCAAACAAGCCTTCGATCAATTTTCAGGATCTGAACAGAATCCTCCGATCAGAAATATTTCTGCATAGAGACGGACAACTTAGAGCAGCCCACGTTATTCTTGGCTACAAACCCTCCACAAAACGGTTCCAGAGTCCAAAAAACATTATCAGAGCTAAAGATTTATGCTTAGCTTGTATTGACGTAGCAGTGCCCGGCTTTCGGCTACCTTCTCCTCCTCCAGAAGGGATCCAAGATGCGCAGCTTCTAGCACCCCTAGCAGCCCAACTCCTTTACTCTCAAGAACCCCCTACTGCTCCCGAGGACGAGGAAAAAGTGGCAAACCCCAAGCCCCATCATCCTGAAGTTACCGAAAAAGACTTCGAAGTATTTTATCGCGAGGACGCCCCTAGTACTTCAGCATCTCCTTATTCAAGTAACATGGGTGTCCAGGAGAAAGAACCAGACCTCCTTGCCCTGCTGCAAGCCCATGCTGGAGGTTCATCCCCAGCTGTTGTTGTACCCCCTCGTCCTATAACTCCCATGATGACACGCAACCCTCTCCCCGAGACTGGGGACAAGAAAAGGAAGAGAGGTCAAGGAAGTAAGACTACCTTGGAGACCGAGGAAGGAGAAAACCTTGACTTGACCACCAAAGACACCCGTACGGGAAAAGGACATGCCAAGAAGTCCACGCATATTGGGACTTCTAAAGAAACCAGCGGAGACCAACCCATAAAAGCTTCAGTTTGGAGGCCCAACTTCACTTTAAGTTCAGGCAATCCAGTGCTCGACGATGCCAATTTAAAGGACCCGAAGAAGGGTAGTTCAAGTTTAGTGGCTGAATGCTTAGAGAAAGCACTTTGCCTCCTTGAGGATATGGCTGAGCTTAGATCTTTTCGTAAGAGAGAGGTCTTCCTATCTTTAAAACAAGACCTAGCGAAGGTACTGTATCATGACACTATCCTAATGCAACTTCACTTTCTTAACTATGTCACTTATTTTCATTTTTTAATCAGCACCCATGCTAGGCTATCCAAGCTTCCTTTATGGCCGAGGAATAGGTAGACCATTCTTTGGACTGAACCAGAAAAGCTGAGAACAACCTAGAGGCCGCTGTGAAAGCCCAATCTGAAGCGGAGCAGAAACTGAAGGAAACCGTCACCCAAATGTCCGAGGTAGAGAATGCTTATAAAAATGCGGAATATGCCCTTCAGAGCTACGAGACACAGGCAACTAATGCCCTGGAGGCCCAAAAGCAGGTGTTGTGAAATTTTAAAATACTCGCAAGTGTACGAACCATACCGAAGTATAGTTTGACAATAACGAGGTCGAACCCACAGGGACTTGAATGAACGTAGGAAAATTAATTAAATCTTAACCAAATTAATCCTAATCTAGTTTAATAAAAATTGGTTGTTTTAAAATTAAATAAACTAAACAAATAATCAAATTAAGAAAATAGTTAAACTAAGCAAATATATAAAGCAATAAAAAGATGTAAACAATCAAGGGAAAAAAATTAAGGTTTTGGAATCCGCCTTGTAAGTCATATCAGCATATATTTATGATCATTAATTTTTCCCAACTACTACATGATAATCTAGAAATCAATATTGCTATCATGGAAAATATTCTCATTAAAATCTTTATTTTAAAAATCAAAAGCATGTTCTTCTTCGCTTCTTAAGTATAAAATCAAATCATCAATTGTATCTATAGCCAAACAAATCACAAGATATATCCAATTCTAAAAATCAAATCATAAATTGTATCCATTGACAGATAAATCACAAGCGATATCCAATTTTATAATCAAGAATTAATAAACCAAGCATTCAATTAATTAAGACAAATCCTAAATCATGAGAAAAACATGATTGAACTCATATCTAGAATCTCATCTTAGTCAAGTGATATGAAGCAAGAACAATTTAAATAATTAAAGAACAACTATTGTGGGAAAAATCAAATCACATAAATATTACTAATAATCCTTAACAAGGTTTCATCCTCAACTCTAATTATAAATTTAGCTACTCATAATAATTAAAACAAAACACAAGAATAAAATACTAAACATTAAACTAGACAAATAAAATAAAACTAACTGTCATGGAAGAAAACCAAAGAAGTAGCCGCACTCTCTATGTTCAGCCCCCAGCCCTAGCACTGGCCTCCTGCACTGGCCCCCCTGAATTTTGCCCTAAAGAGCCTTTAAATAGGTCAAAGAATCCTATTACAAGTTGAATTCCCGTTTGGGGAAAATTCCAGATTTTTAGGCTTCACTTAACCGACAATTTTGGCCCATTTAATGTCAGAATTTGGACGTTTCGTAAACTACAAAGTTGTAGCCCTTTAAGTTAACTTTCTAGTCCAACTTGAATCCTTTCGATTGGACATCTGAGCCAAAAGTTATGCCAAAAATACTAACTGATGTGCAAGCTGGAATCCTAATCCGAATTGAACTTGGATTTGATGCAAATTTCCTTTGATTCCCTGCTCCAATTGGACTTAAATTTAATTGGGTTGGTCTTCTTTAACTTCATCATGGCCCTTGTAAAAGTAAAGTCCATTAGCTTTCTTCATTGCACAAATCCACTTATTTAATTCCATTCTCCTACAAAAGATAAATTCACGCAATAAGATTCAATTAAGCACAAAATTGATTATTCACCAGTATTCCAAAACCAAATATAAAATGCACGAATTACCTCAAAATAAGTATGATAATACTTTCCTAACAATGATATAAATATGCAAAATTAAGCTATTATCAATGCACATCAGCAGGCCCAAAACAGACTGGCCCTTACAGTATTGGAGCTAAAGCAAGTACAAAAACAGTTAGAGACTAAGGAGCAAGAGAAAACTGAGGCCAAGCAAAAAGCATATGATGCTGGTATAAAGAAAGCAGCTGACAGCCTTACAGCCCAACTCAAGGGTGTTGCTCGCGCATTTTGCCTGGAAGTCTGGGGCCATGCTTTGGATGTTGTGGGAGTATCTGCTGAATCTGAGCTCCGAGCTCCAGAAAGAGTTTGTTACCCTTCCGCATTACAGCTGGCACCCACTCCTCCCAAGCCTCCTAGTGACTCCAGCTCCATTCCTCCCTCCTCTACAACCACTCCGGACCCAAACCCTTCCTCTACCTCCAAGGGTAAAGGATCAAACGAAGACCCTCCACCCCGCGTTGAAGTACTAGAGGTGCAGGATGAAGAGATGTGGTTGAGGTTGGGCAATCCAAAAAGAAAAAGAAAAACAAAGAACCAGAGAAAAAGCAACAAACCAGTACTTGAAGTGCCCGCCTTGCGACTACTAAAGAATTGTTGTTATTGGTTTCTTTCATTTTTCTTTCTTTTTTCAACTGGGTTTAATGAACTAGTGTTGTTTTCCCTTTACATAGTAGTGAACTTTAACATTTATAAAATTTACAAACTAGTGTTGCTTTGCTCCCTCTACTTTGTTTATATTAGCTTACTCGTTTATGTTTATATTCCAAACACTAATCAAAACATTACATCATAAGTCCTAAAGATTGAAACTATTTCACACTGATCAAGAACTAAGTTGACTTTTTCACTTAGAAGATTTTACCATCGCGCTAATTTGCCTTAGCCCTGTGGCCCGAGGAGCCAAACAAGGACTAAATTTAGTTTAACACTTGGAAGCTTTTTCTGCTGTGTTAATTTTCCTTAGACTTGTGGCCCGAGGAGCCGAATAATGACTAAGTTCAGTTTAACACTTGGAAGCTTTTTCTGCTGTGTTAATTTTCCTTAGACTTATGGCCCGAGGAGCCGAACAATGACTAAGTTTAGTTTAACACTTGGAAGCTTTTTCTGCTGTGTTAATTTTCCTTAGACTTGTGGCCCGAGGAGTCGAACAATGACTAAGTTCAGTTTAACACTTGGAAAGTATCCACAGTCATAACAATTATGCCAATAAAGAAGCATCGACTAATAAAACAAAACAAGCCTACAACTTATACATAAGAAAGCCCTTTATTTAATAATAATAACGTCGTAAATTGTTTACATTCCAGGGGCGATGGACCGTTTTTCCATCTAAATCCTCCATACGATAAGCCCCAACACCTGCTACAGACGTGATTCTATATGGTCATTCCCAGTTGGGTCCTAGCTTACCCCAAGCAGGATTCTTTGCTGTTCCCACCACTTTTCTCAAAACCAAATCCCCTAGCACTAAAGGCCTCAGCTTCACTCCTTTATCATATGTCTGCTTGAGCTTCTGTTGATAACTGCCCATCTTTACGCTAGCTACTTCTCTTCTTTCCTCAATAGTATCTAAACTATCACATATCATCTAAACTATCGCATAGCATGCATTGATTGCCCTCAACATTATACTATTCAAATCTCAAGGTGGGGAAGCCTGACTCCAAAAGGATTATTGCCTCCATTCCGTATGTCATTAAAAAGGGTGTCTCGCCAGTTAATCTTCGGGGAGTAGTGCGATAAGTCCACAATACATGAGGCAACTCCTCTACCCATCTTCCTTTAGCATCATCTAATCTCTTCTTAAACCCAGCCAAAATGACCTTGTTTGTAGCCTCAGCTTGACCATTTCCTTGAGGGTACGCCGGTATTGAGTACCCGTTCCTTATTCCCAAATCCCCACAATACCTTCGAAAAGCCTTGCTATCAAACTGAATTCCATTATCGGAGATCAGAGTATGCGGGACTCCAAAGCGAGTAACAATATTCTTCTAGATGAACTTCTTAGCATCTGCGTCCCTGATGTTAGTTAGCAGTTCGGCTTCTACCCACTTAGTAAAGTAATCTGTGCCGACGAGAAGCCACCTTCTATTACCAATCGTCCGAGGAAAAGGTCCGACGATATCCAAGCCCCACTTAGCAAACAACCATGGACTAGATAACGGATTTAAGACTCCCCCTGGTTGATGAATGTTTGGTGCAAACCTTTGACACTAATCACACTTCTTTGCATACTCTTGTGAAGCTTTCTGCATATTTGGCCACCAATACCCCTGGGTTATGGCCCTGTGGGCTAACGATCTCCCCTCAGTGTGACTTCCATATATATTCCCTCATGCAATTCTTCCAGTATGGGCTCAATAGCTTCAGGATGTACGCAGAGCAGATATGGTCCCGATAAGAACGTTTGTACAACTTCTGCTCCTCGGAAAGCCAATAACGGGGAGCACTTCTCCGTACCTTTTCTGCTTCCACTCTGTCCTCGGGTAATAAACCATGTTCTAAAAAGGCCACAATCGGATCCTTCCAACTCGGCCCCACATGAATACTATGAATCCCAATTGTCGGGACGCCAGCGAGACTGGAGCTCATCAAATCCTCCACCATCACCGTCCGCGGTAGCTTCGATCCCAAAGATGTGGCTAGCATGGCCAATGAATCAGCATGGACATTCTGCCCTCTTGGAATTTGTCTCACTTTAAAATTTTTAAACATGCCTAACACCTCTTTGACTCTGTTGAGATATTTCTTCATTCTCTCATCTCTAGCCTCAAATTCTCCATTAACTTGTCCAACAATTAATCTAGAATCACAATAGAACTCAACCATTTCTCCTCCCAAGTGCCTAACCATTTGAGCACCTGCCAAAAGAGCTTCATATTCGGCCTCATTGTTAGTGGCTATAAATCCCAGCCGTAATGACTTTTCCATGATTAACTTCTTAGGGGTGATCAACACAATCCCAATCCCTGCCCCTTTTCGGTTAGATGCCTCATCTGTATAAACTTCCCAAAAGAGAATGCTACCAGGCCCAATAGACATCACGGTTAGCATGACATCTTCTTGCTTAACACCGCCCTCCGTAAATTCTGCCACGAAATCGGCAAGAACCTGTCCTTTGATAGCTGTCCGGGGCATATACTTAACATCATAGGCTCCAAGCCTTGTTCCCCACTTTGCCACTCGGCCAGTGTAATCTGACTTCCTCATGAGAGCCTGTAAAGGCAATTGGGTAAGTACAACTACCGTGTGGGCTTGGAAGTAATGGGGAAGCTTTCTTGTTGCATGCACGATGGCTAGCATAGCCTTTTCCAAGGGTAAATACCGTTTTTCTGCCTCTTGCAAAGATTTACTAATCTAATACACCGGCTTTTGAATTCCATCGTCATTCCGTACTAGGACAAGACTTACAGCATAATCCGTGACTGCCAAATAAGCATACAACACCTTTTCCTTCTCCGGTCTTGATAATATTGGCGGATTCGCCAAATATTGCTTTAAATCTTCAAAAGCCAAGTCACACTCTTCAGTCCACTGAAAGTTTCTCCATTTATGCAAAAGATGATAAAAAGGCCGACACCTGTCCGCAGATCGAGAAATGAACCGATTTAACGCTACTGCCATACCAGTTAGTCTCTGCACTTCCTTGGGATTCCAAGGAGGATGCAAACCCCTGATAGCCCTAATCTGATTAGGGTTAACCTCAATTCCCCGATGCGTTATCATATACCCAAAAAACTTCCCTGAGCTCACTCCAAAAGAGCACTTAGAAGCATTCAAACGCAGTTTATGCCTCCTTAGGACCGAGAAGGTTTCTTCTAAGTCCATCAAATGGTTTTCTACCCTTTTGCTTTTAATTACCATATCGTCAATATATGCTTCCATGTTATGCCCCAACTGCAACTCAAACATTCTTGTCACCATTCTTTGATAAATAGATCCTGCATTCTTGAGACCAAAAGACATTACTCGATAATGATAATTGCCGTTAGGAGCACGGAAAGCTGTTTTTTCCTAATCAGCCAATGACAAAGGTATTAATGATAACCCTGAAAAGCGTCTAGAAAACTCATCCGAGGATGCCCTACATTTTCATCTACTAGTTGGTCAATTCTCGGAATAGGAAAAGGGTCCTTTGGGCATACCCTGTTCAAATCAGTGAAATCAACACAAACTCTCCATTTTCCGTTCTTCTTTTTAACCACAACAGTGTTAGCAAGCCATTCAGGATAAAAAGGTCTCTTTAATTGCCCCAACCTATTTTAACTTATTGAGATCTTCCTTTACAGCCTCGGCATGCTCCTGAGAAGCGCACCGAGGAGGCTATTTGCGGGGCACCGCCTCGGGACTAACATTCAGGAGGTGGCAAATGAACTCTGGGTCAATCCTTGGGACATCATATGTCGTCCAGGCAAAAACATCACTATTAGCCTTCAAGAACTTAACTAATTCCACCTTTTCTAATGCAAGGAACTGGGATCTCACCTGGAAATATCTCTCTTTATCCTCCCCTATAAATACCCTGTCCAGCTCTTCGGTGGAATCTCCATCCAAATCGGCACCCAACTCCCGGGTAGGCTTCTTTACTTGTTATAAAGTTTTCTGGGTTGTCCCCATTTCCAAATTCTCACTTGTTCTAACAATCGTGGACATTACACGCTGCCTGGCTACTGATTGATTACCATGTAACACTCCCACCCTTCCATGGATAGGATACTTCACCTTTACGTGCAAAGTTGATGAAACTGCCCCCATTGCGTAGAGCCATGGCCTAGCCAATATAGCTGTGTAAGGTGAATATGCCTTGACTACTATGAAGTTAACCTAGACCTCTTCGTCCTCAACCTGTACAGGTAACCTGATCATTCCCTGCGGAATTACCGGCTTCCCATCAAAGCCTACTAACGGTGAATCATATTTTTTCAGATCCTCGACTTTTAGATTTAAACCATTAAATAAGTCAAGATACATAATTTCCACCCCACTTCTGTCATCCACTAAAACTCGCTTCACATCATATCCCCCAATCTGAATGGTTACTACCAAAGCATCATCATGTGGTTGGCATGTTCCTTCCTTATCTTCCTTAGAGAAACCCAATACTGGAGTTGCCGAGAATCTCATCCTTTTAGCTAGTTGATTGCCCCTTCCACGGCCTCATTCCCAAAACCACCATGCACGGACATGACCCGAGAAGGCTCCTCGACTCCTCTTCTCGGTTGTGCCAAAATGACATTAATGGTGCCTAAAGCTGGCCGGGAAGTACTTCCACGATACATTCTCGTCCCTTGGTGCCCAAATTGCCCTTCCGGCCGAGACAAGAAATGATTGAGCTTTCCCGCCCTGGCCAATTGGTTCAAATGATCACGCAATGTCCTACATTCTTCCGTGGTATGTCCCTTGTCTTGATGATAATGACAATAAAGACTTTGGTTTCTTAAGGATGCATCTCCACTCATTTTATTAGGCAGTCTAAAATAAGGCTCATTTCGTATTTTCTCCAATATTTGGTGTATGGGTTCCTTGAACAGTGAATTAACCAAAGGGGTCCCGGCTGGCAATGGATGACTTGGGAAATCTCACCTAGGATAATTGCCTTGATACCCCATCCCCCGAAGATCCTTCTTCTCCGGAAATAGTTTTGCTTTCCCTTTGCTTTGAATTTGATCCTCCTCAACCCGTTTATACTTGTCTATACGGTCCATAAGCTGACGTATATTTACAACCGCTTTCATTATCAAGGACTTCCTCAGGTCGTGCTCAGTAGGGAGACCTACCTTAAAAGTCCTTACAGCCACATCTTCATCAATTTCATTATAGGTTTCCCAGTCCCGATCTGAATAAGTTTTGAGCGTTTCTCCTTCTCTCATTGTCATAGATATCAATGCATCCAAAGGCTTAGGGACCCTACTACATGTTATGAACCGAGCCCCAAATGCCCTTGTCAGCTCTTCAAATGACCTTAAGGATCCTTCCTCCAATGCATCAAACCATCGCATGGCTATCGGCCCAAGATTGGAAGGAAAAGCTTTACACATCAATGCTTCATTATTCGAGTGAACTGTCATCTTCTGATTAAAATGGCTAACGTGCTCCACAGGATCAATCCTGCCATTATAAATGGTAAATACAGGTTGAGAAAACCTATGGGGGAGCTTTGCCTTGTTTATCCATGCCATGAAAGGGGATTTAGAGATTTGCCTCAAAGCTTTACTCATTGCATCATTCCCCGTACCTTGATATGACCATTCCCCAACTCGCTTCTCTCCCCTTTTCTTTGCCTTGCCCCCAGAAAAAGTATTGAAACGGGACTTACCAGGAAGGGACTTAGATGCCTGATGATCATCCCCCCCTCGTCTTTCCTCGGAGCTATCACTGGACGAGTAAGATGGGCTCCGCCTACCATGTTTCCTCCGCTTCAGGCTTTTGCGCAGATAATCTATCTCTGACTGCATCTTTTGCAACACATCATCACGAGAAACTTGACCCTCAGTATGTGATCGTCGTCCACCTACTCGATCACTATGATACGATTCCACCACCACACTTGGGGTGTGTTGCTTACCGTTTTTGCGTTGCGTGCTTATAGTTTGGTTCTCCCTTTGCAAACCCACTGATTCTTCCTTTTCCTGACTTGCCTCCGCCATTTATTTTCAAACCAGAACGTCACACTTTATTGTTCCCACAGACGGCGCCAATTGTAAGGACCAAAAATCAAACACCAACACCACAACCAAGAGAAGGGCTAATAATTCAAGGCCCAGAACAATAAATTTGTAGAGAGGGAACGAAACAAACAAGGTATTGACGCTCTGATCTTATTATCAAAATTAAAACTACACTCTCTAAGACTCTATCTCCACTACACTCTTTAAGACTCTATCTCCTATGAGTTCTGTCCCTTCGTTTCTACCTCTCTTATTTATACCCCTTACTCTTGCTATCTCAACCCTTCATCTCTCACCTTACTAGCCTCATTTGCTGACATTTGTCCATTTTTCTATAATCGGTAATGGAAAGAAGCTCTAGTGCTGTGCCTTATACTGTTCAGGTCACCTCCACATTAATGCACCAGATAAAGCTGGTGTTCTCTATTCAATGCGGCCAAAAAGCTTGGTGCAGAGCATTCAATGCGGCGTTCACAGTTACCTACCCACAATCCAGATATTTTCAATTCCTCTTTAGTGCCTCACTGATTTACCCTTTGTATTTCCCCCTGGTAATCCTACTTCTACCTTCTTGGCTCCTCAGGCCCTTGACTTCCATCGTCCTTTATTTCTTATACTTCACAGCTGATCCTCAGCCGTTCATCTTAAGTCCTTGGGTCTTCGGGTCCTCACAATTTTCATGACCTAATAAGCCAGTTAAGATTTTGATAGTTGGGATTGTTTGAATTATTTCTTCATTTTTTTTTTCTAGTAGGCTAAGTTGGCTAAAACCATACTCGGGATTCTTTGATCTAGATTTGGTACAGTTTTTATTTTCTTTTGTTTATATTGCTTAAAAGATGAAAATTGAACAAAAATACAGCTGTATCTAGATGAAAATTGAGGTTTTAAAAAAGCTTTACCTACCCAATTTAATTAAGAAAAAAACTTAGCCAAGCACACTTGAAAATAAACTAGAGTTTGAGTAATTTTTTTTTTTTAAATGTGGTGTTAAAAAGTTCTACATAAAAGAATAAGTTAACTTACTTTCATTTTGGGATGGGAGAAAAGAAAGGGGTGTAATGGTTGAAATTATGGAAAGGAATGTTTTAAGAATATTTCATTTACTTTCCTATTTGGAAGTTTAATACTTGGAAGTAATGTAATGGACTAAGGGATTGGTCATGACTCATGAGGAATTGTTAAGAACATTCCATTCCCCAGGAAATATTCCTCCCATTTTTTAGTAGAGCATTCATTCAATGATGAAAGGGAGATTTGCCTCTTCAAAAAAATTAATGAAAGGGAGATGAAATACCATTTATATCCCTACTTTGGAAAAAATAAAATAAAATATAAAAATGAATGCAATATATATATAATTTTTTGTTCTCAAAAAAAAAAAAAAATTTTATTGATAAATCTTTCTTTCCTACCCCATCTTTTACAACACACATTAGAGAAAATTAGCCTCATCACATGCACTTTGCGCGTGCAATGAGACTTTTTTTTAGTGATCCTATTTTGTAGCAACAAAAAAAAAAAAATTGTTTTTATTTTATATATATAATTTTTATTTTGAGAATTTAATTTATAAATGGATAAAGAAATTTGAAAATCTATAGAATAATGACACTATTTTTTAGGCAATGTTTTAGTGGGAGTTAGAGTTGCATTTTTACTGAATTGTCATTTAGTTTGTCTCTACTTAAATATAGGGGCATTTTTGAACTAAAAAAATAAGGAATCCAAACAGGGGAAGTCCCTTAAATAATAGTATAGATACACTAGGTTATATTCCATTCAATTCAATTATTTTATGAGTTATTCATTTTATTCATTTCCATTCTTTTAAGAGTGAGGTTGGCTTAAGATGTTACAAATTTTACTATATAACCTTTATAAATTAATGTAATACACTAATAAGAAAAAAAATAAAAAGTGATTCTAACGTTCATATATGTTGTTGTCATCTACCAATCAAGTTCATTATTATATCAGTTTGTAAAGATTATGTAGAAAAGTTTGTGGTATTTTTAGCATTTTCATTCTTTTAAAAACTTACAAACATAAAGGGACTTTAATTCCAATACCGTCTATATCAAAAACCAAACAGTTCCTTGACTTGATGAAAAAGAATGATCATCATGAAGTGAATTCCACAAATTTAAATATTTCATATCTATAATAAAAATAAAAACATAATTTTGTGCATTTTTAAATATGAAAAAAAATATACTTTACTTTCAAATCAATTTGGAGGAAAATTCTTTCAACCTATTACATGATGATTAATAAAACCATTAGTTGCTATCAACTATTTAGCACATGACCTATTAATGAGTTATGTGCATTGTTTAAAGAATACACAGATAATTTTATGAATCGCCACATAATATGTTGAAAAACATTTCTCCAAACTGATTTAGAGGAAAACTTTGTCATTTAAATTTAAGGTGTTCACGGCCGGGTAAATTGAGTAATCTTAATTAGTTTGAATGAATAAAAGTTCTGTTTCAGTGAAAATGGTAGGAGATAGAATTCCACCACCACATAGATCTAATGATCCTTAAAATTGCAGTTCTATTCTAATTTGAAGGGTTTGAATCCAAAAAGATGTTCCAACTTCAAGAATAAAAATATGATATATTGTAGCAAAACCACCCGCCTTCTAGACTAAGATGGTTCTACAAGAATTTACAGCACAAGTGGGTGACAAATTCATGCATACCACATATTTACACCAAACTAGCTAGGCAAGGATGCACCATTGACCAGTTTTGAAGAACAGAAAATATTTTTTTCTAACGAATAAAAATGAGGCAGATTGTTATTGTCTTATAACTTCTGTGATGATTTTGAGAATGAAGTGTATCGCCACAAAATCCCTCCAACCAGATTGTTTATTGCGTGAGAAGCCATTGGCACAATAAGGCTAGAAGACATAATTGTGGCATAACCATACACAAGCCCAACAAAAGTTGCCCTGAAACATGTCAAACACCAAAATCCTGATTAATTGGAGCCCACAGTGCCTGAATAGTTTGAAGATTATTCCGTAGGACATCAAACAATACAATCCAAACTTCTTCTGAGTTTTATTTTTTATTTTTATAAATAAGTCGACAACAATGGGGAGGGGGGATTTGAACACTAGGTCTCCTAATATGAATTCTATTTACAAAAATAGTTAACTATAAAAAATAATCCATGGCTGGATGTCCAAAGGCTGTTAAAGTTGTTCACTTATAAGATGACAGATAACTACTCATGTTTAATTTTCGCCTTAAATGGACTAGTGAAGGCATCACATTTGCTTTGAAAGTTAGAGCTATCAGAGAATGGAAAGTAGAAGATGCAGCTAGAAGGGCATACTAAATATTAGTAGGGACTAAATGAAGAGGATATATGCCTACTCTTAATTTAAATAAGGTAAAGTGGAGAGTCAATGCAATTGATTCATGAATTAATTTGGAGAGAATGAAATCTTAATCAAGTCAAGAAGATGAATACCAGATAGCAAAGGAATACTTTCGGCCACTGCCGACATGTAGAACACCAAAAATAGCGGCAACCAGAAAGACACTCTTCCAATTGAATCCAAAAAGTGGTAGCAATGCACCACGGAAAAGCAATTCCTAGTCAACCATGAACCAGCACATGTAACAATGCACTCATAATAGAACTATAATTAAAAACAAAAACACACACAAAGATGATAAAAACATTTTTCTTTCCTTATTACCTCACTAATACCAGGCAGGAATGCAACAATTATGTAATCCAAAATCTGAAGTGAAGCAAGGACCTGCATCAAATATAGGATGTTGTTGGAATTCATCAAAGCAGCTAAGGATTGGTACAATATCAACTCAACTGGAGTAGTATCTTCTTTTTCTTTTTTTTGGGGGAGATAAGGGTTGGGGGGGGGGGGGGGGGTTACTTTTCTCAACCATCCAATATATAATTCTAGCTATGCTGACAGTTGTAGAGATGCTACTTTTATTACAAAAATTAAATAATATGTACGAGTCCCTCTAGAGACAGTTAGGAAAATCAGTACAGCTACCTGCTGATTGGCTGCTTCACTAGACTCGGCAAAATCTGGCCATGTTTTCAGTAGTAGATATCGGCTTGATGATATCAATACAACTATTCCTGTAATCAACTCAAGATGCCACATCTCAAAACCAACTGTACATGGGGAAAACATGACACCCTTTTAAGTAATGAATGCCCAATTCCAGTCTACAGCGTAAGAGGCAAAAAGGATGTATAAAAATAAAATATAGAATATTGGAAAGATGATTCCATATTAGAATGACATTCTCCACATTATTTAATTATCAGGAAAATTATTTTAATAGAGCATCAGGGCATTCTACATTTCAATAGATTTCTAATCCTTTTTGCAGATTTGAAAAATAAGCAAATTTTGATTATTCTAGTAACATCTTTTATGAAAATCAAAACCCAAAATTATATTTCATATCCATGAGAAAGTACAATTGAGCTTTCAAAATCTAGAAAAACAAAACCAATAATTTGATTTGCATTTGGTGTCTGCTATTCCATTGCCATTGGCTGATTGGCTGCTTCCCGCAAATGTTAATCATGTTTTAGGACAACTATTCATTTTAGATGATTTTCACTATCCTGTCTGCTCAGTTTTCCAAAAAAAAATTTCAAAGAAAATGTCCCTTTGCATTCTGCGGAAAGAAGCAGGATGTTGAACCTGAAAAGGGAGAACAATAAAAAAAGGTTTTCAATGACAAATTTGCAATAAGAAGTGAACACAAAATTTATACATGATACTTCTGCGGAGCAGTCAAGGATTGGCAATCCTTCCACTGATGCAACATGGGATACCTGCAAATAGCAATTAGAGAACAAAATTAAGATCCAGATGATTGACCAAACATAATGTTGCCCGTGAAATTTTTTAATTTTTATTATAGTGAAATTGAAAATTCTCTTTTACTCCAAAGTGACACGTCCTGACTAAAATCAAGAACTTAGCATTGAGTAACAAAGTTTTATGACTGGTATTTGGTGTGAACATAAAATGTTGATATTAAGGCTGAGTTTGGATAGGGTGGCTGCGTCTGGTGTTCGCGTTTTTAACTTTTTTTTTTTTTTCTTCCCTGCGCACATCTTCCAACAGGGGACAGGTGCACTGTGCACCACTGTGCGTGAACAGTAACCGCACAGTGGTGCACTATTCATGTACTTTTCAGATTTTTTAAAATTAAAAATGGGACCCGTGTCACTATTCACCCATTTAAAAATTATTTTGCTACAGTGTTTTCAATTTTCAGTTTTCAGTTTCAGCTGTATCCAAACGGACCCTAAATAGAAAATAAGTCATATGGCGCTGATTGCTATTTAACAATATGACAGAACATTACTCGCATATTATAAGAGGATACAAGGATGCATTGTTGTCTCACAATTTTGATTCCACTCTTATGTAGTGATTCAATCTAAAGAGAAAAAAGGAAGAATCCACAAGGTCAAAAAGGAGGAAGCGAACACATTTAATTCAAAGAACACAACGAGAAACCAAACCGGAGGGGAAATGACATGAGTATGACTAGGTGGCTTCTTACAATCCCAGAAATATCACTCTTAGACAAAAATAGAGTAGAATGCCAAGTTAGTGATGCATGAGAGTAAGCATACCTGACGAAGTATTATACCCAAAGCCGCTATTAATCCAGAAGTGATAGTACATGCCTGAAGCACAGTACTCCTGGAAGGCTTTATTGTAGAATTCTGATCAACTGAATTTTCAAAAGAGGAAGCTGTGTTTTCATCTTGAACATAATCATCTTTTGTGGGAGGAACATCTGCTACAATTTCAGGTGGTTGTCTATTTCTTCTCAATTTCTTCACTGAATTCCGGCTTGCAAAAGCCCTTGTATCAAATCTAAAACCCTGCAAAAAGAATTATATTAGTGTGAGATGATAGAAAAACAAAAGTTCTGCAATTTTTCTCAGATTTAACATCTAATTACAAAAAAAGAAGAGAATCTTACACTGTGCAATGTAGAAAGTACAACCTGTTCCGCATCATAGAGGTGAATAACCTTCCCACCTAATCGCATGTAATCACATTTGAACAATCATACAAAAATTAAGCATTTACAAATAACAAGTACATTGTCAATGGAACATGAAATACGGCAAGACTAAAAATAGAGCTTCTCAACTAAGAATATGTCAATGCTGTTAGATGGGGCAGCTTGCTATTAAGATTGTAATGTTAGTGTAGAATTTCAGAAAAGAATTGCATGTTGAGGTTGCATTGTTATTGTACTGCATAAAATAAAGCAACCAAGAAAAAAAAAAAAAAAAAAACAGAATGAAATTATGAAATATTCCATTATTTGTAGTACAAAGCCTAAACGAGGACTAGTTCTTGTCCCTTCCTCATTTGATTCAATCTCTCTGTGCTATTATAAAGTAATTTCTTCCTAATACACAGTCAAGACTTAAAACCCAAGTCTTATAAATCCCCTCCCATATTTGCAAGCCTACATAATAACATCCCAGGTCCATATATAGGACCAACAAAATATCACTATCATTGTGCTGCAACCACAACATTTGGGAAATTAAACACTAACACTAAATAAGGCTTTATAAGAAGCAATGTCTGACCCAATCACCCAACTCTTATATGCATGAACCAAAACGATTGATCAACGCACAACCCCCATCTGCCTTAATGGAAATGTTTAAGAATAACATATAAATATATGTGTGTTTGTGCAATATAAACTTAGCAAAACATAAAGAGAGAGAAATATATTAAAGGGGTTTGAAAAAACTAACCCATGAAGGTAGATGCTCTGTAAGGAAAGAGGATTGTAGAGACATTGTTTGTTCTGGTCCAACAACAGTTTATAGTGAGCAAACCCATATATATATATAAAAGATAGCAGCTTCAAAATCCAAATGGGTGCACTTCACTTTGGATGTCTGTTAAATTCCAACTACTACTTCAATCATAAAGAGAAAAGAAATGGGTAAAGAAAGTAAGCACTATATATTTTTAACAAAGCAACTGGAATTCAGAGAAAACCAAACCTTATTTCAGTTTTGCTGGGAAAAGCAGAAGAAAGATGTTCAAATTCCCTAAGGCTGAGAAAGTAAGAACTGAGAACACTGAACAACTGAGTTCAACTCTTCCCAACCGTTTGTTTACTCTGTGTCTAAATTTTCAGCTATCGCCACGTGGCCATTTGGGGGGATAGTTTTGGAAATTCAGAATATTCAATTCAAGGACCAAAAGAGAGCTTCTCTCAATCTCAATCCTTTTTTTTTATTTTTATTTTTTATATATATATATAAAAAATAATTTTATTATTATTAAGAAAAAAAAAATTCAATGGTTATTTTTGAATAATCCTCGTCCACTCCATACGTTCCAAGGAAAAAAAAAGAAAAAAGGAAAGTAGATAAGACTAATAAGTATTAAATCCAGTTTTATTTATTAAAAAAAAATACCCTAAGAAGAAATTAACTCCTGTAATATAAATAGATATTTATTTTATTTTATTTTTTAGGTTACAATTCTTGAATTAACAACATAGTCTATATATAATAATAATAATAATAATAATAATAATTGGTAAAACTGAGAAAAAATCTAATTAGATTTCAAATTAGATTTCAATTAG
This sequence comes from Castanea sativa, assembly GCF_040712315.1. Lineage (NCBI taxonomy): Eukaryota > Viridiplantae > Streptophyta > Magnoliopsida > Fagales > Fagaceae > Castanea > Castanea sativa. The sequence goes on along the minus strand of NC_134015.1, from coordinate 43,572,264 downwards.
AGTCTAATTTTGTGCCACGTGTCCCATCTAATTTAAACTTTTAAATTTTTGTGCTAAGTGAGTTAATTCAATGTAAAAATTGGATTTCAATTAGAGTTTAATTTTGCGACATGTGTCCCATCTAATTTAAATTTTTTAATTTTTGTACCAAATGAATTAATTTAGTATAAAAAATGAGGAGTCCAAAATAAGTAAACCATAAAAAACATAATTTTGAATGATTTTATATTTATGAGTTTTTTTTTTTTTGTAGAACTAAAAACAATTTAAGTTTATAAGTCATCTATATATATATATATAAGTAAAGTTGAGAGAAAATACAATTAGAGTTTAAATTGAAATCTAATTAGAGTTTAATTTTGTGCCACATGTCTCATTTAATCAAAAAATTTAAAATTTTCAACTAAGTTAGTTAGTTTAGTGTAAAAATTTGATTTCAATTAAAGTTTAATTTTACAAAACGTGTTCCCTCTAATCAAAGTTTTTTAATTTTTGTGCAAAATGAGTTAATTTAGAATAGAAAACGACGAGTCCAATATAAATAAATCATAAACAAATAATCATATATCTAACACTATATATAAAATTAGAGGAAAAGAGAGTTTCAATGATTTTATATTTATGAACATTTTTTTTTATAACTAAAAACAATTCATTTGGCACAAAAATTATATATATATATATATATTAATAGGTAAAATTTAGAGAAAATCCAATTATATTCTACAATTGAAATCCAATGTTGTACTATGTGTCCTAAATTATTTATTTTTAGAGAGTTTTATTTCTTAATTTTGGAATAAAATGTGAGATCATATCATAAATATTCATTCAAGTGAATTATTGTTAAATATCCATTCAAGTGAGTTGTTGTGTACAAAAATTAAAGAGTCTAAAATTAATGAGCATAAAAATATTTAAAAAATGAAAAATTTATATTTTCTACCTAATAACATTTTTACAAGACTTTTTAAAGAGTTAAAAAAAATATAAGAATAACAATTAATAATATTCAAATTATATTTGTAAAATTATTATACTATGTATTTTAATGTATATCTTTTAAGTATATTCATGCATATGCATGAACTTACAAGCTAGTACAAGTTAATATTTGTATTCAGAATATAGTCCAGATAGACGAAATTGAGATTCAAATATCTCTCGGTGCTCGTTGGAATTGAATTGGATAATTATGAGTTTTAATTTGCTCAACAATAAAGTTGTAGTTAAATCAAAATATTTCAGAAATAATTTCCTATTTCAATGAAGATCATTCTCAGTCTCAACACCAATCCTCAAAGTCTCGCATAGTTAAAACTTAAATAGTTGGAAAGAGATACGAGAAGTCTAGAACAAATGGTGTGTGTCACCACTTACACTTCATGTTTCATCTACCAAACTTGAAACTACAGCTCAATATTCCAACAGGACAAAAAACTTATTAATTAAGCATCTCTCTAAAAGCAGAGAGGCATGTATTCCCTGAACCCCTAAAAAAATATGATTTCAGAGAATCAATAAGGTGATATGTAAAATATGAACAAGTACCACCGAGACCATAAAAGAATGGGGAAAAAATAGAAAATGTTATTTATCTATGATACAACTTGCAGACTAAGAAAATCATTGTGGTATGATCCAGAGAACAGATGATCAAAGAATTCGTCACAAAATTGTTGCCAACAGCCATATATGCAACAAGAGCGAATATGCAATAAGGCCTAGCCTTGCTTGGGGACGACTCATCAAAAGTCGACCACCGGATACCCTGCATGTACAGATTAAAAAGAAACTTAGTATCAAGTCTGTATATAGAACATAATCCAACTGAGTTACGACTTTATTCCCCAGTTAGTCCAAATTTCAATACAATAATTGAAACATAAACTAAAGCAGATGATATGGCATGTTACCAGATTCCATCAACCCGATCTGCAATCAACTTTCCTTGTTTTGGAATGAGACCTGACGTGTTCAGAGACTTGAATACATGACCTGGATAAGAGAAAAAAAATACGTCAATTACCTGAGCTTTCTAAACTGAATATTTGGTTGAAGATGAGATAGAATGCAAACCTTTGTCTTCATCACTTCCCTCATTGTTGATCAAACGTTCAGATTCCACATCAACATTAATTGCGAGATGCTCAGCTGAACCCTTTCGCACAGTTCGTGCAACGGTGGCTGGCAGGACAGGAGATTTTGAAGTCTGCCCAAGTGAGCCCTGCATAAGGCAGGCAATGCTTTATACATGCATCTTCTCTATTATTTGGAAAGGAAAATTTTGAGTCACCCAACAGCAAGTCTACCCAAATTGTGTTACATATCATTACTCCTTTGCCTGAACTACATCTTTCTTTTTTTAATATCCAACTTAAGTTTTGAAATTCATTCGGGAAGAGAGAACAAGAAAAAGGATTGAAGAAAGCTTTAACTTTTCCAATGGAAAGTTTTAACAATTAGGTTGGTCACATAGATCACCGAAAAACGAGACTCTGTAGGCAGTACAGATATATGTATAGAATATATTAATTAATCTAATTTGTCTAACTGGAACATCTGCAAGACCTGAACATAAGGTCATTTGAGATCCAAAAACCAACACAGTTTGCTTAATATTTATCCATGAAAACTTTGTTCAGAGAAACAAAAATATCATGCAGGAAGAAAATTATATTAAAAAAATCATGTAATTCAATAATTACCGCATCTTCAATTTCAGATATCTCGGACCCTGTAGGCAATGAGGGAGCTTCAAAGATGCTCCTTTCCTGAACAATCTCTGTCTGAGCACTCCTATCCTGAAGTGAGTCTTCAAGAACTTTAACTTTGACTGACAATTCATCCACAACCTTTTGGCTTGCAAGCAACTTTGTGCCAAGCTCCTGAGCTTTTGATTTTGAATTTTCCAATTCCAAAGGCATGGTCACAACCTGCTTTTCTAATACTGACAGAAGTCCCTTGACACCAGCAGATTTTTGGTCAAACAATTCACCTCCTAAAATACCTATAATTTTCTCCAAACCAAAAGTGAACTCAGACAGTTCATCCTTCACTTTTTCGGAATCTTGTCTGTCCCTGACAAGTTTCTCAACTTCCTCCTTCAGATGCTCAATTTCCAGAATCTGTGTTGTAATTGTTGATTGCAGCTCTTCTTTGTCATGAGATAATAACCTCACTTGCTGCTGCAACTCAGTAACAGTATCAATAATGTAAAAGAGCTTCTTTACATGAGCAGAATTATGGGGCACCAGGTCTCCAACTTCTGACTCTGCCGTCGGGATTTCAATCCCTCCAACTTTGTCAAGGAGTGTTTTCACTTGGGATGCTGACAGAAGGGAGTCTTCTGCCTCTGAAACAACAAATATGAACAAAGAAGTCAGAAGAAAATTGACAAAATAATAACAACCAAAATAGATTTGTGCAGCAAGATCCCATCAAAGATGTTTACCTTTTTCTTTCATTAACAAAGTATTGGACAGTGAGGAAATTTCTGCCTCTCTTTCCTTTAACTTGTCCTCTTTGGAATGAGAATCATTTAGTTTAAGCCTCAGCTCACTGCATGAAGTTTGCAACTCTTCTACCTCACTCTCTAGCTTGGAAACTCTATCTTGGTTTAGATCCCTTTCTTCAATAGCTTTTTCAAGACTTGTTATACTTTGTTTCAATTTATTTTGCAATTCTTCAACTGTAGCGGCTGCCACATTACTTGTGCTCTCAAACTGTTTAACCAGAGATTGAAATTTTCTAGTTGCCAATAACAACTTATTTGCAGCATCAACATGTTTGTTGCCATCAAGTCTTTGTTGCTGCTCAACTGTAGCATCTCCATCAGTATCTCTCATTTCTAAAGACAAAGTATGGTTCAACTTCTCAAGCTCAGGAACAGAGATAAGTTCCAATAGATTGTTCTTCACTTCAATCTGCAGTTCTCTCGTAGCATCAGTACAAGCAGACAACAAAGTTGCAACATCATTTTCTAAAATGGATATAGTGGTCTCCTGTTCCTGTTGAATCATTTCCAGATTCTTTGATTTTTGTTTCAAAGATTCAATGTGCTCAAGTACAAATACTACACCATCCTGTGTTTCCTGTAATTTTCTCAACAAACCTGCGATACACTCATCTATAAAAGATGAAAAACCTTCGACTTTATCATAAATAATTTTGTTTCTCGACTGGAACCCTTCCACAGTCTTTCTAAAATGTGAAGAAATATTGTCACCATCTGCAGCACTCACCCGGCTGTTATTGATTTCAACATCAACAATATTGTTGAGGCTATTTGAGAAAGATTTCATAACATTTGAATCATCCTGGAATAAATAAAACAAGCCAATTAGAGAAAAGATGGAAAAGATTTAATAGGAGAAAGAGAAAAGCTTTAGATTCATTCTGCATTCTTAAATAGAAAAAGAGAGCATGTTAGCAATTAAGAGAGATCCACAACCACTAATAAAAAACCAAAAAATTGGCAACTGTCATCTGTTTTCAAAAGCAAACAAGTGATCCACTTGAGCATACATATACCAAACCAGTGGTATATTTTTTTCCATTGACAATTCTAAATATAATTGAAAATGCCTTGTCAATGCTAACAATTCTGATTTAAAGACCCAGAATGATTGGCTAATCGAAGTTGATGCGCTCATAATGATTATATAGGTGAAGGTAATTACCAGTTACAGAATCAAGTTCAGAAAGGCAAAATCTAAATACACACATATGGAGATCTACCAAAATAACATGCACAGACACCCTTTCCACCCCCCCCCCCCCCCCCCGGCGCTCCCCACAAAAAAAAAAAAATCATTCAACAAGAAAATTTTTGATCCATACACACACATGCTCATATATAGGTTACCTCCATGACATGGTGACTTTGCAGCTCTTCTAAATCCACTTCTACGAAATGGGTCCTTATGTTTTTAAGAATGAGATCCATTTTTCTCAAGCTCTCGAATTTCTTCTCAAAGCATTCTTTTACCCTTGATAACAGAGTCTCATCTTTCATAATCACTTGAAGATCGTTAAGGTGTCCAGCAAGCTCTATAGATTTGCTTTCAAAACTGCCACTGGTTCCAGCCAACTCTTCCATGCATGCATTTAACTTGGAATTAAGTGACAATAGTTCCTCTTCAGCATTTTTCTTTTCACCTTGAAGTACAGAAACATCTTCTTCTGCCCTCGACAACGCATCTTCCAGCGATTTTATTTTTGCATATGAATCTGCCAGCTTGTTAGCTTGGGACCCAGCTTCCTCTTGCAGCTTCTTTAGCTCATTCTCCAAATTAGTTCTACCAACTTGTGCATCGTTATTTTGCTCAGTCAGCAAAGCAACATTAGTCTCTACCTGAGACAGTGAATCTTCAAGTGACTTTATAGTTTTGAAGGCCTCTGTTAGTTTGCTGGTCTGAATAGCAACCTCTTCTTTCACTTTCTCCAGATCCATCTCTGCAGCAGTTTTACTTACTTGAGCCTCTTCTTTCTCTCTGAACAGCACAGATATATTATTTTCTGCTAGGGATAAGGCCTCTTCAAGTGACTTCCTAGTTGCACAAGCCTCGACAAACTTGCTGGTCTGGGAACAAGCTTCTTCTACTGCTTTCTGTAACTCTTGTTCAATATTTGTCTTCCCAACTTCTAATTCCCTCTTTTCTTCAGCTAGTTGAGTAACATTGTTCTCCGCAACTGACAATGCGTCTTCCAGTGATTTCACTGTTGCTTGGGCTTCTGCTAACTCACTAACCAGGGTACTGGCATCCTCTTTCACCTTACCTAACTCCTGCTCTGCGTGCGTCTTAGCTTCCAGGCATTCATTAATGTACCCAGAAAGCCAGTTCACCTTTCCTACGGGCTCATCAAAAACTGTATCAACAGGAAGAACGATGCCATCAATAGATTCAACCAATTTCTGTAAAATTTTATTGCTCTCCAATAAGAATTGCTCAAGTTGATCACGTTGATCTTTCATCGCAGCAAGATCAGCCTCCAACTTTGGGATGTGCTCTACGTCAGTAGACAATGTTTCAATCTGGTCTCTGCAGTCAGCGACTGCAGATTCTTGCTGCTGTAACTCGAGCTTCAACTTTTGAATTTCTGAGTTCTTTTCATCCAGAAGCTTTTTCAAGTTCTCCCGATCTTGAACCAATCCTTTGCCTTTCTTAACTGCCATGGATAACTTCTCCCTCACCAATGCAGACTTCTCTTCCGATCTTTCAAGATCCTTCTGTAGAGAGCTCTTTTCCTCTTTCAGTGCTACAATTTCTTCAGATACCAACTTTAACTCATTCGACACTTTTTCCACCAAAGTAGACTTCTCTTCCAATCTTTCAAGATCCTTCTGTAGAGAGATCTTTTCCTCTTTCAGCGCTACAAGTTCTTCAGATACCAACTTTAACTCATTTGAAAATTTATCCACCAAAGTGGACTTCTCCTCTGATCTTTCAAGATCCTTCCATAGAGAGCTCTTTTCCTCTTTCAGTTCTACAAGTTCTTCAGATACCAACTTTAACTCATTCGACAGTTTTTCCACCAAAGCAGACTTCTCTTCCAATCTTTCAAGATCCTTCTGTAGAGAGCTCTTTTCCTCTTTCAGCGCAACAAGTTTTTCAGATACCAATTTTAACTCATTCGACAGTTTTTCCACCAAAGTGGACTTCTCTTCCGATCTTTCAAGATCATTCTGAAGTGAGCTCTTTTCCTCTTTCAGTGCTACAAGTTCTTCAGATAACAATTTTAACTCATTCGACAGTTTTTCCACCATAACAGACTTCTCTTCCGATCTTTCAAGCTCATTCTGAAGTGAGCTCTTTTCCTCTTTAAGTGCTACAAGTTCTTCAGATACCAACTTTAACTCATTCGACAGTTTTTCCACCAAAGCAGACTTCTCTTCCAATCTTTCAAGATCCCTTTGTAGAGAGCTATTTTCCTCTTTCAGCGCTACAAGTTCTTCAGATACCAATTTTAACTCATTCGACAGTTTTTCCACCAAAGTGGACTTCTCTTCCGATCTTTCAACATCATTCTGTAGAGAGCTCTTTTCCTCTTTCAGTGCTACAAGTTCTTCAGATACCAACTTTAACTCACTCGACAGTTTTTCCACCAAAGCAGACTTCTCTTCAAATCTTTCAAAATCCTTATGTAGAGAGATCTTTTCCTCTTTCAGCACTACAAGTTCTTCAGATACCAACTTTAACTCATTTGACAATTTATCCACCAAAGCAGACTTCTCTTCTGATCTTTCAAGATCCTTCCATAGAAAGCTCTTTTCCTCTTTCAGTGCTACAAGTTCTTCAGAAACCAACTTTAACTCATTCAACAGTTTTTCCTCCTCTGATCTGACCATCATCTCTTCTTCGAGTAATTTCTCACACAGCATCAATTCGTGATCCCTTACATACAAGAGACTTTGTACTCTTTCAAACAATTCTGCATTAACATAGGAAGAATCCAAAATGGCACTGCTCTGTTCTTTTATCTTCTCAAAACATCTGTGAACAAGACTGGAATTGTCAGAGAAAGTCTGATAGACCCCTTCTTCATTTTCCATTTCAGTTCCAGAAACCTCAATCAACATTTTCACTATCTGATCCTTCTCCACTGAAACTTGATGCTCTTTTTCAACAATCTCTTTGTATTTTCCCATCAGGTCGGCCAACTCTGTTTGAAAATAATCCTTTTCCTGTAGTTCTGCTGAAAGAGAAGCACTTAACTGGTCCTTCTCCAATGTAACTTGACGTTCTTTTACAACAATCTCTTCATATTTGCTCATCAGCTCAGCCAACTCTGTTTGAAGATAATCCTTTTCCTGTAATGCTGTTGAAAGTGAAGCACTTAAGTGATCCTTCTCCAATGTAACTTGATGTTCTTTTTCAACAATCTCTTCATATTTCCTCATCAGATCAGCCAACTCTGTTTCAAGATAATCCTTTTCCTGTAATGCTGTTGAAAGTGAAGCACTTAAGCGGTCAATCTCATTATGGCCAGCTTCCCTTGTTTTAGCAATTTCATCCTGCAAACTATTTACATCATCTTTAGCCCGGTAAAATGACTCCCTCAGCCAACCCACTCGAGCTTCCAAGTCAGATGATGAAACTGTCTCCGGTAGATCAAATGAGGAAAAAGCATCTTTCAATTTTTGAGACTCCAGTGAAACATCCTTTAGTACATTTCTCTCATCTACAAGCCATCTAAATCTCTCTCTAATATCCATCGAAAGAAGTTCCTCAGGTACACCAGCCTCAGACATAATTTCATCAATTTTTTCAAGAACGGAAGTCCTTTCCAATAGTGTTTCCTGCAGAGATGCAATCAAATTTTCACTTTTGACCAATTCCTCCTTGCTTAGTTCATCAGACTCCAATGCGCTAGACTTCTCTTGCAATGCAATCAAACATTTCTCAAGCTCACTTGTTTTATCAGCTAGAGAATGCTTCAATGAGTCTCTCTGTTGCACCAATGCCTTTCCCTTTGTCACAGCCATGGTAAGCTTCTCTTTGGTATTAGCACACCTAACCTTCTCCTGCTCAACTTCTATTTTTGTGTTTGCAAGTTCTGCATTCACTTTCTCAACCATTTCTTTATGCCCGTCAAGTTGTTCCACTAATTTCCTATTTTCATCCTCTAGATGTCTAACTTTATCAATCAAATCCTCCTCCTTTCTTTTCAGCTCAAGTAACTCATCACGTGCAGCAACACAAATAGCCCCATGACCCTCTTGCACCCTGATATCAACCCCAGTCTCGTTCAAACATTGCCTAAGTTGATCAATTTCAGAAAGAATCTGATTGTACTTCTCAATCAACAAAGAGTTGCCTTTCTCAACCTGAATTATTTTCCCACTAATTGAATTCTCCAATGATTCTTCTTGATAACCTACCGATGCTAGAGAAGCTAACATCCTGTTTGCCACATCATCTACATGCCGATCCTTTTCCAACGATACTTCCAAAGAATTCTGAACTGAACTCATATAAGATGCCGCAGCATCATTCGCCAATGACAACTCAGAAACCCGTGCATTGAGATCTCCAATCTCTTGTTCCTTAGTAAGAATAACACCACGAATTTCTCTCATTGTCCCCTCAGCCTGCAATCGTTCCTCTGAAGCTAATTTAACAAACAGTGAGCATTCCTTTATCATTTCAAGCAAAGGGCTATTATCATTTTCCCCACTCTCATTATCACCAAGCAACGGCTGCTGATGATTAATCAGAGCCTTAAGCCCGTGACGAAGCTCAGCAACTTCCCTAGCAAACGCCTCTCTTTCGTCCTGCACACCAAAAACCACAAATCAATAACATAAGAGAAGTGCAACGTCTACAACATTTTCAAGTTGTTACTGGTTCTAATTTTGCTCGTCAGTAACAACCCGCCACTTAGAATACATTGTGAAAGTGGAGTGAAAATAGCATTTCTGATACCAAATTGATAATCACAAAGAGTAACTAAACAAAACTACCCAACTAAACAACTTTTTTTCGACCTTGTATTCCCGTGCATTGCTCAGTCGTCGTTGTTGTTGTAGTTCCGGCTGCACGTAACCATCCAACACCCCATTTTCGACTCCTCGAACCCCATCATCACCCGATTCTTCCCTCACTACTGCTACAACTGCTGCTTCCTTCTCAGCACTCGAAACCAACTCGTCCGAGCAGTCAACAAAATCACCCCCCTCTTCCTCCTCCTCCGAAACCCCATTATCATTATCATTATCATTATCAATATCATCATCAGCACGACCCATCACCGACAATAACGCCGGTTCCTGAAATCATTTCTCAACCTCTCACTAAATATGCACAAATTACAACCATTTCTCACATCAAATCAAAATTGATATACTTTCAATCAATCATAAATTCATTACCTGATTGACTTGGTCATGGTCATGGTCATACCCGTTAGCTTCTTGGGGTGCCCGAATTGCATGATCCGGATTCGGGTCAAGAAAGTTGCTATTCTGAGCTCCAGAAACTTCCAGAACCTGCTCTGAGCTATGATTCTCAGACATTTCTCAATTGCTCATAATCGAAACTGTTGCCCCCCTCCAGATCCGTGAGATTCGAATAACGAAACCTGAGAGATAATGAATTCAAAATCTAGAATCTGGAAATGAAAAACGAAACCCTAGAAACGGGAAAATTATTATTGTATTTGACCTGAGAATGGAAACGGCGTCGTGTTGTTGCGGTGATCGGACGGTTCACGATGAGCTTTGGATTTGAGATTTGAGGACTTCTAAGTTCTAAAGAGTTGTAGTTAGTGGAATCTGGAAATTGTTGCACGGAGCAATTAGCAAAAACCACCCAGTCAAATTAAAATTTCCCACCCACTTTTAATGTTTACTGAATGTTTTTTATTTTTTATTTTTTTTATTAGAAGCGTTACTGCGGTGTCGTTTTATTATCACTGTAGCGTGTCGTTTCGACTTTCGATACGGTACAAGTGTATTCAAAGAAAGGTGTCGTTTTTGGCGTGGAAAACGCTGCCGACCTTTGGTTTTACGTTTCAAAGTGATGCATTGAATGCATGTTTGGGCGTTTTTATTTTTCTTACAGAGTAATGCTCAGGACATATAATTTTGTGTACAATTTTGCGCCCTACCATGGAGTGAATTATGAGAAGTGAAAGTGTGATGATGGGTCATGTGGAGACACACTTTTGTCACTCACAACTCATCACATGTGGCATAAAGTTGTGTTCTAAGTATTATTCTTTCTTACAGGGCGGCTCAAACCTAGCCTAATTTATTTAATAATGGACAAAATTTAGTTACAAAATTGGTTGTAGTCTAAGGATACAACTTTATTCAATAAAATAAATATTACTATATATTTTAAAAATCTAATTGTTGAATTACATATTTTTTATATTCTTAATCCATATATCAAATTTTGTGTCAATCAGACATTATTTACTATATAATCTACAAGCTTATATTTTATACATAGGTTTAAATCACAAAAATTTGCAATTTAAACAATTTATTGATGACATAGCTGTAAGTGCACAATTGCACCTGGCCCCAAGAACAGTTACGGACTCAGGCCCAATGAGCCTTAAACAATATAATTTGTAGAGCGTGGGCTTGAAACCCATGTTAGAAGTGTTTGAGGATTAAATGACAAGCCAAAGATTGTAAACACTTGAAAACAACAAGAAACACCGTAAGTCAGCCTGCTCGGACGTAAGCCGAGAACTGTTCTTATATTATTTCTCTCTCTTTTTTCTCTTTCTTTTAGGTTACAAAGAAGGGGATCCTCTTTTCTGTTCTAAGTTGCTCCTTAAATACTCCTCTTTTTGATACTTTGTACACGTGTTGCCCCAACTCCCCCTTAGCCTAGATATTTCTTTTCTCAGTGCCTTTGAATAGTAACCAGAAGTTTCCCTTCCACTGTTCAATTGTCACTTCCCCATTAATGCGGCCAGGGTGGTAGGTGCAGGGTCTTTAATATGGAGGTGACAACCTTTATCCTTGGTGTTTCTCTAACATCGGTGCTTCTAGGACATTCAAGGGTTTACCCCTTTTATCCATTGGTTTTGACCATGTCATTGCCTAACGTTTATCATGAAATCCCGGGTTCTCCGGTGTCTGTCCGAAGAGAAATTCACCCTCGGCTGGATCCTCGGCGTATGGGCCGACCCGTAGTACTAACAAGTTCTAAACTCAAGAGTAGGTCGGCCTTCCTTAGCACGGCCCAAAGGCCCATATCTCCATCAGGGTCTTTTTACTCCCCATAATAGCTATTGATTTTTAATTTTCTAAAAATTTTACAAGCACAGAGTGTATAAGAAGAAAATGTAATCTAATGGAGGATTTGTCAAAATTCACCTTTAATAAAAAGATATTAAGTAAGATTGTAACCTAAAGGTACAATTAATTTTATAACTAAATTTTGTCCTTTAATAATTATGTCAAATCAAATCTCTCTCAATTCGTTTCTTAAAAAAAAAAAAAAAAATCTCTCTCAATTCTAATACAGCTTATTAATCAAGCGAGTTTACATAACACAACTCATTTCAATTTGTTTAATACACAATCTAAGGGGAAAAAAAAAAATTCTTTGTTTTGGGTAGAAGAGTTGGGGATTTTAGAGTTTCAACGAAGAATTTATCAATAGACAAAGTTTAGCTACGAAATCAACCTTACTCAATATCTTTTTATTGAAGAATTTTGACAAATCAACCAAGGAATTACATCTTCTTCTTATATTCTTCATGCTTGTAAAATTTTCAGAAAATTAAAGATTAATAGTTATGTTATCAATAAATTGTTTAAATTGCAAGTGTTTGTAGTTTAAAATTATGCTTAAAATATAAACTTATAGATCATTTAGTAAATAATATCTGAGTAACACAAAATTTGATGTGTATTAAAAGTGTAAAAAATATGCAAATTAACGGTTAAATTTTCAAAATATATAGTCATGTTTATTTTAGGATAAAATACTATTTTGGTCCTTAAACTTCAACGGTTAAACTTTACAAAAAGTTTGTTTTTCATCCCTAAACTTTAAAAAGTTCATTTTTCGTCCCTAAACTATTGAAAAATTTGTCTTTCATTCCTAAACTATTGAAAATGTTTTATTTTTGTCCTTAAACTTTTTTAAAAAAAAAATCATCCCTAAGCTATTGAAAAGAATTCTTTTTTCATCTCTATTTTTGTCCCTAAACTATTGAGAAAACTACTTTTAAAGACTAGGGATCAAGCTTTTGGTAAATTTTAGGGACCAAAAAAGTATTTTACCTTTTATTTTATTAGGTACAATTGTAGCCTTAGGCTACAAGCAATTTTATAGCTAAATTTTGTCCTTTATCAATATAACTATTAAAATTATTTTAATTCCTTAATTATATTTAGAATTAATTTTTTTAAAATGACACTCATTTATATTCAAATAGGTCATTTCAGTTTGATTACCTATTTATTAATCATGTTTAGCATGTCGACCCATTTTTGACACTAACCCATTTAAACTAAACACTAACCCACAAAACAATTACATCATGTTTGCAGGTCATGTTGAATATTGTCACTCCTGTTTTATAGGCTTATTACGATAAGAACCACTCTATTATAATTCCATGGACTATATGTCCATATCATTCCTACAAACTCGTTATATGAATGTTGAGGATGATTCTTAAAAAAAAAGTATATTGAGGGTGTTGTTAATAGACCGTGAAGGGCCTTTCAGTTGTATAGAGTAAGAGTATTTGCATTAGTAGGTGTATAATAAAAGAAAAGTGTGAAATTTACACATTCAAATCCCAAATCACCCACATCAGTTAAGTTATTGATGGTGAATTTGCAAAGTTACTACATTAATTGTATAAATATACATAGTTATCGTAGTAGTTTTGTATATCATTATTTTTAATTTTTTTTTCTCTCATCTTTTGCCTCATCAAATTCCTCTCTCTCTCTCTCTCTCTGAAGATAATAATAAACAAAGAATGAAAAATGATTACTAAAATAAAATAAAATATAGAATAAATAATTTAATGTAGGTGTTTTCGAAAAGCCATAGTGTGAAATAGAAAAAAAACATGTTCTTATCCTAAAATATATAGAAATTTTTGTGCAAGTTGATGCAAATGTTCTAAGAATTACTTGCTCACCATTTAATACCTTAACAATCTTCGCATCATCTTTGTGAGTTCACGAACATCTTGACTAGAAAAGCTTCTACTTGCGATTGGTTGGAAGTCTTCTTAAGCATTCACATCAACTCTTGAAAAAAAAAATCATTTTATTTTAGCATAAGAACCTACTTTTTCTATTTTACGTACTCACCTTTTTTTATACAAGATAAAATTTCTATTCTAGCCTAATCTAAGTGTATATGTGTGTGAAACTTCCTCTTAGAGACTTGAACTCAAGTCATTACCCCCCCCCCCACATCAAATTATCTACTTAAAATATCAAAATTTTTAAATTTTTTAAATTGTTTCCTTTTTTTCACATACAATAACCATTAACCATTATTCACTCTCTTTTTTCAACATCGGGATACGTAAAGAAAGAATAAAAAATTATATGCATAGTAAATAGTGTCAGTGTAAATTTACATAATTACTGTATCAACTTTGTGAACTTATGCATTTTTAACTTGACTGATATGAGTGCTTTTGGAAGTTAAATGTGTGAAAATGATACCTTTTTTCTATCTTGCATTGTTTGATGCAAATACTCTTGGTACAAGCCATTGAAGTCTTGCTTCAGATTGAACAAGTTGGTTATGGACCTTATGGTAGATAAAGCAGACAACCGAGGGTTCTTTTGAAGAAGATGAATGATCAGTTGAGGTGAACTTACATAGAAGCATCCTCCAATTGAGATCCCTCAAAAAATGGGACATCGATCTCGTTATGAGGCACCCTGGCTATAGAGCCATAGACCACCACCCAAATACAACAAAATGGCCACGAAAAAAAAAAGAGACAATAATTGGTATTTGCCATAATTTTCTTTTTTTTGTATAAAAAATTGACACTAATTGTTTATTTTAAGATACACTAATTTGTTTTCTGATGGGACAAATTTTATTACAAGAATTTTCAAACTTTATCTAATTGCCCAAACTTGTGTTAGTTTGTAGAGAGTTAGTAGTGTTGCTTACCCATGCTCTCTTCGTGAGAAACCGTAATATATTCGTGATTTGAATATTGGACAAAACTAGATGATATATAGAGAGGTATATAATGACTTGGACAAAGTTTATCTTCTCAACTCAATAGGGGGCAATTTATAAAGAGTCCGAAATTGGTAAAGATAAAGTGTAAAACTCATGTTTTACATTATTGAATAAAAGATTGCTACATCAAATTTTTATTTAAAACTCAATACATTTTACCATACATAATAACATATTAATAAACTTACAATTAAGTTGGATTTTCAAATGAATATTAGATATATATATATATATATATATATTTTTTTTTTTTAAGAATCTGGGTATTAGAATTGATTGAGTGTAGTTGTGTTTATTATATAATATGTAATATGATGATGTAATATGTTGAAATTGGATGAGCAAAACTTAGGTTTTATTCCACATCTTTATAGAATTCTATCTCATTTATAAAACTATCTGTGTTTTATTTAATATAAAGCCAAAACACATAAGACATAACTCATTAAAAAACCACCGCACACCCTTGATGCGATGGTCACTCCACAAGTATAAGTGCTTGTGGGGTGTGGGGGGCAAGGGCCGGGATTCAAGTCTCCAGGAGGGAACTTCACACACATATACACTTAGATTAGGCTAGAGTAGAATTCTATCTTATATCCAAAAAAAAAAAAAAAATTCATTAAAAAAGTTTATGGACTAAAACTACCCATGGATAATCTTATAGATAGCCACGTAATGGTTTGGAGTAACTGTTTCCTTAAAACTTTGTGACCTGAATATTGAACAACATATAAATTTATAAAAATTCTTTTCTTGTTGAAATTATGTAAATTATTTGTATCAAAATTGATATATAATAGGTTTTCTAATTAAATTTAACTACATAGTTGCATTGACCAATAAAATACAAAAAAATTTATCTTTTTTAAAAACAATTATATTTAAAGCAGCCATACATTTGAATTTAATTAAGAAATTTAATATAGTAATGAGTGTCATTTTCCCTTGAATGATAGCATATATCTTTCAAGTAAGAATATTAGAAGATCTTTTTATGTACCAATTTTCAATTAGCAGCAATGGGTATTTTAAGGCAGTAGATGACGTAGACGAGGTGATTCTCATAACTATTTATAATTGCTATGAAATTTGATATTTTTGGGGGTCAGCTTAAGTTTTATTGGAGATGTGGGAAAAAAAAAGGGGGAAATAAACTTATCTTGATGATACTTTGACTGGAAAAAAAAAAAAGTTTTTGAAATTTCAATACATAGCTCAAGAAGAAAGAAGTTTTGAAATCTCAATACATAGCTTGATACAAATTGATTGGTTGAGATAAGTTCACTACATGTCTTGATAACTATTGTTCAATCAAGAATTACGGATACAAAATCCAACTTAGGTATTAATTCATCCAATCTCTAACATTTTATGCCCTACTTGCTAGAATATTTGAGGACTAAAAAGGACAACCAAATAAATATTTTGATAGATATGTCTTGCACATGCAGGGTTTTTGTAGCCGAGTTCTCACTCAGCAACAACCAAAGATATTAAGATCAATGATCAAGGGCTATAGTGAAAACCTTCAATGTTACACTTGAAATTTAGATGAATCATTCGTTTGTACAGAGTTTGCTAGAAAAGAATCTAACGATTTTGAGTTGCATGTGGTAAAATTATAAGTGCTATAAGGGGGAATTGGGGGGAGTAGTAGAATTAAGGATAATTTTATTATAGTACTTTGATTCTATTTAGTGGATCTGTTTCCCTGGGAGTTGGTGGTAGACCTCTAAAGAGTTTTTCCATGTAGACTTTTCTTTTCGTAACCATATTGTTTATTGATGATGCCGATGAAATCACCAGTAAGCTGCGAATACTCCTCAAATTGAAGCAACACCTGCGAAGAGAAAATAGATGATCGAACAGAGAGCACCGGTGTGGTGCCGGCCAAAAACCCTCCGACGATCAAGTTAGAGTCTTTCAAATAACCTTAGAGTGCCAGAGTTGGGATAATTGTGCGTACCTCTGGGTTATGAGGGTTTTTGGGGTATATATAGTGGTATGGGGCCGAAATAAACGCCTTGGTGAAGAAGTACTTTCCTTTTAGAAGAGTAATTCGTGGATCTTTGCCTATTGTATAGAGCCCTTTCCTTATAGGAATCTTCTTGACTAAAGTCGAACGTGTAGCGCAAGAACTTTCCTTATATTCACGTATGTAGAAGTCAAAAGAAGCTAAAAATGAAGGTTGGATTACTCCTTCAGCTTTTGCCCCTGCCAAGGTCGTCAGCCCACGAGTACCTCCTATACTACCGTCAGCCTATGTATTCTCCACAAAGAACGTCAGCCAATGACCTTTACAATCAAGATCGTCAGCTTTGACTTGTCAGCTTAACGTCGCTACGTAAGGGGCATGGCCTCAAACGTCATAAAGGAGGCATCCTAATGAGACTGGCTGACGGGTTGTATATTCCCGTCAGCCTTCTTAAAAACGTCACTATCATTTATGTTATTTACTTTTTGCATTTATTTGTTTACCAATATTGGTTTGTACTTATCAAAGTTAAGAGAAATCCAATTAGATCTCAAATAGGAGTCTAATTTTATGTCACGTGTTTCATCCAATTTTCTTAATTTTTGTAACAATTTACTACACCACAAAAATCGAGTCCAATTTAATTTTTCTTAATTTTTTTGTGTTAAATGAATTATCAAATGAGAATATCATAGAATCAAAATTAATAAACCTTAAAAAATCACCATCATTAATTATTATTATTATTATTATTATTATTATTATTATTATTATTATTATTATACAAATTAAATAGAGGTTAGACAAATTAAAATTAAGAATTTCGTGGATAACAATTTCAATGATTTTTTTTTTCATTTGTTTCAAATAAAATTATAGTTATTTTATTAGTAGCTATTTTATATTTTCAAATATACAAACATTATGTATATGATATATAAATTTGGTAAAATTTTAAAACTAATTTAATTATGCTTATTTGTAAATGTATCTCATGCATATGTATGAGGTTACCAGCAAGTTAACCACAAGTTTTTTTTTTTTTTGAGATAGAGTTAACCATAAGTTGAACGTCCAACAATAATTGGTTAATTAATTTGCTGGTTTAAAATTGGTTAATTTCTAACAATCGGGGTCTAAATCTCCAATGACGTGTCTAGGAGAGATTGCTTCCGCAAACAACAATGAGGTTGAGTTCCCTGGCATTGTTAGGCACATAGAGAGTCAAATTTACACCACAAGACTTAATGCTGCAAGTTTTTTGAAATTGGACTATGACCAAGTAAAACAAAGATCATCTTTGCTCTCCTAAAGTTAGGGAGGTTCATTCAATGCCTCAATGAGCTACCATCCCACAAGGGAGAGGCACCAAGTATAAATGTCTCATTTGCTCCACCATTTAGTTCCTGCAATCAAACAAACAAACAAGATCCTTTGTTGAGTCACAAAATGGCAAACTCCAAGTACTTGTTTCTTCAAATTGCATGCTTCATCCTCTTGTTATCCTTGTCTCCTTCATATGCTCATAACAAGAGCCACGAAAGCACACCACCTCCTGCTGGTTTCCAAGCAAAAGTTGATTTCAAAGATTGCTTCAACAAGGTTTATGCTTTTGGCGATTCAGACACAGATACTGGAAATGCTTACAACTTAGGTGCTCTCAAATCCTTCATTAGCACTTTATTCTCTCACGCTTGGTCTCCGTATTCCTCATCAGAGAATTCAAACTTATCAGGTTATCGACTATCTAATGGCCGCTTGGTCATTGATTTCCTATGTGAGGCTCTCAACATACCCCACTTGTCAGCTTATAAAGACTCTTCTGCAAACTTCTCAGGTGGTGCAAACTTTGCAATAGCTGGATCAACAACTCTTTCAAGTAATCTCTTCGGCCATTTCAATTTTGGTAATCCCCTAATGTGGAAACCAAATCCACAGAGTATTCTAACTCAAATTGATTGGTTCCATAGCTTTGTTGGGGAGAGAGAATGCCAGGGAAAAGATGAGGCTTCATGCAAATCAGAGCTTGGGCAAGCTCTCTTTTGGATAGGTGAGATTGGTGGCAACGACTATGCTCGTCTTTTTGCTTCTTCCATTGGCCTTGCTACTACCAATAAGCAATTCACAGAGCAAGCTGTTGATCACATCTGCACACTTGCATTGGTAAGCATTGATAAACTACCATTTATATCAAAAGCTTCAATTAATTAAAAAATATGATGAATTTGATCATTTAACTATTATTCTAACCAAAAAACTATTATTCTAACAGGCATAATATTACAAAAAGAAAGAAAGAAAGTAGCAAGTAGCCTTAGCTTGTTAGAAGGAAAAAAAAATAGTATCTTAATGAGTTCTTCCAACATAAACATTTGACCAAGACTATTTTCACAAAATGGTGCATTGCATATAAGAGAAAGGATGAATGTTATGGTGAAGTTAATGTTGGAATAGTCATATTAAGCCTGCTTTCTTTTGACAGGGGCTATTGGACAAGGGTGCAAAGTTCCTCGTGGTTCAAGGGCTACCATCAATAGGGTGCCTTCCATTGCAGTTGGCAACATGTCCCTCAAACGATCGTGATCAAAATGGGTGTTCAGCGAGTGCCAACTTGGTAATAAAGGGTCACAACAATCTTCTCCAAAAGAGGTTGGATGAAATTCGTATCCAATACAAGGGTTCTGTGATCCTATATATTGATTACTATAGTGCATTCACAACAATACTGGAAAAGCGCACACAGTACCAGTTTGAAGAACCCTTCAAGGCATGTTGTGGAGCTGGGGGAGGAGCATTCAACTATCAACCAAACCTCCTTTGTGGAGCTTTTGGCACCTCTACTTGCAAAGACTCCAACACCCACATTAACTTTGATGGGGTTCACTTGACCGAAAATATGCATCTACACCTCTCTGATCTCTTCTTCAACCAAGGTTTCTGTACACCATCATTTGCAGATCTGATTAAGAAGAAGAAAGGCCAATATTAAAATTTCTAATATTGGCCTTTTTGTTCTCTTATTAGGATTAAATATCTGATGCCTAATGCTTGATGTTGCTAGGTAGATTAGTAGTAGGATCCCAATGGTGGCATTTAAAGAGCTGGATAATGTTTCTTGTTTCAAAATAGTCTACTATCTTTTTACCTTATTATTGTTATTATTTAAATGTTACACCAGTACCTAAGGTCTTGAACTACGACCTCACTTTTTATTTTACACTCTGGTCCAGCTCAATAGGTTTCACAGCCTAAGGCAAAGACTTTAAGTAGGGCATTTTTATATTTAAATATTAGTAACAAATTTGTTCGTACATACTTTTTTAGACTCAATTTATTTTTCAACTTTATTTTTTAAAGTTTTTCATATGTGGACATTTATAATGAACAAGTATTTATAAATAAATAAAATATGTATCATAATTGAAATTTTTAATCTAACTAAAAATAAAATCTAAAGTATAGAATAATAAAACCTAGTTTACCAAGAGCAAACTTGCAACTTTACTAATATTGTGACCACTTTATAATCTAAACTTGCATGAATAAAAAATATTTTATTACACAATTCAATAAATTAATATCACTAACACAAATGGATTGATGTGATATACATCAAAATAGCAATATGTGTGATAACTTATAAGTTAGAAAGCAAAAGATCTGTACATCATGTGGCTCACTCTCTTAGTTGCTATGTGATATGTTTAGAAAAAGAAAAGAAATAATAATAAAAGGCTAGAAATAAAAGGGAGAGTGGTGACAGTGTTATGTTTTGTCACTTCTATGTCTCTTTCCACTACCATGATAAAACAAAATTTTAATAGCTTAATGAGAAAAAAGAAATGGAGCAAGAGCTTAAAGCCAAACTTGAAGGGAGAAAAGATTTGAAGCACAGCAAATTTCAGGCCATTGTAGAGAATTTAAAATGGAGACAATGACAAAGTTTCCAGTAATGAGTATAACATTCTAAGGTTTGAGTTTGATTTGTTTGGGCCTTTTGATTTTAGTCTTTAGTTTTGCTTTGTTTAGTTATTGGGAGAGAACGAGAGATTTTTCTATTTGTGTAGTACAAGAGACTTAAGTGGTACACTCTTAAGCTCCCACACTGAGATAGAAGAGTCAAGAGCACTGATCACCAAGAGTTTTTTTCCCCCTGTTATTTCTTTGATATATATAAGAGATAATCAATTCTGCTCACACGAAAAGTTTTTATTTATGTTTTTACTTTAATAAACAATTTATTTTTGATGCATTGATTTATTTTTTGGCCTTAATTAATATTCTTATAGAGAATAAAATATCCTTATTGGTTCAAATTTGGGGACTTGTTCCACATGGGGGCCTTAGGAAATTGCATTGTCGCTTATAGGGTTCAGCTGGCCCTGGACAGGAGACTGTGATTAGTAATTTCTTTTGCATTTACTGGGATAGCTTACGAATATGTTATTAAAATAAATAAATAAATAGGCATCCAGAGAATGTTACAATTGAAGGGAGAAGAAGACGTTATTGATGGTGGGGGACTCAGAGCAAGACAACATAAAAAAAACTCCTGCAAAGCTTTGATAAACATCTCTGGGTTGAAGTGATCGTTGGAGAAGACTTATCTAGGCTCCGAAAGCCACACCAAGCATAGATAGTTTCAACTTTTAGTAGATTTTATAATCAAATGGGATAACTTGCCAAAAAAAAGGCAACTTGTTCTGCATATTAAAATTTCACAATAAAAAGGCAATATAAAAGTCTGGTTCAATATCAATGGTTTAAGATTAAATTTGTTAGGATCATATTTTTTATGTATTGGCATATCCGATGACAAAACATACTTTACTTATAATTGAGCAGATCTAAGTTTATTCAAGATTATCATGACAAGTGGTTTCAATGAGGACATAAAGATTGCTCAAGAACTACTCAAGAAAAGCTAAATCTGCAGGTCCCAGTACCTCCTTGATACCTGTCGATCTATTGAGATTTAATAAAACTTGATACATCTCAATCTATCGAGCTGACAAATTTTAGAATATAGCCAGCAACGTTTTATTTTGAGAAGCTATTTGTTTATGAGTTTGTCAAATGTTAATAGGATTAGGAGAGCCCAAGGTCTGTGTAAAGCTAACAGGAGTAGGAAAACTCATTAAAAGGCCCATTAGGGAGGTAGGGAGAAAGAAAACTCTAATCCTAGAAAGCTAACCCTAGAAAGCTTCATAAGGTTATATTATTGAAACCTTAGCCTCCTCCTATAAAAGAAAGAGATCTTGCTGCATTTCTTGTGCGTCTTTGTGTTTTGTAACCAAGCAAAATCTCTAGCACCAACTATTGAAGATCTTATTGGTGTCTATGTGAAGCTATTTTAAATCAACTACAAAAATCAAAGGGTTTTTGTAGATTTAGTCATGTACTTGGATTCGTACAAAGAAGTTAGTCACGTACTAGGATCTGTGAAAAAAGGGAAGAAGTCTCTACATGATTAAGTCCAATTGGGTATTGAGTAAATGTTCAATTGTAAGTCGGTATTTTAGGATAGTCCAGGGTAATGGTAAGATTCCTTATACTTGTAACTACTTCATTCTTGATTAGTGATTCTTGGGAGTGTTGACCTGAAAAACATCCGGTGAGGTTTTTGCCTTGCGAGAGGTTTTTCTCATTTGTCAACAAATCACTGCATCAATTTAATTTTTTCTGCACTTAGTTCATTTGGTGATTTGTGTGTGCCTCCACGATTTGAAAGTAATTTGACCTAATAAATTAACTTGAGTAATTGCATTAATTAACCGAGGTCAATCTATAACCCAACAAAATTTACCTCCTTGCTGAGCTAACAAACAAAAATTAAAAAAAAAAAGGAAATTACAACTCCTTTTTAATATATATATTCCAGTTCCACTCCTTCATTGAGGAATTTTATTAGTCATGTCACACAAACCCTCCACTTACCAAATATTCATCACTATGGGCGCAAGCCTTCGCGACAAGCATTTGGGTTTCCCCAAAAACTATGGGAAGTCCACCTTGGCTGAGGGTGGACTATGGCGACGGGTGTAAGTGGAGCCGCCACCTAGATTAGGCACCCAACCCCACCTAACTCGTAGGTTGGCCTCCATTCATTGTGTTCCAAATCTTAATCTCATTAAAGGGTTTTAACATGTTATTTTTAACTCACACACACTCTAACATGCATCTAAAGCATTCAATCATGGCATATCATCCCCTAACCCAGCATTCATTTATCAAAGCACAAGTATATATCAACAAAGGCAGCACACACAAGACAGATTAATCAAGCACATCAAAACATTCAAGCGTTATCGACACTCAAATTGCAAGCTTTTGTGAGAAGAGCTTTTGTTTCCTAAAAACCAAAAAAGAAAGATATATCTGAAACAAATAAAACAAAAAACAAATTGGAAGTAGAAAGTAAAGTGAAATAAAAAAAACAAATTGTACATTTTGGTTAACAGATGGTTCATTGGTTCTAGGGCATTTATGCTTTGAAATTCTGTCTCCAAACTCGAACAAAACAATAAAAATAGAGAAAAATATATATATATTTTAAAATAGAGCATGTCAAATTAACCATTTAAAATAGGGGAAAATAGTGGGAGAAAGAAGAGGCGCTCTATTAGGGTGAAGACCGACGACAGTCCTCTCATCTTCCTTCTTCTTCTACTTCTCCTTCTACTCCTCTAAAAGGAAGTGGCGTTGGTTTCAAAGTTGTGCAAGAAATAAATTACAAATAGAGAAGAGCGTATACATAAAAGAAAAGGTTTTTTTCCTTTTAGTTTTTTGTGAGAAGGAATATAATGGGTGCAAAATTTATAACTTCCAAGGAGCCAGAACATTGTGTCTTTAGTTTAATCAATTGATTTTTAAGGTGCGTATATCTTTTATAGTAGTCCATGTGATGCAATATGAAATATGTAATAATAAAAAATAAATTCTAAATTAAAGTAGATGAATATGTAAATAAAATTGTCCTAGATGAATGAGTAAAGTCAATAATCTATATGTGTGCGTGTGTGTGTATAAAAGAAAGGAATAAATAAGAAATAAGAACTATTAACATGATGGTGAGGTGGTGCAACAGGAGCTCAGTAGCAATAAATGCTATGCTTTAGATTTTAGATATATATAAATATAGATGTGGAAAAAAAAGGGAAAATAATCATATCTTGATGATACTTGACCGAAAAGGAAAAAATTGATCTCATGTTCTATCACCCAAAAAAGGATTTGGTGATAGTCGTTGCATAAGTATAAACGTGTGTTAGTTCAATAGATTGTAGGCTAGCAAACCAGGAGATAATGCTGGTATTAAGTGTGTTTTACTTTTTAGAGAGTTTTTAAAGTCCAAGACTAATGCCTATAACAACTCAAGAAGAAAGAAGTTTTTCAAATCTCAATACATAGTTCAAGAAGAAAGAAGTTTTTGAAATCTCAATATACATATCGATTGATTGAGATAAGTTCAATACATGTCTTGATACCTATTGTTCAATCAAGAATCACGGATACAAAATCCAATTTAGGTCTATTGATTCATCCAATATCTAACAATTTATGCCCTACTTGCTAGAATATATGAGGACTAAAAAGGACGACCAACTAAAGATTTTGATAGCTATGTTTTGCACATGTTGGGTTTTTTAGCCGAGTTTTACTCAACAACAACCAAAGAAGATATTAAGATCAATGATCAAGGGCTATAGTAAAAGCCTTCAAGGTGAATCTTGAACTTCTAATGGAGCATCCGTTTGTATAGAGTTTGCTAAAAAAGAGTCTTAGGATTTTGAGTTGCATGTGGTAAAATTGTACGTGCTATTGGGGGGAGCTGTAGAATTAATGATGATTCTATTATAGAACTTTGATTCTATTTAATGGATTTGTTTCCTTGAAGGTTGTTGGTAAACCTCCAAAGAGTTTGATCCATATTTGAACTTTTCTTTTCTTAACCATTTTGCTTATGTTATTTGCTTGTTGCATTTATTTGTTTACCAATATTGGTTTGTACCTAACAAACTTAAGAGAAATCTAATTAGATCTCAAATAGGAGTCAAATTTTATGTCTATTGTTCCATTAAATTTTCTTAATTTTCTGTGCTAAATGAGTTATCAAATGAGAAAACCATAGAATCAAAATTAATAAACCTTAAAAAATAACCATCATTGATTAACTATTATTACTATTATTATTATACAAATTAAATAGTGGTTTGACAAATTAGAATTGAGAATTTCATGGATAACAATTTCAATGATATATATATTTTTCATTTTCTTCAAATAAAATTGTATATATTTTATTAATAGTTATTTTATATTTTCAAATATACAAACATTATATGTATTATATATAAATTTGGTAAAATTTTAATACTCATTTCATTATGCTTAATCGTAAATATATTTCATGCATATGCATGAGGTTATAAGCTAGTTAACTATAATTTGAATCCCAAAATATTTGGTTAATTAATTTTCTAGTTTAAAATTGGTTAATTTCTAACAATTAGGGTCTAAATCTCCAACAACGTGTCTAGGAGTGATCGCATCTGCAAGCAACAATGAAGCTGAGTTCCCAAGCAATGTTAGGCTCAAAGAGAGTCAAATTTACACCACAAGACTCAAAATTGCAAGTTTTGTGACATTGGATAATGACCAAGTAAAACAAAGATCATCTTTGCTCTCCTAAAGGTAGGGAGGTTCATTCAATACCTCAACAAGCTACCATCCCACAAGGGAGAGGTGCCAAGTATAAATACCTCATTTGCCTCACCATGTAGTTCTTACAATCAAACAAACAAACAAGATCCTTTGTTGAGTCACAAAATGGCAAACTCCAAGTACTTGTTTCTTCAAATTGCATGCTTCATCCTCTTGTTATCCTTGCCTCCTTCATATGCTCATAACAAGAGCCACGAAAGCACACCACCTATTCCTGGTTTCCAAGCAAAAGTTGATTTCAAAGGTTGCTTCAACAAGGTTTATGCTTTCGGCGATTCAGACACAGACACTGGAAATGCTTACAACTTGGGTGATCTCAAATCCTTCATTAGCACATTATTCTCTCACGCTTGGTCCCCATATTCCTCATCACAAAATTCAAAATTATCAGGCTATCGACTATCTAATGGCCGCTTGGTCATTGATTTCCTATGTGAAGCTCTCAACATACCCCACTTGTCAGCCTATAAAGACTCTTTTGCAAACTTCTCAGGTGGTGCAAACTTTGCAATAGCCGGATCAACGGCTCTTTCAAATAATCTCTTCAGTCATTTCAATTTTGGTAATCCCCTAATGTGGAAGCCAAATCCAGAGAGTATCCTAACTCAAATTGATTGGTTCCATAGCTTTGTTGGGGAGAGAGAATGCCAAGGAAAAGATGAGGCTGCATGTAAATCAGAGCTTGGGAACGCTCTCTTTTGGATAGGTGAGACTGGTGGCAATGACTATGCTCGTCTTTTTGCCTCTTCTATTGGCCCTGCTATTGCCAATAAGCAATTCACAGAGCAAGCTGTTGATCACATTTGCACACTTGCATTGGTAAGCATTGATAAACTACCATTTATATCAAAAACTTGAATTAATTAAAAGAATGATGAAGTTAATCATTTAACTAATTCTAACGAGCATATTATTACAAAAAAAGAAAGAAAGTAGCATAAAGCCTTAGCTTGTTAGAAGAAAAAAAAAGTATCTTAATGAGTTCTTCCAACGTAAACATTTGACCAAGACTATTTTCACAAAATGGTGCATTGCATATAAGAGAAAGGAAGGATATAATGGTGAAGTTAATGTTGGAATAGTCATATTAAGCCTGCTTTCTTTTGACAGGGGATATTGGACAAGGGTGCAAAGTTCCTTGTGGTTCAAGGGCTACCACCAATAGGGTGCCTTCCATTGCAGTTGGCAACGTGTCCCTCAAATGATCGTGATCAAAATGGGTGTTCAGCGAGTGCCAACATGGTAATAAAGGGTCACAACAATCTTCTCCAAAAGAGGTTGGATGAAATTCGAATCCAACACAAAGATTCTATGATCATATATATTGATTACTACAGTGCATTCACAACAATACTAGAAAAACACACACAATACCAGTTTGAAGAACCCTTCAAGGCATGTTGTGGAGCTGGGGGAGGAGCATTCAACTATCAACCAAACCTCCTTTGTGGAGCTTTTGGCACCTCTACTTGCAAGGACTCCAACACCCACATTAACTTTGATGGGGTTCACTTGACTGAAAATATGCATCTACACCTCTCTGATCTCTTCTTCAACCAAGGCTTTTGTACACCATCATTTGCAGATATGATTAAGAAGAAGAAAGGCCAATATTAAAATGTATGATATTGGCCTTTCAGTTCTCTTTTTGGAAATAAATATCTGATGGCTAATGCCTGATGTTGCTAGGTAGATTAGTAATAGGCTCCCAATGGTGGCATTTGGAGAGCTGGATAATATTTCTTGTTTCAAGATAGTTTACTATCTTTTTTACCTTATTATTGTTATTATTTAAATGTTACACACGTACCTAGGGTCTTAAACCATGACCTCACTTTTTATTTTACATTGAGGGCCGGCTTAACAACTTTCTTGGCCTAAGGCTCAAATTTTAAATAGGGCATTTTTTATATCTAAATATTAGTAACAAATTTATCCATACATACTTTTTTAGATTCAATTGTATTTTCCACTTTTTCTTATGTTTTTCATATGTGGACATTTATAATGAACAAGTATTTATAAATAAATAAAACATGATTCATAATTGAAAATTATAATCTAAATAAAAATAAAGTCTGTTGGGTTAAGATGGCTTGACCTCGATTAATTAATTCAATTACCCAAATTGATTAATTAGATTCAATTGCATGAAAATCGTGAAGGCACCAACAAATCACCAATTAAACTAAATGCAGTGAAAATTAATATGACACGGTGATTTGTTGACAAATGGGGAAAACCTCTCACAAGGAAAAAACCCCACTGGGTGATTTTAAGGTCACCACTCTCTAAAATCCACTAATCAACAATCAAGCGATTACAAATATGAGGAAATTTACCACTACCTTGGCCTATTCCAAAATACCAACCTACAGTTGAACCCTCGCTTCAATACCTAATTAAAATTGATCTAGTAGTAGCTTTCTTTTCTTTGATGCACAAATCTCCAATCTATGACTAACCCTTTGCACGAATCCCAGTACATGACTAACTCCAGCAACTTAAACGATGTTGTTGGTTGCAAAGTTCTTCACTTCATCAACAATGAAAATTAGGAAGCACTTGATTACAAAACCCTATGGTGTATAAATGCAGTAGTTTCTCACAGAGAAAATAAATCTCTTGGCCTTTGTATCCATGTGTATGTCAAGGGCTGTGAGAAAAGAAACATTAAACAAATACATAAGCTTGGGCTGAATTTTAGACTTGGAAATTCTAAAATCGTAATTCTTGATAGATCGAGTTGGTGTTAAGCTATCTATCAAGCTTTATATTAAGTCTCTATATCAAGTATTTGTTAAGCTATCTGTCAAGACTTAACGAGCAGCTTTTCTTCACTTGTTTCTTAGACCAATCTTCCTGTCTTTTAATACGAAACTTGATATGCTTGAACCACATATTTCTTGATATATTAAACTCATCTTTGATCTATCCAATTACAAGTAAAGTGCATTTTGTCAAAGGATTAGCCAATTACATAAAATATAAACCTAACAATTTCCCCCTTTGGCAATCTGTGACAAAGCCACAAGCATAATTATGAGAGAAGTATAAAGCAACAATCTCCATAACTAGTCCAAAAAGCCAAAAGTACGTAAGCCTAACAACTACAATGAGCTCTTGAAAAACTTTGCAAGAAAAGAGATCATGGCATGATAGACTTGCAATCTGTCTTATCTGAAACACTTAAACAAGATTCATCAAGGTATCAAGTGTGAAACATAAACAAGTTGTATAAAAGAAGAAACATGTGTATAAAGAGAGAAAAGAAACAACACATGTAAGACAAAGGTGAAGAAACATACATTATATATATCAAAAGAATACAATGTATGTAAAAGTGGTCACAAGACCATCAAAACCTCACTACATCACTTTCCCCCTACCTAGTCTATCTCTATGCTAGCTCTCCCCCTAACAACAAGATTACTCTCATATACAAAACTATTCCCCCTTTTTGTCACGAGTGACAAAGGGTGAATCACTAAGAGATGGTCATCTCATCATCACTAGAAGTGATAGAAGCATCATCACCATCATCTCCACCATCAGAAGAATCCTCAACAGGCTCGGGAGAAGGTGAAAGAGGAAAATCGCCTAGACGAGATTGTCGGCTAGCTATGCAATCGATCCTGGTGTTCATCTGACACATCTCATCAGAAATGTGGTCAAGATGACTACCAAAATTAGCAAGCATATGGTAAAGCTGGTCCATGATGGCAGCAAGAAATGCCTCTACTCCAGAAGAAGAAGATGGAGGAATAGAAGAGGAAGAGGGTCTAGAGGCAAGAGCAGCATCCGTTGAAGTAGACTCCACACGAGGCCACTTAGCAGCCAACTGTGCATCACTCCTCCAATAGATTCCTTGCTAATAGCACCATGGCATAAAAATGAGAAGAAAGAGGAATGGTGATGTGCATGTGTGAGAGGATGCGTGTGCTAGTGAGCAACTTTTCCTCACTTGTTTTTTGGACCAATCTTCATGTCTTTTAATATAAACACTGTAGGATTAAGCATGGATTGTATCTCATACAAAACATACGCAACGAAAATTTAACGGATCTACTTCATTCACAATTGATAACATGCACTATGTAAGTTTCAGAATTCAAGAACAAGAGAGCGTACCTTGGAGCGATGAAATTCAAAACCAAAGATCAGAAGTTCTCAGGAACACTTTCAATCTTCACTCCAATTCCACTAGCGCCCAAGATGTTTGGTTTCTCAATTAGTTCACAAGAGAGAATGTTAGAGTGTCTCACTCTCACATACACACCATTTCACAATAGTGTTCTCTTACAAAAAATTCCTACAGAAAATTCTTTATGTTTCTCCCTTTGTATCTAACTGATTATCTAATTGGGTTGTCATTTTGGGCCTTTCCAATTGGGTTTAAGTGTGTGGCTTGGAGTGGGACGAAAAGGGACCAATAAAACACTAGTTCCAATGGGCCTTGGGCGTTTCTGTCAACTCTTGACAAGTCTAAAGTTACTATTAATTATATTTAATACCACTATATAAATATAATTGCACTCTAGGCCTTATTATAAATTATATCCCAATACTTTATTGTACATGTAACCCCTTCATAAAATATTCGTAGTAATACAAGGTCATGAATATAGACTGCCACTTTGTAGATTACTACATCTTAATTCCTTGAGTACCCAATTTAATCCTTTAAAATTATTTATTTTATATTTATAAAATCCAATTCCATAAATATATACTTTAGTAACTCCTTACTAAAGTGGTTAGGCCTAACTTTCTGAATAACTGAACCCATTAAACTTATCTCAAGGGAATATTTTATATCTCTGTTAAGAGACTATGAATTCCATCTTAAAAATATATGTTCCATCAACACTAAATGTGGCTGCCCAACATACTGAGGTTTTGACCGTTAGGATAGATCTCACTTTTGATATATCAAATCAACCTACGCTTCATGATCATGTTTATTATCCTCTCAGGATTAAGAGTTCATGTAAATAGAAGTCGTGAGATTTATTATTCGTTTGACAGTCATTAGGAGAATAATAAATCTCACAGCGGTCCAGTTCAATATGTCTTAACTCTTAAAACATATCAACACATCAATTAGAAGTCTCCACTTCCATGATCAAGACAAATCATCTTAGTTGATATGTTATAGTCATCGTAGATGAAATGCCCAATTTCATCACCGACTATGAACTAAAATTCTGAGTTTACAAAGAACTTGTGACTTATATCTTCTGTGACTAAATCACACACATCACATATTATGCATCTCATGGATTATATAATAATGTCCGAATATTTATGTTACCATTATTTTAGATTATAATAAAACAAATTTATTAATCACAAAATTAAGTCATACATAATGTCATACATAATAACATACATAGTATCATACAATAGGATTTAAGGGCACCAATCCTAACAAACACTTGATATGATTGAATAACATATTTCTTGATGTATTAAACCCATCTTAGATCTAGCTAATTACAAGTAAAGTGCATTTTTTCAAAAGATTAGTCAATTACATAAAATATGACCCTAACAAAGTCTAATGTATAAAATAATAAAGCCTAGTTTACCAATAGCAAACTTGCAACTTTACTAATATTGTGACCACTTTATAATCTAAACTTGCACGAATAAAAATTAATTTATTATACTCTTAAACTCCCACACAGAAATGGAAGAGTCAAGAGCATTGATCACCAAGAGTTTTTTTCCCCCTATTTTTTCTTTATATATATGAGAGATAATCAATTCTACTCCCGCAAAACGTTTTTATTTATGTTTTTTCTTTAAGAAAAAATATATTTTTGATGCATTGATTTATTTCTTGGCCTTTATTAATATTCTTATAGAGAAGAAAATATCCTTATTGGTTCAAATTTGGGGACTTGTTCCACATGGAGGCCTTAGGCAATTGCATCTGTTGTTCATAAGGTAGATCCAGCCCTGGACAGGAGACTGTAATCTGTAATTTCTTTTGCACTTGCTGAGATAGCTTACCAATATGTTATTAAAATAAATAAATAAATAAATAGGCGAACTATAGGTGGGGGACTCAGAGCAATACAACATAAAGAAATTCGTACAAAGCTTTGGCAAACATATTTGGGCTAAACCAATTGCTAGAGAAGACATATCAAGGCTCCAAAACCCACACCAAACACAAATAGTTTCAACTTTTAGTATATTTTATTAGCAAATGGGATAACATGCCCAAAAGAAAGAAACTTGTTCTACATGTTAAAATTTCACAACAAAATAACATTACAAAAGTATGGTTCAATATAAATAGTTTAAGATTAAATTTGTTAGTGTCATATTTTTTTTATGTATTGGCATATCCTATGACAAAATGCAGTTTACTTATTATTGGGCAAATCTAAGTAAGTTAAAGATTATCATGACAAGTGGTTCCATTGAAGACATGAAAATTACTTAAGAACTGCTCAAGAAAAGCTGAATTTGCAAGTTCCGAGACCTTATCGATACCTGTCAATCTACTAAGATTGAATGAAACTCGATACCTAGCTCGATACATCTCGATCTATCGAGCTGACAGATTTCATCGGGCTATAGAACAACAATGTTTTATTCTAAGAGGCTATTTGTTTATGGGTTGTGTAATTCTAATAGGATTAAGAGAGCCCAAGGTTTGTGTAAACCTAACAAGAATGGGAGAGCTCATTAAAAGGCCCATTAATCTCCTATATACATAAGGAGGTAGGGAGAAAGACAATCTTAATCCTAAAAAGCTAACCTTAGAGAGCCTCATAAGGTTTTTTTATTGAAACCCTATCCTTCTCCTATAGAAGAAAAAGATCTTGCTACGTTTCTTGTGTGTTTTTGGGTTTTGTAACCAAGCAAAATCTCTAGCACCAACCGTTAAAGATCTTATTGGTGTTTCTATGTGAAGCTATTGCAAATCAACTATAGCAATCAAAAGGCTATTCTGGAGTTAGTCATGTACTTGGATTCGTGCAAAGAAGTTCGTCACGTAATAGGATTCATGCAAAAAGGGAAGAAGTCTTTACATGATCAAGTCCAATTGGGTCTTAGAGTAAAGGTTCAACCGTATGTTGGTATTTTGGGATAGTCTAAGGTATTGGTAAGATTTCTTATGCTTGTAACCACTTGATTCTTGATTAGTGATTCTTAGAAGTGGTGACCTGAAAATCACATGATGAGATTTTTGCCTTGCGAGAGGTTTTCCCCATATGTCAACAAATTACCCTGTCAATTTAATTTTCACTGTACGTAGTTCATTTGGTGATTTATATGTGCCTTCACAATTTGCATGTAATTTGTTATAATTAATTAACTAGGGTAATTGTCTTAATTAACCAGGTTCTATCTATAACCCAACAAAATTTAACCTCCTTGGTGAGCTAACAAACAAAAATTTTAAATAAAAGGAAACTACATCTACATCTCTTTTTAATATATATATATATATATATATATATATATATATATATATATATATTCTAGTACCACTCCTTCATTGAGGAGTTTTACCAGTCATCTCATACACAAACCCTCCCCCCAAAAAAATTAATGACTGTGGACGCAAGCTCCCGTGATAAGCTTTTGGGTTTCCCCGAAAACCATGGGAAGTACGCATTGGCCTAGGGTGGACCATTGAGGAGGGTGTAAATAGAGTTGTCACCTAGATTAGGTCTAGAAACCATAAATATAGCGCCCTTGTTAATAGACTAATCTTTACCAAAGCACGTGTCCAGTTTAAGAATGGGGATGTGAGGGTGTTAGGCACCCAACCCCACCTGATCTATGCGTCGGCCTCTACTCATTGTGTTTCAAATCTTAATCTCATTGAAGGGTCTTTTGACATGTTATTCTAACTTACACACACTCTAACATGCATCTAAAGCATTTAATTGTGGCATATCATCCATAAACCTAGCATTCATCTATCAAAGCACAAGTATATATCAACAAAGGCAGCACACACAAGGCAGATTAATCAAGCACATCAAAGCATCCAAGTGTTATCGAAACTCAAATTGCAACCTTTCATGAGAAGAGACTTATGTTCCCAAAAACCAAAAAAGAAAGATATATTTAAAATAAAGCAAACACAAAACAAATTGGAAGTAGAAAGTAAAGTGAAAATAAAAGAAAAACTGTAGATTTTCGTTTATGGATGGTTCTTTGGTTCTAGGGCATTTATGATTTGAAGTTCTGTCTCCAAAACCAAACAAAACAGTAAACATAGAAAAAAAAAAGATTAAAAAAATAGAGCATGTCAAATTAACCATTTAAAATTGGGGAAATTAGTGGGAGAAAGAAGAGGTGCCCTATAGGGGTGAAGATTGTAGACAATCCTCTCAACTTCCTTCTTCTTCCACTTCTCCTTCTACTCCTCTAAAACAAAGTGGCATCAGTTTCAAAGTTGTACTAGAAATAAATTACAAAGAGAGAAGAGTGTAGAGATTAAAAAAAAAAAAGGTTTTTTTCCTTTTAGTTTTTTTTTCTGCGAAGGAATATAAAAGGAGTAGAATTTGTAACTTCCTAGGAGTCAGAACATTGTGTTAGTCATTCAATCAATTGATTTTTAAGGCATGTATATCTTTTATAGTAGTCCATGTGGTGTAATATGAAATGTTTAGGAATAAAAAATAAATTTAAAATTACAGTAGAAAAATATGTAAAGGCAAAATTCTATGTAATGTTAAAACCATCCATCATGAATGAGATTTGCAATCCATTCTGTAGTCACTCTATTGTTTACATTGATGTAATGTTTTGGACATCCTTTTCTAAAACATGTTTTTCAGATTTGCAATCAATTCTGATTAAAAACTTTTGATTTAATAAATCACTTTGAAATGCATAGTATTATAGATAAAATTTCTTTTTTAATAGTACTATAATTTAGCTGAGCAGGAGTCCAAATTTCTGAATGGAAATGAATTATTTGTTCAAGGGAATTTGGATTTGTACGCTGAAGGAGAATGCCACCATAACCAATGTTAAAGGAATTTGTCTGGACGATCTTGAAGGAA
Organism: Castanea sativa; assembly: GCF_040712315.1. Taxonomy (NCBI): domain Eukaryota; kingdom Viridiplantae; phylum Streptophyta; class Magnoliopsida; order Fagales; family Fagaceae; genus Castanea; species Castanea sativa. The sequence continues at coordinate 43,537,816 of NC_134015.1, read as the reverse complement.
TTTACTGAGGGAATTCCTAAACAAGGGAGAGTCTTAATATATTTTTTGATTTCTTGGACAACTGATGTATGAGCTGGGGTCTAAGGAGGTGGATTGGTTCAAAGTCTATCAAAAGGTGGTTTGCATTGCTGCCTAAGATTTTGATAGAAATCAGAGATGTAGTTGAAAGATCCTAAAAACCTTTGAAGCTGAGTTTATATATCTGATGTGTCTTGTGTCCCTAAGGGCCATGAGGATTGAGCAATTCAATCCTTCCCTGATTTGGGGTTTAACTCCTACTTGGACGAGACCTATGTGTAAGAAGTTGTGCCCTTCTTTCTGATGTGCAACTAGAGTTGATGGTGAAAATAATTAACAGGTTTCATATTTTTTGTTTAAACCATAAACTTGCTCTTTAGTCTTAACATGGTAGTCTGTCTTAAAAGCTTTTTTAAGGGACCAAGAAGACTTATAGATATGATTGGTGGGGACCGTAGGGATATTCCAATCTCCTAAGTTTAAATCTAAATTTGTAGCTTCAAAAGACTTTGAATTGAGAATCCCAGTGTCATCTGGATATCAGTAAATATCCCTTTCTTTGAATATTTTGAAAACCATTTTGAATGGCACAGAAAGTCTTGTGTCATCACAAAAACAAGCTAGACCAAAGAAAACAAGGAAGTAGTCCGATCTAGTCATCCTCCCCTAGAAAACATAACCATCAAACACCAAGGCTATGAAATAGTTGCAACTCCTTTTAGAAAGCCTACCAGTGAAGATAAACCAGTAAAAAATGTCATAGAACAAAATAATTATACCAACCAGTGTTTAGATGTCATAGGAAAACAACTAGACAGAATAGAAGATAGGATAGAAGCCAAGGCTGGAAACCTTGTTAAGCCCATCCCGACTTTAGAAAAGACTTTAGTTAAGTTACCAGTAATTCGATAAACCAGTCTCAGGTCCAAAGATAAAACCGCATTAGAAATAATCAACCAAAAGTTAGAAGAGCTAGTTAAGAAGGAACCAACTACCTTTTCAACTAGTAGAGACCACAGGTTGGCCACCCTAGACATCCATATTGCATCTAACAGCAGTAGTAGCAACACCTCCACAGAATCTGAAGAGGAGATAAGACAATTAGAAAACTAGTTTCAGAATTTACAGGTGAGTAAACTCCACCATCGTAGGGTTATCCCAACCAGTATCACCAAAAATTGGTGTCCTAGATCAACACCCCTTGACCTCCAATTTGAGGAAAAGAATGTTAGCAACCAGTTCTCAATATCTTCTGATAAACTCTATGAATGGAATATAGATGGATTATCATAACAAGAAATCATAAAAAAAATCCAACACATGATTATGGTAGCCAATAACTACCTCAATGAAGGTCGCCCTCATACAAAAGTAGTTGAAATTCTATCTTAGCTTTGGTAAACCTATTGAAGATTTTCTCTAGGTTAACTGGGGGTTCAGGATGTTTGTGTTTGGTTTCTTTTGTTTCTTTGATTAAAGTGCTCTAAAACTTGCTAAGGTATTAAGCCTTAACAATTGGGTCTTCAACCTTATCTATTTGAGTGAGGAGAAGCTCCTCTTGTTGGCTAAGAACGTTGTCTGATTTGTTTTTGCAACAACTGTCTTTACATCCTATTCTAATGTTTTGACTACTAGAGATACTAGATAACTCTTTGGAGGATGATGGCTGGTTTACCTGGAAGATTTCATTGTCACTAGAACTATTGGAGGACTCATTATCTATGTGATTGAGTTCTAAGAGCTTGAAAATTTCATCTTTGCTGGTTTGATCACCTTGGAGAGTGTTGATTAAAGCTTTAGCTTTGGATCTATACTCATTCCTAAAATGACCTTTCTTGCCACACTCATAACATTTGCTATTTTTCTTATCAAATGTTTTTCGTGCTGAATCTTTCCTTTTACCATTGACTTTATGGTAATCCTTGGATTTCTTGCTCTTTTTATAGAAATCATTTTTGTTGAAGTTACTAGGCTTCTTTTGACTTCTATAATACTTGGAGGCTATTCTTTTCCTAGGGTATTCTTTCCCTCTAGATTTCCTTTTGGATGGGCCTATGGGAGGCCATACTGAGTACAGAAGTTTCCCACTTCATACTTAGCTTTTCTCTTGTCCTTATTGGCCTGGTTCTGGATTTTCATGTCTATGCACATTTTCAGGCCTTCTCTGCGAATGACACTAGATATGTCTCTATAAGTTAGGTCATCATAATCTATGACACCTGAGGAGTTACTAAGAGTTTCCCTAATCTTATGGGCAAAAAGACTAGGTAAGCCATAGATAAACTTCTCCTTCCAAAACGGAGAGTTACAATCGCTTCTGTACATGACTCTAGTGGTAAAGACGTCTCCATACCATCTGTAGTCACTAAGGGTAGGACACCTGAGGTTACTTAACTGGTCATGTATCCTAGTGGTGACGTTGCTACTAGAGCAATGTGATGATGAGGTGGTGCAACAGGAGTTCAATAGCAATAAATGCTATGTTTCTGTTTATATATATATGGAAAAAAGGGGGAAATAAACATATCTTGATGATAATTTGACTAAAAAATTAAAAATAGATCTCATATTCTATCACCCAAAAAAATGTTTTGGTGATAGTCATTGCATAAGTAGAAACATGTGTTAGGTCAATAGATTGTAGGCTAGCAAACCATGATATAAAGTTGGTATTGAGTGTGTTTTGTTGAAAATATTTTTGTGAATAAACAAGTTTTGATAAAAAATTAGAATCCCAAATAATTAGCAAGAATGTAAAACAAAAAGGAGTTTAAAACAATCTCACAATGCTATAGAATCACGCTGTGAAAGCATTGTCCTTAAAAGTTGACTCGTGTCACCCGGAGTAAAACTTGGTGCGATTGGTTCTCTTGGCTAAACAACCCCCTAGGATTAGACTATAGCGTCAACTTTTGTGATGGATGCACTTCCACTCACGAAGGTTTAAGAACAACCCTCTATTGGCTTTCCTTAGAACAAATATAAATTGTAAAAAACATATGTGAGAGAGACATATAATAGGATTGTGTATATCTAAATATAGAGTGGTAAAATATGACTTTTAAGAAAGAGTATGATGATAGGTATTATATAGCCTATTCATGACAATAATAACATATAGTTATTGGTAATTAATACCCATAAAAGCCTAACGGCTATATTAACCATAATTGCCAACGGCTATTTTATCATAAATTTCTAATGGCTAAAAAATAAATAATAATAAAAGTGTTGTGAACACACCCACACCAACAATCCCCCACATGTTACAAACACAAAATAGGAAAGCCAAGCAACTAAAGAAAGCATGTATCAATATGGTACCAAAAGATTTTAACCATACTTAGGATAAATAAATAGGAACTAAAAGACAATGATGGAGTTAAAACTCTTTTAACCAAGCTATTAGTAATTCAAACTTACCACGCACATAACTTTCTTTACCAAGGTTGTTCTTAAGCGGGTTGGCACCTTATCCAGGCCATGCGCCACTGGGTTTCACAAGGGCTCAACCTCTAATAATTTGTAACTTAGTCGATGGCATCTATCAGAAATGCGTGCAAATACACCCTATCCCAACATGTAGGGATATGGGTCCATTAAGAGCCTAAAGCTCTACCTCCAACAATCTGCAACTTAGTCAATGGCATCTGTTTGGAGTGCGTGCAGGTACAACCCATCCCAACAGGTAGGGATATGGATCCATTAAGAGCCTAAAGCTCAACCTCACATTTTGCAACTTAGCGCTGTCTCACACCATAAGGATGGACTCATCACTAATCTCCTTACCGAGATAGAGGAAAACACATAACAAATGATAGTGCCCACATACACCACTAATGACCTCTACCCAGTTAACATTTTGCTTGGAATCCATCATAGAGGTTGAGCATTAGCCACAGTGTCATAACTTGGGTATCAGTCCAATTCCTCTAGGTGTCTTACTTACCAGCCTTTTTGCTACTGGTTTAGTCAAAGGATCGTCCAAGTTCCTTTCAGACCTCACAAAGTCCAATGACATAACATCATTATCAATAAGCTGCTTCAACCTCAATTGGATATGTCGACTTTTCCCATTATAAAATTTGTTATTAACATGTGTTATGGCATTCTGGAAATCACAAGGAAAGCAAACAGAGACGACAGAGTTAGTAAATGGATGCATATCAGTTACTAAACTCCTAAGCCACACAACTTCGGATCTAGCCTTCTCTAAGGCCATTAACTCTGTTTACATGTTAGATCTCACTATGCAAGAGATAGCCCTTCCAGCTAGTGAGAATACATATCCACTAGTGGGCTTTACATAATCTGTATCAGAGATCCAGTTAGCATCACAATATCTTTCTAAAACAATAAGATAACCACAATATGACAAACAAAAATAAGAAGTCCCCTTTAAATATCCAAATAATATAGATATATTATCCCAATGCTCAATGCTAGGATTGTGAATATATCTACTCAATCTACTAACATCATTTGCAATATCAAGGTGACTACAATTTGTCAAAAATATTAAACAACCAATAATTTTCGCTTATTTATCTTGTGAAACATTATCACCAAATATTTTGACCAAGTGCACCTTTAAGTTATACATAATAGACATAGGTCACATATCAAAGTGTTCAATATTTTTTCTCCATATAATGAGATTAAGATAGTACAATGCAATCATTATCCCTAAGGATTTTGATGCCTAAAATAACATTTTCCTCAACCAAAATTTTCATATCAAATTTAAAGGGAAGAAAACATTTAGTATCATGCACAACATTATGGCTAGTTCCAAATATAAGTAAGTCATCAACATTTAAACAAATAATGATACCTTCATTATTATTTAACTTATTATTATATATGCATTTATCCTCATGACCATAAATCACAAATCCATGTGTAAGCATCACATATCAAAATTTTCATGTCATTGTATAGGTGCTTGTTTTAATCCATACAAGAATTTGACCAATTTACAAACTTTAAGTTATTGTCCAAGGGAAACACAACCCTCGAGTTGTTCCATGTAATTGTTTTTTCTAATTCACCTATTGGAAAAACAGTTTTTACATCCATATGATGTATAATAGGTTTGTAAATAGATATAATGACAAACAACGTTCTTATAGATGCAATTCTAATAAACGAAGAGTAAGTATCAAATAATCGACATGATATTTTGCTTATAGCCTTTAGTTACCGAGCATACCTTATACTTATCTATGATCCCATTGGTTATAGTTTCTTATAAACACCCACTTGCAACTAATAGCCTTATCCTTAGGTGGAAGCTCAACCCATTCCAAGCATGATTAGACATAATCTAATAATTTGTTAAAAGCTTCCAACCATAATGGTACATCAACAAATTAAATTGTATCATAATAACTTACATGTTCATTTTCAACAATATAGGCAATAAAATTGTTACCATAACTCTATTTCTTAATAGCTTGCTTACTTCTTCTCAATCCTTGTACATCACAACAAGATCATTAGAAGTATCAATAGGTTCATGAAACAAATTTTCCTTATTTTCCAAGGGAAACACATATTTAAAGAAAGCATTTTAAGATTCAACAATAGTATTAAATTCTAAATACATCACTCTTGATGAAAATAATACTATATCATGAACTATAGCAAGTGTAACCAATAAACACACAATCACATATTTAAGAATCAAGTTTCCTCCTTTTAGGTTCATGTAGCATGACCTTAGGCAAGTATCCCCCACACTTTGAGGTATTTTTCTCGTAGATTTTGGTAACATCTTAGTCAACCACCCTCACAATTCGAGGTATACTAAGTTAGGCTTACGCCATTCTCAACTTCATTTTTTATATTTTATAAAAATTTCCAATACCTCATATTTGGTTACTAATACATAGGGTTAAGTAAATATAAAATGGTCATCAATAAAGATTACATAAAATCTTTTACCACCTCTAATCATTGTGTGTTTTAAATCATCCAAATTACTACGTACCAAACTATGGAGTTTGGTTCCTCTTGTTACGGATTTGCAAGGTTTTTTATTTATTTCAAATTCACAAAAACCTATCCACCATCTCAAAACAACACATATAGCCAATAAAATATGTAAATATATTTTTTCAATATCACTCTTGCACTTGGTGGATAAAAGGAATATATATTCCCTCTAAATCTTATACATTAGCCCAAAATACTAGTTGGATCATTTTTTTTTTATATGAAGAAGTTTTAAATTATTTTCCATAATTTCTCATTTCATATATTTGTGTCAAGAGATGTAATAATAATAGCATTTGTACATAGAGCCAAAAGCCTCTAGTTACTAGAAACCACTCTTAAGAATGTCCATAATTTCACAAGGAAAAGACACTCAATATTTTGTAAAATTTGACATCATTATACCACAATTGTATAATACAAATGTTTAATCATTTACAATTTATTTTTCACATGACCATAAATGATTACTTGAATACTTTAGTAAGGAAAAAATATTTAATTAAATTATGGTATTATTGTATCTTCATCATACAATAGGAGTGTCATGTTGATATGGCACTATTGATCCCACTTAACAATAGGAATGCCTTCACCATAAGTCTACACCATTTTTTTTTTCTTTCACAATTGTGCCAAATTTTTTTATTATTATCTCATTTATCATACATATTATCATTAATTATTTGTTATGAATTCCAAAAAAACATTTCTCAAAAAATATACATTTTTCTTCAATCTCATGTTTCTCATATTTCAATAGACACAAAACTATTTCATTAAATATGATAAACATATAATATCACACAAAATGCAAATTCAATAAGTTGATATTCACTTTTTAAGACAACGTTACATAATATTATTCACATATTGATTTAGATTAAAGAATCAAAAACACATATGGATGTACATCATTTATTTTTTCTTCTAAAATTCTTAGTCCACCAAATTGTTTAGATTAAACATATAGCAAAAGAAGCTCCACAAAAGATATAAGTAATTATATTTGTGAATATAACTACTAAGATTTTTCCCTTACAAACATAATATCGATAACTTGTTTATCCATTTTGAAGCATGAAAATCAATTTCTAAGATTGTTGGAAATATTTTAGTGAATAAACAAGTTTTGATACAAAATTAAAATCCCAAATAATTAGCAAGAATGGAAAATAAAAAGGAGTTTAGAACGATCTCACACTGCTATTACTATAGAATCACACTGTGAAAGTACTGTCCTTAAAGGTTGATTCGTGTCATCCGGAATAATACTTAGTGCGACTGGTTCTCTTGGCCAAACAACCCTTCAAGATTAGACTATAGCGCCAACCTTCGTGATGGAAGCACTTTCACTCACGAAGGTTCAAGAATAACCCTCTATTGCATTTCCGTAGAACAAATATAAATTGTAGAAAAATATGTGGGAGAGACATATAATAGGATTGTGTATATCTAAATATAGAGTAGTAAAATATGACTTTTAAGAAAGGGTGTGATGATGGAAATTGTGGGGGGTAAAAAGATCCTGATGGGAACATGGGCCTTTTGGGCCGTGTTAAGGAGGGCCGACCTGACCCTGGGTTTGGAAATTGTTAATACTATGGGTCGGCCCATGCGCCGAGGGTCCGAGGACCCAGCCGAGGGTGAACTTACCCTCGGACTGACACCAGAGAACCCGGGACTTCATGGTACAGGTTAGGGAATGACACGGTCAAGACCAATGGTTAAAAGGGGTGAACCCTTGAATGCCCCAGAAGCACCAGTGTTGAAGAAATGTCAAAGACAAAGGCTGCTACCTCCACATTAAAGACCCTGCACCTACCACCCTGGCCACATTAATGGGGAGGTGACACTTAAACAGTGGAAGGGAAACTTCTAGTTACTGTTCAAAGGCACTAAGAAAAGAAATATCTATACTAAGGGAGGAGTTGGGGGCAACACGTGTATAAAGTATTAAGAAGAAGAGTATTTAAGGAAAGACCTAGAACAGAAATGAGGACGGAACTTTTTGTAACCTAAAAAGAAAAAAAAGACAAAGAGAGAGAGATAATATAAGAACAGCCCTCGGCTTACGTCCGAGAAGACCTATTTACATTACTCTTTGCTGTTTCTTAATACTGGCAATCTTTAGTTTGTCATTTAATCTTCACTCACTTCTAACCTGGGTTTCAAGCCCACTCTCTACAAATTTTCATTGTTTAAGGCTCATTGGGCCTGAGCCCATAACTGTTCTTGGGTCCAGGTGCAATTGTGCACTTACAGAAATTATATAGGTTATTCATGACAATAATAACATATGGTTATTGGTAACTAACACCCATAAAAACCCAACAGCTATATCAACCATTATTGCCCAACAACTATTTTTCTCATGATTGCCAACGGCTATTTTACTCATAAATTCCCAATGGCTAGAAAATAAATAATAATGAAAGTGTTTGGAACACACACCCATACCAACATGGTTTACTTTTTAGAGAGTTTTTGAAGTCCAAGGCTTATGCCTAGAACAACTCAAGAAGAAAGAAGTTTTTGAAATCTCAATACATCGTTCAAGAAGAAAGAAGTTTTTTTAAATTTCAATATACATATCCATTGATTGAGATAAGTTCAATGCATGTCTTGATACCTATTTTTCGATCAAGAATCACAGATACAAAATCCAATTTAGGTCTATTGATTCATCCAATCTATAAAATTTTATGCCCTACTTGATGGAGTTCTCGTTTGTATAGAGTTTGCTAGGAACGAGTCTAAGGATTTTGAGTTGCATGTAGTAAAATTGTAAGTGCTATTGTGGGGAGCTATAGAATTAAGGATGATTCAACTATAGAACTTTGATTCTATTTAGTGGATTTGTTTTCTTGAAGGTTGGTGGTAAACCTCTAAGGAGTTTTTTCCATGTTGAACTTTTCTTTTCATAACCCTTATGCTTAATTTTATTTACTTTTATACACTTAGATTGGGCTATAGTAGAATTATATCTTGTATAAAAAAAATTATTTACTTTTTGCATATATTTGTTTACCAAGATTGGTTTGTACTTATCAAAGCTAAGAGAAATCTAATGAGATCTCAAATAGTAGTCTAATTTTATGTCATATGTTCTATTCAATTTTCTTAATTTTGTTGCAACTATTTACTACACTACAAAAATTGAGTCAAATTTAATTTTCTTAATTTTATGTACTAAATGAGTAATCAAATAAAATAACCATAGAATCAAAATTAATAAACCTTAAAAAATCACCATCATTGATTAATTATTATTATTATACAAATTAAATAGTGGCCAGACAAATTAAAATTAAGAGTTTCATGGATAACAATTTCAACGATTTTCTTTTTCAATTGCTTCAAATAAAATTTTAATTATTTTATTAATAGATATTTTATATTTTCAAATATACAAACATTATATATAAATTTGGTAAAATTTTAATACTCATTTAATTATGCTTATTTGTAAATGTATCTCATGCATGTACATGAGGTTACAAGCTAGTTGACCATAAATTGAACATCCCAAAATATTTGGTTAATTAATTTGCTGGATTAAAATTGCTTAATTTCTAAAAATAAGGGTCTAAATCTCCAACAACGTGTCTAGGAGAGATTGGTTCCACAAACAACAATGAAGCTAAGTTCCCAAGTATTGTTAGGCTCATAGAATGTCAAATTTACACCACAAGACTCAAAACTGCAAGTTTTGTGACATCGAATAATGACCAAGAAAACCAAAGATCATCTTTGCTCTCCTAAAGGTAGGGAGGTTCATACAATGCCTCAACAAGCTACCATCCCAAAAGGGAGAGGCACCAAGTATAAATACCTCATTTGGTCCACCATTTAGTTCCTACAATCAAACAAACAAACAAGATTCTTTGTTGAGTCACAAAATGGCAAACTCTAGGTACTTGTTTCTTCAAATTGCATGCTTCATCCTCTTGTTATCCTTGTCTCCTTCATATTCTCATAACAAGAGCCATGAAAGCACACCACCTCCTGCTAGTTTCCAAGCAAAAGTTGATTTCAAAGGTTGCTTCAATAAGGTTTATGCTTTCGGCGATTCAAACACAGACACTGGAAATGCTTATAGCTTGGGTGATCTCAAATCCTTCATTAGCACTTTATTCTCTCACGCTTGGTCCCCATATTGCTCATCACAGAATTCAAAATTATCAGGTTATCGACTATCTAATGGCCGCTTGGTCATTGATTTCCTATGTGAAGCTCTCAACATACCCCACTTGTCAGCCTTTAAAGACTCTTCCGCAAACTTCTCAAGTGGTGCAAACTTTGCAATAGCCGGATCAACGACTCTTTCAAATAATCTATTTAGTCAATTCAATTTTGGAAATCCCCTAATGTGGAAACCAAATCCAGAGAGTATCCAAACTCAAATTGATTGGTTCCATAGCTTTGTTGGGGAGAGAGAATGCCATGGAAAAGATGAGGCTGCATGCAAATTAGAGCTTGGGAACGCTCTCTTTTGGATTGGTGAGGTTGGTGGCAATGACTATGCTCGTCTTTTTGCCTCTTCCATTGGCCCTGCTATTGCCAATAAGCAATTCACAGAGCAAGCTGTTGATCACATTTGCACACTTGCATTGGTATGCATTGATAAACTACCATTTATATCAAAAGCTTAAATTGATTAATAAAAATGATGAATTTAATCATTTAACTATTATCCTAACAAGCGTAATATTACGAAAAAAAAAGAAAGCAAGTAGCATATAGCCTTAGCTTGTTAGAAGGAAAAAAAAAATAGTATCTCAATGAGTTCTTCCAACCTAAACATTTGATCAACACTCTTTTCACAAAATGGTGCATTACATATAAGAGAAAGGATGAATGTTATGGTGAAGTTAATGTTGGAATAGTCATATTAAGCCTGCTTTCTTTTGACAGGGGCTATTGGACAAGGGTGCAAAGTTCCTTGTGGTTCAAGGGCTACCACCAATAGGATGCCTTCCATTGCAGTTAGCAACATGTCCCTCAAATGATCGTGATCAAAATGGGTGTTCAGCGAGTGCCAACTTGGTAATAAAGGGTCACAACAATCTTCTCCAGAAGAGGTTGGATGAAATTCGAATGCAATACAAAGATTCTGTGATCCTATATATTGATTACTATAGTGCATTCACAACAATACTGGAGAAACACACACAGTACCAATTTGAAGAACCCTTCAAGGCATGTTGTGGAGCTGGGGGAGGAGCATTCAACTATCAACCAAACCTACTTTGTGGAGCTTTTGGCACCTCTATTTGCAAGGACTCCAACACCCACATTAACTTTGATGGGGTTCACTTGACCGAAAATATGCATCTACACCTCTCTGATCTCTTCTTCAACCAAGGCTTCTGTACACCATCATTTGCAGATCTGATTAAGAAGAAGAAAGGGCAATATTAAAATATTTGGTATTGGCCTTTCAGTTTTCTTTTTAGTAACAAATATCTAATGGTTGATGCTTGTGCTGCTAGGTAGATTAGTAGTAGGCTCCCAATGGTGGCATTTGGAGAGCTAGATAATATTTATTGTTTCAAGATAATTTACTATCTTTTTACCTTATTATTGTTATTATTTAAATGTTACACGAGTACCTTGGGTCTTGAACTGGGAACTCACTTTTTACAGTACACTTAGTGTCGGCTTAACAGCTTTCATGGCCTAGGGAGAAGATTTTAAATAAGGCATTTTTTATATCTAAATATTAGTAACAAATTTATCCATACATACTTTTTTAGATTCAATTTTTTTTTTTTTTTGGTTTTACATATATGGACATTTATAATGAACAAGTACGTATAAATAAATAAAACATGATTCATAATAGAAAATTATAATTTAACTAAAAATAAAATCGTAAGTATAAAATAATAAAACCTAGTTTACCAATAGCAAACTTGCAAGTTTACTAATATTGTGACCACTTTATAATATAAACTTCCATGATTAACAATTACTTTATTACATTATTCAATAAATTAATATCACTAACAAAAAATGGATTGATGTGATATACATCAAATTAGCAATAAGTGTGATAACTTATAAGTTATAAAGCAAAAGACTTGTACATCACGTGGCTCACTCTCTCAGTTACTATGTGATATGTTTAGAAAGAGAAAAGAAATAATAGTAAAAGACTAGAAATAAAAGGGTGAGAGGGTGACAATGTTATGTTCTATCACTTTTATGTCTCTTTCCACTTCCATGATAAAACAAAATTTTAATAGCTTAAAGAGAAAAAAGAAATGGAGTGAGAGCTTAAAGCTAAACTTGAAGGGAGAAAAGATCTGAAGCACAACAAATTTCAAGCCACTGTAGTGAATTTAAATGGAGAGAATGACAAAGTTTCTAGCAATGTGTATAAAATTCTAATGTTTGAGTTTGATTTGTTTGGGCCTTTTGATTTTAGTCTTTTGTTTTGCTTTGTTTAGTTATTGAGAGAGAGAGAGAGAGAGAGAGAGAGAGAGAGAGAGAGACTTTTCTATTTGTGTAGTTTGAGAGACTCAAGTGATACACTCTTAAATTCCCACACAGAGATTGAAGAGTCAATGAGTACTGATCACCAACACTTTTTCCCCCCCTATTTTTTCTTTGTTATATATGAGAGATGATCAATTCTACTCCCAAAAAAAAGTTTTTATTTATTTTATCTTTAATAAAAAATATATTTTTGATGCATTGATTTATTTTTTGCCTTAATGAATATTCTTATAGAGAAGAAAATATCCTTATTGGTTTAAATTTGGGGACTTGTTCCACATGGGGCCCTTAGGCAATTGCATCTGTTGCTTATAAGGTAAAGCTGGCCCTGGACAGGAGACTGTAATTTGTAATTTCTTTTGCACTTATTGAGATAGCTTACCAATATGATATTAAAATAAATAAATAAATAGGCATCCAGAGAAGGTTACAATTAAACGGAGAAGATGACAAATTGAGGATGGGGAACTCAAAGCAAAACAATATAAAGAAACTCTTGCAAAGCTTTTGCAAACATCTTTGGGCTGAAGCGATTGCTGGAGAAGACATATCTAGGCTCCAAAAGCCACACCAAACACAAATAGTTTCAACTTTAGTAGATTTTATAATCTAATGGGATAACATGAAAAAAAGAAAAAGAAAAAGGAAAAAGAAGCACTTTTAGATTAATTTGTTAGGGTCATATTTTTACGTATTGGCATATCCTATTACAAAATGCACTTTACTTGCAATTGGGTAGATCTAAGTGGGTTCAAGATTATCATGACAAGTGGTTTCATTGAAGGCACAAAGATTGCTCAAGAACTTCTTAAGAAAAGCTAAATTTGCAGGTCCCGATACCTCCTTAATACCTATCAATTTATCAAGATTTAATGAAACTTGATACCTAGCTTGATACATCTCGATCTATCGAGCTGACGAATTTCAGGATATAGCCAGCAACGTTTTATTCTAAGAGACTATTTTTTTATGGGTTTGTATAATCCTAATAGGATTAGGATGGCCCAAGGTTTGTGTAAACCTAACAGGAATAAGAGAACTCATTAAAAGGCTCACTAAGCTCCTATATAAATAGGGAGGTAGGGAGAACGAAAACCTTAATCCTAGAAAGCTAACCCTAGAAAGCTCCATAAGGTTTTCTTATTGAAACCCTAGACTCCTCCTATAGAAGAAAGAGATCTTACTGCATTTCTTGTGCGCCTTTTGGTTTTGTAACCAAGCAAAATCTCTAGCACCAACAATTGAAGATCTTATTGGTGTTTCTATGTGAAGTTGTTGCATCTACAAAAATCAAAGGGTTGTTGTGGAGTTAGTCATATACTTGGATTCATGCAAAGAAGTTAGTTACGTACTAGGATTCATGCAAAAAGGGAAGAAGTCTCTACATGATTAAGTTCAATTGGGTAATGGAGTAAAAGTTCAATTGTAGGTTGGTATTTTGGGATAGTCTAGGATAGTGGTAAGATTCCTTATACTTGTAACCACTTGATTCTTGATTAGTGATTCTTGAAAGTGGTGACTTGAAAATCACCCGATGGGTTTTTTGTCTTGCGAGAGGTTTTTTCCATTTGTCAACAAATCACTGTGTCAATTTAATTTTTACTGCACTTAGTTCATTTAGTGATTTGTATGTGCCTCCACGATTTGCATGTAATATGACCTAATTAATCAACTTCGATAATTGTCTTAAATAACCGAGGTCAATCTATAACCCAATAGAATTTAACCTCCTTGGTGAGCTAAAATACAAAAATATTTAATAAATGGAAACTACAGTTACATCTCCTTTTTATTTTATTTATATATATATATATATATATATATATATATATATATATATATATATATATATATATATATATATTCCAATACCATTCCTTCGTTGAGGAATTTTTTCAGTCATGTCATTTACAAACCTCCCCCTCAAAAAACATTCATGATTGTGGGCATAGGCCCACGTAATAAGCTTTTGGGTTTCCCCAAAAATCGTGGGAAGTATGTTTTGGCCTTGGGTGGACTATGGAGGGTGTAAATAGAGTCGCCACCTAGATTAGGTCTAGGAACCATAAATATAGCACCTTGGTGGAAGGACTGATTTTTACTAAAACAAGTGTTCGGAGTTTAGGTATGGGGATGGGAAGGTGTTAATCACCTAACTCCGCCCAACCTGTGGGTCGGCCTCTACTCCTTGTGTTCAAAATCTTAATCTCATTAAAGGGTATTTTAACATGTTATTCTAACTCTTATACACTCTAACATGCATCTAAAGCATTCAATCATGGCATATCATCTTTGTAAAGTTATGATTTACAACTATGTTTTATATTGGCTTTATTCCATGACAAAAAGTGTTGTAATTGTTTTAATTTTGTTCCTTGTATTTTGTGAGATTTATTCTATTAGGTTTAGTATTAAGATGGCAAAGAATCGAGCATGTATTGGATGAACAAGTGGATTTCACGAGTGTCTCGCTAGAAGCTAACCCGTGAAAGAGCCACATGAGAAGCACATGCTAGAAGCTGAAGAGTCATGCCAGACTATCAATTTTGTGAGTGTCTCGTGGGTAAGGCATTCCCGCGAAGTACTCGCGAAACATTCTGCCTATAGGATTTTTTAAGTGTGACTTTCTTACCCTTCACCCATACTATATATATGATAGAGATATGCATGTTTGTATCACATACAAAACATACGCAGTGGAAAAATAACGGATTTATTTCATTCATAAATGTTAACATGCTACTATGTAAGTTTCAGAATTTGAGAACAAGAGAGTGTATCTTGGAGCGGTGAATTTCAAAACCGAAGATCAGAAGCACTTGGGAACACTTTCAATCTTCACTCAAATTCCACTAACACCCAAGATGTGTGGTATCTCAATTAGTTCCAAAGGGAGAATGTCAAAGTATCTAACACTTACATACACCACTTCATAATAGTGTTCTTACAAAAATTCTCTACAGAAAATTCTATATGTTTCTCCCTTTGTGTCTAACTGATTATTTAATTGGGCTGGTCTTTTGGGCCTTTCCAATTGGGCTTAAGTGTGTGGCTTAGAGTGGGACCAAAAGGGACCAATAAGACACTAGCTCCAATGGGCCTTGGGCTTTTCTGTCAACTATTGACAAGTCCAAAGTTACCATTAACTATATTTAATACCACTATATAAATATAGCTGCACTTTAGGCCTTATTTATAAATTATATCCCAAGACTTTATTTTACATGCAACCCCTTCATAAAATATTCGTAGTAACGCAAAGTCATGGATGTAGACTGCCACTTTGTAAATTACTACGTCTTATCCTTGAGTACCCGGTTTAATCCTTTAAGTTATTCATTATATATTTATGAAATCCAATTTCATAAATATATACTCTAGCAAAAATTTACTAGAGTAGTTAGGCCTAACATTCTGAATAACAAACTCATTAAACTTATCTCAAGAGAATATTTTGTATCTCCGTTAAGAGACTATGAATTCCATCTTGAGAATATATATTCCATCAACACTAAATGTGGTTACCCAACATACTGAGGTTTTGATCGTTTCTTTAGATCCCACTCCTGATATATCAAAACAACCTACACCTCATGATCAGATCCATTATTCTCTCAGGATTAAGAGTTCATGTAAATATAAGTCGTGAGTTTATTATTTATTTGACAGTCGTTAGGAGAATAATAAATCTCACACCGGTCCAGTTCAATATGTTTAAACTCTTAAAACATATCAACATATCAACTAGAAATCTCTATTTCCATGATCAAGACAAATTATCTTAGTTGATATGTTATAGTCTTCGCAGATGAAATGTCCAATTTCATCACTGACTACGAATTATAATTCTGAGTTTACGAAGAACTTGTGATTTATATTTTCTATGACTTTTTACATAAATGACATACTATGCATCTCATGGATTATATGATAATGTCTCAATATTCATGTTACCATTATTTTAGATAATAATAAAACAACTTTATTAATCATAACATTAAGTCATACATAATGTCATACATAATAACATACCTAGCATGATATAATAGGATTTAAGGGCACTAATCCTAACAATATACCCTCATTACCCACAAAAGTATGAAAGGTCATTCAGAGAGAAAACCCTAGACAGGTTTTCTACAACACACACATCCATCTTTTAGAGAGAGAGAGCTACTCATCCTTAGTGAGAAATCATTCTAGTCTCTTCTCCCTCTCCTAATGTCATACCTTGAGAGGAGATTTGTACCTAAACACAACCCACACCTTTTTCAGAGTGTAAAGAGTGTTTTGCAACTTGGGAAGCTTTGGGGATTTGCCAAAAGAAGCAGGTGAGGCTTTGCAAATGCAATCGGGCGTATTGCGGGATCTAGAAAGCTAGAGAAGACATGACTCCGAAGCTTGGAGGGCTCAAATACATTAGATAGACTAGGCTTAGAGGGTCTTTTGTGATTCGTGTACTCCAACTTATTTTCTAGTTGATCGATTTACCGCTTGGAGGGCGGTGGAGAGGTTTTTCGCCGAATTCTTCGGTTTCCTCTTCGATACACATCTTGGTGTTATCTTGTGTTTGCATCATTCTTCCCTACTCTTTTAGCTTTCATTTTATTGTTGATATTTGATGAATATGGCTTAGAGTAGTTTTATTGTTAGTTCGCTCGCATTTACTTTTATTCCGCACTTAGTTTAAGTTAGGGTAAAATTAACCGAGCCGCTTTTTTATTTAGGGGTCTAAACAAGCTCTTGTGCTTTCACACAATTTTGAGCTTTCAATCTCAAAACCTAGCATTCATCTATCAAAGCACAAGTATATATCAACAAAGGTAACATATACAAGTCAGATTAATCAAGCACATCAAAGCATCTAAGCGTTATCGACACTCAAATTGCAAGTTTTCGTGAGAAGAGAATTTTGTTTCCTAAAAACAATAAAAGAAAGATATATCTGAAATAAAGAAAGCACAAAACAAATTGGAAGTAGAAAGTAAAATGAAAAAAAATAAAACAAATTGTACATTTTGGTTTACGGATGGTTCATTGGTTCTAGGGCATTTATGCTTTGAAATTCTATCTCCAAAACAGAACAAAACAATAAAAAGAGAAAAAAGAGATTAAAAAAAATATAGCATGTCAAATTACACATTTAAAATAGGGGAAAAATAGTGGGAGAAAGAAGAGATGCCCTATCAGGTGAAGACTGCATATAGTCCTCTCATATTCCTTATTCTTCTACTTCTCCTTCTACTCCTCTAAAATGAAGTGGCGTCAGTTTCAAAGTTGTGCAAGAAATAAATTACAAAGAGAGAAGAGCGTGGAGATAAAAAATTAAAAATAAAAAGAAAAGTTTTTTTCCTTTTAGTTTTTCCTTGGAAGGAATATAAAGGGTGCAAAATTTGTAACTTCTTAGGAGTCAAAAGGTTATGTCAGTATTTTAAACAATTGAGTTTTAAGACGTGTATATGTTTTATAGTTGTCCATGAGGTGCAATAGGAAATGTGTAGGAATAAAAAATAAATTTTAAATTAAGGGAGATAAATATGTAAAGGCAAAATTATATGTAACGTTAAAACCTCCAAAGATGAATGTGTAAAGTCAATAATATATATATATATAGATATATACATAGATGTTGAAAAAAAGGGGGAAATAAACATATCTTGATGATAATTTGATTGAAAAATAAAAAATAGATCTCATATTCTATCATCCCCAAAAAAAGGTTTTGGTGATAGTTGTTGCACGAGTAGAAATGTGTTAGGTCTAGGGGTGTCCACACTACTCGGTAACCCACTTAACCCGCCAGACCCGCCCGAAACCGAACTGCCACCACCTGAACTGACCAATCTGACGGTTGGTGGTGGGTCACCACCCATAGAACCCGATCCCTTCAAGTCGGCTGGCAGGTTTTCTCCCTAAAAACCCGAGCCACCCAACCCGACCATAAAATCAACAAAATCCAATGAGATCCAAATGTTTTCCAACAAAGAGCTACTTGAAATCCACTGCAATCCACCAGATCCGGCGATATTTTTGATTTTCTGACAAAGAGCTACTTGAAATCCACTAGATTCGACGAGATCTCGTCGAGACCTAGTCCAGATTTGACGGATTTGGCCAAATATTGGTCAGATCTTGACTGATTTGGCGAAATATCGACACCGGCGGCAAAATTGAAACCGAATGACACCAACCCGAAACCTGACGGACCCGAATCGGATGATCTAACCATTAATACGGGTCGGTTTCAATTTTGATTTTCACCCACCCGAAAAATTCGGGTCGAGTCTGAGTCGGGCACAAACCCGACCTGTGGACACCCCTAGTTAGGTCAGTAGATTGTAGGCTAGCAAACCATGAGATAAAGTTGGTATTAAGTGTGTTTTACTTTTTAGAGAGTTTTTGAAATCCAAGACTTATGCCTTGAACAACTCAAGAAGAAAGAGGTTTTTGAAATCTCAATACATAGCTCAAGAAGAAAGAAGTTTTTGAAATGTCAATATACATATCAATTAATTGTGATAAGTTCAATGCATGCCTTGATACCTATTGTTCGATCAAGAATCACAAATACAAAATCCAATTTAGGTCTATTGATTCATCCAATCTCTAACATTTTATGCCCTACTTGGTAGAATATATGAGGACTAAAAAGGACAACCAAATGAGTGTTCAAGTGAGAAAACCATAGAGTTTAAATTAATAAACCTTAAAAAAATCACCAACATTGATTAATTATTATTATTATTATTATTATTATTATTGTAAGTGCACAATTGCACCTGGACCCAAAGACAACTACGGGCTCAGGCCCAATGAGCCTTAGACAATAAAATTTGTAGAGCGTGGGTTTGAAACCTAAATTAGAAGTGCTGAGAACTTAATAATGGGCTAAGAGTTACAAACACATGTAGATAACAAAAGATAACTGAAAATAGGCCTCCTCGGACGTTAGCCGAGGACCACTTCTGTATTATTGCTATTTCTTCCTTAAAAGTTACAATTCTTAGTTTCTTTCTTTGTTGCCGATCCCCCCATTTTTCTCTGGCCTCCACCCCCCTTAAATACTTCATTCCCTGATACTTTTTGGACAGTGACTAGAAGTTTCAGCCCTACTGTTCAGGGGTCACTTTCCCATTAATGCGGCCAGGGAGGTAGGTGCAGAGCCTTTAATGCGGAGGTGGCAGCCTTTGCACTTGATATTTTCTTTAACACTGGTGCATCTAGAAGGTTCAGGGTATCCCCTTTTAACCATTAGTCTTTCCAGAGTTATATCTTGACCTTTATAATGAAGTTTTGAGTTCTCTTGGATTTGTCCGCGGAGAAGCTCGTTCTCAGCTGTACCCTCAGATCCTTGGCGTATGGGCCAATTCGTAGAGTTTAATTCTGGAGTAGGTCGGCCTTCCATGCTACAGTCCAAAGGCCCATATGCCCACTTTGGTCCTTTTACCCCCCACAATTATTATTATTATTATTATTATTATTATTATTATTATTATTATTATTATACAAATTAAATAGTGGTTATACAAATTAAAATTGAGAATTTAATGGATAACAATTTCAATTTTTTTTTTCATTTGCTTCAAATAAAATTGTATTTATTTTATTAGTAGCTATTTTATATTTTCAAATATACAAACATTATATATATATATATATATATATATATATATATATATATATTATATAAACTTGGTAAAATTATATTTAATCATGCTTATTTGTAAATGTATACTATGCATATACATGAGGTTACAAGCTAATTAACCATAAGTTGAACATCCAACAATAATTGGTTAATTAATTTGTTGGCTTAAAATTGGTTAATTTCTAACAATCGGGGTCTAAATCTCTAACAACATATCTAGCAGAGAACGGTTACACAAATAACAAAACTGCAAGTTTATACTAGAAGACTCAAAACTGCAAGTTTTGTGACATTGGATAATGACCAAGTAAAACAAAGATCATTTTTACTCTCCTAAAGGTAGGGAGGTTCATACAATGCCTTAACGAACAATCAACACACAAGGGAGAGGCGCCAAGTATAAATACTTCATTTGCTCCACCATTTAGTTCCCACAATTAAACAAACAAACAAGATTGGAGTCATAAAATGGCAAACTCCAAGTACTTGTTTGTTCAAATTTCATGCTTCATCCTCTTGTTATCCTTGTCTACTTCATATGCTCATAACAAGAGCCACAAAAGCACGCCACCTCCCGCTGGTTTCCAAGCAAAAGTTGATTTCAAAGGTTGCTTTAACAAGGTTTATGCTTTCGGTGATTCTGACACAGACACTGGAAATGCTTACTACTTGGGTTCTCTCAAATCCTTCATTAGCAATTTATTCTCTCAAGCTTGGTCCCCATATTCCTCATCAGAGAGTTCAAACTTATCTGGTTATCGACTATCTAATGGCCGCTTGGTCATTGATTTCCTATGTGAAGCTCTCCACATACCGCACTTGTCAGCCTATAAAGACTCTTCCGCAAACTTCTCAGGTGGTGCAAACTTTGCAATAGCTGGATCAACGGCTCTTTCAAATAGTCTATTTGGTCATTTCAACCTTGGTAATCCCCTAATGTGGAAAAAAAATCCCGAGAGTATACTAACTCAACTTGATTGGTTCAATAGCTTTGTTGGGGAGATAGAATGTAAGGGAAAAGATGAGGATGCATGCAAATCAGAGCTTGGGAAAGCTCTCTTTTGGATAGGTGAGATAGGTGGCAATGACTATGCTCGTCTTTTTGCCTCTTCCATTGGCCCTGCTACTGTCAATAACCAATTCACAGAGCAAGTTGTTGATCACATCTACACACTTGCATTGGTAAGTATTGGTAAACTACCTTTTATGTCAAAAGCTTAAATTGATTTAAAAAATGATGAATATAATTATTTAACTGTTATTCTAACAAGCATAATATTACAAATAGAGAAAGAAAGTAGCATATAGCCTTAGCTTGTTAGAAGGAAAAAAAAATAAGTATCTCAGTGAGTTTTTCCAACCTAAACATTTGATCAAGACTCTTCACAAAATGGTGCATTGCATATAAAAGAAAGAATGAATGTTATGGTGAAGTTAATGTTGGAAGTCATATTAAGCCTGCTTTCTTTTGATAGGCACTATTGGACAAGGGTGCAAAGTTCCTTGTTGTTCAAGGGTTACCACCAATAGGGTGCCTTCCATTGCAGTTAACAACATGTCTCTCAAATGATCGTGATCAAAATGGGTGTTCAGCGAGTGCCAACTTGGTAATAAAGGGTCACAACGATCTTCTCCAAAAGAGGTTGGATGAAATTCGAATCCATTATAAAGATGCTATGATCCTATATATTGATCACTATAGTGCATTCAAAACAATACTGAAAAAGCACCAACAATACCAATTTAAAGAACCCTTCATGGCATGTTGTGGAGCTGGGGGAGGACCATTCAACTATCTACCAAACCTCCTTTGTGGAGCTTTTGGCACCTCTACTTGCAAGGATTCCAGCACCCACATTAACTTTGACGGGATTCACTTGACTGAAAATATGCATCTACACCTCTCTGATCTCTTCTTCAACCAAGGCTTTTGTAAACCATCATTTGCAGATCTAATTAAGAAGAAGAAAGGACAATATTAAGATGTCTGATATTGGCCTTTCAATTCTCTTTCTGGCAACTAATATTTGAAGGTTGATACCTATTGCTACTAGGTACATTAGTGGTAGGCTCCTAATGGTGACATTCGGAGAGCTGGATAATATTTTTTGTTTTAAGATAATTTACTATCTTTTTACCTTATTATTGTTATTATTTAAAAGTTACACATGTACCTAGGGTCTTGTACCATGGCCCCCTTTTTTACTTTACACTTGTAAGGGAAGGAGGTGTCAATTGTTTCTATTGTATGAGATTGTTCCCATAAAGTTGTTAACCATTTCCTTCCGTTGTCTTTTTCTCACTTAACTAATGGGTTAATTATTCTGTTCAATGGCAAGAAGAAAATACAATTATCCACTTCTTTTTTTTGTATGTGTGTGTGCACACACACGCTTAGTTATTCTCTCGAATCTTGATACTACAGATCTTTTTATCTATATACTTGTCTCTGCGCATGCACATGCTTAGAGATTTTTTCTATTTTTTTGGGTAAAGATTAAAAATTTGTATCTATTATAATTTAATTTAATTTTTTCAAAAAAATAAAATAATAAACTTTAGAGTTAAACAGTAAATATAATTTCTTTTTTGAACGTGAAGAAAAAAAATTCCTAAAATTTAGAAATTCTCTTTTTAAATTTAAAATGAAATTTGTTATTTGACATTGACCTTATTTCTAAACGAAGTTACCCTTCATTAATGAGAGTATTTTTGAACCACATAAAAGTCTAGTTGAAATAGGAGAATTCTCTAATATATAGTATAGATAAGTTCTGTCACTGCGTTGTTGAAGAAATTGGGCCTTTTGACTTGCAACAGAACCATATTTCTCCTCTAGGTAACTTAAACTTCCTTTCGAGCACTTGCAGCAGTGGAGCTAAATAGCTATATAGCTATTTTAGCTCCACCAAAACACCAAAAAGAAGCATGCAGCAGTGGAGCTAAATCTATTTTTTTAAGCTCATTGCTATAGTGTACATCTATAGATAGATGTGCACTGTTCATGAGAGCTAAAAATTAATTAATTTTTTATTTTGCGTTCACATTACTTTTTTATTGTGGTATTTTTATTGTAGTGAGATGTATTATTTTATTGTGGTAGATATATTATTTTATTGTGATGTTTATATTATTTTATTGTGTTGAAAGCTAAAATAGATCCACTGCTGCAGCATGTGTGTAGGTAAAATAGATAAAGTAACTTTTAGTGGAGCTAAATTGCTAAATTTTTAGCTCCACTGCTGTGGATGCTCTAATATCTGCATATAGTAAACAAAATATGATCCTTTATGATATGAACAACATAGAATAATCAATTCATGGCTTCATAAATAACAATGAGGACTACTAACTATCAGAATATGTCAAATCTTCCGGCATTCAAATGTGAAAACTGTTTGGTAGTATCTAGTTGTTGAATGTGCCCTTCACACGGAAATAAGCTCACAAAAGTTAGCTAGCTATGGCACACAATAATTTAGGAGTCACAATTAGTAGCTCAATTAACTAAAAGTAATACAATATCAAACGGTTTGGTTCAACAACAAAGGTCAGAACATAAAAGAAGCCAATCGACTCCAATAAATTCCGTTCATAGATCAATTTGGTTTGTCATGTCCTGCCAGTTCTATTTCTGACTGTGACCATTGCTCATTTATTATCATCTACGTAGTCAAGACTCAAAAAGGAGCTCAATTTTTTGTGGAGTCAAAATGGGCTTATTTAATATAAAAAGAGAGACAATAAATTCTGAGCAAGCATATTAAATATTACTAATAAAGGCGGTGGAAAAATTGGCCCAAACCACTTTTTTCTTTTTTCTTTTTCTGTTGGAAGAACCTGATATGGTGGGAAAATAGCTAGACAAACTATGAAAGGAAAGGGGCTGGGTTGAATTTCTTATAAGAGGAAAAACAAATAGAAACAACTCTTCTAGATTACTAATGGAAACTGTGTGTAATACTGAAAGGTCTAAAAAATTCAATCAAAGACCTTTACAAATGCATGGGAGCTGCAGTTTATGATAGCGGGCTCGGGTAAGGGTGGGTTAGCAACTGACATATTGTTCTGACAGCTAATCCCTAACTAATCAGCCAAGAAAATTTCTTGCTTGTGCTGTTACCAAAAGTACAAACTTTTAAATGTTACAACTACAAACAAACAATTACAAAGTCTAACAGTTTATACAATGATGAACTGCATCATAAACTAATCATAAAAAACCAGTATAATGTTGTAATGCTCATAGGTTGTGACTAAGCCATTGGACTTCAAGTGCCACGCATCAAAATAGCAAGAAGAACCAGCATGAAAACAGAGCTAAACCTAAACATTGAAAAACTTGCGATGCTAAATTTTAAGTTCCCCCATACTCTCCCCATTCAAATTACTTTTTGTGACATTGATACCAAATTCTAACAAACATTACAAGTAGCTTTTGAATTTGGCCAACAAGCAAGCCAACATATGCACAGATTAAACGTAGCTCATACGGTTTGACAAGATCAGGAAGCCAAATTCTGAACATGTTTTGCATAGATTTCTCTTCAGTCACACAAATTTTTGCTGGAAATATGTGTATTTCAATGTGCATTATACTGAAATTTTAGTAGATTATGAAGATAGACAACAAATTTCAGGTAAAACAAATTTACCATTAATCATGATGAGTATCATACATTGATGTTTATAGTTGTAAAACAAGTACAATGGAGAACTTGTGACCGTGTAAAAATCCCAGAGAATTTTCCCTACCAGACTCTTTTCACAGTTGAAGGTCGGCCTTTTCTATCTGCAGTCTGTACACATATCTTCTCATTTACTTCAAATCAAATTAGGTATTCATAATACACTAAAAATAGGGAATCTGGGTAATCTTTTGGAAGGCTGTTGATGTAGAGGTAGAATCGCAACACATCCTCCTTAGAAACTGTTTCAGGATCAACAACATCATCATTACAAGTGAGCACCCATAAGTCTTCTGAATTGACTCTCTTTAAGCTGCCACGACAAAAAGGGCAGGACTCTGATCTTGTGTTCCTGCAATTTGTAAAGAACACCACAAGAGCAAATAATAAGTCCTGTTAATATAAAGTATTAGTGGTGTTACCATAAGAAGCATAAGAGATATAAAATTAAAACAGTAGTTACCAATTGCGATAGCATTTGATGCACATTGAATGACAACAATTAGGCAAGACCATTTTGGTGCAAGGCTCCAAGCAAATCCCGCATTCATCTTCTCTTTCCAAATCGACATTGGTGAGTCTTCCATCTCCTTCCAGCCTCTTTTTGCATGACATTTCCATTCGCAGATTCCCTTCTTTAGTAACATCAAAATCCTCCAAGCTACCATGGAGCCGTTGAAGTGATGGTAATATAACAGCTGCAATTTGGATTTTTTTGGAACAAAGGTCAGAATATATGCATAAACCATAATAATTGGCAAATTGCCTCTCTTTGTTCTTCTTTCTGAGCACAAAACATATTCAAAAGTAGGCAATTAACATACCATAAAAGTCCCTAATTGTTGCCTTCCTCCCATGTGTAGATATGTTTGGTCTGCCATCTGTATATACCTGTTAATATAAGATGGTAAGCTACAAATTCATGCTCAAGTTATTTAAAGCAAAAATTGCAAACTTTGTCATAACCCACAGCTACAACAGGCTAACATTAAAAGAACCAACCTTGTATACAAGTATGTGGAAAAAGTTCAGATATCTGGGGAGCAGACATGTGCAAGAACAATCCAGCCACTGTAGTAAAAACAGATAGAGAGGAGCCAATTGATTGTACACCAATTTCATTTGAAGACGTGCACCACTCTTGGCTCTTGGGATTACAGCAGCCCTAAAAATCCAGAATCCTAATTTAGACAAAAGTTGGTTTAATAAAGCAGCATCTACCTTTACACTCAATCAATTCACCGGCCATAAGTTATTTGCAACAAAGTAATGATAGGTACTGGGCATGAAAAAAAAAAGTCCTAATCAGGTGTTGACCCCTTGGATTTTTTTACCTTCTAATAATTCCAAGAGGAAACAAATTAATTTGAAAAAAAAAATCATCAGATAATAAAAAGTACAGCATAAAAATATAACCATAACACAACACTTAAATGAGTTCTGCTTCTTTTCTTTTTTTCTCCATCAATTAGCAAACAAACTGAACAATTTACCACAGGTTGATCATCAAAAAGCCCAAAGCCTAAGTGCCTAACCATACAAAATTATTATTAAAAAAAAAAAAAAACCCACTTCAGGGAAACTAAAACAGAACAAACCCATATAAAAAAACACACTCAAAAAACAAAAAACAAAAAACTCACAGAGCATTAGCATGTTGTATATCAGCCTCCAAGACTTTCAAGGAGTCCTGGTAAGAAGACCTTGCAAGCTCATAATACATCATCTCCATCTCTAACTCTCTTCCTCTTCTTCAGTTTTACACAGCAAACAAACAAAAACCCTTCTCAGAATTGATGTGAAGCACTTATCTTTCGCTCTCTTTTTTCACTTGGGAACCTAATCCCCTCTGCCAAAAAACAAGCACAAAAGTAAACAAAATAATACACAGAGAGAGAGAGAAAGAGAGAGAGAAAGAGTGGGTATGTCTATTTCAAAGTTTCTTTTTTATTTTTTTTTCTAAGACAACACCAAACCTCTTTTTCTATTTTATCTTATGTGGGTAATAAAGGGCGGCTTCGAAGCATGTCTTTGGTTTTGGCTTTGTCCTTTTATGGTCAGAGAAAAAAATGCATACATATATATATGTGTTTGATATGATACCGAATGAGAAAATTTGGTTGAGAAAGAATGCGTTTTTTCTTTTGTATGACTATATGATGATGGTGATGGATAAGAATAAAGATAGAAACTTGGGAATACCCACTTTGAGTTCTTGTTCTTATCATAATAATCCTTGCTTTTTTGGTTGGTTTTCTTTTAATACTTTAATAATGTTGCTTTTTTTTTTTTTTTTTTTGGGTTGCTGAAAAATAATAGACTGTATTAAATAAGATTGCTAAAACTGCTCTTGCTTATTATAATTACTAGTTGCATAATCTTCTGTTATTATCTGCTATTATATTGTAGTAGCTCTAGTGCAAAATATTGTTAATAATATATATATATATATATATATATATATATATATATATATATTACCAGTCTGTATTGCTATATAATAATTATATTTGATAGGCATTAATGAATAATGCAAAACGTGGCATTATATAATATTGATGGTTCTAGTGTGTTAAATTATCCAACACCACTTGATCTAAGGGTCCATTTTCATAGGTTGATTATTTTCAAATAGATTGCTGCTATCTACTTATAAATGCCTAAATGAAGCATTGTTGAGGTGACATGACAGTTGGGTATTTGATACGAAATTTGGGGTCAAATCTTATTTTAGTTCATGTGGATTGAAATCAAATACGTACGCAATTTATATATTTTATTTTGAAAAAGGTAACGAATGTCTTAAAAGTATTGGTATATAAAATATTTTTAGAAACCTTTTATGAAAAAATATGTTGACTTTGTTGACAGTTTTTTTTTTTCTTAAATAGTCCATTAACTAATGCCTTTATAGTACCCATTAGTAGAACCCATCTTATAAAGTTAAGTTTATAATTCTTGATTTCTTTCAACTGCATGTTGATACATGGAATTTAATTGGAGAAAAGTTTTGAACCCTCTATGTCTATATCTGAAATATCAGATTTTTATAATAAATTTTATAGGAGGAAATATCAGAAATTATGAGAACTATAATGCTTTCGGCACTGATAGTTGTAAATTAATCATCACTCCAATTATATTTTCTTGATGATTGTTTAATTATTTATAACCATATAGTCTTTTGGAGAAAGAAAGAAATAGTGGGTGACGTGCCAAATAAACTTGAAAACGATATATATATTGTAGTTTCTTATGGTTCATGAACCATTAATTTAATTCTATTCTTTTCTCCCACAAAAAAAATTCCTATTCTCTAGAAATGGTTCGGTATGCCACTTTCATGTTGTGTTGGTGGTCCAACTATATTCAACTAAAAACCTAAAGCTTGGTTCATAGCATAGGTTGGGCCAATATTTCACAATTTGTTGGGTAATTCAACAAAACCCAATCTGCATAACATTTAGAGTCACAAGTCACAACCCTAAATTTTGCTAATAAGTGTAGAGTAGGCAGCTGGAAGCCACTAGATCACATGGCTCATGGTCATGGCAACTACCCATATGGTGAGTCAAACCCAAATGGCCACAGCAACTGCCAACAGGTTATTCAGCAAAAAATACTGCCAACAGGTTACGTGGACCTTAACCAAATGTTTGTAAGTTTCTGCTCATGTAAGAAAGTTACTATTTTGTTTGGTTGCTTCATTTTATTTTAAAAAATAAGTTGGGTAACTTATAGAGTTTACCACAAAATTATAAATAAATAAGCATTGTATATAAATTGACACTAGAAGAAATAAACCATCTAAATAGATTTTTTTTTTAGTGATAATTCAATAGTTGAGAAAATGAGATTTAAATTTCGAATGTTTTTGTCAAAAATATTAGAAAATGACACCTTTTTACCTTAAAATATTATAGAGAATGTGATTCTTAAGCTCAATATTCATCAAACACATAAAAAGTGCTCTTGATCGTCCTTGGTATCACCTTAAAAAACCTTTGAAATATTATATTTTTTTAAGCATGACATTTTAAAATTTTGTGTTTCTTCAAGTGCCACGCCTTCACTGGCTGTTATATGTAACAATAGTTTTTTGGTCAATAACTCAATATTGGACGATATGGAATCAACCAACTAAATACTTATAACACAAATTGGCCATTATCTAATTCTATAGTGCAAAAGGATTTTACAGTTTTCACGAGAAAAAGAAACAAGGCTGTGTTGTCAACATAGGTAGAAGCAATATAAAGTTGATTAGGATATATGTTACAGTTAAAAGTCTTAGGTTGGAGGGTGGTGCAAAATCATCTTGCAGATGGAACTAGGCAATCATTTGATAAGTCAGGGCTCTCAATTTCAAGAAAGCTTGTCAGCAAAGTTTTTCTTGAAGATTGTGCTTTTGAACTACTTGATGCCAGTTTTTGGTTGCAGTCAGTTCCCTTTTCAATCTTGACAGCATCTTGTATAGCCAAAATTACTTCCTGCATCCTTGGCCTTGAAGCCCCATGTTGTTCAACACATTGGATAGCAACTTCAGCAATCCTCCATATGGACTCAATCTTGACATTTCCTAGGAGGAAGGGATCTACGATGCTAATAACATCGCCTTTACGGATTAAAGACCTTGCCTACACAACATGAAGAAGATTGATTTATTATTATTTCGCATAAAATTTTGATTGTGCAGTGACAGAACAGTGGCATTGATTCCTGGATATGTTTTAGTAATTCAACCATAAGATGCAGTTTTTAATGATTGAGGTATGGTAAGATGTTCAATCACAATGACTAAAAACCTAAATAATCTAAATATGCATATTTCAGGCTATTTAAAGTTTTATAAGGATTATAAAACATCTCAATCAGTGTTCTTACATTGCTTATGTTAATTAACTTGCAAATGATGGTTACATCTCTCAATCATATTCTAGCCATCGGGGATGGTCTATGTCTCCGCACTGCAGCACAAATTTTGTCATGTTTGATGTGTTCTCTACGGAAACTCTCATATCCTCATAGACAATCCCTATGGAAGCTCTTCACATATACTGTTTGGTGTACCTGTAAACAAATTTTCATGTGTTTTGAATTATATTCCGAGCACACCCATTCCTTCCCCAGATGTCAACATGTTTAAGGTGTCTCAAAGTCTGGTTGGTTGCTATAGTGTACATATATTTAGCATGGCCATCGTCTCCTGGATCCTAAAGATGCTTTTCTTGGAAGTTTTTGTTTCTTTTTGATCTGTTAAGTGAACTGCTAGTGTGTATTACCTTAAAAGGCAGATGTCTAATTTGACAGTATTATGTTCAGCATTTCAACGCTAAAATGACAGAAATCTTGCCAAGTGCTTACCCAGTGAACAATGTTCATTTCAGGACCATAATCTTCTGCAGAGATGGGCTTTCTTCCAGAAATCAATTCCAGGAGAACAACCCCAAAGCTGTAAACATCACTCTTTTCAGTCAATTGCTGATTTGCATAGTACCTGTAAGATAGTAAGAGGATATGTGTCGTTAGCTAAGCAGATTCAGGAGGAAACATGCGGTTGATTATGCATACAGGACAAGTATTGCTTACTCAGGATCTAGGTAGCCTACTGTTCCTCGTGCCACACTCGATACATGGGTTAAATCTTCTTCAGTTTGCCTTGAAAGTCCAAAATCTGACACTTTTGCTCTCATATTGATGTCTAGGAGAATATTGCTTGTTTTTACATCTCGGTGAATGATGCTTGGGTTGCATCCAGTGTGTAAATACTCAAGACCTAACAAATATCTAAATGTGTTTATACTGTTAATTTGAAAATGAAATGTGCATTTACTAGCAATAAGTTCTATATTAAACCTTTAGCTGCATCTTCTGCTATACAAAGACGAGCTAGCCAGTCTAACTGCTTTTGGTTGGCATTATCTGTCAACAAATTAGGATTTTTAATAAATTGTTTCCCATTGCAACTGAGAAGCAAGATAGAAGAAAGAAAAATATTTCTATGAAGCATAGCTGACCATGGATGTGATCCCGCAAGGTTCCATTATGCATATACTCATACACCAAAATCCGTTGATGCTCTTCTTCACAGTATCCAATTAGAGGAACCAAATTTCTATGATGAATTCTCGACAAGAGGGCTACCTGCAAATATGTTGCCATGTAAATGAACTTGGATTCATGAAAAAAAAAAAAATCTTTGGTTGATAGTATATCTTTAAGTATTCTTGTAGGTTAGATAAAGAACATTGTTTCTAGTCCATTGCAATCTGGAATTATTCATTATTGTAGAAGCTTTCCTTCTCTGATCATGTCTTATGAAGTACAGATATGAAGAAATGTATGATGTAGGAATATAGTTATTTACATCATGTTGATTCCCAGGCATATAATATAACAGTACCTCAGTCACAAATTGCCCTTGGCTTGATAAATCTGCCATGATCTTAACTGCCACCTCTTTTCCGTCTTTCATTTTCCCATAATAGACAGACCCAAAGCTTCCACTGCCAATTTTCTTTGAAAAATTTTGGGTAGCTTCTTCTAGGTCAGAGAGTGTAATATAATATGCAATGCGTTCATCCTTTAAATGACCACCAAGGTTGATTGAATAGGCATTTGAAGGCTTGGTGCCGCTACGCTTAGAACCACCTGATGAAGACAAAACATGCTGAACTAAAGAAATCTGCCACACCGTCATGTGAACAATACTAGATGGAATTTGTTGGCATACAAACCTTTGCTATCACTTTTCTGTTGTTGAAATGTCTTTCTTTGACGATTACAAATTAATAATAAACTTCCTACTAATAGAATTGATAGAATTGCAAGTACCCCAACTGATATTCCAAGTATCAACTTAAAATGCTTTTTGTCCTGTACTTCTTTATGTAGTTGGGGATTATCTCCATAGCTGCAAAAGAAATTATATAGCAGTCAAAAACATTTTCTACACTAGACTACTTGGTCCTCCTATTTCTATATTCCCCCCATTAGCTACGTCTTGTTGATATGACTAATTGACTATTATGCGCGAGTGTTAGTGACAGAAACTGTCTATACATGCATTTGCATGTCTATATGCACTTGTGTGTGTGTGTGTGTTAATATATACACATACACATGTTGAAAACTTTTCAGGAGTTAGGCTTGATTTTACTATGAAGCTAAGATAAAAATCTGTGGATTTAAACTCCATTTTCTTATATTTGAAGTCTTAATGACCAAAGCCAGATGTAGATTCTTTTAAAGTTTTGAATACTTATATTTTCTTTTTCTCTTTTCCAGATTTGGTGGCATTTATAGAACTCAAAGCAAAATTTTCTGCAGAAAGAAAATTAGTGCACTACCTTGCAAAATAGAGGGGGAGAAAAAGACCATTAGAACTCAGATATAGCATCCATGGGTCTTAAACAAGAAACATAACAGGGTTCATACTTACTGGAAAATGATTTTCCCATTTAACAATCCTGAAGGTATTTCCCCAGTAAAAGAGTTGTTCTGTATGTACCTAAAACATATCAATTTCACAAATTACTGCAAAATGCACACTTATCAGGGTAAAGTTGCCGATAAAAAAAATCGAGGCAAGATTTTGCAACTATATGAAGTGTCTAAGTTAAGAAATCTAGATTGCCACATACAGTTCTTGTAAGCTTGGCAAACTACTGAGGTAAGAAGGTACTGAACCATTCAATCTGTTGTTCTCTATATGCCTGCATATTCAACAAAAATAAATGGAAAAATACCAAAACATAAACAACAGCCATCACAAATATAAAAGATGTTTTCTCCATTTAAACTTGTATGGTTGAAGCTTGAACTGAATAGCTTACACAATCTTTAAATTGATGAGATTACTTATGTCAGGTAGTGGCCCTTCGAGGGAATTACCATCCAACCACCTGAGAAAAAGATAGTGGTTAACTTACCATGAAAAGGAAAAATGATAGTTTTAACTTTATCTTAGAGTAGAATAGCACTCACAACTCTGTTAACGCCTCCATGTTGTTGAGCTCGGATGGGATTTCACCAATCACATTCTTTCTTGACAGCAAACTGTACAACAGGGCAGAGGTTTCCCTTTATAATTCAGCTCTTACGGGCAAGTTATAATTTTTATTTAAATGTTGGATCACAACTTAGCTTAGCTATATATCTCATGAAAAATGCTTCATGTATTAAAACGTTTTTACTTGCATTTACCTATTACAATACCATTAAAAGGTTATCTAATAATTATGTAATAACATCTTCTATAAAAGCAAAGTGAATCATTTTGGATGCTTCAGCTGGCAACTAACTTCTCACTCTATGTATTGAGATATGAATTGGATGTCTGATCCTGGGAAGTCTGATGTCGAGATGTTATGTCAATGGAATTCAACTAATTTATGTTAGAACTTGCACCATACATGGAGGACTTACATAGAATTCGGAGCTACCAATATGACAGGTCTGGTGACTGGTGCTGGTATATGTCATCTCTCAGGTGGTTTATGTTTTGAGTTGTTATATACACCATTTAAGTACATTTTTGGGCAAAGGATGTAAATCCATCTCAAGATACTTGGATGCTTATATTGCATTGCATATGTGGAATGACAGTGCACAGAAACATCAACATGAAGTAAAATTGTCAGTAAGAAAATATGCAGAAATTACATTTTCGTAATTCTCGGTGGTGTAGTTGAGCTACAGGCTACCCATTCCCATGGAGTTGGGACACAAGGATCTCCTTCATTTGTCCAAATGCTTTCAGCAGACATCAAACGAAGGGCATTGGCAACAATCACTAGCAATTGAAAACAAAAATACCAATCAGTTCATTCTCATAAAGCGCGCTAATAATTATAGTAAGCTGCAAGTAATATGACCAAATTTTAGCTACCTATTACTAATTGGCTGTATGATAGATGGCTAGAAGAATTTATAGAAATCAATATATGCAGAGATCATGGACTTACAGTCATGCCCGACGGTCTTTGGAGCAATCCTTAAGTATCTACATATTTCCATCGCATTTAGAAGTGGCCCTCGAGTAGAATCCCGGGTCCTAGCAAAGGAGAATGACAGAACGAATTCCAGAGTCACATTCATGTAGCTGGGTTCATAAAGAGTGTAGCTCCCATTGGCATTCTCAGCTATATTTACCACTGCATTGTTGTAATCAGGCATGATAGGCTGGCTCAATTTGAATTTCCGAGTCTCATTGGCACCCAAGTCTTCAATTTCAGCAAAGTATGCATAAGCTCGAGCATTGGCAGGGAAATTGTCAAGGTTTAATCTGTAGCTGAGCACCCCTTTCGTGCCAACAACCGCTGTTTGCATTACTTTCACAGGTGGGTACTCTCTTGTTTTTGTGTTTACATTCTTTGATGTATTGATTCTTTCTGTGCCAGGGGCCACCCCTACAAGATAATTTGGCCTTTTAATGAGATCTGACTGCCAAATTCTGTCATATGGATCATCTGGATACCTGAGAAATATATATATGCACACTTATCACTGATGATACCAGAATGCATTTTCTTGTTTTGGCAGGTATGAACATTTAAAGGGAGCTAATTAGTAATTACCTTACGGAATCCTCGCTTGGGGCACCAAAGTTCAATCTAGCTGCAACGTCCAAGAAGAAATTATCCTCATAATCTGTTGCATACATTGAAAGATTCAAGGGCCGCAGCTCAAGAGTGGATATGAATGGAGAACCAGTTGTTGCACAGCATATGCACACATCAATAGAATCCGAGGGTGCCCTGATAATCATTTCCTTCGCGTATATTCTTGAAGCATCCAATATTGATACAGTATACCACTGAGTTGCATCCAAGTAAAGCTGAAATTGAGGATATGTTTCTTCATTTTTTAAGTTGCCATACTGAAATGTTGCACGAACTAGATACCGCCTTCTTTCTTGGGTGGCTAAAGTGTAGCAGTACTTCTTGTTGTCTATGGGAAAATCTCGCCGCCTTTGATACTGCACCAAGTTTCCATTTGGATTTATTACTCCCACTGGTTGGCCATAGTTCATATAATCTCGGTCGGGAATCCATGCTATTCCAGTACTACGGTCAGTGTAGTTACTTGTGCCTCCACAGTCTAAACTAATAAATTCTGCATGATGAATTAGTATTGCAAAGACTTAGCTTTCATGGCCTTCGTTACAATTCAAATTTTCAAACTCATTAACATAAACAAACTTGCTCATATGGACAAAACAAATTGCTACTATCTTCTTCAGTTCTTAAGTTTCATTTAACTTTGTCTTAACATTTATGATTCATTCAATATACAACAAGACAGTAAATTTCACAAAATATTTTGATAGTTACTTCATGAATTTGAAAGAAAACTTCCTAGATTTCAATGAAGTATATTGGTTAAGGAAGAACATACCTTCAACTTGGCACACAACAGATGATATAAAGAAAAGAAATACAACCAGGAAATGAGAAAGTGAACTCATTGAAGGTGAGGAAGACAAACCAATCCTTTTGATTTTTCTAGTTTCTACAATTTCAGTGAATGATAAAAATTAGAACTGTTGGTTGATTTCAACATCTCAGTATCTCACCTATCTTTCTTCCACTGTAACTTTTACTTTTGTAATTGATGAGCTTCCTAGCTCATTGTTCATTCACGATTTTATCTCTTTTTTAAATGGGAATCTTTTATTTTCCCAAGAAAAAAAAAAGTTTTCGGGCTTCCTATCAGTTTTACCTCTTGAAAAAGAGTGTGACACAAGCTCAAACTAAAAAGTGAACAATCAACTTTGAATTCTTTCATTGCTTTTTCATGTCAAAAATCAAACACGGATGCACATACATTAAATACACACCCAAATGCATTTATCCTTTATGAATGAGTGGAAATAACATGACTTTTACCATTGACAACACTTTTACTACGCACCAATTTTACTGTTTATAATAATGGGAAAAAGTTATACAAGTGTTGTATTGACAGTGTTACAGTCTTATTGAAAAAATAATTTTGACCATAAGAGAAAGCTGTGGAAATGCAAGTA
This sequence comes from Castanea sativa, assembly GCF_040712315.1. Taxonomy (NCBI): domain Eukaryota; kingdom Viridiplantae; phylum Streptophyta; class Magnoliopsida; order Fagales; family Fagaceae; genus Castanea; species Castanea sativa. Next base: position 43,501,932 of record NC_134015.1, on the reverse strand, counting down.
AAAAATATGTTATTGTTTAGGATTAAATATCTAGAAAATAAAAAAGATATATGTACCATCAATATGTTGGACAGGGATCCTAGAGAGAAGCTAAGCCATGCAAAAAGTATCTTTAAAGAAAGAAAAAGAAATAGCATTATCACAATAAGGCATTTAATAATGAAATGCTTTGCTTTGTTTTCCCTCTTGCTTTAGCTTACAACAAAATCTCTTTCTCTTCCTTTGGACCAACTTGTCTTCTGCTTTTCAAAGTTTGAAGTGTGCAGATGATGCCAGTATGCCACCTTTATATCTGGACCCAGTACAGCTAGGTCCCCATCTCCATCTCCATCGTTATCTCTCATCAATGCGGTAACAACCACATTCAAGACAATTGGATATGTCTTTGGATTTACTTTTATTTTTTTCCGCTAATGTGACATGGTACTCTTAAAGCATCTTATTGTTATAATTTCGGCGGGTATGTGTAGTCCCTTCGCTCTCTTTTCACACCTCTAAGTCGTAATTAGGCACAGACAAAAAGTAATGCTAAGGACACAAAAAATTTCTCAATATTTTTCATAATATTGAATTCTTATCTAAACTCTTACGAATTCTTATCTAAACTTAACCACTTATATCACTTTTTTACATACCATTAACCATCTATCACATTTAGTTATGAAATTTTTTGTCAATTTTTGTGCTAATAAACTTTCTCTAGAGAGAAATCCTTGGAATAACCCCAAAATGCTGACAAGAGTTAGAACCCTAATTTTAACTTAATTGCCTATATTCACATTTTTAAAACCTCAATTTTTTTAGATACAAATAAATAAATGAACTTTCAACAAAAATTAAAAGAACTTGTATTTGACAGTAGGTTTTGCATTTAAAAATAATAAATAATAAATAATAAATAATATAAAATAAAAACTTTTTTACTTTTTGATATCATGATCTTAGGTGGGGGTGGCGATTCTTGTTCAAGTCGAGTTCATATCATGTCAATTCATGAGCATTTGCACTAACTTAACATGTTTTTTTAAATAGGATAGGATTTCTCAACGTTAACATGACATGTTTACTAAACAGATTACTCATGCTGAACCATTTATCAAATTTTTTCAAAGAGAAAAAAAAATACAAATTTTTGTATTAATTTAATTGATCTGAATTATGAAAGGCCAGACAAATAGATGTTTTTAATATAAAATTCAAAACTAACAAAGCATCACAAATAATCATTCAAAACTAAAGCATATCTCAATATCACAAATAATCAACTACAATATGTCAAACAAAATAAACCACAACTGCTAATATCATATTCCAACAGTCAATTTAAAGAAGATAGATCAAGGTAAAGGTAAAAATAAAGGACAACAATGATGATGCGATGGTGCTCGAGAGTTCAAAGATGAAAGTAAAAAACAACAGTGACTAGGTTTTCGATTGATAAATAGAAGTGAAGGGTGAAGGGATAATAGTTTGGCATTGTAGTGTCAAAAGAGTTACGATGGCTAAGAAAATAAGTTGAGATTGAGGTCTGAGAGTGAGAGGCAGCCATGGGACCTGGGAGAATGTAACTAAGAAAGAAAATAAGTTTATATATCTAGAGTTTTGAAGGGTGTATTGGTAAAAGGACATTTAGTTAAACAGGTTCTGTGAGTTAGACACGGACCCGACACGTTTATTAAATAGGTTAGTCATGTCAACCTTAATATGACACGAACTCATTAAACCCAACCCATAACCTACGAACCTCGTGTTGTGTTAGTAGGTCATGTTAGATTTTGTCACTCGGCCTAGTTTTAGATACTAATTTCTAAATCTAATATATTCCAATATATGCCATATGTTAGACTTATTACAATATACAATACAATTTAGCAAAAATATAGCCATTTAGGTTTTGCATTGTGGACATAGATTACAAGGCTGAACCACATTAATTCTCCTGCCTTAAACGCATTCTCTCTATTTACATCACTTTTTTTTTTTTCTTCTTTCTATCTTAAAATTGGTACAAGATCCAGGTTTCCATCTAGTACCCTAAAAACCACTATCTCACTGATGTCTTTCAACTCCCACGACACTTTCTTCTACCAATGTCAGGATTGCAATAATAGTGCTATTGCTATGGCTGGTGTTTATCTCGTCTATATCATCCTCAAACTATTGTTCTTTTATTGACATCCTCTAAGCCACCGGTGTGGCCATTATTTAACCATGGTGCACTAGTCCTCCAACCACGGTAGCCGTCTTTTGATCTCAATCTATCGTTGCCAGACATCATTCACTACTTTACAAAGTTACATTACAAATGCAAGGCATCTTCAAACTTTCCACCTTTACTTTGAAGGAGAATGTTATGAAATACCATTAGGGTATTACTATATATACACAGACTATGACTTTGTAGAATATCTCATCAGTGCTGGCTCAAGGCCAAGGCAACTTAGGCCTAGGCCTAGGCCTAGGCCTAAGGCCCCACAACCAAAAAAAAAAACTCCCTACTAAAAAAAGGCCTCATCTCCATTTGTAAAGGCCTAAAATTTTATAAAAATATAATATTTTTTAAATAATTGGTACTTTTTTTTTAAAGTAATGTTAAAGATATCACAAATTTTACTATAGGTTTAAGTTTAGATTTAACTAACATGTCACCAATCACATAAAAAATTAATTCAAACACAAATAAATTAAGTTGTTGAATTTTATCAATTACAGTTATTATCACATTATATTGTAAACATTTTGCAATATCTGTAGTATTGTTCTTTTTCATTTCTAACAAGGCTTCCAAAATAGGAGACCAATAGAAATTAAAACCAATTGAAACCCTAAAATGTTTTTTAAAAAAAATGCTGCAAATGTGATAGATCATCAATGATGACTAATCTCCTCTAATAGTTTGAGATCTTAATTTTTGTAAATTAATATCCTACAAAGCCACGCACCAAATAATATTTATCTATCTTTTTCTCTTAAAAAGAATATATAAATTAAAATTTAGGTTACAACTGTACTTAACTATGCATAGTTATATATCCAAGTTAAAGTAAAGTTCTTTTTTTTTAAAATAATATTTTTTTTTATTTCTTTTTGTTTAAATTTATGGTTCAACTATGGTACTCAATTCTCTGTATGGAATTAACCTTAGTTTAATTATTATCATTCATCAATTTCTGTATTTACATCAAATTAATCTTAATTTGATTATTATTATGTAAATTTATTTAATTAATGTTTATATATAAAAAGGCCTCATATAAAATTTCCGCCTTAGGCCTCAAATTTTGTTGGGCCGGCCCTATATCTCATAATATTGTGGTTTTAGAATACTTAGACCTAACACATCTATGTATACCCTCCATTGAATTTGAATTTATTGTACACATAGTAAAAAGCAAAGATGCAGTTTTTTTAGACCTTTTCATTTGTGGACCTAGAACATTAGGTTAAATCATGTTAATTCCATTACTTTTATTTCTCCCTACATCATTTTATTTTCTTTCTTTTTGTAAATTTTTTTTAGAAACTTTATCTAACTCGTGATGACTCTATAAAGAAACAGGCTCATATCATCTCAATTAAACAAACTAGCTAAATTCTTGCACAATGTGCAATGCAACTTATTATTAGTTTTCTCCAATATTTTAATAAGTTTACCAAGAATCTTGTAACTTAATTGGTTGTCACATAAATTTCCAATAGAGACATTCATGATTCAGATCCTCCAACTATTGATGTATAAAAAAAAAATTGAATAAATTTCCTTGTAAAAAATTGTAATCTTTAGTTATTTTATAGAAAAAATAGAAATCACACTATATATATATATATATATATATATATGTGTGTGTGTGTGTGTGTGTGTGTGTGTGTGTGTGTGTGTTCAAAAATTGAAAATTGCATGATATAGTGGTTAATATAGATAAACATGTTTCATGCCTACTAAAAAAATGCATATATCCTACTAAAAATGTTACTAATTTTTTTCCCCACTCTGTTGGACATTGCTTCAATTATTTGCATGATATACTGTTTCAATTGTTTCTCAAATAAATAAAAATTGTTTTTCATATAAATCTTAGAAAAATGATATTAAAATTTCATTATGCTATAACAAAATAAATATATTTATTCTATTACACACCCACACACACCCACACACACACACACATATATATGGCTAAAAGAGTTAGGAAATTTAAAGGACTAAACTTTATTTTAGTGAATTCACAAATATTTAATTTTTTATGGCTTTTATATCAATTGTTGTCAAAGCAACTAAATATGAGTAAGAATGTCATATTCTAAATTTTTTATTATTATTCCAACTAAAAATTATCTTTTATATAGAGTTTATAAAAATAATCATATAAGATCATTTGATATAAATAATTAACGTACAACTATAGATATTAATATATGTATTTAATCTATTGTCTAATTTGATGAACTAATACTTGATATAAATGCAAACTTTGTTGGTTTAGAACCCTATATAAAAAGAACTTCAAGGAATGCACCACATGACACAATCTCATACTCTCAAATATGAGGTCTTCGCTTATATATATAAAGTTTGTTTAGAACCCTAAATAAAAAGAACTTCAAGGAATGCACCACATGGCACAATCTCATACTCTCTAATATGAGGTCTCTGCTTATATATATATATATATATATAAAGAGAGAGAGAGAGAGAGAGAGAGAGAGAGAGAGAGATTATTCAAAGTTCTTAGCATTAACATTAATAAAAAGAAAAATCGTCAACATAAAAAATTTCATTTATCCATAAAATACTATTGTTTTAACTTTATTACATACTAAAATAAGCAAAACAAGAAGAAGAATGATGAACATACAAAATAAGCTGAAACAACCGGGGTTTTTGTGTGTGTGTGTGTGGATAATTCAGTAGTTACAATGGGAGATGAAGGATTTAAATCCTGGATGTCATTGACAAACAATATGTTTTAGGGGAATAAGTCCACCAAATTTATTATTAGTATGATATATCCTTAAAAAAATAAATATTAATTGTGAAAAATGGTATTAAAATAAAGTTTTATAATTTTGTAATAGTTTTATAATCATGCAATACTTCGAGACTTCAAGTCATTAAATTTACATCTTATTTGTTTCTTAAAAGAAAAAAAAAATTACATCTTATTTATTGCAAAAGAAAGCAACATTCAATAATAATATCCCTTATCATGTAGACATTTTAAAAGACACGAAGGTAATATTCACATTTAAAATATGAAAAGTAATGCTATAATCACAAGTTATTTTACAATATTTTTACAAAATGTTAATGTGTCCAATTTCTTATTGGTTTTAATTTAGGCCTACTATTAATATCATCTTTTCATTTACCAATAACCACTACTCACCACACCAGTATTTTGTAATTTTTTTTTATAAAAAAGTTTGTATCTCTAGCATAACTCAAAACATGAAAGTAGATGTGAGAGAATAAAACCCAGGTATAATTACTTTAGGTAAATGAAATATTATTATATTAATATGCTAACCTGGCAAGAGATAATCTTCATCGGGCCCAAATGTCACTCCTTGTAAGAAATGTTTTTTACTTTTTCCGTTTAACTATAATAACGCTATTGACACAAAATTTAGGTACATATTTTTATGTGTTATACTTTAATTATATATATGAAATCAATTATGTGATTGTATTGATTAGTTATTTATATGATGAAATTTAATTGTCCAAGATAGCTTTATTTTCTTGCATTGGCCAATACAACTATAGGTTGAATTTAATTAGAAAACCTAATCTAATAATTTTCATCTTTGTGTAGTCGTGATATGTAACACTTCTCTCACACCTAGTGTGGGACTCACCCCCATTTGAAAGGAGTATTACATATGATGGTTACACGTAAAAGTAACCACTTCCTAGATTATGCCACCCAAAAAAATGTATCTAAGGAATACCCTAAATAATAAATAGAAAAGTAATATTTTAATCCAATAATTTAGTAATGTCACAAATTAAATCATAGGCCAAAAACCTAGTTATCTTTAAGTGTAGTATATTAAGTTCCCAATTAAAACACATAAAGGCCAAAAATTTTATAACTTAATTGGCACATTCCCAGGCACAAAGTGCTTGAGGTCTAAAGAGGAAAATGTACAAGCTGCATAGTTAGCAACATATTGTAACTATCTAAGTAAAATAAAATTAAAACACAAGTATTGAATTAATTTCCTTGAAAAATATAACATTATTTGTGCTTTGATTGGACAATTCAACCATACATTTAAATTTAATTGTACCTTGAGGATAAGGTGTTTCAAATTTCATGGTTTAATTTATCAATTTTAAAAACTATAGGGTTTGAAATGTTAGGCTTGTGTGCTAGAAATCCCTATCCACTTCTTTAATATATATAGAGTCCGGTTAATGTGTGAATATTAATATGTACCTTAAAGATACACGTTAGTAAATCTCATATATATATATATATATATCCCTACTAGGTAGATACTCACAACAAGTTTAGCAAATCTATTAGAGCAACCACATCAGCTCGTCTAAAAATTTCTGTCTATTTTACACTAAAAATCTATTTTTTTCTATTTTACACAATCACTTTTACAAAACAACCATATCAGTTTATTTATTTTACACACTATTTTAATTAAATAATCAAATTTTTATTATTTTTTTACCTTAAATTTATGCGTTTCTCTCTCATCAGCCTGTGTTGGTTTCTCCGTCCCCTGTATTCTCCCCTTCCCTCATCTCCTTCCCTCAACCCATAAAAGAATACATGTGGTTTCTCCCTTGCAATTTGATCTCCATCCTCTGTTTCTCAATCTGATCCAGCCAAAACCCCACTAATCTCCGTCAACCCACCACTAATCTCCATCCTCTATTTCTCAATCTGACCTAGCCAAAACCCCAATGTTTCTCTCTTGCAATCTAATCGCCAACAAGACGAAATCACTGGTTTTTTGGGTTGAAAGCTCACTTGATCTCACCCATGACCCAAACATGGGTTTTTTGGGTTGAGGTGAAACGGTTCGAGATGAAGTTGGGTCAAGGTGTAACAAGTTTTCTAGGTTTAGGCAAAGCGAGTTTTCTGGGTTTCCTTTGAATTTGGTTTGTGTTTTTGTTTATTTTGGGTTGATTTTTTTGTTGATTTTAGTTTAATTTTCTGTTGATTTTTGGGTCAATTTTGTGTTATAAGGTGTTGTGATTGGCTGCGGTGGTGATGTGGGTGTTGCTAGGTTGCGGAGGTGGGTGGTGCTATTGCGGTGGTGGGTGGTGTTGTTGTGGTGGTGGTTGGACAATGATCGATGGTTGGTGGTCGATGAGTTTTGTCCCGTTCAGAGGAAGAAGGAGAGGGAGAGAGAGAGAGAAGTCAGATGGAGAGAGAAGAGAGGTGAGAGAAAAAAAATATAAAATAATAATTTATACAGCTACAGTAACTATGTATATTTACACGGTTACTGTAGCAATTTGAACAAAAATATAAAATATACACACTTATGCACTAACTGATGTGGGCTGTTTTTGAACAAAAATATATAAATTTAAGCATTTTTTTTATTATACACACTTATACACCTATTGATGCAATTGCCCTGCACTAACTTTTTTACATTTCACTCACGTAACATTTGAGATAGTACTTGATCAACTGGACCTTCAGCCACACAAAAATCAAGAGGGCAGTGTATTATTCGGTGTGGAGAGACCTTTCCCAAATTTAATGGTACTTTAAAAAAAAAAAATTATTGAGGAACAGATATAATGGTACTTTAGGTGATGGATTGAAACCCAATGCTACTTTGTTTGGGGCCTTCAAAGTTCAACTGCCGACTCATTTATTTTTGTTACGTGACATAAACTTTTATTCAGTCAACATCAACCGAAAGAGAAATTGAAGCCAACGACCAGTGTCAGAGTGCCTTCGCTCTTCATGCAGAAAGCAGTATCGACTTTTTTTTTTTTGACAATAATTGCATAAAAATAGGTAGTATCGACTTGTATCCAAAACCTAAACCTATTAAATTAGGTAGGTAATTAATATTAAAGTTTGGCTTCTATATATGATGTCCCCACACGCTAAAAACGTAGCACTCGACCATCATATCGTACGTGCAAATGCTGAACAACTTTCTTGTATGTTATAATAAAATTTGAACAATTTGCTCTACTCCCTAGTGTCCTACAAATCACGATGACAAAATGGCATAGTCTTCCTCCGGTTAAAAAAATAAAAAGTAAAAAAAAGTTTATTGTCTTATTGGGACTATTTTATGATAATATTGAAAACTTTTTTTGGTGAAAGTAAAGTGGTTCATGCCTTCATGGCATAGTTATATTTTATATAAATAAAATATAATTACATAGCTGTATAACTACATGAACAAATAAGTTAAAAAGATTGAAAAGAAACAAAAACAAAATCCATGCCAAACCAACATTAGGGACAAGAATATCTATTCACGTTTTACTGTAAAATAAATAATACAATAAAGATTTGCAATATCCCGTGTGTTGTATTGGTAAAAATGTATATTTTCAAGTGTTTAGTTTTAATCTTGAAAATATTATAAAAAATATATTTTTTATTATATTTTTGTGTAATAAAAAAATAAGTTTAGATAAAAAAAAATCGTGAGAAAAGAGAGTTACGATGATGACAATGGAAGACGGGCAACGTTAATAGGAGGTGTTGGTTGGGATAATAAGTTTTGAATAAAGTGTAAAATGTTATGACTGCAAATAAAAGAGTAAAATATTTTACGCTAAAAGTGCATCTATAATTTTGTATTATAGTCAACTTGAAATTTGACTAGTAATTTCAGCTACCCTAAACATTCACAAATGGAAAAAATGTTTTTCAGATATCAATTTTTGTCGAACCAAACGCAACCTAAGAGTAAAAGTTTTCCTTGAACTTCAATTTTCAACTCGATTTTGTATTTTTGTGATCTAGAATATAATAAGAACTTGAAAAAATAAAATAAAAAAAAAGGGTGAGCTTTCAAAGAAAAAACAGCATGAAATTTATAAACCCAATAATCTCAGGTCAACTTCAATGAATGAAATTAACTTGCTAGAGGTAATAATAGAGACTTATCAAGAGGGGTGAGTGGGGTTTAGAAATAGAATGCTCGTGTTTTCCAAAGACAAGTCACAACAAGTACTAGAATTTCTTGTAAATGACAAAACCATATTTTCCTTTTTCTTGGTGATGACAAAGTCACAAAATCAGCATCTCAGATTTGTTGGTGGACCATGTTTCTCATTTCCAAAACCCCCCCATAATTGACTATTGATCTGGGCCCCTTGACGGCTTCACCCAGCTTATGTTCAAACAAAGGGAGGCCTTGAATTTATGGACCTGTTCAAACTAATGGGCCTGAATGTAATTTGATAGGCTGAGCCTCAAATCACACCTATTAAATACATGGATTTGTGTTGAATATATTAGAATAAAATTATATTTTAAATCATTTAATTTAGGCTAGTTTCAAATTTAACCATTTAGAACTGTTATAACTTATAAATTAAAGATAATAACTTGCCCACTTTTAAATCGAACTTAAACTTTTAAAATTGAATCGATTAAAATTTTAGAATTTTGGGGTTTGATTTAAGCTTTGATTGGGGTTTTACCCTTTTAAACTCATTGGATTTTAAAAGATTAAGATTCAATTCAAAACTAATGGATCCATAGGTTTAATTTGTGAACGGTTTAAAATTTTTAGGGTTAAATTGAAAGTTTTAAAATTATACAGTTTAATTTGAAACTACTCATAAATATATGAGTTTAAAAAAAAATTTACATAATATTATATTTATCATTCACCTCTCAACTCTTTTGTTTGACCTAAATTTCTGAAGGGCTCATGCATGCAATTGAAACAAATGTTTATTTTTATTTTTAGTGTGGAATATCTTAGATTTATTTGATTTAAAATATAAGTTAGATAAATTAGAGTTATTATTATTTTTAAATAAAGCCATTAAGGAACTATACTTAAATTTAGGACCCTTAAATTTAAATTTGACTGTTTTTAGTTTTTGAAATTTAAAAGATGACCATCATTAATTCATTACCATTTGTATTTTTATACAAGATATAAATTCTACTCTACTCTAATCTAAGGACATGTTTGGTAAACTATAATAGCCGCTGTAATGTAATAGTTATTCCTATGATTTAGTTGTTCTTTAGTTTGGTTATGTTTTTATTACAAGGAATAGTTATTCCTTATGAATTGCTATTCTTCAAAATGAGGAATAACAATTCCTCTTTAAAATGTTGTATTAGTTATTCTTTAGTAAGTGCAATAATTTCAAAACTTAATATATTTCCAAATAAACAAACTTTTCATATACGTCTAACAATTATAAAAATAAAAAATCATAAAAAATAACACATATCTCTCTTAAATTTAAAAATAAAAAATTTAAGGAGATATAATTGAATGAGTAAGATATTTTCTAAAATAAATATTAAGTTTCATTTTAGTGTTATAACTCACAACCAAACTAATGAATATGTTTAGTTATTACATTACAACACAACACATTTTATTACTAGTAATAAAAATTACAATTTCTGTCATAATCCTCATTCAGTGTACCAAACGTACCATAGGTGCATATGTGTGTAAAACTCCATTCTAGAGACTTGAACCCCAATCTTTGCCCTTCACACCCCACAAACACTTATATTTGTATAGTGGCCATTGTGCCAATGGTGTGCTGTGGTAATTCATTACAATTTGTTAACTTAGGCTAGTTTTCTTACCCGTGTGTCAAATAAAGAAATGAGATTATTTTTTTGTTTGTTTGTTTAATGAGGTGTACATATTAATACACCTTTAATTAATAAATATTTTCTTTCTTAATAAAAAAAACAGTGAAAAGTTGTCACCAGTTACCACCTCCTCCCACCCCCAATTTTCTATTGAACTTTAAGAATATGAATTGAATCCACAGAATATGTCTTATGGTGGTCGTTGATTTCTGTTAAACCTAATTATTTATAATTTCTATTTATCAATCATATAGTTAGTGCCTCAACAAATAAAATATAATAAAAAATTACTATAAAGTTAGTACCTCAATTTTCTCATAGTATAATTGGGGGAGGGAGAAAGAACTAAGAAAGAGTACTTCTTCTGTTTGGACTTTCCAATTGCATGCCTCTTTTTGACCTTAGTTTTTATTTGTTTCTTATTATTTTTTTTTTTAACAAAGTATATAAATAATGGGAAATTGGGGCTTTTATTGGGCAAACAATGCTTAAAACAAAGTCAGACTTAGAAATAATGGCAAACCCAAATAGCAGTTGAGAAAATAATGTAGGCAAATGGTTAAGGAAAGCAAAGATACACATACATGTAACAGAGAAGGTATCCCTTTCTTTTCTTGAAGTGTGAAAGGTTATTAGTTTCAACACTAAGCAACCTTCTCTCTCTCTCTCTCTCTCTCTCTCTCCCTTTATCAAGTTATCTCTTTTTAAAAGTCTCAATCTATAATCTCCTCCTCCAATATTCTTTCAACAGAACAAAGCCACTCTGCCAGAAAAAAAAAAAAAAGGCAAGTCTTTTTGTCTTTCTTTCTCCCTTTGTTCCATTTTTGTTTTTTCAAGGAATTCATAGACACAACAAATGTGGCAAAAACAGCCCAGTCAATCATGTTTCAGAGAATCTATCAAAGCTCTTGAAGCTGATATACAACATGCCAATACCCTGTAAGTTCTATATTTTTTTATTTTTTTATTTTTTTGGTCTGAGGAAGAGACTGTAAGCTTCACATTTAGATTTTTGTTTTTATTTTTAAAACCATAAAGTTCTATTTTTGGTATATTGTTCTTTCACAACTCAAATTCTGTAGAGGCCTTTTGCATATTAGTTATCCTTAAATGGCAAAGAATGGTTGATTCGTTCCTGAATTTCTGTTCTGAATTTTTCTTTGTAGTTTAGCCTTTACAATTGGGATGGTTAGATGTTGTTTTTATCATCAAATAAAGGTTAGGAGGGTGAATTTGTATGTGAATTTGGGGTTTTGTGGATATAAGCATGTATTGCAGTCTGCTTTTGTGAGGGTTTTCTAGTTGGAAATGTCTCAATTTCAATTATATGAACACTATAGCCATTATATTTCATAAAGTTGTTTCTTTCTTGAAATTTCTACCTCTAGAACACGACAGAGAAAACCCATTAGGCTACACATACAATGCCAGCACCCCAGGTCCCCAAAGCTGTTTTGCCTCTATATTGCCTCCAAGTTGTTTGCTTTCATGGTTTTGGTAAATATTGAAGTTAAACATTGACTAAGAGAATTTCTTTTATTGGGGTTTTGGGATGGGGTTTTTGCAGGGCAGCTGCTCTTCCTAGAGATTATTGTGGGGATTGTGTTCAGATGAGATTATCTTACGGCCCCTTTGCCCCCTTTCTTCTTTATTTGATTGAGTGGATGGATTATAGTTGTACAGATACTCTCCCCAATTATTTAGGCCTTCTCAACGTACTTGTATATAAGGTGGGTTGTTACCTATTTCTTCTCATTGTCAGTTCAATTCTAATTTTTGCATTGCTGTTAAAGCTCTACATAATTGTATAGGTATACGTTGATGGAATGCCAACAATGTCCTCAAAAGAAAGGAAAGCAACCTTACGCGAATTTTATGGTCTGTTCTTCTTTGTGGCTTCTTGTTAACAACCATTCAATTTCCTGGTCTCCATATTTTGTGTTCTCAACTTCTAAATGCATTTAATTGTAAAATTTCTTGCAGCCGTGATATACCCTTCTCTTAGGCAACTTGAAGGTGAGTTTATTGAATTGGAAGATAGTACCTCCAGAAGCCAAACGACAGAAATTTTAACCAAAAAGAGAGTAGAAGAGAGGAGGAATCTTTCTGATAAGGATCTAGAGAGAGATGAAGAATGTGGGATATGCATGGAAGATTGCACAAGGATGGTCTTGCCCAGCTGTGGGCACGCGATGTGCAACAATTGCTTCCATGACTGGTAGCCCCAACTCCCACTTGCATTGTTAATGTTTTTATTAAGTACTAAGAATTTCACTTTATCTTGATTGTAGTTGGAATATATCTATAACATTGTGTTTGATACTAAACTGCAGGAACGTGCGGTCTCAGTCCTGCCCTTTTTGCCGCGGCAGCCTGAAGAGAGTTAGTTCTAGAGATTTATGGGAACTTATTAGTAACAGTGGTATGATTGATACAATTACTCTTGCAAGGGAAAACTTGACGCGTTTCTACCTTTATATTGAAAACCTGCCTCTTGTGATGCCTGACACACATTTGTTTGTATATGATTACATGCTCTGATTTAAGATGAAGAACGAAGTAGTACACACTACATGAAATGCTGATAACCCTTTGTATATAAAATATAGAGTATGATGAAGCTTAAATCTTGTCTACCATGGTAGGTTGAGGATCTATTACATGGTAGCAGTATATATATAGTTAAGTGAACTATCGCATATCCCTTCTCATTGACTTGGAATGAGGGTATTGATAATCAGGTGGCTCTTAGAACATTCATGGAATCTCTCAATTAGCAGTCTAGAGTCTTGGACAAAGGCAAGAAGGTATGCTTGCTTGGCATTCAACTCAGCTTTTTGAAACCTGAGTGTTGAGAATTTAGCTATGCAAGTGGCAAGAAATTTGATTAAATTGTGGATTTCTGTTTATAATATTATACTACTTGTTCCGACCCAGTTTGTTTGTTCTCTATTTCATTTTGGAATGCCTTAAAATATTGTTTTGTTTCTAAAAATAAAATTAATTAATTTACTAATATTCCTATTATACTCCTATTTTATTTTCAAAACTATTTGAAAAGAAAATTAACAAATATTTAAAAAATTAATCTAATTAAGGCACCTTTTTAGTTGCCTCATTAAGAATATTTTTTTTATAAAAAAGTTGATAAATTTATTTAAGGACAGTTTTGTAAATTTATATATTTTTACAAGGCACATAAAATAATAAATGATATTTTTTTAAAAAAAATTAACTTTTCAAACCGGACAAATAAAGTAACGGTGGAAGGATGATATATGCCAAAAGTCATGGGTCAAGTTTATGTTATCTAAGACTTTTTCTTCTTCAATTCCCGTAAAGGCCAAAATAGAATCCAAAAAAAAGATTTGCCATTATTAAAGGGCACTCGATGGTTCTTTTTTTGTTTTTTTTGTTGATAAATTAAATTATGAAAGGTTATTACAAATTATCCCCATTCTAATAACCCATTTCAAAATTTGATCCACAACTTTTAAAACATACCGCCCTCAGGTTGGACTATATTGAAATCGATAGCGGTCGGTTTGACCTCCTTTTTAAAAATTAAAAAATAAAAAACTACAAAAAATAAAAGTACTACATTTGAATTTTGAACCTTTGTTTTTATTTGTCCACCAAATTTGATTATATTTTCAAAATAATTCTTCTATTAATCTTTGTTATTGATCTAGCTAGCCAAATTTTTTTTTTGTGGAGAAAACTGAACCAGCAAACTAAACACTGCCCTCTCTCTCTCTCTCTCTCTAAAGAGCTAGAGTGCTAGCCAATAATGAAGATGGATTGAATGATTATTTTGAAAATGAAATCAAAGCTTGGCAGATCAAAATGTAAAATTTCAAATTTAGGATGCCAAACTAAAAATAATCATAAACTTTAAGGTAAAAAAGTGATTTAACTTTTTTCTTTTTTTAATTTTTATATTAACTGATTTTGTAATTTTTATTTTGAGAAATGAATTTGTTATGGACACAACTTTTTCACAAACTATTTTTTAAGTAGGTTTTAGGTGGTAGACAAATTTAGTTTGTTATTGTGAAATTGTTGTGACCTTAGCTTAAAAGAAATTAAAAATAAATAAAATCTCTTGCTTGTATTAATTAGTTGAGTGCATCAAACTTTGAGAGGAAAATTGATTGAATCCAACTTATTGTTTAATAGAAGCATTGAAAAACAAAAGAATCTAAGTTATTAGAAAATCTTTTTTCCACTAATGCCTTGTTCTATTCACAATCAAAATTTTGATTCCGCCAAGATGATACAATGATTACCCAAAAATAAAAAAGAGGCAAAATTCGCCAAGAATAGGACTCGATTTCTATGAAGTTGAGCACCGTGCAATATTTAAACTAAGCTGTATCTCTCATTTTCATTATATTTTATTACTCTCAGTTGCTTGTCTTGCTCTCTCTTTCTCATTGCTTCCTTCTTTTCGTTTATGTGCTTGCTTATTAGCTTGTCTTGTTGTGATTTATCCTCTACGCTACAGACATGAGTATGTTTCTACTTAAATTCATGGGCCCTTCTTTTTTTTTTTTTTTTTTACCCCCTAGTTCAGTTTTCTTTTTTCCTTCTTCTCCTAATAGTTTATCAAAATGTAATTATACAGCTAATGTAAGAATGTGTTTGGATTCACGTTTTACTGCTGTGTTTTAAGTCTGTTGCGTTTTCAGTTAGTTTTTTTTTTTCTTTTTTTTCTCCAGCACGTGAACAGTAAAGGTTACTGTTCATGCACATGAAGTTACTATGCGGAGACCATAAGTACTATTCATGTACTATTCACGCACTGTTCGTGAGACCTACAAGTACTTTTTCAGAAAAAAAAAAATTAAAAATGGGTCTTACAATACTATTCACACATTTAAAAATTATTTTGCTACAGTGTTTTTAGTTTTCAATTTTCAGCAATAAGTTCTATCCAAACAGACTCTAAGTTTGTTTTTGTTTATACTTTAAATTCTTGGGTTTCCCTGATTCTTAATAATTTCATGATTTATGACTAACGTTGTTATTTCCATAAACTCTCAAGTGACTCTGATTTTGTGAGTGGTGATGAAATTGACACCATTTTTATTTACCACTTACAACCGATAGGGAAAAAAAAAGGTTGTAGATTCTTTAAAAATTAACCCTCACCAAACAATTTCCACAATCGCTAACTTCAACAAATCGCCATCAACAATCATCAAAACATTAAATCCGCCCACCCAAATTACCACCACTCCCTTAAGCCCACGCCGCTGCCATCGTCCAAAGCAATATTGACCATTAGGAGGTTGTGGTGCAATTGGTGGTCAAACATGACAAAGACACCACACCCCACACCCCACACTTGAAAGTTTTAGTCATTCAACTCCTTCAACACAATGTCGTAATCACCATAACTCCAAAACTGCCGGCCAAAACCCATATCCACATTGCCACTTTGACTCCAGTTTAATTCTGTAAGAATGTCACCTTTCTCAGCATAATGTTTGTCAATAATAGTTGGAGTAAAATTATGGGGTTCTTCAACCTTAAGACTGAAGATAGCAAACATTGGACTATGACGATGGTTCATGCTTGCACATATATTGCACTAAGTCAACATTTAATAATGCAAAAGTTGAGGGACAGGTATTTGAATTCTTGACCGCTAAATAGGGATGTGCTTGAATTGGATTATATATATATATATATATATATATATATATATATATATATATATATATATATATATATATTTTACTCAAACTGATCTTGTTGGACAATAATAATTCAATCCAACTCAACTCATCAAAAATGTAGAATTCAATCCAACCCAACCTAGGTTGGGGCAGAATGTATGTACATATTTTATTTATTGTAAAAAAAAAAATTAGGCTTTTATTAATTATTTAAAAAATTTTCAATATAATTATTATAACTCATATAATATGCTTAAATTAAATTTCAAATTTGTCAAAACTAATTCTCAAAAATATCAAAATCAATAAAAAAAAATTTTAAACAAGAGTAACAAAATAAACTTATGTACATAGTGAGATGAGTTAGGTCAAATAGGATGAAAAAAACCTATCAACTTGAACTTAAATCTGATTTAATCCAAAGCTCAAAATAAAATTACAACCCAACCCACAAAAACTAACCTAAAGTATTTAGATTGAGTTAAATTAGGTTGGTTCTTGGGTTGATGAATTTGATGCACACACTACTGGGAAGTACCAATCAAAAATTTTAAAGTTAAAGCTATCGTAAGTTGACAAAAAAAAAAAGTTGTTCCGAGTCACCGACTCTTTTGTCATTTGTGGACTCCCTCCAAAAGTCATTAATGGAGTAGGTGAATACTTACAGTGCCTACTTTGTTACCTTACAAGATTTCCTGTGTACCTACCTACGTTTTAATGAGGCATTTACAGTTATCATCACTGCAAGCAAAACATTATGCTATCTTGTCCTTAAACTTAATGGGTACCTTAAATTACCATTATTGCGTCCTTAAGGTACCACTAGGTCTGAGTCATAAGTTAAAGTTAATTAAACTACTCACATGGTAGGCTGACTGTATGGTTTTGACCAGCTGAAACAAATTAACTGAAGTCATCTCTGGCCTCTATTGATATGAGCTTGACTTTGACTACTAAAGTTAGGTCAAATTGATTAATTTAGGTACTTTGCTTGCGACATGGAATTAAAAGCTGTGCTCCTGGAAAAAAAAAATTATAAATTTAATGAAAAGATCTTTGCGCCTGTTCTGATTGTGTTCGTTCGGAAACATGAGTGAGTTGGGCCTGCATGGCCCATTTTTTGTGAGAAAAGGTGAGTCCAATTATATTGATCCACCATTTTTTATTGGGCCAAGAACCTAAACTAGCTAGCTGCTCTGGCTCACGTAAGGGTGTTAGCAAGTCATGTTTGTATCATGTCAAAGCAAAATTGTTTGATTACATGGATCAGTCCTAATTTAACCCATTTAATAATTTGGTCAAAATATTTCAATCCTAATACCACCTATTTATTAAGCCGATCGACACAACACAATTCATTTAAAATTTTGTAATGGACTTAATATGGGCATGACCTATTTCAACTCATTTAAAAAAATGACCTAAAATGATAACATATTTTTATATTTTGTTAAAAAAATAGATTATACTTATAAAAAAAAGATTATAATAATTATTAATAAATTCTACAAAAACTCCATTTCATAACAACATTAATTAAAGTAGTAATAGCATATAATGTAGATAATAATATTTTAATCTAATGAAATTCCATCAGAATTTATGAGTACAATATTTAAGAAAAATAAAGGTTTTTTTTTTCTTTTCCATTGTTTTGGGTAAAATGATTAAGGACAATTTTGTCAATATAATCATTACAAATCTTTTAATTATTCAATTGTATATTTATAATTTAAATTTACATTTGGATAAAAATAACATTTATTTTTATGAATTAAATTATTTCGAGTTGGTTGTCGTTAAGTAGATTAACATAGAATTGACCTAATTATTAATAGTTTGAAGGAAGTGGATCGAAATTTTTGGTATGAACTGGTTTACACTAAATACTAACCGGTAAAAAATCATGTCGTATTCCCTAGTCATATCAAACAATTGCCACTTTGAGCATTTATATAAGTCTATCCAAAATAACATAAGCCCCACAATTTGCCTAACCAACCCCAAAAAAACCCACACATGCTTATGCAAAATTGTACAAAATAAGATTTTAACTATAGTAACCATGCAAATATATACAATTACTGTTCATATGTAAATTTATTTTTTAATATTTTCTTGAAGAGAGTAAGAGATGATTTGGAAGAGTAATAAAAATTGATAAAAAAATAAATAATTTAATAAAGTGTAGTGTAAAATAGATAATATGAAGTGAGTTTTTTTTTAAAGTAATTATATATGAGAGTTCTATTTGTAGGTGCCTTTAGGGAATTTTTTAATGGACAATTTAAAAAAATAAAATTGATACTACTTTTATGAGAAATATAAAAATGTATCAAAAAAGTCAATTGTTTTTTTTTTTCCTCATAAAAAATTTCCAAAAATAATTTCTAAACCAATACTCTTAGGATATCCTTATGTTTTTTTTTTTTTTCTCTATATAAAAATAGTTAAAATAGATTCTTAAAGCATTCACATTAAAACCTTCAAAAAATTTAGCATTTGACAATTTAAAACACTACATTTTCTATTTTAAAGTCTCACTTTAGTACTTTACCACTCATCCAACATCAAAGGTTCTATTTTTCACATCACCTAAAAACTATTCAATTTTTTATTCATCTCTCTCTCTCTCTCTCTCTCTCTCTCTCTCTCTCTCTCTCTCTCTCTCTCTCTCTCTCTCTCTCTCTCTCTCTCTCTCTCAACCCACCATTCACCATCTTCACAAACTCACAACCAACAACCACCCAATCACCACCACCAACAAGCCTTCATAAAACCCAAACAACCACTACTCAACGTCACAATCGCCACAACCCACCATCCTAACCACCACAACCAAACCCAACTCAGTTTCAACCCCAACCATCCCAACTTGATCTTAACACCAACTACCTTATCTCTACCCACCCCAACCTCAAACCCAACCACCCCAAACTCAACCCTAGCCACCCTGACTCAAGCCACCCTAGTCGGTCTCAACTTACCCACCCCACCCCACCCCGATCTCAACCCACCATAGCCTTCATGAGCCACTGCACCACTAGTCACCACAAGAGTGAGAAACACGAATAAGAGAGAGAGAAGAGAATGAGAAAAGTTGATAGAAAGTGAGAGACACGAATGAGAGAGAGAAGAAAAAATAATTTAATAAAGTGAGATGGAAGAGAAAGTAATTTTTTATTAGTAGCAACTTGCTACAGTAGGGTGTTAGTAATAGCAACTTATTGTAACAAGTTGCTAAAAAAATTTGAGTTTGACACCCTTGATAAAGATGGTTTTTTGGTGGAAGTGTTGCTAAAATAAGTTTTTAGCACTTTTCACACCTTTGGTGTGTGAATGCTTTTATGGTGTAATCCATATGCAAGTGCACTTCAACTCATGCAACCAAACATTTTAACCCAAAGCCTAGGATGGTGCGCTGAGCCCGTTAATTACTAAGAAAATGGGCTCCACAACTTCTAATTTACTATATATTTACTTTTCTTTTTGGGCCACTAATTTACTCCTCATTCCACAACCCTATTTGCAGTAATAAGCTTTGCCTAACATAATCACAGCCGTACAAACCGTTCTCATACCTTATTTATTCATCCTTAGTTTTTTTAAATCTATTATGATTAGGTGTTTATTTTTGGATATATGTGTACAATTTGATTTGATTTTTTAAAAAATATATAAAATATTATTTAACCCTCATGGCATTATTTATTTATATTTTTTTCTAAGAAGTTTTTAGAATTTCATGACTTCATGGTAAAGGACCCACATTTGAGTGAGACATATCTGGGTACGAAAAAACCATAGGCTTTCCCATATTGCAAAGACAAATTGCTCACTGCATGATTCAGCATCTTGGTGGGGTGGCAGTTAGAACTTAGAAGAATAAAAAAAGATTTTAAAAAGTAAAAAAAAGAAAAAAAAGAAAAGAATAAACAGGTAAAGAACAATAGTCGAAGCATCATAAGCCATATTCTAAACTTTTAATTAAACAATTAAAAAGCTAAACTCCACTTATGATAAGTTGCATGTTGTTCATCCTCTCATTTGTTGGTCTTCGATAATGATCACTCTCTCTTCCAAGAAAAATAATTCTCTTGGATATAAAAGAATTTCTTAGTGGGCATTTTCCTTTTAAGCTCCATTTGATTTTTTCTTCTTCTTGACAAACCCTACTCTCTATACCCCACTCTCAAAAAAGGCATACCTCTAAAAAGTTTAAACCCCTATTTGTTCAAAGTTAAACCCTGAACCAGCATTATCAACTTAGGCATTAAACTAATACACAAAGTAAAAACACCGACATTAGTCTAATATGAAAGGGAAATTTGTGTTAGATCCACTAATGGGGCTCAACATGTACTTAGAGAAAATGCTTAAATCACTCACAAACCATTTTTTTGATCGAGTATTCAATGAAACACACAAAGTGCGCAAATAAACTTGCTCTCGTTGGTCCTTAAACATAATTAACTCATCATTATGGTGTACATAGATAGAAGCCGTTCTAATCTAATTTTTCTAAGTGGAATTCTAGAAGATGCCAACTTATATATATATAAATATATATATATATATATATATATATATATATATATATATATATATATATATATATATATATATATTATGTGTCAGCAATATGAAGCACATGGCACTATCATGGCCGCTTTTAAAGCCTTTGGGGCCTTTTAATTTTGTGTAGGGTTTTATCGTGGCCTCATTCTTTCAAAATGATTAGCTATTGGTCGATTGTGTGATCAATAGTTTTTTTTTTCTTCTTCTTTTTAGGCATTTTTGTATTAATTCTTCCATTGATTATTCGACAACACAATAAACATTTCTTTGTTATTCCTTGACGCATTTATCATTATGCCATTAGTGCGAACATTGTACTGTTTAGATACCCCATTTAGAGTAAATAGAACCTTCTGTTTTTTCACTAGAGTGAAAATTCCTCGAACCTTCTTCCTTCCAAATTAATTTAAGGTTCTTTATTTGCATGCTATGCACTAGACCAATAAGACCTAAATCACCAAATATTAGGTGAAGGAAAAAGTTTTAAAATATTAGTAATAATACATATACGTGTGTGGCTTTGCTCATTGCTGACATATAATAGAAAAAGAAGTATCTAAAATGTCATTAGGTTTGCAGATTAAGTAGCACTTCTTTGTTTTTTCAATGAAGATGTCTATAGTTCAAGACCCTCTTCTTGCTGTACTATTAAATTATCACAAAAAAAAACTCACGGCTAAATTGAAATCTCACATACACAACAAAGACCCATGCTAAAATCCCTCTAAAACTCACGCTCAAATAACTTTGTAAAACATTTTACAAAAACAGATAGTGGCTCTCTCCTCCCCCATTTGGTGGTTGGGTTACCAATCTAGTATTCGGTGTTGGCAGTTTGGTTGTAGGAGCCATCAGTCTGGCCACCAAACTTCCTACACCAGCAGCTCTAATGGCTAAGCCACCAATTTTGGTAGTTTGTGCTTGCAAAATTTTTACATATGATATCAAACACTTGAAAGTATTTTACATTGGTTAAATAGGGTATCAGTATCAACTCTCGTAAAAGAGATATTTCAAAGCAAAAAGATCCCGATTAAATCGAATGCCACTTTAGCGTGTCTTGTCTCAAAAATTACCAAGCTTGATGATTACCTAGTTTCGTCCTATTGGCTCATGTAATACCTTGTACTACACAATCACAAAGATCCTAGCTCGTATACTTAAACCCTACCTTGACCCATTGGTCCACTTATTGCAAGCTGGTTTTGTTCTAGGTAGGAAGGTGGGAAAGTTAGTGGCAATGTCATCCTTTTTTAGGAGATTGTCCAGTCAAGGACTACTTCAAAGAGCGAGTAAGGGTTTTTTAGTAGTAAATGTTGATTTTGAAAGGGCCTGTGATAGGCTCGAATGAAGTTTCTTTTGACAAACAATAACCTGATTTGGTTTTCCTTCGAACTGGATCGAATTAATTATGTAATTCATTTTTTCCTCAAAGTCCAGTAGTGCTTTAATCTATGATTTTTTTTTGAAGAACTCATAAGAAAGATTATATGAATGAATTTAATCACCTTAAAATACAGGGCCAAAATGGGCTTTTACCCATTTCTTACAAACTTTCTAGCACAATGCCCAATGTCCGAAACTAATTAGGAAAATGCCCATATTTTGAAACTCGATTTTTGGAACATCGAGTTGTAGCGAACGTGAACTTAGATTTTTTTTTTTTTTTTGGAACTTGAGTTCATGTAAAGTACTCGAGTTCCACTTGAATTTTTTCAAGGAACTCGAGTTCCATGAACTTGAGTACTTCACGTGGAACTTGAGTTCTAGAATTTTTTTTTTTTTAAATTTTCAGTTCCCTATAACTCGATTGTCCAAAAATCGAATTTTAAATTGAAACTCAATTTTTAGAAAATCGAGTTTCAAAACAGGGGCATTTCCCTATATGATTTCAAATATGGAGCATTTTACTGAAAAGTTTTGGTGAAAGGGGAAAATGTTCATTTTCTCCTAAAATACAGTATCCAAGCTGATGGGACTAACGATACCACTTTCCTTGGACGACCTCATGAAACACCCTCGTCCACCTGCAACACGGCATGGACGAGGGCAGGCAAGTCATTAATAAGAGGATTCAATGCCTCGGACAGTTACTAGCTAACTGTCAGACCGTTGAAGTTTCATCAAGACCTACATTAATAAGCCCTAAGACGTTACAAGAAGAGCATTAAAATCACAATCAATGACCCAACAGCTAGAAACCACAAAGATATATATACACACTCATTAGAAGCAAAGAAGGTACAGAATTCTCACCCAAAAAAAATACTTTTACACAGATAACTTTGGTATTTAGAACTTTCTTATTTCTCTCAAGATTTCTATATATTGACTTTGGCATCGGAGACGTTGTGACAGACACCACACCGGTGACCACCTTAGAAGAACTTTCGTTTTACGCTTGCAGGAGTAGTGACGAGAGCTCAGCAACGTCTGGACAAACCCACTTGACTAACGATTTATACATCATCACAAGCTATATTCCAACCTTTTGAGTTGGCACATATTTAGCTGAAAAAGGAATCATTATACAAGCATCTTAGCATAGGCCAAAAGTAGTAACTGAGTCATTTTGATTTGTATTTGAACCCTCTATCTATTGTTACAAGTAGAAATGTTCACAGTGCGGTGCAGTGCAGTTTCAGGCAATTTTCAACACCGCACTTTGCGGTGCGGTTTAGCCAATACCATAACCGCACCCCACCTCATATTTGCTGTCACATGTGTGGTATGATGTGGTTTAGAGTTGAGCCAAAACTATAACTGCAACGTACCCTATTTTTGCAATCACATGTGCGGTGCAGTGTATAAGATGCGATTTCAAGTCAGTAAAATTTTCAAATTTTGGGCTTTTCTTGCCCAGCCCAAAATTGATTTTTCCTTTTTTTTTTTTGGGTCAAGTTTTAAACTATTGAATTAGTTTTTCTTAATTTTGGGCTGGTTTTCTAATCAACAGTTGCTATGATTATTAAACTTTTTTTTATAAAAAACTAGGGTTATTAAACTATTAATAATATATTTAATATTACAAAATAAATATATTAATATATAGAGAGGGTGCGGTGCATTGTTACTTATGGTGCAGTACAGTTATGCTATTTTGTGGGCGATTTTGGTGCGATTTTTGTAGTTTGTGTAGTTTGGTGAACACCCCTAATTACAAGCCAAGGATTGGCTGATATATGGGGTGTTAATTACCTAAATGGTTTTGTATTTGACTTCTATGTGCTTAAATATATCAATTCCCTTTTCACACAAAAAAAAAAAGATAAGAAAAAAGGGAAGAGAATATTTAATTCATACATTTAATCACTTTCTAATTGTTTTGGTTTTTTTCCCCCTTTGATTTTTGTGATAAAAGGCAGAAAATTTTCATACTACAATGTTGGTTAATAGCATAAATGCAAAAATATTTATATACTTGTAATGAGAGCATTTTACGGGGAAAAAAATAAACTTTTTTTTGGGACTAGACTTTGGAAAAAAATAAACTTTTTTTTGGGACTAGACTAGACATAATAATATATTTTGACAAAGCTTGTTATTTAAAATTTGAGTTTTCAAAGATTACTTGTGGGGTCATGGATTTTGAGATTTGGCCGAGAGCATGTGGTTTTGGCCGAGAAACATGTGGTTTTGGCCGAGAAGCATGGGTCGTCCGAGTCCGAGGAGTACTATCTTCTCGGACTAAAGTTAAACGCAAATCTAGTATAGATCCTAATGATTAAAGATGACATTTCAGGAAGTTCTAATGATAGCAACGAGCACCATGAATGTACAAGAGGGATAAGGGCTCAAAAATATCTAAGGGGAAGCTGCTACCACCGCATTAATGAGGAAGTGACCTCTGAAAAGTATTATGGCAGCCTTACAGCCACCCTAGAAGACTTTTAGAGGGGGCTGATAGGACAAGTATCAGCATAAACCATCAACTGTCCACACGTAATCCACATGTAGGGTAAGGATGAAGGGAGAGATGTAATATAAATAAGGGTAGAGATCCTAGAGAGAGGGAGATGAAAAAAGGAGAAGAGAAAACACTATAGCAATCTCAACAACTCTTGTAACCATGGTCATCCAATATACGCTAGAACAGAGCTCCTCGGACTGTGCCGAGAACCAACTTTCTCGCACAAACCGGGTTCAATTCTTGTTGGCTCATCATCCAAAATCATATTAACTGTTATCCAAGCACTAAAACCTAGCTCTTTGACCCACTCTCTACAAATTTATTGTACTGGGTTCACTGGGCCAAGATCCCTTACATTTTGGGCTTGGTCTGAAAATTGTGTCCCCACATTACTTAAATAAAAAAAAATTATTATGAAAATATACTAATACATCATTTCAATATGAAGCCAAAATTGTAATTAAAATTCAAGTTATTTTTATATCTCATTTTTTTTTTCATTAATATCAAACAAGGAAAAATTATACCTATTTTATGATAAAAATGATACCTATTTTCATTTCATGTATATGATCATTCCTTCCTACCAAACAACTATGATAAAAAATAAAAATAAAACCTTATTTCCATATAGTTTTATATCTATACACATTTTTCATCCATTCAAATTTTTATTATTCATAATGACGCATTATTTAAAATTTTGAATGATGTTATATTGGATACTTATTAAAATTATGAGGCAAATCAATTTTAAATAAAAATATTAACGAGTATCTTTAGAGTATTTGTTAATAAATCATTTTAAAAAAATTTTGATATCACTTTTATGAAAAATATAATAAGTTATAAATAAATTCAGTTTTTTTTTTTCTTTTTCCATAAAAAATTTTTAAGATAATTTTTTTGAAACTAATACCCTTAATAAATTCCTTAACTTTCCCCTACAAAGTAAATAATTGTTCCAAAAGTTGCTATTATGAAGTGATTAATGAATAAATAAAGATTGTCACGGAATCTACTAACTTCATTATGCCTATGTGTCAAAGGTGACAATATCAAAGCGTACAAATCACGCACCAATGCACGGAAAAGTGCACACACTCAAAGACTTGACAAGGATATTTTGTCCATATGAGATTGGAGCGTGTTGTAAAAGCTTTTATAGGATCCAACGTACTAGTTGACAAGGAGAATGAGAAAATGGGATATTGGGTTGGATTTTTGGTCATTATAATATAATCACTATAATATTGAATAGAATTTCACTCACCCAAAGTACATAAAGAGGGCTTAAATTATTTTAATTATTGTGGGCATCAAGCAAATTAAAAAAATGGTTTTCATTGCACCCACTTCTATTATTTTAGGTTTTCTAAGGTTTCCAAAGATTAGTGACCAAGTTGAGTGAGCTTCAATATATGTCTCACATTTATTGGTTGACTAGAACAATTGGCTCGAATGAGAGACTACTAATATAAGGTACTTTTCATGTTGTACGAACTCACAAAAAAGTTGTTTAAGATTTCACTATTACTCTCTTGCTAACTATCCCCTCTAGATCTCAAATGCATTCCACGTGTCTATGCACCAAACTAACCATCTATAGGAAGTTCAAATTGTTTATCTTCCTCCTTTGGCCCAAGTGAAAACATTGTTTAATGTCCCAACTATGAGGATAACGTTTCTCTTATTAAATACTCATGGGAACTATAGAGAAATTATGTGTAGCATGAGATCTTATTTCTTTCTCACTTGGAAGTATAACCATGTATTTTAGCAATTAATCTGAATTTTAGAACTTTCATTAGAATATGTTTAACATGTTAAAAATCAACTAAGCAAATTAAAGAAAACAATTTCCATTGAGAGAATAATTCCTCTAGTGCCATATGATACTTGCCTCTCTCAATTTTCAATTTTAAGGCTTTGTTTGGTTCAACGGAAAATAGCTTTCAAAAACGAAATTATTTTTAAGCGTTTGGTTGCATTCTTGAAAATTTTATGGATAACGTATTTTCTACTACTCTCTCACATTTTCTCATCTCTTAAGCACATATATTATAAAAAAGAGAAAATTTTAGATTAAAAAAATTGTGAATCGAGGACCAATGATGGCTACCAGCCACCGACGGTAATGGTTGACCACTAGAGATTGGGGATGTTAGTGGGGGTGATGGTTGAGTGGCAAATAGTAGAGATTAAAGGGTGCAGGTTTTGTTGATAAGTTTTGGATGAGGAAAAAAAATGGCTTACAAAAAATGAAAGTGTAAACCAATTTTCATTAAGTATGTTTATTTTATGGTCAACTAGAAAACAATTTTCGATTGACCAACATTTTCCATCACCCCAAAGGCTTATACATACAAAAAATATTTTCTGAAGATTAATTTCCGTGAAACCAATCACAGTCTTAATCAAATACACCGTTTATTTGGAAGTCAATTACTAAATCACTTTCATGCATAATGTTCTTTTTTTTTTGAAATAGTTTCAACCTATGACGTTCGCTCCTGATAATAGCTCTTTATCATCCGACCAAGACATCAATTGGTTTTTGGTGTAAGCGGGAATTGAATTACAGATCTGTTATTCAACAATCAGAGACTTCACCTATTGAGTTAACTAGAACCACTCTCATGCATAATGTTAAGTTCATACGTCATAGTCAAGGCTTAGAGAGAAGCATGAAAACAATAGATTTAATGACTAAAAAAAAATTAAATATAGAGGAGAAAAGAGCCTTTCATATGTATCCGACCTTGTTCTTAGTCCACATTCTTTCTTGGATCAATCCCATTTAGTGAAACATTAAGTGAAGTTAGACACTCATTGGTGAATGGTGATAGTGAAATTTGACCTCAATGTGAAACTGCCTACTAGGATAGTATCTATTTTAAGATTTCTTGGATTAAATCCATTTAGTGAAACATTAAGTGAAGTTAGACACTCATTGATGAATAGTGATAGTGAAATTCCCCAATGTGAGACTGCCTACTAGGATACTATTTATTTTAAGATTTCTTGGATTAATCCCATTTAGTGAAACAATGAGTGAAGTTAGACTCTCATTGGTAAATGGTGATAATGAAATTTGACCCCAATGTGAGAGAAGGGAGTACGCATTTATGATACTCCGGGAGTACCTAATAATTTTCCTCCAATGTGAGACAGCCTACTAAGACAATATTTATTTTAAGATTTCTTGGATTAATCTCATTTAGTGAAACATTAAGTGAAGTTAGACACTCATTGGTGAATGGTGATAGTGAAATTTGACCCCAACATGGGACTGCCTGTTAGGATAATATTTATTTTAAGAATCGCTTACTAGGATAATATGATTGGTAAAAAAGGGTTTCAACTTTTCAAATGTAGCGCCCACACAAGAGCAGCACACAAAATTATTTTTAACTTTTGGAAAATCATATTCTTACCCTATACCAGGGTGAGAAGTCTAATCAACCTTTGAATGTCAAAATTAGCTTGCCTCAATAAGCTATCTACTATCATTTATTAGATTCCTTTTTCCATTCAAACATTCTTTCACAGTTTCACACCCCTGCCCTCAAATTGCTCTTTGACCCAAAATTAAAAAAAAAAAAAAAAAAAACCCCACATCATATTCTTCTCCGTATGTCTTTTCTTTGGGTTGGTGAAGTCCCGCAGCATTCGGTACAGTTTTTATTTTTCAACTTTTTTAAAAATAAATATAATTTACTTCAAAGTAAGTTAAGTTTTGAAACACAAGTTTGGTACGTGTATAAAGAAGTAAAGACATGTTTTTAGTTTTTAAATAATATTACACGTATTTTCATATATTTTTTCACCGTATTTCTAATAAATACAAACAACATTACTAGAACAACATTACCAAACAACTCCTAATATCTTAAAGAAGTAAGATTTCAATGGCTTTGTCAATTGACTCGATTACCAAACAGCTCCTAATATCTTAAAGAAGTAAGATTTCGATGGCTTTGTCAATTGACTCAATCGAGTAGTAAGAAAATCACAGGACAAAGTTTGGTTTGAAATGTGTTTGGAGTCTTAAGGTCCAACTACCAAAGGAATGTGACATTTGTATTTATCATGTGTAATGTATATGATTCACTTAACCTAAATAACCAAGTGAGTCATGTGCATTGTACTTAAAAAACATGTGTCATCTTTTTATTGGTAGTTAGAGCCTTAGGTTAGGACTATAAATGAGCTGCATTGAGTATTAAAATTTCAAAATTGTCCATTTAAATTTCTTTTTTGAACACAAGTTGAGCTCAAACTTATCGCCAAACAAGATTTTATGTTAAGCTTGTTAAGCAAGCTTAAGCTTATTCACGCGTTACTTGATTAACTTATTTTTTTCCCAATATATTGTGAAACCATGGCTAAAATGTTTTACCTCTTCACAATTCTATGTGTTTTTACTATGAGTAGACTGTTTATATCATCAATAAGTTATAAATAATAATTTAATATCATATAAACCTATCAACAAACTTGTACAATCCAATTTCAAGTCTATATAAATATATTTTTAGAAAAATATCATATAAAAATGTAATATTATATATAATTAAATCACACCCTCATGTTCACTAGCTTGTTCACGAAAAACCTAATATGTTTGAGTTTAACTCGTTTAGTAATTAATCCTAAACTTAAGGCTTGAATCTAATTTGTTTTTTAAACAAACAAATATAAACAAGTTTTTTCCTGAATCAAACTTGGTATGTTCATAAACAGTTTGGTTCATTTATAGCCTTACCCAAGACTCCAAATATATTTGGAGCCAAAAAATTTTCACTACATAATCACAAAAAAGTAATTCAAATATTCATTTATTATAATATTGAAATCAACCAATCACATTTATCAAGTGTTTTAAAGGAAAACATTAAGGTGAAGTTTTCAACATAATCAATAGACTTTTTATAGGCAAAAAAAAGAGTCAAACTTTTACTTTTGCTATTTTTCTTGCTTTTCAACATAAATCAGTTTTATTCTCTTTAATGATGACTTTAAGAGAACTCGTTAACATACTCTATAGTAAAATTTGTAATACATTTAGAATTTTCCTTACCAATTAAGTATCCTAATTCCTACCATTCAATTTCTCAAAGTTACTTTTCCATTATTTTATGAAAAATATTATGTTCACAATATTTTTTAAAGTAATTTTACAGCAAATTTTAAGTGGTAGGTTGTTATTGACAGTTACTAAAGAACTAAAAAGTAATATCAGTGTAGATTTTAGTTAGCTCAACTGGTAAAATCTCTGATAGTTAAATAAAAGATTTGTAGTTTAATCTCTACTTACATTAAAAAGCGATTGGTGTCTTGGTTTGATAATAAAGAACAATCATAAGGAGTGGACGTCATATAATAAAACTATCTCTCTAAAAAAACAAAACGGCAATTTAGTGATAGGTGGAATTTAGAATTAATAAATTACCAAAAAAAAATTAAAATTAAAATTAATAACAACTCACCACAACTAATTTATTATAAGTACGGTGAAAATATCATAAACTTATAGCTTATCTTATTTTATTATCTCTTTCACACTCTTTCTTTCTTACACCATTAACACGTTTATGTTCCTAATTTTGTTTTTTTGAAAAGAGAAAGTGCCAAACCGAAAGGTGCAAAAGAGGCTAACTGCGCCACAGTGACCGTTAGCTAAGCTAACCGGCGCCAAAATATTCTCGTTGGTGCTATCCCCCACACACATACACACACTCTCTCTCTGTCTCTGTCTCTCTCTCTCTTTGATCCTTCCCTTAAAAACCAAAGAAACCCAATATTTAAAACTCAAAGACATTGATCCTCGTAGTCTGTTTTTTGGTCTTGCAGAGTTTCAACTCTCTCTCTCCCCAAACCACTTCAATTGATACTTTGGTTTTTTCTTTCATGGAGAACGGCTTCTCTTCTCCTCGGAGCGAATCGTTCCCGGCCGGTCTCCGCGTTCTCGTTGTTGATGATGATCCAACATGGCTCAAAATTCTTGAAAAGATGCTCAAGAAGTGTGCTTATGATGGTAATGCTTGCTTTTGTTACTTTTTTTTTTCTCTCATGTCTTGAAAAGATATTCTCTGCGTTTAAGTTTGCTTTTGTTTTTTGTTGTTGATTTTTTTGGTTTCTTTTGCTAATTCTTGTTGTTTACGAGGTGGGTTTCTCAAATTATGTGTTAGTTCCAGTATAATGGCTTCTGGGTATGTTTCATTTTTTTTTTTTTTTTTACATGTTCTATTCTATGTTTTCTTCAAGGGTTTAATTTTAAGTAATAGAATTGCATGTAAAGCTCATCACTTTATGTTTAATATGTAGGTGTTAAGGCTGTGAAATCTTGAAAATGAAATAGAAGGGGAGAGATTAAGGATATTTTTATTTATTTTGTCACTTTCATGTTGTTGCTTGAGGCTTTTAATGTGAAAATTGTTAGTTTCATTGATGAAAATTGATAATCGAATTGATCTGGGTTAATTAAAGGGTATTTGTTGAGAACCTCAATTAACAGAGTCACACCAAAACCGAGACATGGATGAACTGCATAAGTTAAGACTTCTATTTACTGCACTGTAGTCCCGACTTTAAAAATGGTAGTTCTGAATAAAGCTGTAATAGAGAAAAAATTTCTGTCTGTAATTGAAGTATGAGATAGTATTTTAACATTAATTTTGAACACTTATATCTGAGGAAGAGAAAACCTTTTTTTATTATTTTATTATTTTTTATAATTTGATTGTTACAAAAGGCTTCTTAAAGGTGGTGAATTAGGGGTAACAAGGGCTTTCTTTGGTGCCTATGCTATGATACTTGTGTTGTTCGTATCTATACTAGTTGTGATGCAAAAGGCCTTTTGTCCAAGAGCAATAAACAGGCATAATTAGATTCCACCTTGTTGTATTCATATATTTGTGATGATAAGGATAGAATTGGGAATTTGTTTCCAACAGAATTTAGATTTTTGAATTATGAAATTTTATTTTTAAGTGATGCTACTTTTAAAAGAGCAGTTAAATGATAGAAGCTTCTTGTAGATCTGGAGTTGGGCTCAATAACTAGACCTTGGGTGGGCTTATTATCTTGAGTAATTTAGGCTTGGGAACATAAACATATGTGTATATATATGTGTGTCTATTCAGTTGTACTCAATTGACTTACCTCTTGTGAGGCTGATAATCAAAGGACCAACACGTGAACTTTTTGAGTCTAGTACACTGCTCAGCTTGTCACTGAAGAGGGCAATGATTTGAAGAAAAGATTTTAAGCTTGTCTTGACAAGAAACAATTGAGTAAAACAAGATTCCTTGAGTAGGCTTTTGAAAATTTGATGTGCACAAGGTGCAGGCTTAATAACTTAATGATGTAATTGCAGCGGGGTCTGATGAAGAATTTCTTAATTTAATGGATTTCTTCTGTGTTCTGAAATGCTAATTGTCATTTGTAGCATTAGGATTGAATAATGTTCATCGGATCATGCATGTAATGCTAGGCTAATGAACAATATTTGTTGTTAAAGAAGATTCTTGAGCTTAATTGTACCTACTCTAACCAAACTTGAACATGGCTACTTGAAATCTGTTCAAGTTTGAATTATTTCAGCTTGTTTTGGATAACTTCTTTTGAGCAGTAGGATTGGCTTCATGAATGTGGGCTCCCAATATTCATTTTCTTTAGAGACCATCTTTCTATCAGTAAACATGCCTTCACATATTTTCAAAATTGAAGTGAACTTCCATATTGGCTTTTAAGCCTATTCATAGTTCATTTTTTTTCCTATTCAGTTTCTTTTTTATATCCACTAGTGCTGTTGAAAACTTTTATTGATGATTGAAACTTCTCATATGACCTTCAAAGTCGTTACCATCTCTTTGTGTTTAAAATAACCAACAGTATTGATTACTTTTCCTAGTCATGTCACACTATATTTAGGGAAGTATTTCAGGTATCTCATTCCTATTTGTATGATTTTCCCGATTCACTCACCATATCTTTTGCTGCCATTCACTTTAATACTGTGGAAACTATGTCTTGTCTTATCTGGTTTCTTATTTATGATAAAAAGAAGAAGATAGAAAAGGCTTTTTATTTGCAATGAAATTGTTGATCCAAACAATTGAAACATATTTTTAGACTTGATTGAATAAAGATGCATTTGTTATTTATGTTCTTGCTATGTTGAAACTTTTTTGAATGACTTCTGCTCACTAATATACTCTGTTGATCAATCATCTCTACCATGACAGCAAAAATTTGAAACTATTCTCACTTATCTTTGTTATTTTGTTTATTTCAGTGACCACATGTCATTTAGCACGGGAGGCTCTGAACCTTCTTCGGGAGAGGAAGGATGGCTATGACATTGTAATCAGCGATGTTAACATGCCTGACATGGATGGCTTCAAACTTCTTGAGCATGTTGGACTGGAAATGGATCTTCCAGTGATTAGTCAGTTCTCTGATACTATTATACAAAATTTTTACTAACATTCTAAAATTTCCATCGATTTTTAATTCACATCCACTGGGATCCTTGCTTCTGACAAGTTGCATTTTGTGAACCTGCACAGTGATGTCAGTTGACGGTGAAACGAGTAAAGTTATGAAAGGAGTTCAGCATGGTGCATGTGATTATCTCCTCAAGCCGATAAGAATGAAGGAACTCCGCAATATATGGCAGCATGTTTTCAGAAAGAAGATACATGAAATCAGAGATATTGAACATGAAAACATAGACATTATTCAAATGTCTAGAAATGGATCAGATTTAGATGATGGGCACATGTATTGTGGGGAAGATTTCAACTCAAAAAAACGAAAAGATTTTGACAAGAATGATGATAAGGATTTCGGTGATCATTCTACAAAGAAACATAGAGTAGTTTGGTCGGTTGATCTGCACCAGAAATTTGTCAAAGCTGTGAACCAGATTGGGTTTGATAGTAAGTACAGTATAAACTTCTAGTCGTAGAGTTTCTTTATGATATGTGATTCCAAAACTAAACATATATTGGATTCTTACCATTAATGTCTTTAAACAAATTAACCATTCACACCCTTTTGGTGGGAGGCGCCATTTATTTGGTCCCTTAACTATCAAATTTGCAATTTACATTCTCACAGTATGACAATGATGTCAATGTGACCCTTTCTTCAGGATCTGTCAATAATGTTCCATTAAGCACCCCAAAAAGATTTTTTTTTTTTTTTTCAGAAGAAAATAATTTTAAAAGGAGAAAAATAATAAAAAATTGGGGATTCAATTTTTTTTTAAGGGAATGAAGTGGTTGCTCATTTGCAGCAATACTGATCACAAGTTGCATTTGGCTCTCCACTACATTCCTTCAGCTTAGATTTAAGGCTTCTCCAACACTGGGTCTTGGTATTTCCCACATTCAGGTTGATGGCTGTTAAGGATTTGTGGAAGGAAACAGCAACCTGCTTCATCAATCCAAGCAATGGGTTCCTGAAAACCTGTTTTCAAATCCACTTCGAACATAGCTGATGAGTTTCCGTATAATTTGAATAATATATGAGTAATGATCTCCCAAAATTTGACCCATAAAATTGAATCACAATTTTACTTTTTTGTAAATATTTATTTTTCCTATTTTCCTACTGAAAATTGGAGTCTTTTTTGGATGGGTTAACGGTGAGATTGTGACAGATTCTGATGGAAGGGTCATATTGACATCAATATCACACTTGAGGGTGTATATTGCAAGTTTTGATAGTCAAGAGACCAAACTGGTGGTGCCCCCATACTAATGGGTATAAGGGGTGTTTTTTTCCTTGTCTTTATGTGGTCCTCAATCACATAGTGTCTTTTTGGCAGAAGTTGGCCCCAAAAAGATACTCGACTTGATGAATGTGCAATGGTTGACTAGAGAAAATGTTGCTAGTCACTTACAGGTAGATCCCCTCACCCTTTCAGTCTTGGTCTTGACAATTTTTAAAAGTCATTATCAAGTAGGCTATTTACAACGTCTTGCTTTTCCTTTATGGTAGTATAGTTTCCAAGGAACAATGCAATTACAAAATCAAGTAAATACTTGGCTCATTAATGATGTATTTGATGACTAGTTTTTTTTTAAATTTTTTATCCCACTGTATATCTGACCTATATCTTTTTTGACAAGTGATTGGTATGATCACACCCAATCTTGTTTTTGGAATTTATTCAAATATATGTATCAAAAATTGATGTCATCATATATACATCCATATTTTATGTGCCTTTTTGACTTTGCATAAGCAGATATCTCGAGTGAACTTCTATCCAATTTTATCACAAGCAATTCTTGGTCTATTTTTAATATTGCATAGACTTTTACAACCTCCCACCTACAACACTATTCAATTGTACAACTAGAGACACTATTTAATCAAACACTAAGAACAGCTTATTAGAAAATAGTCAAGAAGAGTGCAAAAAGTTCTCTGTAATGATCAATCTGTTTGAATATCATGGTGATTCTCATTGAAGATATTTTTATTTTTCCAGAAGTACCGCCTCTACTTGAGTAGGTTGCAAAAAGAAAATGATTTAAAAGCTTCTTTTGGTGGCATAAAGCATTCAGATTTTCCTCCAACGGATCCTGCAGCAAGTTATGGACATCAGAGTTCAATTAACTTGAACCAAAATGATGTTGCAAATGGTTACCAGTTTTGTGGCAGTAACTTTGTTGCACAGGATGCTGAGACAAAAAATAATGAAGGTGATCTCAAAATTGTTTCAGAGATCAAAAGAACGTTGACTGCTGATGTCAGTGATCCTCAGAAGATGAGGAGTTCACAGAGCTTCAGTCATTCTTTTGCATCGCTGGAAACCGAAGCAAGCTATCCGGCATTTGATTCTACCAACCCACCGGAGTTCTCTTGGAGTGAAAACCCTGAAACTCAAATCAAGAAAGAACATAAGCCACATCTTCAGTTGGAGGATGGCTACAGTCAGCTACCACCACATGGACAACAGCATCAAATCCCAATTAATCAATTACAGTCAGATCCAGCAGTTACTTCTGTACTTTCTTTGACAGGAAGAGACATGAGTGGCTCTATTGAAATTAAGCCTTTGTTCAACGAGTGCAAGAGCAAGAATGTGAGCCATGTCAGTCCAACGGAAAGTGCAATTGACACATTTCCCGTTCAAACCAAGAGCCAATTAATAAATCATCAATCTTTTGAGCCCATTTCCACTGTGATTTCAAGCATGAAACCACAGGGCTTCAATCTAAGCATTACTGACTTAGAGTCTTGCCAAAGAAACCTGACATCGGCAAGTGACCCAAATTTTGCACCAATCAATGAGGACTTAACCGTCTGGCTTCAAGGTGATTATTATAGTATGAATTTTGGACAGAGTATAGATTTTATTGACTACGATGATCCGGGCTTCCTGGCTGAAGTTCCATTCTACTTGTATGACCCACTTACTTCTGACTTCCAGTGTCCTATTGACTCAACAACAGAGTGTCCAATTGTTGATCAAGGTCTATTTATAGCTTGACCGTGCTCTGCAGCTCTGCACCTTCTTGCAGGAAGAGAGGTTTGGGATATTATTTCCTGACCACTTTGGACTTGGATGTTTTAATTTGTATAATAGGAGTGTTGTCAAACTTTTAGCATAATAAGTTTGCTTGTCGAAGTTCAGTTCTTGACATGGGACATGCATTAGGAGTGTTTTGTGTGTTTGTAGAAACAATCCAAGCCTATGGGCCTATGATGTGCACAAAAGTCATTTGCCTTCACAAATTTTCTGAACCAAACAAAAGAGCTTTCATCTGTACAAAAATGATCAGTTGTGCCCTTCTAGTAAGCTGATTTGGATTTTTGAACCTAAAAATGACATTACTTTTGGTCTCTAATTTCTGCTACTAGACTAATCACACCATTCTATAGCTGCTATTGCAAGATGCAGATTTGTTCCATCCTGGCAAAAAATTATCTTATGAGACCAGTTTATACTGCACCTCCGTCACAATATATGGATTTCACAGGTGTGTGGAGTCTACCAAATGTGAGGGAGTGCTGCATATGATAGTCACAAGATACTTCCTTCATCTTGGCATGCCATATCAGAAAGCTGGAATCTGCAACTGCTAAGCAGCCCTTCCTCATTCCCCCAAATAATTCTGAGAATTCAGTTAGGTTTTTAGCTTTTAGTCTCAATACAAGCTTAAATGTTTCAGTCACATGGTAATTTAAGCTTTGTACCTTAGTTCAAGGTAAAGCAATAAGAAATAGTATAAACTAAGATCAACTGTACATGCTACCAACACAAATAAGCACAAAGCCAGTCTTATTACAAATATGCTTGCTATTCCACTGCCAATGCTTATCTCCTACACGTTTACAAAGAAAAAAAGTACCGGAAAAACTGCTACAAAATTTCACTTGTCACTGATTTTATTAGAAGCTCTCAACACAAAGTACTAACTTTGCATTGATATCCTCCCTCAGGTGAATCCCATTTCACTTATCACTCTCTCCATACTACGTAATTACAAGGATAGGTCCGGGTTGTCAGGATGTCCAATAATATGCTTATATGAAACAATCTGCTCTCTTCTTTTGATACTTAATGCTGAATATTTGGAGAAGCATTCTCATATGCATTCTTCTTAGGTAGTGAAGTGACTGAACAAGTTGTGGTTCTATCAAATTTTTCTGTAACACGCTTAGAGTTACCATTTCTGACTAAAGGTATTCGAGGAGGCCGAGAGCTTGAATCCTGGACTGGGCTGGGAATTGGCTTTCTTCTGAAATTTGGTGATCGAGGCTGTGTCAATGAGATCTGCAAAATGTGAATGATCAGTATATTTTTCTTTCAGTGACTCTGATTGGATAAACATCTAACCAACCCTCAGAAAACAGCCACAAACTCGGCTTCTCTGCCTGGAAGAGAAGGGGAAGGAGAAACAAATACTACAAGAGAAGATAAAAAAAAAAAAAAAAAATGGTAACAAATTAACAATACTTGAGGGTGTCTACAGAGAATCAGGCCCCTCTCCACTCACCAGCAAGCAGCAACAAATAACATAAAAAGGCAAAAATACACTTTACACCCTCTTAACTTTGATCAATTGTCATTTTAGTCCACTAAGTTTAAAAATTCTCATTTCAGTCCATATTAAGTTTGAACAATTGTCATTTTAGTCCACTAAATTTAAAAATTCTTTTTTTTTTTTGGGTTTAAATATATTAATAAAATAATCTTACATTACTTTAATGTTAAAAATGAGATATAATGTCATTTTAAGGAAGTTAGCAAAAACTTTTTAACTGCAACGGATGGAAGGACTATAGTGACTTTGTTATAGGATGAACTAAAATGACAATTTATCAAAGTTATAGGATCTGAAGTGTATTTTTGCC
Source organism: Castanea sativa (assembly GCF_040712315.1). Taxonomy (NCBI): domain Eukaryota; kingdom Viridiplantae; phylum Streptophyta; class Magnoliopsida; order Fagales; family Fagaceae; genus Castanea; species Castanea sativa. The sequence continues at coordinate 43,463,575 of NC_134015.1, read as the reverse complement.
ACACAAAAACAAAGAGTTATTGAACTGACAAAGTAGTAACCATCAGAACTGACATAATAAGCTGGAACAAAACATCCTGAAATTACTTTTCTTTTTCTTTTTTTGCAGTGCTAAGTACCTGTACGGCTGTGCATATAAACTCATAGCAGAGCCTTTCCAAATTACTTAAAAAGCATTTACTGCAAATGTAATGCATGCTTTAACCCAAAATTCTGCATCATAGAGAGTCAAGTTAAGAAGCTACAAGTACCTTCTTTGGGGGATTGCTCAGTGATTGTGATCTATGATTTAAATCTTCATTCAGTTTGGCTTTAAAATCAGTACTCTGTTGCAAATTTTTGATGTCAAAGTGCGATTTCTCCCGCACAGAAGTTTAAAAGGAAAGAAGATTTTAAATGAGCTCACCAAGCAAGTAATATGATTTGTGCATGCAATCACTTCACATCACTATATTATTGGGAAACATACACAACCCTGAAGTTATGTGTTATAACAGATCACCTGGGCAACTCATGCAATAACCCTTGAACCAATATACACAGTTGGACTCCTCAATACATTTCTGCATTTTGTTATTGGCCCCAAAAAGCCAGTTATAGAGTTGCACAATTTTTATTTATTTATTTATTTTCCATATGGGATTCCATCACCTACTCAAAGCTATAGTAAGGCAATGAGATCAACCTTAGGCCTGGTTTGTGGCTGCACTTTTTCTGCCTCCTTGGCATATATTTTGTCTTCCAACTTCTGAAAGAACTGGCATAAATAATAGCAAAAAGATTTGTAAGTAATGACACAATTTTAAATCATAACATATAATAAGAAGTAAAAAACAGGAAACTATTGGATCTAATCTTGCCTCTTTGCGTTTTGCTGCTCTTTCTTCGCTCCTGAAAGTAAACGGAGAGGATATAGTAGGAGTTCGTGCTTTAAATCCACTTGCATATGATGGTTTTGAGCAGCTGTCACACAAACATTTTATGAAAATTTTCTCTAAGTTTCCAAATGAAAATGTTACAGAGCCTGGTAAAATACATTTTACACCCAATTTAGAATATGAAATCATGAAAAAAAAAAAAAAAAAAAAAAACCTCTCTACAAGTTGATTATAATATTTGTCAAGGATAAGCATGATGTTGGTCAATTACTTAAGAAAATTTAGAGGTTTCATATGTGCAGTGACTGTAAACTGAAACAGTATAATTTAGGGCCCATGTGGAAAATGGCATCAGAAAAGAGTGTATCAGTGCATGTTATTCTTTATATCACATTGAGTGTATACATAGGATAATGCAATCTGTTGCAGGTGAAAGTTCAACGATTCTCCACTGGATTTTGCAGTCAGTTTAAATGCAAGAAGTGATATAATTCCTGGGCTCCTTCACAAATAGTTTCAGAATGAAAGTTCAGAGTGTGTTTGGTTCCTTAGGTAGATTGCCTCAATTTGGACCCAATCATGCATCTACCTCACCTAAAAACCACACTTTCCTTCTCTTCTCTTCTCTCTCTCACACACACAAGTGATAGGATTCCACTCTTGTCAAAATCTAAGGGAACTATTTGGCTGTTTGCTCAAAAAATTATTGAAATAAATTGGCTAAATATAACAGTGCTTTATTTTTTATAGAAGTAATAACAGTTCTCTATATGCATTCTAGAGATCAATGAAGTTAAAGTAAATAAATCCTGAAGAGCAAGAGTAGCAAAAGCAGGATCAATTTAGGTGGTAATCCAGTGTCTATACAAAAGGTAACCACTAAGGTGATAAATAGGAAAACTCCTTACTCCATAGAGAGAGAGTGCTCTTTCCCATCCCCTGCTATTCCTCCTGAAATTGACTTGCTAAGTAGTGTTCTAGTCCTGAAATCGATAGATGTAATAATGTCAGTGTAAGGGATAGTTCTTTTGTATGCACACATCAATAGCACAGATGGAAAAGGAACCATTTGAGATATTGCAAGGACATTCAGAATGCAAAGTACCTTCGATCTTCTGGCTGGAGCTTTACTGAACGTTGCTTAATTAACTTATTTACAGATGCCTGCAGTGCACAAAAGAACTCCTCAGTCATGTTAACAGATCTTTCCTGGTAAAGATAACACTCAGATATGTACTTTTGTGGGCGTGTGTGTACAAGTGGAAGAAGGTGAATGGCAGAAAGATTAAACAAATGCAAGTAATAGAAGTAAATACCCTAGTCGAAGTTCGTACAGGAGTTGAACTGTCTTGGGATGTGTCAAACAAATTTTCATCACTTCTTGCACTTCCAACCTCTTGGAAAACAGAATTTGTTTTACTAGTTTTGCCAGTACCAGATGCAAAATTGACTGACATGTGAAGTGATTTTACAGTTAATCTCTTTTTCTCAACTAGATCTCCTGCTGTCCTCTCACACTCTGCCGCACTATTAATTCCGTTTCTAAGCGGCACAGAAATCATTCGTTTGGAAGGAGAGACTGGGAGCTTGGATGCTCGAGTTAAAAGCTTCGAAGAACAATTCGCTTGTCTTTTCTTGCTTGGTGAAGCAGGAATATCCTTACTGGGAGCTACCTGCAATAAGAAAGTGAAGAGAGCAGTATTAGGCACATTTAATTTACTAAAGACAAGTAAAAAAGGCATAACTGAACAACCTTATTGAGTTTCTTCTCTTCTTGGGTAGTCACAATCTTGTGGTGGTCTTCAACTTTTTCAATTAGGTCTATATTTTCAACCAGAGCAGAATCCTCCACTTCAACACCTTCTACCATTACAGCCTCAGCTGATTCTACCTTTGTAGTTTCCAATTCTTCAACATTAGGATTACATACATTCATTTCAGCAGAATAACATATTGCAGTACTAGGGGCATCTTCCACGTGTGGTCCATCAATGGCCTTGTGGCTGTCTGCTTCCACCAACTCTGAATCCATGAAAGACTCATTGTGATGTTTGTCATTAGTTTCTGACTCAGAAACATTATGAGCTGCTGCATTTGCTTCCTCAACCAATGCTGCTGCTCTTTCTGCAGCTTTTTTCTTGTAATGAGCTTCAAAATAAGCTCTCTTCTGAGCAACAGAACCTGGCTTGGAAAACTTCTCAGCTTCCTCTAAATAACGATTGTGAGAGAAGGTTGACCATTTTTCCCAGGCCAAGGATTCTGACATATACCTTCCAAACGAGATCGATTCTCCAAGACATCGATTGGGGTCACTCTGCAATTAAAATTAATTACTCAGAATTTCCTAAAATAAATTAGAAATACATCAAAATTCAAATTAAACTTTGATTATTTAGTTAAAAAAAAAAAGCTAGATACCCAGGACATTTAAACCCCATCAATTACTTGCTCCTCTCTGTGATGCAAAACAATAGAAGCTCAAGATTTTTCCAGAAGGAAGCCATGAAATGCTAATTATAAATTAAAAGATAAGGAAGAAAATTGATGTATAATTATATATTACACCAAGGGCATATCAAAATTCAAAAGCTTCATTGATGGATATATGTGCAAAACAGGAAAAAAAAATTAGGCAAAAACATCCACGATAATTTGGGAATCCAAAACGGAAACACAAATTTCCCATTTGGTTCCCTGATTTTATTTAAAGAAAAAGGTGGAAAAACTGCTTATTGCTTAATAGTGGCTTCCTTGATTAAGCATCTGGAAGCACTTTCTCTCCAATTCTCTCTCACTCTTCCAAGAACCAAACAAGAAGTTATGAACCAAACAAAAAAACCATAAACCGTCTAAGCAATAACAGGCCACAGTGTGTGGTTGTTAAATGAAAGAAACGAAACAAGTACAACAGCCATATTAATCTCAACCCGTTACAAGATTCCCATGTCCTGTCATATTCCGACGTTTTCTCAGGATCCAAACAGACCATAACAAAAAACAAAAAAAAAGACAAAAGCAGTTACAATAAAATACAAAACCCATCAAGAATTTATAGAAAATACAAGAAACCCATTAACTAAACACTAACTTAGAATCCAAAAACCAAAAAGAAAGAAACTTTCAAGAATGTTTGGAAAACTGACCTCTTTAGCTTCTCTTGAACTATCTGAAGGAGGGTGAGAGAACGATCTCCTAAGACACGCTGAATCACCCATTTCCTTGCACACTAAACCAACAAAAATGCCACACCAATATAGTTCAAAGAAATACAACAACAAAAGCTTTTTAGTCTTTCTTAACAAGAAAAGCTTTAGTCTTTATGCAAACCCTTGAAGGCTTTAAATTTGAATCACAGGCTCTCTCCTGGGTCCATTTCATGTTGCAGAAAAAAGGAAGGTTTTTATTTTTATTATTATTTTTATTTAAGGAAAGGAAGTGTTTTATTTAAGGAAAGGAAGTGTTTTTTGGTTGGCCTTTGAAACTAATTTTTATTATTGATCTTCTAAAAAAGCACTATTCTTTTTAACGTTTAGGATTTGAGTTGGGCCACATGGGTGAGAATTTTAAAGCTTCTCTAACGTCTAGTTCCGTTTTTAATGTATACAAGTCAAGGTTTTTTTTGTTTGATAGAATATACAAGTCAAGGTTGTGAATGAGGTGTGTGAAATTTATAGATTGGATTAATCTCTCTATAATACTTTATTGGGTTACTTAATTAAGCTAAAAGTTGTACCATTATTATTTTTTCTGACTTGGGTTAATATTTGAATTTGAACAACCATGGTAAGATAATAGAGGAAGACAACTCTAATTCCAATTATAGACTTTGCAACGTCTTTTGTCTCCAACGGATACAAGTGAGGGGAGGGGTGATTTCTCTTCAACACATGCGTGGGGTTTGACAAGGATCCAGGAAATACGACTTATGCAAGGCTGTTCTTCTGACTTTGGGAGCGCTTCTCTTTCTCATCATTTTTTTTTTTCTTGTGTGTGAGTGTTTGTTTTTTTTTTTTTCCTGCTTTTGTCTTGGGCTTTTTCTCTTTCCTTTTTTCCTTCATTTTCTTGTTTTCTTGTAATATAGAGAATGGAAAATGCATGCCTTATCACAAACATCATACCACTAAGTTCACATAGGAAGACCAATTACAAAGCGCCACGTATTACTCATGGTTTCCATTGTCGCTATTCAAAGACCAACATAAATTTGTCAAGCGTCACTGAAGCAAAAGCATCAAAAGCATACAAGAGCCAATTACACACTAACACTTTTTTTTTTGAGAAGGAATTACACATCAACACTTGTTGGTAATAACACAAGCATGCTGACATGTGTCATCTTAATATTAAGACATTTCAACCAATCAAATGATGTCTTGTGTCTTGGAGACAAAATCTGAAGGTTCCTCCACTCAGATCATGACATGTGTCACAATCAAATTCAGCCACGTGCCAAACTATTATAAATAGGAGCTTTCTTAAGGCATTTTAGACACCAAGAAGCATCCAGAAAGCATAGAAGCTCAGCAGGAACCAAGCCATAAAGCCTCCAAGAACTTTAAGAACTTCAGCTTTCAAATACGAAGAATATTTGAAAAAAAAAAAATCCAAATCATCTTTCTAAATCTTAAAGTTGGAATCAAGCTCAAAAGCCTCCAAAAGTTTCAAGAAATCATTAATCGGTGAAGCTTTATAGATTCAAGCCTCCAAATCTCCAAAGAACTTCCACCATAACCCTTTAAAGACAAAGAGCGCATAAAGAACACAAAGAACATGAATAACGCGAAGAACAGAGAATTTCTAACAAGCTCATAATCAGAGATTCATTGTAGTTTTGTTCAAAAGATCTTTGATCCATCATCCATTCTTCAACCAAATTGAAAGATATTTGATGTTTGAATCAAGATTACATTTCTACAATTCCTGAATCAATAAATCTTTCAAGGAGATCAAATCAGATGATCACTTTTTTTTTTGTAATTATAGAGAATTGTACCAACTATTCATTAATACGAATTCACATTATGCAAAACACTCCTCTCTCATTATGCAATGCACCATTTCCATCCAATACAACCTTAAACACCAAGAATTGAAAAAACACTTAAAATACATCATATTTTACCTCCGTACACTACAACTACCAAAGTTTTTAGAAATTTCTTATCCAAACCATCATCACTCATTCCTAACAAACATTTTCAAAGGCATTGCTAGGTCATACAATCAACAAAACCTAAAGGTGTCAAGTTGACATTCCACCAAATCAATATTTGAAGGTATAAAAGCACAATTCCCTGACATAAAGTATGTTTGGTTGGGATTATTTTGGGGAGGATAGAAAAGGGAGAGTGAAAAATATGAGAGAAAATGGATGGGTGGGGTATTTGGTTTGGAAAGGAGGGGAAGAGAAAAATGGTGGGGCCCGATTATTTTATCTCTAGGCCCACCAAAACTTAAGGCTATGTTTGGTTTTAGCATGACTTAAAACTCTAACCCATATCTCATATCCTATTCTCTATTTCTCTCATTACTCTCTCCCAACTATGTCTAACTCAAAAACTTAGGTGTAGTTTTGAGCTAAAAGACTCATCTTTAACTCAAAATGTGGAGCCCACAAGCTAAAAGTGGGTAGAAAGGTTCTAGTCCTTAACCCGCGTGTTCTTCAAATAGTTTTTTTGCATCCAATCATTCCATTTTATGGGTTTGATGATTATGAGTTTTTGATTTATGGGTTTGTTGATTATGGGTGGATTTATGGGTTTGAGACATATTGATTTATGGGGAGAAGATTGTGATGAGACTGTAGATTTCTAGTGTTAGTAGGAAAAGAAGAAGAATGAAGACTTCAGAGCAAGATGAATTATTGAATCTATTAGATGAGTATGAATAATCATAGTTGAGAGATTATTTCAATTTCTATCCAGACACTCAAAGAATGTTATTGCTATGGCAAAGAAAAATAGAAACAAAAAAAGAGAGATCAATGCTTGAAGGAAAAGGATGTCACTGCACATTTCTAGACCCATATTAAGCTTATTGAGATGTTGTGATTGCTATTCATCTTCAGGTTCTTGAAAAAAAAAATGAATTAAGAAAAAAGAAAGAAAAAAAATAAATAAAAGGAGCCGTTGGGAGCAAAGTAATTGTTGTGATTTGACTCGATAAGACAAGTCATTACCATGGGTCCCACACAATTGCTCAAATTTACAAGTATGCCATTGAATCTCAATTTTCATAACTTGAAAATTCTAAAAATTTGTTCTCAATTTCCATAATTCTAACTCAATTTTTTGAGCTTTGAGTTATGGAAATTAAGAACAAAAATTGAACAAAACAAATTTTCTTAAGGTGGGACCCACAGATTTTGAGAATTGGGTGATGAAAATTGGGTTTTGAGTTAGAGTTTTACTTAAACCAATCATTCTCTAATCTCCCCAAATTGGGGAGAAAATGGGGTGGCATACTGGTGGGTGGTTTTGGATGAAATTGTCCTTCACCACCAAGTTCATTTTTTTTTTTTATAACCTTTTTGTCTTTTATCTTCCTTGTGTTTTTTGTGTGATGCCTCTATTCTCATTCTGTGTTTGGATCCATTGGTTTGTTCTCTTATTTTTTTACAAATGAAATGCCATACACAATTTTTTTAAATTAAAAAAAAAGTGTTACCTTTTGTTTTATTTAATAAGGACATAATCGTAAAATTATACCAACTATATTTTCCATCATCTCATTTTTCTATTCAACTAAACAAATGAATTTTTCATCTTTGTACTTTTCCACCCTCCTAATCAAACATATATGAGAGAAAACTAAATCTCTTTTATCCTCCCACTTTTCTATCATTTCCCTGTTTCTATCATCCCACTTTTTCACCCATCTAACTAAACGAATCCTTATGGTTGGGCGGATTTTAGAGAGAATGGATAAGAGAGGAGAGAAAAGAGGAGAGAAAAGGGGAGGGAAAATGTTTTTTGGAGTGTTTGATTGGGTGGATTTTAAAGAGAGAAAAATTAGTGGGGCCCAAGTTTTTTTTCCTCAGGCCTACCAAAATAATATCTCTCCAATTTGAGGACAAAATAGAGAGTAGAATAGTAGTTGCAGTCAAATGACAAACTATGACAAACTACCCCTTCTTTCACATTTTGATTGTTTCTTATTCTATTTTTGTTTGTTCTAGGTGTGATACACTACTCTTCTTTTTCTTTTTCGTTTTGGTCTTTTTTCGGTCTGGTGTTTGGATATTTTTAGGGTGTTTTGCTCTTTCTTCTTCTTCTTCTTCTTCTTTTTTACTAGGCATGATTTTTCTTTTTTAATAAACTTGGGTGGTTGCATTATTTTTTTTGGTTGGTTGTTTACCTTTTTTTTTTTTAATTTTAATTGGGCACCATTTTTTAATAAAGATATATGAGTAAATTTATACAAATTCTATATTCTATCCTCCCATTTTTCTTCTTAACCAAATAAAAAAGTTTTACATCCCTTTACTTTTCCACACCCGCAACCAAACAAACAAGTTTTACATCCCTCTACTTTTCCACCCCCACAACCAAACACAAATTAGAGAAACTATAAGGGCTTGCTTAGTTAGCTGAAAAAAGTGCAATATTTTGTATTTATTTTCAGTTTTCTGTGGAACCCACCACTAAAAACTTGTTTGGTTTTAGTATTTGTGCTTAGTTTTCATTTTTAGTATCCCAAAAATTGGATTTGAATACAAAAAATAAAATAAAAAACTTTTTAGCATTTTTGTTTTCTATGAATATGAATGTAGTAGCATATTCATAAATATTGTGAAAATACAAAATTACTTCTTTTGAGTGATGAGTATGTGTAAGTGAGGAAAGTTACTTTAAAAAATATATATATATAATGACCAAACTTGGGTATGATATATTCTATACCAAAATTATGTATTCAAAACAACTTACCAAACATTACCAAATATGAAAATAAATGCTTTTTTTTATATTCAAATTCAGGATTTGAATATAGAATAGAGAATAGAGAAAATGAAAAGTGGATACACCACTTTTTGAAACCAAGTAGGCTCTAAAGTCTCTTCCATCCTCCCACTTTTTCATTCTCTCGCCATTTTCTACTCTCTTACTTTTTCACCCCTAACAAAACAGGTTATCAAGAGGAAGGAGCATGAGAGCATCATTGTTTCTAGCAAGTAGCACTCATTCTTAATAGTAATTTACCACTAGTCCTTTATGTGAGGCAATGAATACAGATATAGCCCTACACGGCTAAACCTCTTTTAGTTTTCTACATAATATAAATAGGCCACGTTTTGATGGAATAGGTTGGATAATTAGTGAATATTCTCTTCAAATAAAGCTACAATATGATGAAATATGACATATTATTATTATATTTGATAAGCACACATGCTCAAATCTGAGTGTGGTATGATGATTTGTGATTATGAAAAATAAGATGAACATCTAATTCTTTTTTGATGAATTTATTTATTTTTTTATTTTTTTATGAATGATGAACATATAATTCTAGTTATGATTGTCAAAACTATTTAGTATGTTCATGGTATGGTGATAGCACCATATGTATTGTATGTTTGAATATTCATAACATCATATGACTATTAAATTTTATAAGTATGATTTTTAATTTGGGTGAAATTGGTGCCGAACATCTTTCAATTTTGTAACCTTGCCTTCAATTTTGATTTTGGGCTCTGGATTAGCTAATTATCTATCTAAGTTTATATTTTGCCCACCATGTTTATAGAATTCGGAATTCTTATGATGTACTAATTGGGTTGAGAAAAGCGCTTTATACGAGTTTGGATTTAATGAGATTGGGATTTATGAGTCTCTTTATTAATTTTTTTTTTATTGAAACTTTCATTTATACGTTGTTTGTGAATATAGAGGCAGAACAAGTAACTTTGTCTTTCATGTGTAACTTTGTCTTTCATGTGTAATTATTTTTTCTATTTTTTTAAAATTTCTATTTCGCATAAAATTTTTATTATTTTTAATTACATTCCCAGTATCAAGGTGTTCGTAATCTCAAAATTGCCTTCATGATTACTAAATAAATTACATATTGCAGCCTTTCAAGTCATATTGTTTGGCATATTAGTGCTGATGCAATCATGAAAACTTGTTCACATTACCCCAATCTTGTTTTAATTAGGAGACTGAAGATTAAATAGAATGTTCAAGAAAAAATCCCGAGGCATTGAACACTCTGGAAGCCTCAAGCGCCTGTGATCAAGGGCCAGTGTTTGTTGTCATGTTGTGAAATGTAGTTTTCAGAATGTCTTCAGAACCTACCTTTTACTATTACATGATAAAGATATTCAATCATATTCACAAGGGCCTTCGAGGAAAAACATAGACTATACTAGAAACTAAGGTTACAAACACACACACACACTCACAATTGCTTTGCAGACCTTCGCATGAAGTCATAAACAGGAAATCGCATCCAAAAACATAGATAAATAAATCCAAAATGAAGTGAAGACACCTTAAATTTGCAAATGATTCCCTTTACACTTAAAACTTTGAAAGACATTTGCTAGGAATAGTTAAAAATTCATTAAAAAACAAAACAGAAAAAACATACATTTACTCTAGCGCACAAATTTTCATTCAACATTGATGTCCAAAACTTTGCCATGGCTGCTAGCCTTAGGAATAGTTATATACAAAACCCCATCTTTCACCTCTGCCTTAATCTTCTCAAACTGAATATTATCCGGTAAAGCAATCCTACAGCTATACTTGCCATAGCTCTTAGCAGACCAATCCTCTTCTTCTTCCTTATTATCCTGACCTTCCTTCTTTTTGAGCACCTTCTCAGCCTTCAAAACCAGCATCTTCTCCTCCACACAAACTTTCACATCTTCCTTAGCCATACCAGGCATGTCAAACCTCATCTTGTACTCACTCTCACCCTCTTTGATCTCCCATGGTGTCCTTCCCCTACTGTACCCTCTTCCCTCACTAGGCACCGGCGATGGCCACCCACTAGAATAGGCAAATGGGTCCTCCATCACTCTCTCCATCGTCTCCATCATCTGCTGCACTGTCCTTGCTGATGGAAATCGATCCCATAACCCTGCATATGTACACACAAATTGAAATAAAAAACAAATAAATCAGTACCCAACAATTATAAAACTAAGTTCATAAAAGATTGAGATTAGTTGGGCAACCAAGAATTTTATAACTCAATTGATACTTCCTAACATTTATAATGAATACGTGCAAAATTCAAATCCCTCTACCCCACTTATTAAATATAAAATAAATAAATAAAGTAATAAACCAACAATGGCTAATAGATTAGGCCACAAAGTGTTATTTTTTGCTGCTTTTTGTTTTTTGGTGTTGTCTAAACTTATGTATTTTGATATGTTATGTCACTCCTTTCCCTTACATCTTGTGTTATACATAGTTGTATGTTGAAGATTTTTCTATAATAGTAATATTTCCCAGTACCTACATCGAAAAGAAAAAAGAAGATAGCTAAAAGTTTGGATATAGTTACCTATGGGGGCAACAGGGGCGACTCGGCTCTTGGGGTTGGGCTGCTGTTGCTTGCTGTTGGCTCTCTGCAATTGGTCAAGATTGTCTTTGATCTCCCCTGCCATGGCCCTGATGCTGTTTTGGCTTAAACCTCTGCCGCCAATTGGTTTGAAAAAGTGGGGGACTGTTGAACATAGAGGCTTATAAGAATTACTGGCTCTTCCACATGGCAGAGGCAAAGAAAGGCTCATATTTGAAACAGCTTGGGACATGATTTTACTTATTTTTTATTATCCTGATGAAGAAATGGTTAGGGTGTTTAAGGCTGTTGGTAATAGTCTAGTAGATGTGTGGCAAAGATTTTGATGAGAATAAGAGTTGGGGACCAAATATTTAAAGGGAGGTGATGAGGTTTCTGGAAAGGACATTGCCACATTGGGAGCGTAGTGTAGAAGATTTTGGTTTCTCGAGAAATCCAGAAACCTTAGCCTGAATAAATGAAGATCCCCCACAAGCTGAGAATTTCTGGCAACTTCTGATATGACAAAAATTGACAACTTTTAGTCAAAACGACTCAAAACCGGTTGAGGGGAAAAAGGGTAACCAAGATCTCAATTCATAATAAACGACATGCCGTTCCTACCATCTTCTCAACTACGGCAGAACCTACTACCCAGAAATGTTTTTAATTTTTTTTTTTTTGAGAGAGTTTCAACCTATAGTATCTGTTTCTGATAATTGCTCTTTATTATCAGAGCAAGATATTAATCAGTTTTTGGTGTAGGCGGGAATTGAACCCTAAATCTCTTATACAACCATAAAAAACTTTAACAGCTGAGTTAACTGGAACCCACTGTTTTTAAAATTTTAAAAATATTGTTTCACGCTTCCTATAATCCTATGTGCACAAGGTATTCACTTTAACATCAAATGTCCACAATATCTTTTTATAAATATCCTAATTAACACGGTGACAAATGATATGTATGGAGAGTGAGACAATTAAAGCTCCTTTAAAATTAATATTAGCCATGAAATCATTGAAATGCATTGATTTGGAACGAAGATTTGTTTTCCTATTCTTCCTTTGATTTCTCTACATGTCTCAAGTCACTTTGACATTTGTAACTAAAAATGAATAATTATATTACTCTTAGGCCGTTTAGTTGGAGAATTTCAGGCAGGAAAACTAGTGAAATTTGAGGGTTTTCTCCCTGAGCACTAAAATGTTTTCTCTCCAGATCGAGGAGAAAACTAAGTTTGTTTTGTGGAATGTTGTTTTAGCCCATTCTTTTACGTTTTTACCACTCTTTAAATAGCAACTATGCCCCGCTAACCACACATCTTTTTTTTCTCTCTCTCTCTCTCTCTCTCTCTCCACTACATTCCACTGATTTCCACGGATCTCTGTCTCTCTAGAGTCTCTACCCAGCCAAATCTTCCCTATTATGTTTTTTTCCCTCATTATAATATGTCCAATTTTTTTTATATAAAATATATATAATATAATATAATAACAAGTAAAAGTAATATAATATAATACGTATGATGTGTAAATTTTTATAAAATGTTATTTTATTAATTTTAATTAAAATTAAGTAATTATTTGGTGAGTATAAAAAATTATCTTATATATTATGTAATAAGGGTATAAAAGTAATTTTTTACAAAATATTTCTTCCATCCTCTCATTCCATTTCTCCACTTTTCCAACTCCAACCATATACACGGAGAGAAAACTAAGATTTCTTCTATCTCCCTACTTCTCCATCTCCTCCCCATTTTCTATCATCCCACTTTTCAATTGCCCAACCAAATGGACCTAGGCAAGCCATTATTGAATACTGTTTTGGTTTGGTAATATATATATATATTTATATATTTAGGTACTAGTGTACCTTTTCAAGAATATCACTCTCTTTATGTGTGTGTGTGTGTGTGTGTGTGTGTGTAATTAAATGTAATAATTGTTATTTTCATTGAATTTTAAAGCAAATAATTTTTTTTTAAAGAGAGTTTCAACTTATAGCGTCTACTCTTGATGTTAGCTCTTTATCATTAGACCAAGACAACAATCAGTTTTTGGTGTAGGCGAAAATTGAACCCTAGATCTCTTATTCAACCATCAGAAACTTTACCAATTGAGCTAGCTGAAACCTACTAAAACAAATAATTTTAATAGAATGCATCTTGACAAGATAAAATTTTTCTAAAGTTATTTCTTTTACTAATTATTAGGTCAATTAATATAGTTTAATTTTTATTTTTGTTTGTCCCAAAACATAATACACTCGTCGAAAACTATTTCCTTCTATTTTTTCCTCATCTATCCGTTTCTCCCCATTGTTATATGTCCTTTTCCTTCCCTCTCCACTCACACGTGTGGTTGTAACAATGAACTATTCAAAGAAACAAAATATGGAGATACTCAAGGGTTGAAAGCCAAACTGGAATTCATAAAGAGTTTGAACCATAATGATGTTATAATTAATTTAATAATATATAAAGTTCAATAATATATAATAATTTTTATAAAAAATTAGTGACGTTGATTGTAAAAAATGTTATTGAAATTTAAGTCATTTTCAAACACAGTTTCCCAACCCTCTGTGTGTGTGTGTGTATAAAAGCATCCTTTTAGGAACAGCTTATTTAGTTGAAATTAAATATTTTTTTTTATTGAGAGTATTATAGATAAAGCTAAAAAGTAGCTAAAATAGTCATCCCAAGCTGCCGATTAGCGTCGGTGGATGGCTGGGTTTGTGGCATCGGTGGGCTGTGGTGTGGTTGAATAGTCGGCGTCGGTTGGGTTCATTGACGTCGGTGTGCTATGGTGTGGTTGGTGTACTATGGTGTGGTTGGTGTGCTATGGTGGGTCAATGTGGTTCGTGGTCACTGGTTTGAATACGGTGTTTGTGTGGGTGGGTTTGTGGGTAGATTTGTGTTTGTAGTGGTGGCTCGGGTGGGTTTCGTGGTGATGGGTGTGGGTGTTGCCTGGTGGGTGTGGGCTTGGTTGATTTTTTTTTTTCTTTGTTGTGGGTTGTGGTGGTGGTGGTGGTGGTTGTGTGTGTGGCTGTGATGATTGTGTGTAGTGGATATATTATTTTATTATAGTGAATATATTATTTTATTGTAGTAGATATCTTATTTTATTGTGATTTTTATTTTATTTTATTGTGTGAAAAACTAAAATAGATACATTGCTGCAGCATATGTGTAGGTAAAATAGATTAAATAACTTTATATAGTGCCAAATAGCTTAATTTTTAACTCCACTGCTGTAAATGCTCAAAACAGCACGAGAATTAAACCAGCCAATTGCATCCAAAGAAACATCAGACCCAAACTTGGTACAATGAACAATCCAAAAAAATTTCTTCATGATTTCGTATAAAAAAATTGCTTTCTGGATAGTGGTTATTAATGTTGAAGTTAAATCGGTCGAGCAAGACAGACTTGTTCGGGTTTTAAAACAGTGACCATGACTCAATACCTCTTCTCCAATGTTGAATTCTCTCTCTCTCTCTCTCTCTCTCTCTCATTAATGGCTCAGTAGTTGAAGTAGCTAACCACCATACCATTTCCTTTACAATTCAATGCTCGGTATGGTTTTAAATATTTTGATAACCATGACTTTAGAGCATTCACAGTACGTGTACACAATTTTGAGTACATTCTAATTAAAATCCATACTTTTTATTTTTACTTAAACAACTATTCGCATACATACCCATCAAACTCTATTTATTTCTCAATTCTATTTAAATATTATTTAATTTTTTATTATTTTTTCTTGTCCAAGATAAATAAATATATTTGATTTCACTTTTGGCATCTCTTCTCTTCTATTAACTCTCCTTGTTCACATGAAAAAAAAATCACAAATTTAGAGCAACAACTGTGGATGCCATGGGCAATTCTGTGGTGTAGAAACCTCAGTTGCCTATTTGACTCTATTGAAACAACGGTGGTGACGTAGTTTTGTTGTTGACCACCGAGAAGACCGCATCTCCGATGCAATTTCACTTCACCTTCTTTTGGAACTCGGCCTTTAAATTTGCCATCGAACCATCCGACAAAAATCTACATCAAAAGAGCCATCAGTTATAAATGGGCTTCAATTAGTGATGAGAGACGGGAAGAAAATGATCATAAATGGTTTGTTGAGCTACATTTAATGGGGTGGGGTTCGAAACATATAAATGAGGTATTATAAAATGGGATTCAGATCCTCTAGAGTTCTTAGGGTACTCTACCAGTAGAGTTCATTAAATCCTAACCACTCTTTAATGATTTAATGGTTTAGATTCTGCCATGTCAGCATTTCATTAATAATATTCTTGAAATAATAAAATAATGTTGTAAACAAAACAATTAAGATGATTGTTAATGAAATGCTGACATGGCAAAATCTAGACCATTAAATCATTAAAGAGTGGTTAGGATTTAATGAACTCTACTTGGTAGAGTACCCTAGGAACTCTAGAGGATCTGAATCCTATAAAATGATGCTATTTGCCTATTTCTACATGGAGAGCTTGGTGCGAACAATGATATTCATTTGATTTAAAGGAATTTATGTTGTTCTTACATTATTTAAAATCTTATTTGATTCAATAAAAATGATAACTAATTTTAAATAATATGATGCCATATTTTTTAAAATATTTTTGGCTAAACAATTTTTTTTAGCTTTTTTGAATTATTTGCTTAGATATAACTTTTCAAAACTTTCCTTTTTCTGAGTTCAACTATAGTTTTATCCTTTTTTTTAAAGTTAAATAAGTCAAGCAAATAAGTATCTTTCTTTTTCTCTCTCTATTTCAAACAATTGGTATTAGGGTTAATACTATTTGGAATTGTTAATGAACTAAGATGTTTATGAGTAGTTTGGCGCTTGACTAAGGAAAAACTTTGTTTAAGTTCATTTGTTAAGAAAATAAGCCATGCTCAAGATTAACTTTAGGCTCGACATATTAAGCAAGCTGGGTTCAAATACATAATGTGCTTGTGAACAAGCTTGTGAGTATGTGGCTTAATTTAAATATATATATAAAATTGTTTGTCCATATATATAATGTATAAAATATACTTATATAAATTTGAAATTGAATTGTATAAGTTTGTAAATTATTTGAAATATTAATAATGATGATGCAAAGAAAATCAGTAGGCTGGATGTTTCGGACTTGACAGGACTGCTTGCTCCTTCGATGGCCTGGAAAAGAAAGAAAAGCGATCAAAGATGACCGGGATTGCCAGCCAAGAACCCTCCGATGACAAAGTTAGTCTTCTCTCTATATATTTTCAGAGTTCCAATTTTTTGGGAAATGTCAAGCGTACATTTTTCTGGTCTGAATGGGTGTTTATATAGTGTCCTAGGAACATTTATTGGGATTGTAACCTCTCCTGAATTTGAGGAGGTGCGAGGGTTCAAGGATAACTTCCACAACCGTTTAGGAGTTATAATTTCTCATACATCGGTTACTGGAAGTTATGCGTATGTTGCGGAGTTGTGAAATGTACTTAGTAATTCCCAAGTGTAAAAGTCTCTTTCAGGGGTCCTCTTGTGGACGAATCCCTTCAGGATGAGGATGATAGCTTTCCTAGGATGAGTGTTGCGGGTGTGTTTTCGTCTATAGATGACCATGATCGTTAGCCTCGTCTTGGTGCTTTCTTCTAGACGGCTGCTAGTGTGGATGACCATGGATGGTCTGGAGTAAATTTTTCCTCATTCCTCATCAGTTGCCCCTTCGTCCAGGGGTCATGTAGTACATCACTAGACTTCAGGACGAGTTTTCTAAGAACATTTATTATTATTATTATTTTCTATTTTATTTGTTTTTCAGACAGCATACCACGTGTCATGCTTTCATAGGTGGTTGGTCACGTCGACTTACCTCCTTGAGGTAGATGCCACGTGTCGCCTTCTCATTGGTCTCGTCGTTGTGAATACCGAGACTTCTCTACCTATAAATAGTGGTTTCCCTCTCGTGCCCCTCTCATTTTTTCAAATTTTCTGTTTTGACATTCTCGTCCGTCGCCTCGTCTAGGAGTGTTCTCAGCGTACTTAGTATCTTTCTTCTAGAGCCAGGTATTCCCCTTACTCTCACTCTCAGGCTTTCCTTTTTAAGCTTTAGAACGTCTGAAATGGCTACCTGTTCGTCTAGCAACAGTGTAGACAAGGCCATAGACGAGTACCATGATTCTTCTAGTTATAGCACTTCCAGTAACGATAGTAGTAGTAGTAGTGGCCACACAACAGAGGAATATACCTCTGGTGTTCCTGGAATTCCCGTTGAAACCTTACAGGAAAATATTAGGACGAGGGTAGCCTCTGGAGCTGATACCTCAATAAGCGTCCCGCCGTCATCCCCTTTGGACGAAGAAGAAACTGCGTATAGTTGTGCTATAGAAATCCCTTCTAAGACGGACGAGAAGAGGTTAGATGCTTTTAGGAGTTGGTTCCAAATCCCAGACGACCTGAATCCTAGGTTAGTCGTCCGAAAGGAATGGTGTTGCCAACCCCGTTTTGGAATAGGTATTTACGAAGCTTATTTGCTAGGGGGGCTTAGATTTCCTTTGAATGCCTTCGCTAGAGAATTACTCACTAGGCTGGGCTTGGGAGTTTGTCAGTTTAACCCCAACGCGTGGAGACTTATTGTCTTTATGCAAGTCTTATGGAGGGAGGTATTTGATGGGAACCGTCCTATCACTGTAGACGAGTTTCTATACTGTTATAAACCCTCCGGGATAAGTCAAACTTTGGGTTTTTATCAGTTCACAGCTAAGGGCAATGACTGTAGGTTGATTAAGTCTTTGCCTTCATCTGACAGAAACTGGAAGACAGAATTTTTCTTTGTCTTTGGTTTCTGGGTGAGGCATCCTATTGAGGTTGGTAGAGATGTATTTCCCCCTTATACTGGAGATTTAGGGAACCTTCATCAAGAAGGTATGTTATGTTTTTCCTTCATTCTTTTTTTATTTTGTTTTGTTATATTTTATTTTTAGACAGTTGTCTAACCTTAATTTTCCTCTTTTTTTTTTAGCTGTTAGATGTCCTTCTTTAAGTAAGTTTCACTGTGACTGCGTCCACAAAGCTCATCTACACCCTGAGAGGAATTTTCACTCGTTGGTGACTCTTCAACGCTTGCACAGGTGGGGACTTGGCCCAGATCCATCTGCTGAAGCCCTTACGCACAAGCAAACTGTCCGTAGACGTGAGTGCCTTTCTTACTTGAATTTTTTTTAATTTTATATATATACATATGTGTACATGTGTTTTTCAGGAATGACAACCATGAAAGAAAATAAGGGAAATGAAGTGATTGACGAGACGACCAGACTTGAAGTTCAGCCCCAGCCTCATCCTGTGGCTAGAGACAAGAGGAAAATCTTGTCCAAAAATTTGGACCTGGGAAGCTTACCTAGTGGTCGGGGGAAGAAGACCAAACATGGGTCGTCTAGGCCCGAAAATGCTAAGTTTGACCCTCCTTCCTCCTTGCCGTCCATCACAGTCGTTGATGTTGACTCGTCTACGCCCATTGGCGTCGCTCCGTCCAAGACCCATGCTCCTGCTTCGTCCCAGCCTCCTCAAAGGATTTCTATGAACTTATTGGAGAATGAGGATTTGGCTTGGGAACGATTCCAAGAGGCTGTAATAGGTGAGGACGTGGCTGCGTGCTACGACATGTCTTTGAAGAAGTTTAAGCATTCCGGTGTCCACGATCTTTTTAAGGTGAGCACCTTTGTCTCGTCTTGTTTTAGCCATGTTATCTATTTTTATTTTTATCTCTTGAACCTTCTTGTCTTCCATGTAGGTAATGTTGAAGTTCATAGCGTCCAGGCAGGCCACGGAAATGGACAAGACGAGAATCCTTCTAGAAAAAAGAATAGAAGAGATTAAAAATGACTGCAGAACTTGGGCCGAGGTGGCGGATAAGGCCTAGGACGAGGTTATGGGTTGAGTGCTTTGGTGGGGGAGCTGAAATCTGATGCTGCTAAGAAGGACGACCGATTTGACTTTCTTCAAAAGAAGAACAACGAGCTGAGTCTCCTCCTCAAGAAGGCTAAAGATGACGCAGTGGAGGAGTTTAAAGCGTCCAAGGAGTTTATTGACCTGCTGGACACAAACTATGCAGTAGGGTTTGAATATTTTAGAATGGATGCTATAGACAACTTTCCTGGAGTTGACTTTAGCACCATTAAACTCAACCTTGGCGCTGCTACAAGTTCTCTCCTCCAAACAGGCTCAGACGATGTTAACATTGAGGATGATGCCACCACCAAGCCATCTCAAGACGACCCCAACGTTGATGCCCCCCCTTCTTGAAGATAATTTTTAAATTAGTGCTATTGTTATTCTACTTTTCTTTTGGTCCGTTGTTTTTGGACCCTTTTTACGATGTATTTGAGTACAATTATCTTGTCCAGAGTGTTCAGGACGAGTTTATTAACAATTGCCTTTTAAGGTTTATTTTATAAGAGTTTTTGGACGGTGGTCGTCTACTCTCTTTAGACTAAAGAATATTTTTCTTTTATCCATTATATATTGTATGGACGAGTTTATCCACTATTTTGACCATTTATGTCATTGGCTTTTAAACAGTGTTCTAAGTGTTGAATGGTCGTCCATGTGATTTTCTTATGGACGACCCACCTAGGCATGGACGTCTTTGTTAGCCAGTCAAATTTTTACAAGTGTAACTCGTCCTAGGACGACAATGACAACTACCAGTGTTTTACTTCATCCTTTGGGCAATTATCACTCGTCTCCTTGCGAGAGGTTTATAATGTTTTACTCGTCCTAAGACATTGAGGCGTCTTGGCTAGATCATCGTCTTTGGAATTTTATGCTTTAACGTATGCCTTTTTCTTGTCTATCTATTCTTAGACGAGTATGCTTTGACTTTTCTTTTTGCTTTATCCTTATTTCAAGGAAAGTTTAGACGAGTATGCCTTAGCTTTTTTTATCCTTATTTCGAGGAAAACTTATGAACGTTACATCCCTGCGTCCAAAGATTTTCATTCATCTTAGGCTTTTGCCCCCCTTGTAGGTATCATTATGGAAACTAGATTAAGTATATCAGAAATCCAAACCATATTATTGCATGAATTGTCCACAAATATGGCACGCTTTAGAAGCTGGTGCCTTATTAAAACATTTAAGAAAATACATAACCTTGTCTTTTACAAACTGGTCTGTAGACGGTGCAAAAGTTTAAGAACTAATGCACTTTTTATTCTTAGTACACACTATAGTAGTAATAAGAACACAACAGTAGGTATAACTAAACACATGGATCGTGGCTTTAGTTGTCCATAGTATCAACCTCGTCCCCGAATCATTTCGTCCAAGTTCATCACTGATAGTACCTCCTCAGGTGTTCCACGTTCTAGGGGTGCTTTAACTTTCGTCCGTCCAGGGCCTCTAGGTAGTATAACCCCTATCTCTTGCAGTTGATTATCCTGTAGGTTCCTTCCTAATTGGGTCCAATTTTCCATGAGTCGGATTCCTAGTTGCTAAGGAGACTCTTTTGAGAACAAGGTCCCCAACACTGAATCGTCTGGGTTTCACCATGACATCATGCTGCCTAGCCATAAGATTCTTGTATCTTGCTATCCTTTGCTCCGCATCCATTCTTACCTTGTCAATAAGATCGAGGTCAAGACGAAGTTGTTCCCCTCTCTCTCCTGATACTTCATCACTCGATGATTAGCCATATGAACTTCTATCGGTATGACGACTTCACTTCCATAGGCTAGCTTAAAGGGGGTCTCTCTTGTCGGAGTTCGTACAGTCGTCCTGTAGGCCCAAAGAACACTTGGTAACTCGTCTGGCCATGTCCCTTTTGCCCCTTGAGCCGAGTCATGATGGTTTTCAGCAGGGATCGGTTCGCTACTTCTGCTTGTCTATTCGCTTGTGGATGGGAGGGTGAGGAATAGTGATTCTTGATTCCAAAATGTTTGCAAAAGTTCCTGAAGGGTGCGTTGTCAAACTAACGTCCGTTATCCAATACTAGTACCCAGGGTACTCCGAACCTACATAGAATATTCTTCCATACAAAATTTTTAACATTTTGTTGAGTGATTATTGCAAGAGGTTCGGCCTCTACCCACTTGGTAAAGTAATCAATCCCTATTACCAAAAACTTCATTTGTCTGGTTCCCATGGGGAAGGGACCTAGGATATCCAGTCCCCACTGTGCAAAGGGCCATGGGGCCATCATTGGGGTCTGGTACTCTGACGGCTGTCTAGGGACATTGCTATAGCGTTGACACTGGTCACAGACCTTGACATAGGCCTTAGCATCTGCCTACATTGTAGGCCAATAGTAGTTGCACGGACGACCTTATGGACTAGTGATCTCGCTCCTGAATGATTTCCACATGCTCCTTCATGAACTTCCCTCAAAACATAGTTTGACTCGTCAGGAGCCAAGCACCTTAAGTAAGGTTGGGAAAAACCTCGCTTGTACAGCACTTCGTTTATGAGGACGTATTTGGCTGCCTTGACTCTCAACTTCCTAGCTTCATCTTTGTTTTCTAGAA
Source organism: Castanea sativa (assembly GCF_040712315.1). NCBI lineage: Eukaryota > Viridiplantae > Streptophyta > Magnoliopsida > Fagales > Fagaceae > Castanea > Castanea sativa. Next base: position 43,441,645 of record NC_134015.1, on the reverse strand, counting down.
GCCTTCCATCTTTAAGATAGATTACTATTGGACTCATCTAATTTTCTCCCCCTTCTATCTGCTGTATGTCCGAAAAGTCTATACTTGGCATATATTGGACATTGTCGTACTCGTCTGTAATTCCTCTTGCCGAAGCTGCTTTTGCCAAGGCATCTGCTTCCATATTTTCCTCCCTAGGGAGTTGAACAAAACTTACTGCTGAAAACTTTCGTACAAGTCATTTCACTTTGCTGAGGTATTTCTTTATCCGATCTTCCTTGGTATCATACATTCCATTTACTTGGTTGATGACTAGTTGAGAATCTCTTCTGACTATTATTGACTCCGCCCCTAAGGACTTAGCCAATTCCAATCCTTTGAGTAGAGTTTTGTACTCAGCCTTGTTGTTGGTGGTTTAATACTGCAGACGGGCCACATACTCTAGCTTATCACCCTCCGGGGACTTGAGTATGACTCCAATCCCTCCTGCATATAGTGTGGATGATCTGTCTACATTGATAACTCACCTTTCAACTCCATCGTCTTTGTCCAGCTCGTCTTGGCTAAGGGTGAACTCTGCAATGAAATCTGCTAATGTCTGCACCTTTATTGCACTCCTTGGAAGGTATCTGATGTCAAACTCGCTAAGTTCCACAGCCCACTGTATTAATCATCCAGCGGCTTCCAACTTGTTCATTGCCTTCTTTATGGGGTGATCTATTAGGACGTTGATAATATGAGCTTGGAAATAATGCTTCAGCTTCCTGGAAGCCGTAATTAAGGCAAAAGCTAGCTTCTCCATCATCGAATATCGTCCTTCTGCTCCTCTTATTGCACGGCTTGTGTAATAAACCGGTTTCTGAATTCTCCCCTCTTCTCTGACCAACACCGAGCTTACTGCATGTGGGGACACCGCCAAGTACAAATACAGCTTTTCTCTAGGTACAAACGAACTCAGTAACGACATTGTCATGAGATATGTCTTCAAGTCTTGGAAGGCCTTTTGACGCTCGTCTGTCCACTCAAATGCCTTCCTGAGGACTTTAAAGAATGGCAAACACTTATCAGTAGCTTTTGACATAAACTTGTTAAGGGCCGTAACTTGTCCGGTAAGAGATTGGACTTCCTTGATATTTTTCGGTGGTTCCATATTCAGTATCGCTTGGATTTTGTCCAGATTTGCTTTAATTCCTCTGTGCGAAACCATGAACCCCAAAAACTTCCCAGACGAAACTCCAAAAGCACAATTGCTTCGATTTAATTTCTTGTTATATCGCCGAAGTGTATTAAAAGTCTCTTGAAGGTCGTCCAAATGATTGTCCTCGTCCAGGCTTTTCACCAGCATATCATCTACATAAACCTCCACATTTCACTCGATTTGAGGATGGAACATGTGGTTAACTAGTCTTTGGTAAGTCGCCCCTGCGTTCTTCAAACCGAAGGGCATCACTTTGTAGCAATACAACCCTTGGCTTGTAATGAATGAGGTTTTTTCTTGAACCACTTCGCCCATCTTTATCTGGTTGTAGCCTGAGAAGGCGTTCATGAAGCTCAGCACCCTATGACCTGTCGTCAAGTCCACCAGCTGGTCAATGCGTGGCAATGGGTAACAATCCTTGGGGCAAGCTTTGTTTAAGTCAGTAAAGTCCACGCACATTTGCCACTTGCCGTTAGCTTTCTTCACCATGACTACGTTCGCCAACCAATCTGGATAATAAACTTCTCGGATGAACTCCACGGTAACCAACTTCTGGACTTCTTCCTTGATGGCATTGTCTCGCTTAGGAGCGAAAACCATTTTCTTCTGACGCATTGGTTTTGAATAGGGACACACGTTCAGGCTGTGAGTAATAACACTTGGATCAATGCCAGGCATGTCTTCATGACTCCATGCAAAGACATTGAGGCTTTTCTTCAAAAACTGGACCAAAGCATGCTTTGCCTTTCCTTTCATGCTCGCCCCAATTCTAGTGAACTTCTCAGGCTGGTTCTCATCTAATGGGATGTCTTCTAACACCTCAGTGGGTTCCACTACGATCCTTCTCATGTCTATACTCATTGCCTGTATATGCTCGTCCATTGCCAACATGGCTAAGTGGCATTCTCTGGAGGCTAATTGATCTCCTTGTACTTGGCCCACTCCGTGCTCGGTCGAAAATTTGATGGACAAATGGCAGGTAGAGGTTACTGCCTTCTAACTATTTAGAGTTGGTCTTCTAATAATTGCATTATATGACGATGCACAATCGACAACAAGGAAATTTACCTCCTTGGTTATCTGCTGTGGATATGTTCCAATGACCACTGGTAATGTGATGGTGCCCACTAGTTGCACCTTCATTCCTTCGAATCCCACCAATGACGAATTCACTAGTTGAAGCTGATCTCGTCCTAGCCTTATTTGCTAGAAGGCAGGGTAATACAGAATGTCCGTAGAACTGCCATTGTCTATCAACACCCTCCTAGTCATGTAGTCATCAATGAGTAGGGTGATGACTATCGCGTCATCGTGTGGGTGGTGAAGTCGTCCTGTGTCCTCGTCTGTGAACGTAATGGCCTGCTCGTCTACTTCCCTAGTCTTAGGAGGTCGTCTAGACAGCTGGATGTTCTGCACTACCTTCAGGTATGTCTTCCTCAACTTGGATGACTACGCTGTCGAGTTTCCTCCTATAATTACTCTTATCTCTCCTAGTGGGGGTCGTGATTACTCTTCTACCTTAGTTTTCAGTTTCTCATCTCTCTGGTCTAGTCCAAGGAAGTTCTTTAGCTTTCCTTGTCTAATGAGATTCTCTATTTGCTGCTTCAAATCAAAGCACTCGTCCGTGTCATGCCCGTGGTCTCTATGAAAGCGGCAATACTTGCTCCTATTGCACTTGTTAGGATCTCCTTTCATCTTATTCGGCCACTTCAAGGACGGATCATCCTTGATCTGCATGAGAACCTGCTCTAGTGCCATAGTTAGTGGTGTGTATTGCGGATTCCTTGCTGAGGAACTTGCCTTCTTACCATCCTTATTTTTTCTCTCGTCTACCTGAGCCTTCTTTAGACAAGGTCCCTGATCTGAGTAACTCTGGTGGCCCGCTTCTGAGCGCTCTGCTTTCTTTCTCTTCTTAGCTATGATAGCGTCCTTAGCATTCATGAAATTCTGGGCCGAATGGACGAGTTTGGCCATAGTCCGTGGTTCTTGCTCGTAAAGCTTATGGATGAACAAGTCAGAATTGACCCCATTATGGAAGGCGGCCAACAATAACTTGTCATCCATTTCGTTTATTGTCAAGGCTTCTCTATTACATCGGGTAATGAAGGACCGCAAACTCTCATTTTCCTCTTACTCTATAGTCAGCAAACTAGAAGAGGAACGCTTGTGGCGTTGTCCTCCAATGAAATTATTGACAAACAACTTACTCAACTCTTCAAACGATCCCACTGAGTTTAGGGGTATTTTGCTAAACCACACCTGCGCTGGTCTCTTAAGTGTGGTAGGGAAAGCTCTGCACATAATCTCGTCCGGGACCCCTTGAAGGTGCATGGTCGTCTTGAAAGTAGCAATGTGATCACACGGGTTGCGATTTCCATCATACGAATCCAAGGAAGGCATTTTGAATTTTGGAGGTAGGGGATGACTGTTGATGGAAGCTGTGAAAGGGGAATCCGTTCGGTTAACTAAATCATCCACTAGGTTTGCCCGCCTCATGTTCTCCCTCATCTCATCCATGGCTTTTCTCATTTGGTCCATCTCTCTTTCCAAGTGTGACACTCTTTTTGGAGCGGTACCCCTTATCTGATTTTCGGACTCAACATTTTCTCCTCCACCTTCCTAACTTTGGGCTCGTCCTTCCGTGTGCCTATCTTGGCGCTACCTCCTAAGGTTGATCTTTCTATTCAACTCCTGATTCTGATGAGTTAGTTTTGCCATAGTGGCAGCCATAGATTGTATATGTTGAACAGAAGGCGGTTGTATGACAAGCGCTGACTTACGATCGTGAAAGGGATTACTTGAAGCATCCCTACTCTTCTGGTGGCTTGGGCTGGTAGCCCTTGATCTTGTTCGAACCATTCAGCCTTTTGTCTTGGAAAAGCTAATCGTTGACAACAAAAACTGATAGTTGAACGAAAAGAACAGTGAATAGAGTTCCCATAGACGGCGCTAACTGATGATGCAAAGAAAATCAGTAGGCTGAATGCTTCAGACTTGACAGGACTGCTTGCTTTTTCGATGACCTGGAAAAAAAGAAAAGCGATCAAAGGTAATCAGGATTGCCGGCCAAGAACCCTCCGATGGTAAAGTTAGTCTTCTTTCTATATATTTTTGGAGTTCCAATTTTTTGGGAAATGTCAAGCGTACCTTTTTCTAGTCTGAATGTATGTTTATATAGTGTCCTAGGAGCAGTTATTGAGATTGTAACCTCTCCTGGATTTGAGGAGGTGCGAGAGTTCAAGGATAACTTCCACAACTGTTTAGGAGTTATATTTTCTCATACAACGGTTATCGGAAGTTATGCGTATGTTGCGGAGTGGTGAAATGTAGTCAGTAATTCCCAAGTGTAAAAGTCTTGTCCAGGGGTCCTCTTGTGGACGAACCCCTTCATGATGGGGATGATAGCTTTCCTAAGACGAGTGCTGCGGGTGTGTTTTCGTCTATGGACGGTCTGGAGTAAATTTTTCTTCATTCCTCATCAAAAAATATAAATAGTCCATTTTTTTATGCTAGTGTCCTATTTTATATAATTTTATAAACAAAAATCATTCTATCTAATTAATTTAAGTATTTCATGAATAAGTAGAGATTGTTTAATAAGAAAATGAAACAAACTTGAACATGTAATATAGTTTGGTAATGAGCTTGAGTTTGGCCTGTGTTTAATATATATATATATATATATATATATATATAGGAGATATATGTGTTCCAAATAAAATTAAATGAAATAATCTTGAATTTTTAAGGATCGGTTGAATTTGTTTACAATCCTAATATTATTGATACTTACATCTAGAGTGTGTTTAGATGTGCTTTCCGAATTACTTATCTTCTAAAAGTACTATTGAAAATTGGGGAAAATTTTTTTTTTTAAAGTTTTTGAATTGTGGTCTGTCAAAATAAACTAAAAAAAGTGGCTTATTTATTTATTTATTTAAGCCACAAACTCAATCAATAATAGACTTGTTTGGTATCTCACTTGCTAATTAAAAAAAAAAAAACTCTTTCTCTATATGAGATATTGTTACTTACTGCATCATCAAATTCTGTAAAAATTATTAAAAATGTCTTATAAAACAAACTATAAGGGAGGTAAATGTCTTGTAAGTGCAAACCACAAGAGATAAACCACATGATAATTCCAGGTAAAAAATATATGTTTAAAAAATTATGGTTTTGATATTATCTGACATAAATATTTTTTTTTCTCCCCCTCCAAGTGGATAAGAGCGCATAAGTCTTCATGACGGGAAATCATTTTTTTATTTTTGGGTTGAGGTAACAAAATAAACTAAAAAAAGTGTCTTTGGTTATTTTATTATTATTTTTAAGCATAGTAGACTAGTTTGATATCTCACTCTGGCATCTCACATGCTAATTTTTTTTTTATAAAATTATTTCTCTATATGAAATACTATCCGTTTTTACCGTATCATCAAATTCTGTCAAAAAATAATTGAAAATATCTTACAAAACAAACTATGATTACTCTATGAGAAAGGTAAATGTCTCCTAATTAAGCAAATCATAAGAGATATTTGTCAAAATAAATCATATAATAGTTCCATATTATAAGAGTATAACATTAGAATCCTTCCCGCAATTTATCAATTTGTAAAAAAACAAATGTTACAAAAATTATGGTTTTGATAATATCTTTATAATTATGGGTCTAGGTATATAGTAAACGCGTACATTACCCATTCATAATAGAAACTTTCAATAGAAAACTTAAAGAACTTTGAAATCAATTAACTACTTTTTCATTTTTCATAAATGCACTTTTAGCCCCTACATTTTGACTTTTTTCCTTTTTAGTCCCTAAATCAATTTACGCGGGACATTTAAGTCCTTGAAGCACCATTCCGTCAGCCAATTAACGGAGAAACTAACAGATCAATAAAATAATAATAAAATTTCTAACTTTTTTTTTTTTAAAGAAAAAAATTAAATTAATTTTGTTTATCTTTTTTGGGAAGAACATGAAGAATCTAGAACATGTGTTCTTCCCAGTTAATCATGTTCTTCATTTTCTTCCCAGCAATTCAAAAAATCAATTTTTTTTTCTCTTTTCTTGTATTTCCTTAGCAACGAAACCCATAAAATCAATCACACCCGATCGCAAACCCTGAACTTAAAAAAAAAAAACGCTACTTTTTTTTTTCCTCTTCTTCCTTTCTGCTCTGTCTCTTTCCTCTTCCCTTTTCTTCTCTAAGCTCTCCATCTCAAAACTCTCTCTCTAATGGAACCTTAGCCACGGTGAAGCCCATAACTTGGTCATCGACATCAACGACACCACCACACAAGGTTTTCCTAATTCCCACCGCAAGATTGACCTTGTCCGATCTTACCTGACTCGAACAACAGAAAATCCGGTGGAGGAGGCAGATCCTCGGCGGCCAACTGGTGGACCCCGTTATTTGGCTGGTCATCGGAGCCAGATTACATTGATTCCGGAAACAACATCAACAAGAAGAAGCGGATCGAGTTGGAGAAATTGGAGATGGAACCGGATCTTGCGAGAACCCGAACCCGGTTCACCCCGGGTTGCTTCACAGAGGAGAAGGCGAAGCAGCTCCGGATGATGACCAAGGAAACGAAGTCGTTTCATGACAAGATGTACCACTCTGCCATTGCCTCCCGCCTCGCCTCCGATTTCAAAAACAACTTCGATCTGTGACTCTAAAAGTTGCATGTCTTTTTCTATCTCAAAAAAGACGGTTAGGAGATGTAGTTTTTTTAGTTTTTTTTTTTTTTTCCTATCTCAAACCCATCACACCCGATCTTAGCCTCTTTGATTATGGTTTGGTTTGGGAGTGGATGAGTTCGGTGCTTTGTATACTTTCAATGGTTTGGTTTGGGAGTGGTTTCGTTGATGTGTGGCAGTGGATGATTTGATTCGTGGTGGTGCTTTGCTGCTTGCTGGCTTTCTATTCTTTTACTTAGGTTTGATCTTCATGTTCTTTGATTCACTGGTGGTGATTGGGGTTTTTTTTTCCAGTAGGTTTTTTTTTTTTTTTGTGTTTGTTTGCCAAGAAAATTTATGGGTTTGAAGGCTAAGGTTTGCTTTACTAGGGATATGGGTTTGGGGTTTGGTTAGGATCTGGGTTTGATGTTTGTTTTTTGCTGGAGATTGATTATAGGGAGGTACACGAGAGAAGAACACAAAGAACATGAACTGAAAAAAATAATGAGAAAAAAATATGTTCTTATGTAAAATTTTTGTTTGATAGAAATTTTGTTTTTGTTTTTTTTAACTAAAATTGAGTAATTAATTTTTTTTTAATTTTGATATTTAAAAAATGTAAAATAATTTTTTTAATAATATTTTAATGCTCACGTCAGTCATATTAACTTTTACTGTTAGTTGGCAGATAGAATAGTGCTTCAAAGACTTAAATGTCTTGCGTAAATTGATTTAAAGACTAAAAAATGATAAAAATAAAATATAAAAATTAAAAAAAAAATCAAAATATAGCAACTAAGCATTTACGCCAAAAGTTTATATTTTATTTTCTTTTTCGAGCTGATGAGACTCATGAGAGCACGATCAACCATTTGACAGGTACGAAATCATCAATGATGTGAAAGCACGTGAGTCTTAAAGAAAAGCACACTTTTTGTCAAACATATTGACCCAATTCTTTATGAGATCTATCTTGATCTCAACTTGTACTACTTTACCATGGTTCTTCTATTTCCTACGTAACTCTCTTCCTGATTTCTCTCTCTATATTATAGCCCTCCCTCTTGGTCAACCTTCTTTCCCATCAAAAGCACAAAATGTTGTCTCTTACTTCACAATCTCTCTTTCTCTCACTTCTATTACTTGTTTCCATCTTCTTCTTAATCTTTAACCTACAAAAATGGCGGAGCAGCTCACAGTCACAGTCACTGAAACCACCGTCACCACCAAGCCTCCCAATAATCGGCCACCTCCACCTCCTCACCGACATGCCCCACCACTCCTTAGCCCAACTCGCCCAAAAACTCGGCCCCATAATCAACCTCCAACTCGGCCGAGTCCCCACCATCGTTGTCTCCTCAGCTCACCTGGCCAAACTCGTCCTCAAAACCCACGACCACGTTTTCGCAAGCAGACCGAACCTTCTCTCCGCTCAGTACCTCTCCTTCAACTGCTCAGACGTCACTTTCTCTCCCTACGGTCCTTACTGGCGCCAAGCCAGGAAGATCTGCGTCACCGAGTTGCTCAGCTCCAAACGGGTCAGCTCGTTCCAACTCGTCAGAGACGAGGAGGTGAATCGGTTGCTGGGCTCCGTGTCGGCTCAGTCAGGGTCCGAACTCGACCTGGGTAAGATGTTTTTCGCTCTGGCAAACGACGTGCTGTGTCGCGTGGCGTTTGGGAAGAGGTTTAAGGAGGAGAGTGGGGAGGACGAAGGGCAGAAGCGTCATTTGGTTGGAGTTTTGACCGAGACACAGGCCTTGTTTGCTGGGTTTTGTTTGGGCGACTTTTTCCCGGGTTGGGACTGGGTTGACTCACTGAGTGGGTACACGGAAAGGTTGAGAAAGAACTTGGAGGATTTGCGAGCTGTTTGTGAAGAAATTATAGAGGAACATGTGAAGGAACAAGGTGTGAGAAGTGGTAAAGAGGATTTCGTTGACGTTTTGCTTCGAGTACAACAACGTGAGGACTTGGAAGTGCCCATTACAGATGATAATCTCAAAGCTCTTGTCCTGGTATTTCTCTCTCTCTCTCTCTTTTTTCCTCTTTTTATGATATGGGCATTGGTTTAATGTTCTAAAAATCATATTATATACAACATGAAAATACAAGAATAAAATTAAAATTGCAGACGATATAGAATGCCGAAACCATCTAAACTCCGAAAATACAGTCAGCACGTACAGGTTTAAGCTAAGGCGAATAAGGTTAAAGATATTTCAAAACTGATTAATTTAATCCTTAAATTCAACTTAGCACTTTAAACTATTGCTCATTTTCTCCAATCCCGCAATAATTATAGATTAAATTGGTAAATTTTGATATGTTTTGGATCTAGGCGGACGTATATAACTCAAACCTTAGAGGTTTTATTCTTTTTAATATTCGAAACAGAATTATTAGAAAGTCGTGAAGAAGTTAAGAACCAGTAATCGTCGATAATTAAAATAAGAAGTGCACGTAGAAGGTATGCATGTACAATATGTATTATATGCATTCTAAATGAAATTTAATATTAATAAATAATAACATGCCAACCGTTTTTTTTTTTTTTTTGATAAGAGAATCGAGGTTTAATTTTCTTTCTCAATACTTAATAATTAAAATCACGATTTTCAAGTTAGAAATTGTGACTTGACAGTATTTCAAGTGTGTCCTGCTATTTTTCCTAATCAAGTTTTTATCATCGCTTGTTTGTTCTTGCTATTAGTTCTCTCACGTAAGATGATATAAATAAGATTGTCCATTATTAAAAAATTGGAAATTACCACAATTCAGAACTCAGTTCTTTTACAGTTTTACTTTCCCTTTTTCTATTAAAGATGACACTACTTGATCACTTTTATAATTGGTAGGGCAGTATGAAATTAATGATCAAATTAATTGAATAAGTGCTCTGGTAGAACACCTGTGCTGACCACTGTGTTAATAGTGGCATGACTGAGTGGCAATAAGGTGTTTGGGCCCACTGTGTTACTCACCCTATTACAATTATCTTCCTCTTCCGTTTTTGTTTTTTTCGAATAACCATTAAATAATCCTACTAAAAAAAATTAAATAATTAAATAACAAGTGTTCTAACGATTAACGAAACACGTTAGGGAATAATAAATATTAGATTTAAAGGTTTTAGTACTCATTTTTTGAAAAATAAAATATAGTTGTTATATTACTTTATTAGCTTGCACTTTCATTGGAATTATATATATATATATAATTTGACTTAATTTTGAAAATGGTATAAAGACGTTGTTTAATGGAGAGTTAAATATACCTTAACCTATGTCTTGGGGGTATACAAGGGCATTAATTAAGAAAATATTTTTATAGAAACTTTTTATGGAAAAAAGAAAAAAAAATGATTATTTTGACAATTTTTATATTTCTCATTAAAATGATATCAAAACTTTCCTAAACTAGTTAATTAACTAATGTTTTAAGGATACTTGTTAACTGAACCTTATTACAAATTTTTCTATATAGTCTTTACAAATTAATTTGTCACTAATAATTAAAGGGTTACGCTAATGAGTACTCTTAAGCTATTGGTTAACAATTTAGCTAAAGAAAGTTTTTATAGGAAAATAAAAGAAAAAAGTGAATAATGTTTTGACAATTTTTTTCATTTTCTATAAAAATGATATTAAAATTTTTCAAAAATGGATTGTTAACTAATACTCTAAGGGCAATTGTTAACTTTTTTATTTCTCAAAAGAAAAAAAAAAAAAAAGCTCATCATTTTGCATTCACACAATTCAAATATGAAATTGGAAATAAATGTGATTGATAGATTTAAAAAAAAATGAATCTTGCTATTTGAGTAAAGAAATGTTAGTCTATATGTGCTTTGGTACCATATAATAAACCAAATTATTGATAGTAATTACCCAAGGAATAAATTGAGTTATATTTATTAAAAATTGTCTCAAATTTATATTTGAATTTGGTTACTATTTGTTTTTGGCAAATTACACTATTTTGGCATGTTTTCATGCACAAAGTGCTTGGTGGTCTAAAAAAAAAAGGGTTTGAATTATATGATTAATGGTATATTGTAATTATCTCTAAAAAAAAAAAAAAAAAAATTTATGCTTAAGCTTTTGAACTTCTCAAACACATGATCAACTTTTCAAACTTCAAAATCATTTCCAATGTAACCCTTGCTGTTTTTTTTTGTTTTGTTCCCCTAGAAAATTAAAGAAGAAAAAGAACAACCCAGACAACTCTGTTTGTTTCCCAAGAAAATTAAAGAAGAGAAAGAACAACTTAGACAATTGGAAGCAAAACAAATAGAAAAAACCCACTCAAAGAACAACCCAAAGAAGGAAAAACCTTCATAGTTATTAGACTTTGTACTTTTTATAAGTAAGGGTACCATTTAAATTTAAGACACATATGTTTGAGCGACCAAACAAACCTATAAAATAAGAGCATTTACATTAACTTGTACAAAAAATTGTGTTTATTTTAGCATAAGAACCTACATTTTTCATTTTACAAACATTTCAAAAATCTTACGTTAAGGGTCTATTTGGTAACGTCATTCTAGTAACGTTTTTTGAATTTTTTTGAAATACGTGAGTAAAAAAGTGTGTGAAAATACATATAATGCTGTTTAAAAACTAAAAATTGTTATTCAAAATTCCATACCAAACGTCCCCTAAATTATCTATTCTAAACTCTATTTTCATTAAAATATCAAATTATCTTTATTTTTAAAATTTTTCCTATTTCTTCGCGCATAATAACCATCATCCACTCTCTCTCTTCATCATTGGGATACGCAAAGAAAAAATAAAATAAAAAACTAAATGCAAAATCAATAATGTCAATGTAAGTTTACATAGTTACTATAGCAACTTTGTAAATTAACTATGTAAATTTACACATCTTTAACTTGATTAATAGAGCTAGTTTTCTTCTTGAATTATCTGATGCAAGTGCTCTAAGACGCCTATTAAAGAGGGAAGCAATAAAATTTTTCTAAGAGTGATACAAGGTACATGACACATACACATTTTTAAACTATTGACATGCTCTATATGATTGAAGCGACATCAATTTTACGTGTGTCTAGCATTAACACAACTTTTATTACACATCATGTCACCAATTATGAAAACATTGTAAAAAATGGGAAAAATTACATTTTACTCTCCTAAACTATACTCCTTTTACACTTACCTCTCAAATTATGGGAATGCACATTTTACCCCCTAAACTGTTACCCATATTATACTTATATTCTAAACTATGAGAGTACACACTTATTTCCTTTAAACTATTATTTATGTATCACTTTACACCACATCTTATGGGTCATAGTTTAGGGAAACAAACATGTATTCTCATAATTTAAGGAGGTAAGTGAATATGAGTGTACACTTACCTTCTGTGTGGGCCTTTTTTGTAAATGTTGGGCTGGGCCGCCTCCTGCTGCACTAGACCCAAAGTTTTCTGGATCAGGGAGTTGGGGTCGGTCCAATAGCAACCCTCCTTGGTCCGGCTTGTGCGCAAATGATGAGTCCAAGTCCTAAGGAAGACGCTGTGAAGTGGGCTTATTCCTCTCTTTCATTTGGAGAGAACCTTTCTCTAGTTTCTGCCGCAGGCCTAACTTTTCTGATATGCAGTAAAACTGTCTGCTGTGCAGTAAAACTGCTTGCTGTAAAGTCTTCTGCTGTGCAAATAAGCTGTCTGTTGTGAAGTAAAGCTCTCTGCCGTGCAATAGAGTTATTTGCCGTGCAGTGAAGCTTTCTGCTGTGTTAATAAAGCTGTTTGCCGTGCAGTTAAGCTTTCTGCTGTGTTAATAAAGTTGCCTGTTGCGAATGACTACTCTTCATTTTCTGCAGAAATACTTTTCTACTTCCTGCACACAAACAAATCTAAAACTCAAGGAAAATACCAATCAAGCAAGTGTTAACTTACATGGGTTAGCATATTTTCAAATATATACATACGTATATTCATAAATATACTTATACGTATACACAGAATGTGAGAAACAAAATATATGTATATATATACTTATGGCAGGATAATGGGTTAGAAGTAAAACACGTAACAACAAATAAAGAAGAAAGTTTCGGCAGGAAAAGTTTAGATAACACGGTGGCAGACATGATAAAAAACGTGTTATAGCAGGATAACTAAATACAACAGATATAAGTTTTAATGAGTGAAATCAAATATATTTGTGATCAAAATTAGATATTGAGTCTTCCCATAGAATAAGTAAACCAAGAAGGAACCCAAACCCGAAATTGAACAACCTTGTTATAGGCTCCTGTTATAAGCTTTTGCCAACAAAGTTGTGCATTTTGGAGAATAGGCCTAAATGGCTACTAGCTATTATTTTTTGGAGACTTCAAAGAGTAGGTTTGCTAAGAGAGAGGGAAAAGATGGTCTATTGATGCATGCCCCTATTCCTGCCGCATTTTCTCTCTTCTTTTTATCACTTTCTTTCTTTCTCTCCGTTATTATTATTATTTTTTAACTCTTAGTTTTCTTTCTACTCTTTTGCCGTAGGTTGTTTTTCTCACTTGGGTCTTTTCCCTTAGGTAGGTGCTTCCTCTCTTGGGTTCCCTTCCCATTGGGTCTCCCGTCCCCCTCACCTCTGGGTTCCCCCGTGCTTACTGCCTTCCCCTTCCTCCCATCTCTTTGGGTTCCCTCCCTTTCATCCATGGCTAACTCCTTTTATAGTGAGCTAATTCAATGAGATTTCTCTCTTTTACCCTTAGGACTTCACCAACTATTTTTGGTTCCTTGTGGGCATCCATTCAAGACCACCCACTAACCCATTGGTTGCCTCGACCACTGTGCTTGCTGCACCATTTCTTATTTCACGACAAAATTCCTTTTTGTTTGTTCTTGCTGTATACTTCTACTCTAGGTTCAAACGGATAGGGATTGGGCGACCTCCTTACCTAGCTCTATGGCATGCATCAGATGGTCTCAATCATCCACTACTTCTTTTGGGTAAGATACCATCCTAGCAAGGCATTTTTTCAAAAGAAGTTATGGCAGGAAACCAAATATAGACCCCCTTTTCCCCCCACCACCAAACCACACTCTCTGAATCTCCTTGACTGTGGGCCCACCTCCTTTGTATTGACTGTATACAGGTTAGTGGTGCCCCAGCCCTTCTGTGCTTGCCTTGTTGTCTTCTGATTTGTCTCCCACGCCGCTTCTGTCGTAGCAGATTTGTTCTGTTTCTGCCTACTGCGTGCCTTTTGTCTTATGCATTTGTCATTTCCTTAGATTTGACTTTTCTTTCCTTCACGTGATTCCTGCTGCTGACACTTCCTGCTATTCCTTATTTATTTTCATCGTGCTTCTTTATCTTAACTTTCACGCCTATTTCTTTTATACAAAAGGATTTGGGCATTTTTGGGTCAAATAATGATGAATGGATCAAAAAGGTCTTGGGCCCAATTTATCTTCATTTGCCGAAGTCATTCTGCTGAAGAACTATATTCTGCGGTAGATTTGTATTGCTGCAGCTCATTTTCCCATGCATTTCTTCCTTTAGACCTCTTTTGCTCTTTGGTCTTCTTGGTGGGCCATTTGGGCCTTGCTTTTCATTGGGCTTTCCTCTTCATGGATTTGCAAAAATGGGCATCAACACCTTCCTAAACTATACACTTACCTCCTTAAACTATTATTCGTATATCACTTTACACCACATCCCATGAGTAATAATTTAAAGAAATAAGTGTGCATTCTCATAATTTAAGGAGGTAAGTGTAAAATGAGTTATAGTTTGGGGAGGTAAGTGTAAAATGAGTCATAGTTTGGGGAGGTAATTGTAAAAGGGATTATAGTCTAGGGGGCGTAAAGTGTGCGTTTGCATAGTTTATGAATGTAAGTGTATAACAATGTTTAAACTTTTTTTTTGGGAGGGTGGGTAAAGTGTGATCTTTATAGTTTAAGGGGAGTAAGTGTAAAATGAATCATAGTTTAGAGGGAATAAAATGTAATTTCCCTTAAAAAATGTTATGTCTCTAGACTCAGTGTTTTTTTAATACTTTCTACATTTATATCCTCCCAAAGTGATAAGAGAATACTCTCAAAAAGGAAATAATGTTGTAAAAATGTAGTTTATTAAGAAAAATACTAAAAATATTACAAGTTTTACTGTACAAAACTTACAAATTAAATAACAATGAACGTCAACTACCTCATAAATAAATATTTGAATTGCTTTTATATGATTGTGACACATCGGTTTTTAATGTAGTAAAACTTATAGTACTTGTAAGTAATACTACTATTTTACTAATCATGAACACACATGGTGGGAAAAAAAAGGTTACCATTTTTTTTATAGAATTGAAAATAATATCCTTAATTTTCAATTTTGTTTCGGTGGAAAACCTTTTCTACTTCTAAATGCACATCAATGGAAAATAAGTCCAATAGAGCAAAAAAAAAAAAAAAAAAATCAATTTCAAAGTGAGATTTTTATTTTTATTTTTTTAATATAATTTTTAAAAGTTGCAAAGGCAACAGATAACTATAAATAAAATTACCACAAACAATTCTCCCAATGATAACTTCTCTCTCCCTCTCTCTCTCCACGACTTGATTGTTGACTGTCGTTTACCATCAATTTAATGATAGACCACCATTGACTTAAATTTCTTTTTTTATCAAATAAATTTTTTTCCCACTTAATTTTGCGAAGATTCTAAATTCAAAGTTTTTTTTTTTTCTTAATTTGAGGCTCCCAAATTGTCCATATAATTTTATTTTATTTGGTGTCTATTCTTGTGAATAAATGGTTCTGCTTATATAAAATTATAAGAAATATTGATTTTTCATGCTAGCCAAACAATATCAATCATTTTTGGCTATTTTATATGAAAAAGAATTAATTTTTTAGAAAAAAAAAGTTCCTTTTTCATAAAATAAGTCATTTGTAAAAAAAAAAAAAAAGTTTTCTATTGAATAAAAAGTAAAGATAGTATCCGTATTTTCCTATTTTTGGTAGCATCAGAAAAATTAAATTCAAAGGAAACTATCTGATTAATGGAAAATCTATTAAAAATATGACTTATTTGTAAAGAGATTATTTTCTGCTAAAATTTTCCAAAAAACAACTTTATCACACGCCCTGTTAAATAAAGGAAGTTAAGAGACAATATAAAAATTATTGAAAACAACTCTCTTTCATTTTGAGGTCACTACCAAATATAGGAAAATGATACAATTTTCCAAATAATACTTTCTGAAAAATAGCTCATTTTTTTGGAAAACATTAATGTGTTGAAACAAGTGAAGCTTCGTGAAATTTTTGAAAAATGGATTTGCATACAACTCTACATGCTTTTCAAGGAAAATCCTACAAAAGTGTTTTCTTCCTCTGACTTGTTCTAGGCTTGTTTGTTTTTGTTTATGTAGCAATAGGAGTGTAGTAGACGTCTCATCCAATGCAAACTTCTTTTGTTTTTAGGACATGTTTGTTGCCGGTACTGATACATCATCAGCAACACTAGAATGGACAATGACAGAACTAGCTAGACATCCCATGGTAATGAAAAAAGCACAGGATGAAGTTCGAAATGCAGTATCCAGCCTAGGAAAAGTTGAAGAAAGCCATCTTCAACACCTTAATTATCTGAAAGCTGTGATAAAAGAGACAATGCGGTTGCACCCACCAGTCCCTCTCCTGGTTCCCCGAGAATCCATGGAGAAATGTAATCTGGATGGGTATGAAATACCTGCAAAAACTAGGGTTCTGATCAACACCTACGCAATTGGAAGGGATCCAACATCATGGGAAAATCCTTTGGAATACAATCCTGAGAGATTCATGGACAAAAACATTGAGGTTAAGGATCAAGATTTCAGGTTTCTACCATTTGGTGGAGGTAGGAGAGGCTGTCCGGGTTATTCTTTTGGATTAGCCACTGTGGAGATTGCATTGGCTCGCCTCTTGTATCATTTTGATTGGGCATTACCTCAGGGGGTTGGTGCAGATGATATGGACCTTGGTGAGATTTTTGGGCTTGCCACAAGAAAAAAGACTGCTATTGTTATTGTCCCCACAGCCAATAAGCAGTATGAGTTCAAGGGCTGATGATACTTCGCAGTATCTTACTGTACTCCCAAGAATGTCTATTTTGTAAATTTCTTGTGGTTCCTAGACTCAGCCGAGTGTTTTATTAAAGTTCCTTGTACTAAAATACACCCAATAATCCCCACTCTTTTATCAAACTATTAAGAAAATATAAGGAAAGCAGCATTTTCACCAAGCTGCCAGTTTCCCACAAGGTAGTTCAACCGAACTCCAAAAAGTTGAAAGCATTATGAGGTATGTCATATATGATTCAAAACAGCCTAATTTGCATTTAAACAATACTATAAACAGTACCAGGCTTTAAAATTTTGTTACACCACCTTGTAGTGCACAAGTCTGCGAAAATTGCAGGGTTGTGGAACTCACTGAACCAATAACCAATGTGATATGTCATGCAAATGGTGTCTTCACCTTCAGCCTTTAAGCCTGGTAATGAAACCAACTGGTGCATTTTCCTTCAGCCTTTTACCCTGGTAACAAAATTATTATAGTTGTAAAGCACTGAAAGGACTCATGTCTGAGAGAAGAACCAAAAACTTCAGCTAATTAAACCTATGCATGACCACAATAGAGATGTTACTTTTAATTAAACTCACTTGGCTGCGTCTTTGGGCTTTTCCTCTGACTCCTCTGTTGTGGTTGAATTCAGAGCTGTCAGCTTCCCAAAGGATTCTTTTGCATCCCCAAAAAAGTCTTTCACTTTATCAAGAACTGTTTTGAGCTGATCTTCTGTTGGCAGCTGAAAATTTGATCCAGAATTATAAAAGAGACTTCAGAATCCACAAAAGGTCAGTTCTGACTTGAAAAAAGAACTTTGCAAAAGGTATTGTAGATCTTCACTGTATTTAGATTCTAACTGAACTCGTTGTAAATTGTAGTCCACTAGCATAGATCTTAAGTTGTTTGACAATTTATTTGATGCTCTAAATTCTAAAATTAAGTTAGGGACAATAATATAACTGGAAAAAGGAAAACACCAATCCTCACCTCAATAACATCTGTGGTAGAAAGAGCAGCTCTCAAATTGCCATTTTCCTGCATATTCAGCACTCCTACAACTTGAGACAAAAGGATGGCAGAATTGTTTTTGACAAACTTGTGCAAAACACAAATGTATGTAATTATGTAGTTACAAATGTATGTCATAAATAATAGAGATCATATAATATAGGGTAGAGGTATTAGGCATATTTACCACTAGTTTGTAGCCATATCTGAACTCAGTAGCTGTTCGCAATACACGATACTGCTTAAATGCTGTCTTCTGTATCTCCTTCTCATCCTATTGCAATCATACACCAGTGGTCAGCATGGAGAAAATTAGAAGGAAATTGACTAGAGAATTACTATAGAAGAAAATGTGGTGCGCAATACATGAAATTGTTTGCCTAAAAATATCAATTACAAGATACGGTTGTCAAACTAAAACTCACATTTGGTTAGCTGAATAAAATTTATTATCAGACTCAATTTTGGCAGCAGAGGTAGCAAAGATCTCAACTCAGAATTGCAAATTTCCAAACACAAAAAACATTCCAAAGTGTGTAACATTGGTATGTGTGAGTTGTTTTTGGGTGCATCACTGCAGATTGTTGCAATTGACAATAAATTAGACATGATACAATTTTTGCAAGCTTCACCATGTACAAACTACAGAGGCAGTTGAGTTCTTCTCTTGATTAAAATGCTTATATCAATGGTTAATAATCAGGAATAACAAGAGAAAAGATAAGAAAGTATATGATATGCATACCCCCTCCTTCCCTTCTCTTTCCCCTCACATACAAAAAATAAAAAATAAAAACACCCTATTATGTTTTCCTGAACAGTTAACTTTTGAATCCAATGGCTAGTAGCAATTTAGAGATAAGATCTCAGTGAAAACAGAACTTACACGGTAAATAACTGCTGCGAGATTTCTATCAAGTGTATCTTTGTAGATGTATTTCCCTAGAAAGTTATCCTTAGCTGCAACCATGATTTTGGCAGTGGTTCCACCTGTTATAAGACTAAGCGGATACCAAAGATAAACCTGTACAAAATAGCAAGAATCTGAATTTTGATATATGCTCAATAAATGTGTCCTATAATTCCAATTGAAAAAAAAATATTATAATAGAGACAGACGAAAATTTATTTAAAATGTAAATAATATCAAAACAATGACCAAAAATCCATGGCCAATGACTAGAGGATGGGCAGAGGGGGAAAATAACTAAATTATACCAAAACCCACTACGACAACCTTGATTACATATGGATAATTTTAAGGTCAAAATCATGTTTACATGGAGAAAAGTACAATAATGAAGTATCGGAAGGAGGATAGAGTAAGGAAATTAGTATTGTTTGTTTACAGAGAAAAATAAATTATACAGAAGACTACTGTCAACAAAACAAACAAATTGGCAAACACACAATCCACCAGAGTGTAAGAAACCAAGAATAAGATCTTAGCAGGCCAAAAATATATCAAATTCATAGTTCGTTTGGATAGAAGTACATAAAGAGAAAGAAATGTATTTCAATTTTTAGTTTGAAAAAGATTATGAAATGTCAAATTGTTTTCTATTGATGAAATTTACGGAGGAATTTGAGCTTTATCAATATGTACATTTGAAATAACTAGGCATAAGATGTCATTTCAAATCCATAACATCAGTATATCACAAGTGTTTTTGTGTAACTAAAATTTTCAAAGTTCACATCAACATGTGTTAAATTTATATCAAGCAATTTATACTAGTAATTTTTTTTTTTCAAATTCCATGATTTTATATTCTCAAATCCAAATGCAATCGTCATGAAATTAACTCCAACTGCAGGCCTCAGCAAGTTTAGAACCCAGCTGGTGGATTTAAATTTTAAAGAACCTTCAATGAATCTACTAGAGTAATGAAAAATCTGATGAACATACAACAACAATAGAATCATGCAGGCATGCTTCGTCTGGTTACTCAGAAAAAGGAAAAGCCAGTAACCTTGAAACCCAGAATTATATTCAATTGAGCGTGTCAGTAAGCTATCAGCTATGTCAGGCATCAATCAAACAAAACCAAGCTCATAACTTTCTCTATCCCACATATAAAAAAAAAAAAAAAAAAAAGAGAGAGAGAAAAAAAGATTAAGATAAAAAAGAACCCACATTAGCTATACGGATGAAGATGACAAATCTGGGGTTGCCATCATCTTCAATCTTAGGCAAGGAAGGTGGTGGAGTCTTCTGAAACTGACGAGCTTGCATTCCTCTCTTGCCTTTTGCTTCAACCACCAATATGTGCTTCTGCCTCTGCTGAGGCTTCTGGGTCAGAGTCCTAGAAGAGAACAGTGAATGCTTCACTAACACATCTTCGTGTGTCCTAGAATTCGATAAGGGAAGCCGAACCAGCGCGTTCAGAGACATGCCCACTTCCATTTTTGGTTCACTTTACTCGCAGTTTCTCTGTGAGTCTTTGTTCAATGGGGTTACTCTGTATTGCGCGGTGGATAGGGGGACAAATCATCAACTACGTCCGAGGACTCTTATCCACACGCGCTCAGAGATGTCTCAGGGAATGGGGTGAGACACACGGAGCATTATCATTCATTCACGTGGCAGATGATAAGGCCTCAACCATTATACAGTCCCATTAGGGACCATGTCATTGGTCTCATGATCACGATCTCTCTCATAAATTTTTTATTTTTCATCAAATAGGCTTATAAGATATATAAATATATATATATATATATATATATATATATATATATATATATATATATATATATTATTAGAATTACTTTGCCTACTCCCATCCTTGATCCTCTTACCTTGTAGGTAATTTTAATAACACAAACCAAAGTCTTTACCATGCAATTTATATAACATTCAGGGTATACTCTAGCATATTGGCAACTAAGTCAGATCCTAAGGCCCCTAAATAAAAAAAAACCTTCTCTTTTAACTAATATAATATAATATATTTATATTATATTTCAATTAAGGTTTATTATGCTATTACCCATATTAAAAAAAAATTTAGTACCCCTTATACTAGCTAATAAAATGCATTTGTATGTTTTTTTAAAAAAGCTCCTATACTAATCTAAAACACTAAAAATGTTTGTTCTTAAAAAAAAAAAATCCATAAAAAGTATATAGATTCTAGCTATTATCAAAAATCAATTATCCTCAGTAGAAATTGAATTTGATGATGAGAGATGAGGATGAGCCTATGCCACTTTCAAAGAGAACAATATCTTGGCAATGAAGAATTGGGGTATGAAAATTGTAATAGAGTGGAATCCTTCATGACAGGATTGTGAGAGAATGAAATCTTGACTAAATCTCACATTCCCTATGTAGGAGGAAGTCTTTAAGCCTTATATGGATGGCGGAGAGTTCAAATTGGAGATAGGCATTTGAAAACCTTGAGGGGTTAGGCTATGTCTTACTAAAAAAGAAGGCAAAATCTTGCCAATGAAAAATCAGGGCAAGACAAGTTTAAAGTATTCCAAATGTATCAACATTTCTAATGATCATATTATATAGTCTTTTCAAATAAAAAGGTTTTATTAAAAAGATAAAATTGTACATTGGATTCTAGGACATGAATTGTAAAAGGATAAAATCATACAACTGGATTATAGGACTTGAATCCTAACATACTGTTAGAGAAATTTGTAATTCCTTCATTTGGTATCACAATTATAATTTTTCTATGCCATGAAGTCCAAAGTGTCCTTTTTATTTCAACATTAATGAAATTGATAAAGGATCTTATTTCTTTTTAGAAATTACACAACCTGGAGCCCCTATTTCGAAATTATTATCCCTAAGACATGATAGGTACAACTTTTTTTTTTTGAGAAGTAAGACAGGTACAACTTCTTGTACTCAATTTAGTTTGCATTATTTTTGAAAGAGTAGTATTTGCTAATTGTTGTTGGATTGTCTTGATTGCCTTCAACCATAGCTTGTTTTTAGGATGCAACGCAGGAGCCTTAACATGCCCCGTTTACACAAAGGGGGAAGCACTTAGGATGACATTTGATTATGAATGTACAATCAACATCTAAGATCAGTGACCTGCAGCATTTGACTTTTTTGGTAGTGATAAACCTGCCATCAATATTTCAGTAGCCACCATCATATAAAAAATCAAATATTGAGAGAGAGAGAGAGAGAGAGAGAGAGAGACTTACAAGTTGCAAAAGCAAGTAGGATGATAAAGAACGCCATTTTGGAAGAAATCGCGTCCATTATTTTCTTATTGTTCTAGTTGTGGGCTATGTTATGACTATACAAATTGATTTGCTTGATGATGGTAATCTTTATAGTGTCAGGTAGTAATCTTTATAGTGTCTGATAATATGGTCATGTTTTGTTGTGATAAATGTATGCATTAATTATTGTTGAAAAATTTAGACCCCGGTTGATAGAATTAACAAGTTTTAAATCCAAGTTGTTAATTAGATTTATTATGTATAAAACTTGTTAAAACATACAAACATCAATATCATGTCAAAACTAAGTGCAGCGGAAAAATAAATAAGACAAGATATGATGACCCAGAAAAACCAATGAAACCAACCAGTTTCACTGTAAAAAACCTGGGGGGAAACCTTCCCGAAAACAATTCACTATAGTAAAGAGAAGTTTCAGATCTAGTACAAAACTTTTGTCCCTAGACTCTACAATCCCCATAGATGAACTCACAACAGAAACCTTCTACCGCTTCAGAACCTCTGAACTCTTTAATATATGAACGCCATCCTTTGATGTACGGATTCCAGTACGCGACTCACTCCTTTGCATGAATCTCAATATGTGACTCGCTCACCAACTTGAGGAAGAAGAATGTTGGTTGCAAAGTTCTTCACTTCATCAACAATGAAGATCAAGAAGCACTTGGTTACAAAACCCTAAGGCGCAAAGACGCAGTAACTTTTTTCTAGAGAGAATAAGGCTTCGGTCACCTTTTGTATATGTTCTCCTTGTATTCTCTTGTGTGACGGCTTCTAAAATAAGCATTATATATGTCTAGGGTTGTGAGAAAAGAAACCCTACACAAATACAACAGCCTGGCCCAAAAATCAGATCTAAAAATCTGAATTTTCGTAACCTCGATAGAGACCTCGATAGATAGCAGGTGTCGAGCCTCATTAAATCTCGATAGATAGCTATTTGTTGAGCAGGTGTCGAGCAGCTATCCGCAAGTGTCCAGCAGGTGTTCAGCTTTAGAAAACGTATTTTCTTTACTTGTTTCTTGGTCCAATATTTATAACTTTAATACTAAACTTGAACAACATGTTCTTTGAGTATTAAACACATCCTAGATCTATCCAAATACAAGTAAATTGCGTTTTGTCAAAGGATTAGTCATTTACATAAAAGAATGACATATGTTCTAAACAAGTGAAACACATATATCCTAACAATTATCTTGGTATAAATACATTTTTTTTAGTATTTACTTTTCCATATAATTGAAAATTAAATCCACCATATAATTGAAAATGATTTGTTAATAAGACAAATTAAGGATATAGAGGTAAATTAAAAATTAAAAATATAATTCCAAAAAATTAAGACAGTAAGAAAAATTAAGGAAATAAAGTTAAAATTCAAGTTAAAATTTAATAAAATTAGGATACACATTTTATACTTAAACTAAATTACTTGTGGTCTTGACTTAAACATGTTATATTTTAATTAAAAAAATGAGAGTTTCTAGACATAAGCATAGTGCATGTAATTTGTATAAAATGAAATTGTATGATTATATTTATCAATTATTTATATTAAAATAATTTAATGTGATTGTTAATTATTATAAAAAATATTAGTGGATTTGGAATATTACAATCTTCCTCATATTTAGTTTATTTTACCAATAATTAATAAAAACCATCATGAAAGAAAAGCAAATTTGAATAACACATGCATTTGATAATATAAAAATAATTGTGCACTTAATTAGTAAAAAAAGAATTAAATTCTTATTCATTCACTGTAGTCATATTTTCTTATGTAGTCATATTTTCTTGAATTTAGACTCTCTAGATTTCCTAGGGTCAATAGATTTTCTTAAATCCTAACCAATCTTTTATGATTTAAGAGTCTAGATTCTGTCATATCAATTCTACAAAAAATACTCTTAAAATAATAAAATAATATTACAAACAAAATTATTAAGATTATTGTTAGTGGAATGCTAACATGGAAAAATCTAGACTATTAAATTATTAAAGAAATGGTAAGATTTAAAGAAATTTATTTGGTAGAGTACCTTAGGAAATCTAGAAGATTTGAATCCAATTTTCTTATATATCTACCAAACATTGTAGTAGTATGAATTTACTTTATGTATATCCAAGAAGTATTAATGGCGTAAATGCATTTCTTTTCATGTATTAATGATTTATAAATAGTGCACTAATCATTTATATAAAGAATTTTCTATTTTTATTTTTCTAAGATTAATATAAATCTTATTTGGAATATGATATTTTTACTCAAATACTCAATAAAAAATATTATGTTTCTAATCGCTCAAACAAAAATTTCACATATTTAATTATTTTAATTTTAAAAATTTGTGTTTCATCTCTCTCTAGTTTTTAATTTTTTTTTGAAAGAAAGTTTCATCTTTAGAATTCTCCTTACTTAGCCATCTACTTCACCAAGGAATTTTTCTATAAGTTAATGTAGTGGCTAGGCCCAAAAGCTATAGGATTGGGCTTGGTCCCTCAATTTATTTGTTTTCTTTTTTAGGACATTTTTAGCCTAGGATGGGAGGTCCCAGGAGCAGTGGTTAACTAGAATGGGTTGAGCCTCCAAGGCAGTTTGTCATTTATGATTTTAAGCTTAAGCCAAGGATATGATTCTCGGACTAAGTTTGTTCCCCTGTGCCTTGAGATGAATGTCAAATTCCCAATGTATGACTCTCGTTCCTCTCGTGTTTTCACCCCCCAATTTTTCGAACCGCCTTTCCTTTTACCTCTTTTCCTTTTTATATACTCTTTTTAGAATTGCCTTCATTATGATGGAATCTCCCTCACCTGTGTGGGACCTACCTAATTTAGGACCTAAATGGTTCTGTGAGTCTATGGTACTATTCCCCCTTGTCAAATCGAGGATTAGTAGCGGGTCCCATCGATTTGAATTTGTTAGATTACTTTGTAACATGTGCCTAACGCCAATTTGAGTGCTTGGATTTGCATTAATGTTTAGCTGGGATCACGGGTTTGAGCATTGGGTCTTTCATAACTCGTTTGTCCTCGGGCCAAGCTCACTCCTCTAATGTGGGCTGCACGACATTCTCATCCTGCCTCTGAAATGGGCCTGAAGCACGTCCCCCTACAGTTAAGATAGGAGTTTTTATATTTAAAAGCTAAAGTGTATAATTTTTGTTACCACGCTCCTATTGAGCCACATTAGCATAGTATTTCGGTCTAGTTTGGTCCATTAAGGTACACTTTGGTCCATTAAGGTTTACTTCTGTCCACTTGGTCTATTTATGTCAATTTAACACCATTTCGATTTATTTTGGTCCATTTTGGTGTAATTCGCTCAATCTCTATCTGTTTCATCCACTTTAGTCCTTTTGGTCCACTTCGGTCAATTATGGTTTAATTTGTTCCATTCGGTCCATTTTGTCTAGTTTAGTCCGTTTAGTTTGGTTGATCCACTTCAGTCCATTTTGTCAAATTTGATGATACTTTGAGAGGAGAGGTTTGTGTAAAAACTAAAAAGATGAGCTATTTCGTTGACAATTATTTCTCATTCTTAGTGTAACGTTCTGGATAAAATTAAATATATATTTTTATGTTATTATTGTATTTTTTTAAAATATAAAATTACAAGTATTATTTTTATGTTACTTATATCTATGTCATCTTTAGGCCATACAATACGTATAGAGGATAAACCGTTTGTAAAGTGCAATAGAAATAAATTCTAACCACACATTACATTATTTATAAATATCTATAATAATTAATGTAAAATGCATTATGTTTCCTTTTAAAAAAAAAACTTTCTAAATTTAAAACACTTTAAAATAAAAAAATATAGATAGTTTAATTTTGAAAATCTAATATATTGTATCAATTGTACTTTATTTGAAAATAATCACATCATTTTAAGAATGGTTTGAAACTAACACTTTTAAGTCTCATCTACTATTTTCATATTTTTACTTAACAGAAAAATAAATTGTCAAATATTTTCACACATCACATGGGTTTGCAACTAATAATAATTTAAATAGAAAAACTCCGAATCTCACACTAAATTATTTAAAATAAAATAGTAATACAAATTTCCCAAGTACTCATAATACACTATATTTCCTTTTATAGGTAATAAGGATAACAAACTAATGGGTATAAATTATAATAGAAAATTTGTACATAATTATATATATAAAAAAAGGTTTTTGGTAACTATACTCAAAATGAAGCAACCAAAATTCATCCCCATTTTGTCTCGGAGGTTGAGGCAAAGATTGTGCTATGTCTTTACTTACACATCAACTCTTTGGGACTCAACTTTCTGGGGCTAGAAAATTTGTGCGGGACGTGATCAAGTTGGTTGATTTGGGGTAGATCAAGGTGAAATTGTTATCACTGGTGAAGAAGCCAAAAATGGTTGTCAATTGATAATTTCGTCAGAGTTTATGACGAGGTAAACGTTCCCTGCAAAGATGAGAGAGAAAGACACCGGAATGGTTATTGAGTTGGTTGATTTTGTGTAGATTGAGGTGAAATTGTTATCACTAGTGATGAAGCTAAAATTTTTCTTCAGTTGATGTCCTTGTTAGAGCTTATGATGAGGTAATGTTTCCTGCAAAAATGAGAGAGAAAGACATTGGAGTGGTGTTAGCAAATAGTTCTTCAATGATAAAGTCAGTAGAGTTCTCAATATCTCTCAGATAATCGAAATGTAATTTTGTGTGTTTGAGTTTGTTTACCTTTCTCCTGGTGCTTGGTGGCTTATTTATAGCCTTTGTATATCTGTTGGGAGGCTCATTATGGGTGTAATTGATGGTAGCCTCTTAATAACTCTCTTGATCGTCTTTTGTAACGTATGCCTGAGCTTAAATGAGACTAAACAGTAGCTTGTTTTACGTGATTTCCTTCAACAATAGCTTGTTTTCGAGTTGTAGCACAGGAGCACTGACATGCTCTGTAGAGAGAGAGAGAGAGAGAAACTTGCAAGTTGCAAAAGCAAGTAGGATGATTAAGAAAGCCATTTTGGAGGAAATCGCTTCCATTATTTTCTTATTGTTTTAGTTGTGGACTTTGTTATGACTATACAAATTGATTTGCCTGATGATGGTAATCTTTACAGTGTCAAATAGTAATCTTTATAGTGTCCGATAATATGGTCATGTATTATTGTGGTAAATGCATGCATTAATTATCTCGGTATAAATACATTAATTTTAGTATTCACTTTTCCAAACTTAGAATTTTTTTTTGAGAATACTAAATATTTTTAACACACAAACTTAGAAAATTAAATCTACCGTATAATTGAAAATGATTTGTTAATAAGACAAATGAAGGATATAAATTTTAATTAAAATGTTTAAATTTAAAATATAATTCCAAAAAATTAAAAATGTAAGAAAAATTAAGGATATAAAGTTAAAATTCAAGTTCAAATTTCATAAAATTAGGACACACATTTTATACTTAAAAAAAATATTACTTGCGGTCTCGACTTAAAAATTTTATATTTTAATTAAAAAAATAAGAGTTTCTAGACATGCATAATGTACGTAATTTGTATAAAATGAAATTGTATGATTACATTTATTAATTATTAATATTAAAATAATTTAATTTGAATATTAATTATTATAAAAATATTGGTGGATTTGGAGTATTACCCTCTTCCTCGTATTTATTTACTTTACCAATAATTAATAAAAACCATCATGGGAGAAAAGCAAATTTTAATAACACATGTATTTGATAATATAAAATAATTGTGCACTTGATTAGTAAAAAAATAATTAAATGCATATTCATTCACTGTAGTCATATTTTCTTGGATTTAGATCTTCTCTAATCTGAATACTTTAGAGGTTTTAGGTGTTGATATTGATGGAGAATCCCAAGTGGATATGATACTCCAGTCACTACCGGAATCATTCAAGGAATTCAGACTTAATTACAATATGAACAAAAAGATTTATTCTTTGTCTGAATTAATGTATGAGTTAGTGGCGGTGGAAGGCATCCTTGGTACTTCTAGTGTTGAAGCCAATATGGGTGAAGCTTCTACTTCTCAACCTAAGTTGAAAGACAAGGGTAAGAAGAAGAAGAAGGACTTTACTAAGCAAGAAGGTAAGCAAATTGCTTTAGGGGTTGCTGACAAAGGAAAGAAGCTCAAAGGAAAGTGTTTCCATTGTGGTGAGAAAGGACATTGGAAGAGAAATTGTCCAAAGTTTAAAGCTGCCAAGAACAAGGGTAAGATTTATTCTTTGTCTGAATTAATGTATGAGTTAGTGGCGGTGGAAGGCATCCTTGGTACTTCTAGTGTTGAAGCCAATATGGGTGAAGCTTCAACTTCTCAACCTAAGTTGAAAGACAAGGGTAAGAAGAAGAAGAAGGACTTTACTAAGCAAGAAGGTAAGCAAATTGCTTTAGGGGTTGCTGACAAAGGAAAGAAGCTCAAAGGAAAGTGTTTCCATTGTGGTGAGAAAGGACATTGGAAGAAGAATTGTCCAAAGTTTAAAGCTGCCAAGAACAAGGGTAAGAAAAGTTCTTTTCTTCTTTAAATATGTTTGGTACAGAATCCCACGGATTCCTAGTGTGTGGATTCAGGTTGTATTAATCATATCTATAATTCTTTGCAGGGGTTCTAGGAGACCAGAAAGCTAAATGAAGGAGAATTGTTTCTTACCTTAGCGGATGGGTGTAGAGTTCCAGTTGTATCTGTTGGAGTGCTTAATTTGTGTTTCAGTTCTAGGGTTTTAATATTAGAAGACTATTTGTATGTACTTAATGTTCGTAGAAATTTAAATTCTGCAACTTATTTAGGTAACATGGGTATTGTATTATCTTGAAAGACAATGTTGTAATAAAGAAGGATAAAATGTTTATCTGTTCTGGCAATATTGTAGATGGTCTTTATATTTTAACTCCTGATAAGCATGAATTATACAATTCTGAATTAGATAGTAGCTCTCATGTGAAATCATTAAAGAGAAAGTTTCCTTCTAATGATGCATATCTTTGGCACTTGCGTTTGAGTCATATTAATTCAAACAGAATTCAAAGACTTATCAAAGATGGACTCTTACAGCCCATGGACTTTGATGAATTTCTAGTTTGTGAATCTTGTTTGGAAGGTAAAATGACCAAACGACCTTTTTGTTAGGATTAGTGCTCTTAAATCCTATTGTATGATGTTATGTATGTTATTATGTATGACATTATGTATGACTTAATGTTGTATTTAATAAAGTAGTTTTATTATTATCTGAATTAATGGTAACATGAATATTGAGACATTATTATATAGTCCATGAGATGCATAGTATGTGATTTATGTGAAAAGTCACAGAAGATATAAATCACAAGTTCTTTGTAAATTCAGAATTGTAGTTTGTAGTCGGTGATGAAATTGGGCTTTTCATCTGCGAAGACTATAACATATTAACTAAGATAATTTGTCTTGATCATGGAAATGGAGATTTCTAGTTGGTATGTTGATATGTTTTGAGTTAAAATATATTGAACTGGACCAGTGTGAAATTTATTATTCTCCTAACGACTGTAATGAATAATAAACTCACGACTTATATTTGCATGAACTCTTAATCTTGAGAGAATAATGGACTTGATCATAACGTGTTAGTTGCTTTAATATATCAGGAGTGAGGTCTAAAGAAACGATCAAAACCTCAGTATGTTGGGCAACCATATTTAGTGTTGATGGAACATATATTCTTAAGATGAAATTCATAGTCTCTTAACGGAGATACAAAATATTCCCTTGAGATAAGCTTAATGGTTTTGTTATTCAGAATGTTAGGCCTAACTACTTTAGTAAATTGTTGCTAGAGTATATATTTATGAAATTGAGTTTCATAAATATATGATGAATAACTTAAAGGATTAAACTGGGTACTCAAGGATAAGATGTAGTAATTTACAAAGTGGCAGTCTACATTTATGACTTTGTATTACTAAGAATATTTTATGAAGGGGTTCCATGTACAATAAAGTCTTGGGATATAATTTATAGATAAGGCCTAGAGTGCAACTATATTTATATAGTGGTATTAAATATAGTTAATGGTAACTTTGGACTTGTCAAGAGTTGACAAAAAAGCCCAAGGCCCATTGGAGCTAGTGTCTTATTAGTCCCTTTTGGTCCCACTCTAAGCCACATACTAAAACCCAATTGGAAAGGCCCAAAAGGCTAGTCCAATTAGATAATCAGTTAGATACAAAGGGAGAAACATACAGAAATTTATGTAGAGAATTGAAAAAATACTATTGCTAGGTGGTGTAAGAAGGGTTAGACACTTTGACATTCTCCCTTTGCAACTGATTGAGAGACCACGCATCTTGGGCATTAGTGGAATTGGAGTGAAGATCAAAAGTATTTCCAAGTGCTTTCGATCTTTGTTTTGAAATTCAACACACCAAGGTACGCTATCTTGTTCTTGAATTCTGAAACTTACATAGTGCATGTTATCGATTGTGAATGAAGTAGATCCGTTAACTTTTCGTTGCGTATGTTTTATATGAGATTCAAACCATGTTTAATCATATTATCCTACACTTTTAATGCAAAAGGTAGAAGAGCCCAAGAGATGCTTGAATTAGTTCATACAGATGTATGTGGTCCTATGTCAACCCAAGCAAAATGAGGTTATGAGTATTTCATTACTTTCACGGATGATTACGCAAGATATGATTATGTGTACCTAATGAGACGGAAGTCCGAAACCTTGGAAAAGTTCAAAGAGTTTAGGGCTGAAGTTGAGAATCAATTAGGCAAACGTATAAAGGCCATCCAATCTGATCGAGGTGGCGAATACCTTTTTAGGGATTTCAAGGATTACCTAATTCAAAATGGGATTGTATCCCAATTAACTGGACCTGGAACTCCTCAACAAAATGGTGCAGCGGAGAGATGAAATAGGACTCTTTTGGAAATGGTTAGGTCCATGATGAGTTATTCAACTTTACAAATTTCTTTTTACGGGTATGCCTTAGATACAGCAATACATCTTTTGAATTTAGTTCCATCAAAATCTGTTCCCAAAACACCCATGGAATTGTGGAGTGGGCGTAAGCCTAGTATGAGGTATCTCCACATTTAGGGTTGTCCAGCACATGTGCTAAAGGGGAAGCCTGATAAGTTGGAACCAAAATCAGAAGTATGTTTGCTTGTGGGATATCCAAAAGAAACTAGGGGTTATTTATTTTATAGTCGAAATGATAACGAAGTTTTTGTTAGTACAAATGCTAGATTTTTAGAAAATGACTATATAAATAATTTTACTCCTAGAAGTAGAGTTGTATTGGTTGAAATGAATGAATCTGTAAATCAACAACTGTTGAATAAAACTAGGGATGATGTGGTTGTATTAGATACACCACAAGATACTACTCATGAGATGTCTAGTACACAGGAGCCTCGTCGTAGTGGGAGAATTGTTCAGCCTCTTATGAGATTCATAGGTTTAGGGGAAACTTGTGAAGCTATCTCTGAAGAGGCTGAATTGGATCCCTACACTTATGATGAAGCGATAAATGATATAGATGCACATCAATGGGTCCAAGCTATGAAATTTGAATTGGATTCTATGTATTCCAATCATGTGTGGAATTTTGTAGAGGCGCCTAATGGCATTAAACTTGTTGGTTGCAAATGGGTTTACAAAAGGAAGAGAGGGATAGATGGAAAGGTTGAAACTTTTAAAGCAAGACTAGTGGCGAAAGGGTATACACAAAAAGAAGACATTGACTATGATGAAACTTTTTCGCTAGTAGCCATGCTTAAATCTATCAGAATTCTCTTATCCATTGCTGCTCATTATGATTATGAGATTTGGCAAATAGATGTCAAGACTGCATTTTTAAATGTCAATCTTGAAGAAGAAATCTATATGTTGCAACCAAAACCAAAACATTGGCAAGCTGTAAAGCATATTCTCAAGTATCTACGGAGAACGAGAGATTATATGCTTGTTTACCGTTGTGAGGATTTGATTCCCATTGGCTATACAGATTCAGATTTTCAGTCGGATCTAGATTTCAGAAAATCCATGCCGGGATGTGTTTTCACCTTGGGAGGTGGAGCCATAAGTTGGAGGAGTGTTAAGCAATCTTGTATTGCTAACTCTACCATGGAAGCCGAGTATGTTGCCTGCTTGTGAAGCAGCAAAGGAGGCTGTTTGGCTCAAGAAATTCCTTTATGATCTTGGTGTTGTGAGAATTGAGCAAGTTCCTATTACATTGTTCTGCGACAATAGTGGAGCGGTTGCACAATCCAAAGATCTAAGGAATCACAAGAAATGAAAGCACATAGAGAGAACGTATCACATCATACGAGACATTGTTACTCGTGGAGATGTGGTTGTAGCAAAGATTGATGGTGCAAAGAATCTAGCGGATCCCTTTACCAAAGTCTTGCCCCAAAGGACTTTCGAGTCACATTTGGAAGAGATGAGAGTTAGATTAGTGCACAATAGTCTTTAGGCCAAGTGAGAGATTGTTAGGATTAGTGCCCTTAAATCCTATTGTATGATGTTCTGTATGATATTATGTTTGACATTATATATGACATGATGTATGACTTAATATTGTGTTTAATAAATTTATTTTATTATTATCTAAAAATAATGGTAACATGAATATTGGGACATTATCATATTGTCTATGAGATGCATTGTATGTAATTTATGTGATTTAGTCACAGAAGATGTAAATTACAAGTTCCTTGTAAACTCAAAATGTAGTTCGTAGTCGGTAATGAAAATTGGGCATTTCATCCGCGAAGACTATAACATATCAACTAAGATGATTTGTCTTGATCATGGAAATTGAGATTTCTAGTTGGTATGTTGATATGTTTTAAGAATTAAAACATATTGAACTGGACCGTGTGAGATTTATTATTCTTCTAACGACTGTCAAATGAATAATAAACTCACGACTTATATTTGCATGAACTCTTAATTTTGAGAGAATAATGGACTTGATCATGAGGTGTAGGTTGCTTTGATATATCAGGATTGAGATCTAGAGTAATAGTCAAAATCTCAGTATGTTGGGCAACTACATTTAGCGTTGATGGAACATATATTCTCAAGATGGAATTCATAGTCTCTTAACAGAGATACAAAATATTCCCTTGAGATAAGTTTAATGGGATTGTTATTCAGAGAGTTAGGCCTAACCACTTTAGTAAGGAGTTACTAAAGTATATATATTTATTGAATTGGATTTCATAAATATATATAACGAATAACTTTAAATGATTAAACCGGGTACTCAAGGAATTAAGATGTAGTAATCTACAAATTGACAGTCTTCTTTAATGACTTTGTATTACTACGAATATTTTATGAAGGGGTTGAATGTACAATAAAGTCTTGGGATATAATTTATAAATAAGGCCTAGAATGCAACTATATTTATATAGTGGTATTAAATATAGTTAATGGTAACTTTGGACTTGTCAAGAGTTGACAGAAAAGCCCAAGGCCCATTGGAGCTTGTCATATTGGTCCCTTTTGGTCATACTCCAAGCCACACACTTAAGCCCAATTGGAAAGGCCCAAAAGGCCAGCCCAATTAGATAATCAATTAGACACAAAAGGAGAAACATACATAATTTTTCTATAGAGAATTTTGTAAGAACATTATTGTGAAGTGGTGTAAGAAGTGTTAGACACTTTTGACATTTTCTCTATTTGGAACTGATTGAGAGACCACACATCTTGGGCGTTAGTGGAATTGGAGTGAAGATTGAAAGTGTTCCTAAGTGATTTTGATATTTGTTTTTGAAATTCACTGCTCCAAGGTACACTCTCTTGTTCTTAAATTCTGAAACTTATATAGCCCATGTTAACTTTTATGGATGAAGTTGATCCGTTATTTTTCCTCTGCGCAACTACATTTTTTTTCCCTTTCAATAAGCATGTTTACTTTGCTATGTTTTATTTTTGTTTGAAGTAATAAAGTTTAATTCATGTTTTTTATATATGAAGATGTATGGGTCGTACCGGTAAAATCAATTCCAAGATGACTAGTGTTAGGGACATTAATGATGTAATTGACTAATTATTTGACAAAATGCACTTGACTTATAATTGGGTAGATTTAGGATGGTTTAAGACTTCAAGAAACATGTTATTCAAGTCAAGTGTTAAAGCCATGCAAGTTTGTTCAAGAAACAAGTGAAGAAGTGCTGTTCATTAAAGCTCGACAGATGTCTTGACAAAAGCCTATCTATGAAGATATAATGTTGAAGCTCGACAGAAGCTGTATCTGTCAAAAATTACGAAATCAGACTTTTCAGATCTGATTACACGCATATGCATGTGTATTTGTGTAGGGTTTCTTTTCTCACAACCCTAGACGTATATAAGAATTATTTTAAAGGTCGTCACATAAGGAATCAGAGCATTCCTTCATGCATTTTGTGGCCGGAGACAAAAATTGCTCTAGTTCATCATTCTCTCTAGAGAAGCTACTGCGTCTTTGTGCCAAGGGTTTTGTAACCAATGAGCTTCTTAATCTTCATGTTGATGAACTGAAGAATTTTGCAGTCAACATCTTCCTCAAGTTGGTGTGTTAGTCACGTACTGGGATTCGTGTATTGAAAGGAGAGATTGCTGCAATAATATAAGTCCAATTGGGTATTGGGTAAGGGTTCAACTGTAGGTTGGTATTGGGTAATGAGATTCCTTTTACTTGTAACTGCTTGTGATTGATAATAGTGGATTCTCAAGAGTGGTGACCTTAAAATTCACCCTGTGGGGCTTTGCCTTGGAGGTTTTTCCTATTCATAAACAAATTATCGTGTCAAATTTATTTTCCACTGCATTTAGTTTATTTTCCTATTGAGCCACATAGCATAGTGTTTCGCCCTAGTTTGGTCCATTAAGGTCCACTTCCATCCACTTGGTCTATTTCTGTCAATTGAATTCCATTGCGATTCAATTCGATCCATTTTGGTGCAATTTGCTCCATTTCAATCCGTTTTGTCCACTTCAGTCCTTTTGGTCCACTTTGGTCTAATTTGTTCCATTCGGTCCATTTTCTTGAGTTTAGTCTGTTCGGTCCAGTTGATCCATTTCGGTTCATTTGGTCAACTTCGACGATACTTTGAAAGGAGACGTTTGCGTAAAAACTAAAAAGATGAGCTATTTCATTGACAATTATTTCTCATTCTTAGCATAAGGTTCTAGATAAAATTACATACATATTTTTATGTTATCATTGTACTTTTTTTTAATATAAGTGATGGATTTACTTATATCTGTCTCATCTTTAGGCCATTCAATACGTATAAAGGATAAATCGCTTGAAAGGAGCATTAGAAAAAAATTCTAGCCGCACATTACGTTATTTATAAAATATCTATAATAAGTAATGTAAAATGCATTATGTTTCCTCAAAAATAAAAATTCTAAATTTAAAATACTTTAAAATAAAAATTATACATAATCTAATTTTGAGAATCTAATATATTGTATCAACTATACACTATTTGAAAATAATCACATCATTTTAAGAATGGTTTGAAACTAACACATTTAAGTCTCATATACTATTTTCATTTTTTTACTTAATAGTAAAATAAATTGTCAAATATTTCCACACATTGCGCGGTTCTGCAACTAATAATAATTCAAAATAGAAAAACCTCGAATCCCGCACTAAATAATTTAAAACAATATATAAATACAAATTTCCCAAGTACTGATAATACACTATATTTCCTTTTATAGGTAATAAGAATAACAAACTTGTAAGGTTGAATTTATTCAATCATGTGTTAGCTTTATTCTGTGCCAAATTTGCTTGTAATTTAGCAATTGAATACCAAGTATTTAGGTGAGATTTATGTAAGGGTTGTGTGTGAGAGAGTGTGAAGAAAAACTCAAGATGTGTGCAATTCAAAGGAGTCTCGTGACTATATCGCGCGGTTGACAAGTTTGATGAATGGTCACGACAGCTGGAGCACTACAGGATAAAACTTCTAGTCTGGCCAGACAGTTAGCTCACGACTCGTTCCAGTCGCGAGGCTGAGTTGCCAGAATGTCATGTTTGATGAAAACTGACCTTTTGCATTCCTCATACACCCTACTATAAATACTCTTATACCCATGAAATGTAAAGAGCTTCTAGAGAGAATTTTGAGAGAAAAACCCTAGAGAAAACCAAGATTGACTCATCCACAATTTTTATCATTTGATTCTCCAAATTTCTCTATTCTCACCCTCTCCATTGAAATATCCTTGAGAGGTACATTTGCCAAATCCTTATCTCACCATACCCATATCAGTGAGGAGGTGTTTGGGTGCTTGGGAAGCAGTTCAGAGAGGACCAATTCATTTGGTTGATGCAATGGGCTTATTGCGGGATCCGGTAAGCTAGAGAAGACAAGGTTTGGCGTAACCCTGATGGAATAAGAAGCTTGGAGGGCTTAGTTGCACTAGGTAGATTAGGCTTGGATGGTCTTCTACTATTTATGTATCCCAACTTCATTCTCTAGTGGATTATTGACCGCTTGGAGGGCGGCGGAGAGGTTTTTCGCTGATTACTTTGGTTTCCTCTTCGACAACACATTGCCGTGTTATCTTTGTGTTTGCATCTCTCTTCCCTTACTCTTTACCTTTTAATTACTGCTGTGGTTGTGATTAATTTCGGTTTAGAGTGTTTTGCCAATTTGGATTTAGCTTATATTCATCTTTCTACACATATATTGTTTATGTATAAGCTTGTATTGGTTATTTTTTTTTTGGGTCCAAACATTCATTAATGTTTTATATGCTATTTGAACTTTCAATTGGTATCAGAGTAGGTTCACTTGCTATGGTTTCATTACCTAAGTGAGATCCTAACTCCTCTTTGAGATGGATCGATCTCAATCTCTTATTGCTCCTCCATACTTTGATGGGAGAAACTATGCATTTTGGAAAGTCCGTATGAGGGCATTTCTATGTTCCATAGACGAGAGTGTTTGGAATGCTATAGAGATAGGATGGACTAGGCCGGAGGTTGCCAAATCTGTTAGGATTTGTGCCCTTAAATCCTATTGTATGATGCTATGTATGATATTGTGTATGACTTTATGTATGACATGATGTATGACTTAATATTGTGATTGATAAAGTTATTTTATTATTATCTAAAATAATGGTAACATGAATATGGGACATTATCATATAGTCCATGAGATGCATTGTATGTGATTTATGTGAAAAGTCACAGAAGATGTAAATCACAAGTTCTTTGTAAACTCAGAATTTATAGTTCGTAGTCGGTGATGAAATTGGGCATTTCATCTGCAAAGACTATAACATGTCAACTAAGATGATTTGTCTTGATCATGGAAGTGGAAACTTCTAGTTGATATGTTGATATGTTTTAAGAGTTAAAACATATTGAACAGGATCGCTGTGAGATTTATTATTCTTCTAACGACTGTCAAATGAATAATAAATCTCACGACTTCTATTTGCATGAACTCTTAATCCTGAGAGAATAATGGACCTGATCATGAAGTGTATGTTGCTTTGATATATCAGGAGTGAGATCTGAAGTGACGGTCAAAATCTCAGTATGTTGGGCAGCCACATTTAGTGTTGATGGAACATATATTCTCAAGATGGAATTCATAGTCTCTTGATGGAGATATAAAATATTCCGTTGAAATAAGTTTGATGGGTTCAGTTATTCAGAGAGTTAGGCCTAACCACTTTAGTAAGAAATTACTAAAGTATATATTTATGAAATTGGATTTCATAAATATATAATGAATAGTTTTAAAGAATTAAACCGGGTACTCAAGGATAAGATGTAGTAATTTAAAAAGTGGCAGTCTACATTTATGACTTTGTGTTACTACGAATATTTTATGAAGGGGTTACGTGTATAATAAAGTCTTGGGATATAATTTATTAATAAGGCCTAGAGTGCAATTATATTTATATAGTGGTATTAAATATAATTAATGGTAACTTTGGACTTGTCAAGAGTTGACAGAAAAGCCCAAGGCCCATTGGAGCTAGTGTCTTATTGGTCCCTTTTGGTCCCACTTCAAGCCACACACTAAAGCCCAATTGGAAAGGCCCAATAGGCCAGCCCAATTAGATAATCAGTTAGTTATAAAGGGAGAAACATACAGAATTTTTATTAGATGAGATTAGAAAAGAAAAAGAAACGGTGTGTGAGAGTGTGAGACACACTTTCATTCTCCCTTTGAAAAACTGATTGAGAGACCACACATCTTGGGTGTAAAGTGGAATTGGAGTGAAGATTAAAAGTGTTCCCAAGTGCTTCTAATCTTTGTTTTTAATTTCTCCACACCAAGGTACGCTATCTTGTTCTTAAATTCTGAAATTTACATTGTGCACGTTATTAATCATGAATGAAATAGATCCTAGTTCGTTACTTCCCCTGTGGGTTTTGCATGAGATGCAAAACCAGAATTTTTTCCTTCAAAATCCACATAGGATAAGGCAGCTCTTTCGGTAGCTAATGCTAATAGCAAGGCTTTAAATGCTATTTTTTGTGGTGTTTCCCCTGATGAGTTTCATAGGATTTCTCATGTTACAATTGCCAAAGAAGTGTGACAAATCTTGGAGACAACCTATGAAGGCACCAAAAAGGTGAAGGACACAAAGTTGCAAATGCTTACCACACGTTTTGAGGAGCTGAAGATGAGTGAAGATGAGTCATTCGACTCATTTTATGGGAAGCTAAATGAAGTGGTGATTGGAAAATTCAACTTGGGAGAAAAGACGGAGGACTCCAAGATTGTAAGGAAGATCCTACGATCATTGCTGGAGTGCTTTCGTGCAAAGGTCACTGCTATCGAAGAGAGCAAAGACCTCGATGAGATTAAAATTAAAGAAGTCATTGGTTCTCTTCAAACTTATAAGCAATCTCTACCGTCGTAAAGGAAGAGCAAATCTCTTGCTCTAAAGACAATCAATGAGAGAGTAGAAGCTTAAGACTCCTCAGATGAGGATGAGGTCGAAAAGGATGTGGCGTATCTTGTTAAGAACTTCCGAAAGTTCTTAAAGTTCAAAAAGAATGGAAAGGTTGTTGAGAAGGGAAAATTCCCAAATTCCTGGAAGGAGAAAAAGGATTTCAAGAAGAAAGATGGGAAGGATTCTCAATCCTCTCAAGGAATCATATGCTATGAATGCAACGGTCATGGACATCTCAAGAAGGAGTGTTCCAACTATTTGAGAGGAAAGGGTAAAGTGTATGCAACTACCCTTAGTGACACTGACTCCTCTAATTTAGACTCGGAAGAAAGCTGTGACGGAAGGTGAAACTACTCCGCATTTATGACCATTGCTCTCGTGCAATCTTCGGATGATTTGAGTGTGTTAGTGGAAGAGCTTGGTGAGCACATTGACATGGAGTCAATGGGGATAATAAAGGAATCTGATGATGATGAAGATGAAAGAACAGTAGGATTACAAGAATCCTATAATACTCTCCTTGAGAAGACCGGTAAATATGCAAGAGTGGCTAGAGCAGCCATTAAGAAAATGAAGAGAGCAGAGCAAGATTACAAAGGCTTCTAAAGTAGTACAAGGAGACCAAATGTGAAGTTGAGA
Source organism: Castanea sativa (assembly GCF_040712315.1). Taxonomy (NCBI): domain Eukaryota; kingdom Viridiplantae; phylum Streptophyta; class Magnoliopsida; order Fagales; family Fagaceae; genus Castanea; species Castanea sativa. Next base: position 43,401,881 of record NC_134015.1, on the reverse strand, counting down.
CGCTGAACGGAGAACTAACTGAAGCCTATTCAAAGATAAAGTTTCTTGAGCTTGAGGTGATTTAACCTAATGCTAAAGTTGAGTGGGTTTCCTCTAAAAAGCTTGATGAAGTGCTCGCACATCAAAAGGCCTTTTCTGACAAAAGTGGCTTAGGATATATCAGAGAGGCTAGTTCAAGCACTATTGTGTCTAAGGAGATGAAGTTTGTTAAAGCAAATGAACCAGTGGTAGCAACTTCAGCTGTTGAGAAAGAGAAGTTTGAGAAGAAGCCAAATGTGAGCTCAACGGGTTTTAACAAAGCCTCCAAACCCAGCAGTGGCTAAACTCAAGGCGAAAGGAAAATCTCTTTCGAAGTCACAAAAGGGACCACAATCTCAACACTTTTGCCACCATTGTGGAATCCGAGGTCACACTAGACCCAATTGCCATAAGCTTCGAGTATTAAAGAATGACAGCTCTTAAAGGCCAAGCGGACAAAGAAATGGCAAAGGGAACCTCAAGCAATCGAAAGGGGGAGAAGTTGAGCCTAATATTGGGGATATAATGAAGATGATAGACACCATCACTTCTTGCTTGGCAAACTTCACCCTAAGGTTTGAGAATCGTAACTCAAGTACCCAATCCTCTAAGGATATCACCCCAAACGCACGTGCTGTGTGGGTGAAGAAGGGTACACATGCATAAACATTAGAACATGTCTATGCATCAATTCTTCCAATATGTTGTGGATTTGCTTGGCTGTTTTCTTTGTTATCATTCTAGCATGTTTTGACAAATTTTTGTTTGTTTTCTTTTCTTGCTTTGAATGTTTCATTTTTGATCAATCTTTACTTGTTTTTGTGTCAAAAATAAAAAAACACATAAAAAGTAGAAAATCCAAAAAGTTTGATCGACACTATTGTGTTTTGTCAAAAGCATGTTTTACCTAGTACCTCCTTACAAATGGCTTTGTGCATATATGAGTGTAGCTTGTTCTTTATGCACTCATATCATTGTGGGAAAAATCTTGACATCTATGTGATTGTTGTAAATATATCTTCAAACTTGTCATGAACGATTAGTCAATGATTTTGTTGATCTTGAGACTTGCATAGACATGTGCCTATATATCTTTCCACCATTTTATTTTTTTCTTAAAGAGCTCAACCAATGTAAATCTCAAAATGAAAAGAGATATTGAGCTACAAAAGCCGTCGCACATACTAGTACTTGACTAGGAAAAAGGGAAAGCGACTTTTATGAAAATGTATGATGCCCCAAAAAGCCAAAGGCTTGTTCATCAAATTGAAATATCTAAATTTTAGGCATTGATCTCAAAATGAGATGTATTGATTCAAAATGATCAAATGTTATGATGTGTTCGTAGCCAAATGAAAAGCTTCAAAGTTATGTAATCAAGTTTTGTGGGAGGTCATATATGCATATTTCTATAATGGAGATTGGTCACTTTTTTTAGTGCTAATTGTGTATGTCTTGGTTGAATTGATCATTGAACCTTCACATTAGACAAAGGACTATCTCACATTTGATATCCACACACATCACACATGTCTATGTTCAATGAATGCCTTATTCATTTGTGCGATTGTACTTGATTAAATGTGTTGCACATGCTCAATCATATGTTGATGAAACACAAAAAGATTTTGGCGTGTTTTAATTGTTTTTGGAAAGTGTTTTTGTTTTGAAAAATTTAAAAAATTGTGCAACTCTGTCTTGGCGACTCACTCGTGAGATTGCTACTACAATACAAGTTTAATTGGGTATTGGGGTAAGGGTTCAACTATAGGTTGGTATTTCAGGATAAAGCCAAAGGATTTGGTAAGATTGCTTATGCTCGTAACCGCTTGTGATTGATAATAGTGGATTCTTGGGAGTGGTGACCTTAAATTCACTCGGTGGGGTTTTGCCTCGGTGGGGTTTTGCCTTGGTGGTTTTTCCCATTCGTAAACAAATCACCTGTTTTAAATTTATTTTCCGCTATATTTAGTATAATTGGTGATTTGTTTGTGCTACCACACTATTGCATGTGATTTGATCTAATTAATTAACTTGGATAATTAATTAATTTGCAAGGGGTCAATTCATTTTAACCCAACATGGACTAACAAGATAATTTTTTTTTCTATATTAGAATTACTTTGCCTATTCCCATCCTTGATCCTCCTACTTGGTAGGTAATTTTAATAACATAAACCAAAGTCTTTACCATGCAATTTATATAATATTCTGGGCGAACTTTAGCATATAGGTGACTAAGTCAGTTCCCAAGCCCCCTAATTAAAATAAAGTCCCCTCTTTTAACTAATATAATATAACATATTTATATTATATTTCAATTAAGGCTTATTAGCTATTACCCATATTAAAAAAAATTAGTACCCCTTTTACTAGCTAATAATATGCATTTGTATGTTAAAAGAAAATCTCCTATTGTAATCCAAAACATTGAAAATGATTGTACTTAAAAAAAAAAACAAAGGTAGACACTCTATAGACTCTAGCTATTATCAATGCGATCACAAAAATCAATTATCCTCATAAGAAATGGAATTTGATGATGAGAGATGAGGATGAGCCTATGTGTCACTTTCAAAGAGAAGAATGTCTTGTCAATGAAGAATTTGGGCATGACAAATAGTAACAGAGTGGAATCCTACATGACAGGATGGTGTGTATGTCCCACATGAGGAAATGTGGCCTATTAAGGGGGGTAGATTATGAGAACTCAAAAGGCCAAAATACCTCTTAAGTTGGGTAAGGTGCGAGAGAACAAAATCTTGACTAAGTTTCACATTGCCTATATAGGGGGAAGTCTTAAGCCTTATATGACAGGTAGCAAGTTGAAATTGGAAATAGGCATTTTAAAACCTTGAGGGGTTAGGCTCTGTCTTACTCAAAAAGAAGACAATATCTTGCCAATGAAAAATTGGGGCAAGACAAGTTTAATGTATTCCAAATGTATCAACATTTCTAATGATCATATTAAATAGTCCCTGCAAATAAAAAGGTTTTGTTAAAAAGGTAAAATTGTACATTGGATTCTAGGACATGAATTGTAAGAAGATAAAATCATACAATTGGATTATAGGAAATGAATCCTAACATACTGTTAGAGAAATTTGCAATTCCTTCATCTGGTATCACAATTATTTTTTTTCTATGCCATGAAGTGCAAAGTGTCCTTTTTATTTCAACATTAATGAAATTAATAAAGGATCTTATTTCTTTTTAGACTTTACACCACCTAGAGCCTTTAGTTCAAAATTATTATCCCTACGACATGATAAGTACATTTTTTTTTTTGAGTAGCAAGACAGGTACAACTTCTTGTACTCAATTTAGTTTGCATTATTTTTGAATTAGTAGTAATTGCTAATTGTTGCTGGATTGTCCTGATTGCCTTCAACAGTAGCTTGTTTTTGGGTTGCAGCGCAGGAGCACTGACATGCTCCGTTTACACAAAGGGGGAAGCACTTAGGACGACATTTGATTACGAATGTACAATCAACATCGCGAGAACAATGAACTGCAGCATTTGACATTCTTGGTAACGATAAACCTACCATCAATATTCATTCACCACCATCATTTAACAAATCAAATATTGAGAGAGAGAGAGAGAGAGAGAGAGAGAGAGAGAGAGAGAGAGAGAGAGAAACTTACAAGTTGCAAAAGCAAGTAGGATGATCAAGAAAGCCATTTTGGAAGAAATCACATCCATTATTTTCTTATTGGTCTAGTTTTGGACTTTGTTATGACTATGCAAAGTGATTTGCCTGATGATAGTAATCTTTACAATGTCAGATAGTAATCTTTATAGTGTCCGATAATATGGTCATGTATTATTGTGATAAGTGCATGCTTTAATTATCTTGGTATAAATATATTTTTGTTTTAGTATTCACTTTTCCATACTTAGAAAATTAAATCTACCATATAATTGAAAATTATTTGTTAATTAGACAAATTAAGTATATAAATGTAAATTAAAATGTTTAAATTGAAAATATAATTCCCAAAAATTAACACAGTAAGAAAAAGTAAGGATATGAAGTTAAAATTCAAGTTCAAATTTCATAAAATTAGGACACAAATTTTACACTTAAAGTAAAATTACTTCTGGCCTCCACTTAAAAATTTTATATTTTAATTAAAAAATAAGAGTTTCTAGACACAAGCATAGTGCATGAAATTTGTATAAAATGAAATTGTATGATTATATTTATTAATTATTTATATTAAAATAATTTAATTTGAATATTAATTATTATAAAAAATATTAGTGGATTTGGAATATTACACTCTTCCTCATATATAGATTAGTTTACCAATAATTATTAAAAACCATCATATGAGAAAATCAAATTTTAATAACACATGCATTTGATAATATAAAATAATTGTGCACTTGATTAGTAAAAGAAGAATTAAATGCATATTCATTCATTGTAGTCATATTTTCTTATGTAGCCATATTTTCTTGGATTTAGATCCTATAGATTTCCTAGGGTATTCTATGAATATATTTTCTTAAATCCTAAACAATCTTTTTTTGATTTAAGGGTCTAGATTCTGTCATCTCAGCATTCTACTAACAATACTCTTAAAATAATAAAATAATGCTGCAAACAAAGCAATAAAATTACTATTAGTGGAATGTTGACATAGCAAAATCTAGACCAATAAATTATTAAAGAAATGTTAAGATTTACGGAAATTTATTTGGTAGAGTACCGTAGGAAATCTAGAAGATTTAAATCCTATTTTCTTATATATCTACCAAACATTGTAGTAGTATGAATTTATTTTATGTATATCCAAGAAGTATTAATGGCCTATATGCATCTTATAAATGGTGCGTTTCATCTCTCTCTAGTTTTAATTTTTTTTTGAAGGAAAGTTTAATGTTTATAATTCCCTTTACTTAGCCATCTACCTCACCAATGAATTTTTGTATAAGTTAATGTAGTGGCTAGGCCCTAAAACTATAGGATTGTTCTGGCGCCCTCAATTTATTTATTTCTTTTCTTTTTAAGGACATTTTTAGCCCATGATGGGAGCACCCGAGGGCAGTTGTTAACTACAATGGGCTGAGCTCCTAAGGCAGTTTGTCACTTTTGATTTTAAGCTTAGGCCGAGGATATGATTCTCGGATTGAGTTTGTTCCCCTGTGCCCCAAGATGAATCTCAAATTCACAATGTATGACTCTCATTCCTCTTGTGTTTTCACCCCCCCTCCCCAATTTTTCAAACCCCCTTACTTGTTTGTAATCTTTGTTAGTAGGGTCTTCATAATGATGGAATCTCCCTCACATGTGTGGGACCTACCAAATTTAGGATCTAAGTGGTCTTGTGAATCAATGGTAGTGTTCCCCCTTATCAAATCGAGGATTAGCAGTGGATCCCACCAATCTGATTGTGTCAGTTTACTTTGTAACTTGTACTATTTGTCAATTCGGGTGCTGTGATATGCATTAATGTTCAGCTGGAATCACATGTTCGAGTGTTGGGTCTTTCATGATTCGTTTGTCATCGCGCTGGGCTCACTCCTCCAATGTGGGCTGCCCAACATTCTTAGTTTGGCTCTGAAATGGGCCTGACACATGTTCCTGTACAATTAAGATAGGAATTTTTATATTTAAAAGCTAAAGTGAATAATTTATTGTTACCATTCTCCTGTCGACCCACATTAGCATAGTATTTCGATTTAGTTTGGTCCAGTATGGTCCACTTTTGTCCACTTGGTCCATTTCTGTCAATTTAAGTCCATTTTGATTCGTTTCGGCCCATTCAATTTTGTCCACTTCAGTCAGTTGTGTCCACTTCAATCCATATTGGTCCACTTCAATCCATATTGGTCCACTTCAGTCCATTCAGTCAATTTCAGTCCATTTCAGTCCACTTCGGTCTATTATTGTCTAATTTATTCCATTCGGTCTATTTTGTCTAGTTCAGTCCATTCAGTCCAGTCAATCTACTTCAACCCATTTGGTCAAATTTGATGATACTTTGAGAGGAGAGGTATGTGTAAAAACTAAAGATATGAGCTATTTCATTGACAATTATTTCTCATTCTTTGCGTATGATTCTGAATAAAATTACATATATATTTTTATGTTATTAAAGATCATATTTTTTTTAATATAAGTGATGGATTTACTTTAATTTGCCTCATTTTTAGGCCATTCAATACGTATAGAGGATAAACCATTTGTAAGGAGCACTAGAAACAAATTCTAACCACACATTACATTATTTATTAAATATCTATAATAATTAATGTAAAATGCATTATGTGTCCTAAAACAAAATTTCTAAATTTAAAACACAAGTTGTACAAACATTGAGCAAAGTCTATTCAAGGAATTTGTGACCGGAGACAAAGTTTGCCCTAGTTTATCTCTTTGTGAAGAAGCTGTTATGTTTTTGCACCATAGGGTTTTGTAACCAAGCATCTTCTTGTTCTTCATTGTGAGGATGAACTGAAGAACTTTGCAGCCAACATCTTTCTCAAGTTGGTGATTGAAGTCGCGTACCGGGATCCGCACAATTGGTTAGTCACGTACTGGGAGCCGTGCGTTGAAAAGGAGAGATTGTCATTATAAAACAAGTCCAATTGGGTATTGGGGTAAGGGTTCAACTGTAGGTTGGTGTAAGGTACTGAGATTCCTTTACTTGTAATCACTTGTTGTGATAATAGTGGATTCTCAGGAGTGGTGACCTTAAAATCATCTGATGATGCAAAGAAGATCAGTAGGCTGGATGCTTCGGACTTGAAAGGACTACTTGTTCTCTCTGCGGCCTGAAGAAAGAAAGAAAAGCGAATCAAAGGTGACTGGGGCTACCGGCCGAAAACCCTCCGATGGCAAAGTTAGTTTTTCTCTCTATATTATTGGAGTTCCAACTTTCTGGGAGTAAAAAATGAACATACCTTTGCCTTGTCTGAATCAGCCTTTATATAGTGTTCTCATAGACGGTTATCGAAATTGGAACCTCTCCTGGATTCAAAGAGGCGCAGGAATTAAACGTAACTTGCATAACCGTTTAGGAGTTATGCTTCTATTTCACAACGGATACCTGACGGTTATGCGTGGGATAAGGAATCATCACATCATATTCGGAGATTTTCCTAAGTATGATACCCTCGTCCTGGAATTCCTTAGTTGAGTGTGCTTTGGTACACGCGCAGGGGATGTCTCGTCTAACAGACAAATCCCTTCAAGACGAGATTGTCAGCACTCTGGACGAGTGCCTCATTCTCTGGTGGTGCTTATCTCGTCCAGAGCTCTTCTTCCTTGGACGAGGTAGTTGTAGGTAGGTTTCCGAGGGTGTTTACAATTTCAACCGGGTTATGGACGACCTGTATGGACGACTTGGAGATAGGCAAAATCAGTACTATCATCACCCGGCGGGGTTTTTGCCTTGGAGGTTTTCCCCATTCGTAAACAAATCACTGTGTCAATTTATTTTCCGCTGCACTTTAGTTAAATTTGTGATTTGTTTGTGCTACCATGCGTTTGCATGTTAAATTGGTTAATTAATTAAACTTGGCTAATTAATTAATTAATCCATCACAAGGGGTCAATACGTTTTTGGCCTATCACCCCATTTTTCTTACTTCTACATTTTGGACGACTGTAGGAATATTGACAGTTTCCACTTGTTTTGATGAAGACTCCTATTTTTGGATGCCATATATTTACATCTCATGCTTCTTGCTAATCTTGATAATTAGCTAGAAGTATTGATTTGTTGATAGTGTTGATCTCACCTGCTTCTTTGAGAATTTCACCAAGACAGTTATGCCCTTCGGTTTTTATACTTGTGACATTAATCATACAATTTTATTCATGTTTTGAGATTTGGTCTGTTTATATGATTTTGTTAATTGCTTTTAATCGTACAAGTTTGGTCACATGACTTACTCTTGTGTTGAGAATTTTTCGTCGTCGATGTTATTTTTCTCGTTGATTTTAGCCTTGTGGGTTTACTCTGAAGGAAAAATTTTGGTTTTGCATCTCATGCAAAACACATAGCGGAAGCAACAAATAAGGATCTATTTCATTCATGATTGATAACGTGCACAATGTAAATTTCAGAATTTAAGAACATGATAGCGTACCTTGGTGTGGAGAAATTCAAAACAAAGATTAGAAGCACTTGGGAACACTTTTAGTCTTCACTCCAATTCCAATTTTCGCCCAAGATGTGTGGTCTCTCAATCAGTTTTCAAGGGAGAATGAAAGTGTGTCTCACACTCTCTCACACACCGTTTCTTTTTTCTCTTTTTCACTTATCTAAAAAAAAATTCTGTATGTTTCTTCCTTTATAACTAACTGATTATCTAATTGGGCTGGCCTATTGGGCCTTTCCAATTGGGCTTTAGTGTGTGGCTTGGAGTGGGACCAAAAGGAACCAATAAGACACTAGCTCCAATGGGCCTTAGGCTTTTCCGTCAACTTTTGACAAGTCCAAGGTTACCATTAATTATATTTAATACCACTATATAAATATAATTGCACTCTAGGCTTTATTAATAAATTATATCCCAATACTTTATTATACACGTAACCCCTTCATAAAATATTCGTAGTAACACAAAGTCATAAATATAGACTGCCACTTTGTAAATTATTACATCTTATCCTTGAGTACCCGGTTTAATTCTTTAAAGTTATTCATTATATATTTATGAAATCCAATTTCATAAATATATACTTTAGTAATTTCTTACTAAAGTGGTTAGGCCTAACCCTCTGAATAGCTGAAACCATTAAACTTATCTCAAGGGAATATTTTATATCTCTATCAAGAGACTATGAATTCTATCTTGAGAATATATGTTCCATCTACACTAAATGTGGCTGCCCAACATACTGAGATTTTGACCGTCACTTCAGATCTCACTCTTGATATATCAAAGCAACCTACACTTCATGATCAGGTCCATTATTCTCGCAGGATTAAGAGTTCATGCAAATAGAAGTCGTGAGATTTATTATTCATTTGACAGTCATTAGGAGAATAATTAATCTCATAGCGGTCCTGTTCAATATGTTTTAACTCTTAAAACATATCAACATATCAACTAGAAGTCTCCACTTCCATGATCAAGACAAATCATCTTAGTTGACACGTTATAGTCTTCGCAGATGAGATGCCCAATTTCATCACCGACTACGAACTATAAATTCTGAGTTTACAATGAACTTGTAATTTACATCTTCTGTGACTTTTCACATAAATCACATACAATGCATCTCATAGACTATATGATAATGTCCCATATTCATGTTACCATTATTTTAGATAATAATAAAATAACTTTATCAATCACAATATTAAGTCATACATCATGTCATACATAATGTCATACATAATATCATACATAGCGTCATACAATAGGATTTAAGGGCACTAATCCTAACAATTTCCCACTTGCCCTAAAGACTATTGTGCACTAATCTAACTCCCATTCCTTCCAAATGTGACTCGAAAGTCCTTTGAGGCAAGGCTTTGGTAAATGGATCTGCTAGATTATTTGCACTTTCAATCTTTGCTACCACAACATCTCCACGAGCAACAATGTCTCGAATGAAGTGGTACTTCCTCTCAATGTGCTTTCCTTTCTTGTGATTCCTTGGATCTTTGGATGGTGCAACCGCTCCACTATTGTCACAAAACAATGTGATGGGAACTTGCTCCATTCTCACAACACCAAGATTAGAAAGAAATTTCTTGAGCCAAACAGCCTCCTTTGCTGCTTCACAAGCAGCAACGTACTCGGCTTCCATGGTGGAGTCTGCAATACAAGATTTCTTAACGCTCCTCCAACTTATGGCTCCACCTCCCAAGGTGAAAACACATCCTGAAGTGGATTTTCTGAAATCTAGATCTGACTGAAAGTCTGAATTTGTATAGCCAATGGGAATCAAATCCTCACTATGGTAAACAAGCATATAATCTCTCGTTCTCCTAAGATACTTGAGAATATGCTTTACAGCTTGCCAATGTTTTGGTCTTGGATTTGATTGATATCGGCTGACCATGCCAACTGAATAACAAATATTTGGTCTAGTACAAAGCATGGCATACATGAGACTTCCCACTGCAGAAGCATAAGGAACTTGTCTCATCATATTTTCTTCCTCTTGAGTCTTAGGCCTTTGGTCATCAGACAGAGGAACTCCATGTCTAAAAGGAAGCAATCCTTTCTTGGAGTTTTGCATGCTAAACCGTTCTAGAACCTTATCTATATATCCAGCTTGCGATAAGCCTAACATCTTATTCTTGCGATCTCGCCAAAGCTTGATCCCTAGAATAAAGTTAGCCTCACCCAAGTCCTTTATATCAAATTGGCTTGACAACCAAACTTTAATTGATGACATTACCCCTACATCATTCCCAATGAGTAGAATATCATCAACATAAAGCACTAGGAACATTACTACTTTGTCTCGATGTCTTTTGTACACACATGGTTCATCAAGATTTTGTTCAAAACCAAATGACTTGATTGCTTGATCAAATCTGATGTTCCATGACCTAGATGCTTGCTTAAGTCCATAAATGGACCTATTCAACTTACATACCATATGCTCTTGGTTCTTTGCTATGAAACCTTCTGGTTGCAACATGTATATTTCTTCTTCAAGATTGTCATTAAGAAATACAGTCTTGACATCCATTTGCCAAATTTCATAATCATAATGAGCAGCAATGGATAAGAGAATTCTGATAGATTTAAGCATGGCTACTGGCGAAAAAGTTTCATCATAATCAATACCTTCTTTTTGTGTATACCCTTTCGCCACTAGTCTTGCTTTAAAGGTTTCAACCTTTCCATCTATCCCTCTCTTTCTTTTGTAAACCCATTTGCAACCAACAGGTTTAATGCCGTTAGGCACCTTTACAAGATCCCATACATGATTGGAATCCATAGAATCCAATTCAGATTTCATAGCTTGGACCCAATGATGTGCATCTATATCATTTATTGCTTCATCATAAGTGTAAGGATCCGATTCAGCTTCTTCTGAGATAGCCTCATGAGTTTCTCCTAAACATACGAATCTTATAGGAGGCCGAACAATTCTCCCACTACGACGAGGCACCTGTGTACTAGACATCCCATGAGTAGTATCTTGTGGTGTATCTAATACAGTCACATCATCCCTAGTTTCATCCATTGGTTGTTCAACTACAGGTTCATTCATTTCAGCCAAGACAGCTCTACTTCTAGGAGTAAAATTAGTCATATAGTCATTTTCCAAGAATTTGGCATTTGTGCTAACAAACACTTTATTATCCTTATGACTATAGAATAAACCTCCAACTGTTCCTTTTGGATACCCTACAAAAAATACCACTTCTGTTTTAGACTGTAACTTGTCAGACTTTCCTTTCAACACATGTGCTGGACAACCCCAAATGTGGAGATGTCTCATACTAGGCTTACGCCCATTCCACAACTCTACAAGTGTTTTAGGAATAGACTTCGAAGGTACTAAATTTAGAAGATACATTGCAGTATTTAAGGCATATCCCCAAAAAGAAATTGGTAGAGTCGAATAACTCAACGTGGACCTAACCATATCTAAAAAAGTCCTATTCCTTCTTTCTGCTACACCATTTTGTTGTGAAGTTCCAGGTGCAGTCAACTAGAATATAATCCCATTTTCAGTCAAGTAATCCTTGAAATCACCAAGAAGGTATTTGCCACCTCGATCAGATCGAATAGCCTTTATGTGTTTACCCAATTAATTCTCAACTTCAGCCCTAAACTCTTTGAATTTTTCAAAGACTTCGGACTTTCGTTTCATTAGGTACACATAACCAAATCTAGAGTAATCATCAGTGAAAGTAATGAAATACTCATAGCCACCTCTTGCTTGGATTGACATAGGACCACATACATCTGAATGTACTAGTTCTAGCAGATCTTGGGCTCTTCTACCCTTTGCATTAAAAGGTCGTTTTGTCATCTTACCTTCCAAACAAGATTCGCAAACTGGAAAACCATCAAAGTCCATGGGCTGTAAAAGTCCATCTTTGATTAGTCTTTGAATCCTACTTGAATTTATATGACCTAAACGTAAATGCCATAGATATGCATCACTAGTAGAAGGAAACTTTCTCTTTAATGATTTCACATGAGAGCTACTATCTAATTCAGAATTGTATAATTCATGCTTATCAGGAGTTAAAATATAAAGACCATCCACAATATTGCCAGAACAGATAAACACTTTATCCTTCTTTATTACAACATTGTCTTTCAGGATAACACAATATCCATGTTTACCTAAGTAAGTTGCAGAAATTAAATTCCTACGAACATTATGTACATACAAATAGTCTTCCAATATTAAAACTCTAGACTTAAAACACAAATTAAACACTCCAACAGCTTCAACCAGAATCGTGCTCCCATAAGCCAAAGTAAGAAATAGTTCTCCCTCATTCAACTTTATGGTCTCCTGGAACCCCTGCAAAGAATTGCAGATATGATTAGTACAACCTGAATCCACACACCAGGAATCTGTTGGATTCTGTACCAAACATATTTCAAGAAGAAATAAACTTTTCATACCTTTATTCTTGGCAGCCTTGTATGTTGGACAATTCCTCTTCCAATGTCCTTTCTCACCACAATGGAAACACTTTCCTTTGGTTTTCTTTCCTTTGTTGACAACCCCTAAGACAATTTGTTTACCATCTTTCTTAGTGAATTCCTTCTTCTTCTTCTTCTTACCCTTGCTTTTTGACTTAGGTTGAGAAGTAGAAGCTTCACCCACATTGGCTTCAACACTAGAAGTACCAAGGATGCCTTCCGCCGCCACTAACTCATTTATTAATTCAGACAAAGAATAAATCTTTTTGTTCATATTATAATTGAGCCTAAATTCCTTGAATGATTCTGGTAGTGACTGGTGTATCATATCCACTTGGGATTCTCCATCAATGTCGGCACCTAAAACTTCTAATGTGTTCAGATTAGCAATCATCCTAAGACAATGCTCTCTCACTGAACTTCCTGCAGCCATTTTGGTATTATAAATTTGCCTCATGGTTTCTTGCCTTGCAGAACGGCCTTGCTCACCAAACATCTCCTTCAGACTATGCATTATGTCCGAAGCAAGTTCTACATCCCGCATTTGATCTTTGTAGAACATTTGAGATAGATGCTAGGATGTAGCACTTGGCCATCTCATTAGATTTTTGCCAACGATCATATCGCTGTTTTTCCTCAAGAGGAGCATCTAATGAAGGAAAGTTAGGACATAGTTGAGTAAGCACATATTTGTGCTCTTCAGCAGTAAGAACAATGTCCAAATTTCTTTTCTAGTCAACATAGTTGGATCCAGTCAGTTTGTTTTGGTTAAGAATAGAAACAAGTGGGCTAAATGATGCCATGACAAAATCTGAAAAAAATAAACATGAATATAATAAGTAAATTGGACATTATCAATTTAGCATAAAAGCATATAATATGGAACCTTAATAAAACCATAAAATAACATATGCAACGACAACCCAATCTCATATTCAATATCCCTCAGCATAGAGTGAACATAAAATACTATGATTGATTGAGAACTATTCACATTATTTGTGCCATCATGATAACTTTTATCAAACACTAATAATATGTTGTTTTACATTTAGCCTCTAAGTAATAATAGTAAGAACTCAGCATAGAGGATACTATAATACTTAGTCTAGTGTATACCATTGTCTAGAATCATGTGTAACCACATTTTATCCCTTTAACAGGCTTATTTTGTAGTACTATGATAAAACACCCTCCGCATGGAATGCAAAATTCGAAGCTAAGACAAGGTGTTTATCAAACCACTATAAACCAGGAAATTCAATCTTGTAGGACCATGAAATAAATACTCTCCGCATGGAATGCTAAGCTCGAGGCAAAGACAAAGTATATATTTCACACTACTATGAACCAATAATGGAGGCCGTGAGATCCAACCCTTGAATCTCTCTCCCACTAGATATTTTAAAATAAAGGTTTTTAAGATCAAGAATGATAATAATGCTAGACACGTGAAAAAATATAATCCTAATCTAATTAGGAATAAATTTCATTAAACTAGCATTAACACATATAAATATATATATATATAACGTAATAAAAATCCTTATTACATATAAAAATTCATATTATATTATATATAATATAATATACAAATTAATATATGTAATACATATATTTATTACACTATATATATATATATATAATATAATATAATATACCTATATATGTACTTTACATATATATATATATATATATATATATATATATATATTATATTATGGCCCACGGTTGATTGAATGGTGTGAAAATTCAAGATGGAATTCATGAAGTCTAAGATTCCATGTTTACACTAATATCTATTGGGTCCCATTTGCAATATATATATATATATATATATATATATATATATATATATATATATATATATATATATATATATATATGGATTGATCTTTTCATAGCCATAAAACATGCAAGACAAAGAAAACTTTGAATAGTCAACCCACATTCAAACCATGCAAGCCATATAAACCAAGACTTGAAAGTTAAACCATGCAAAAACTTTTATTCCATGCAAGCTATGCACCAATTCCATGAATCTACGTCCAAGCCAAACGGTTCAAGACAAAACAAAATTATTTGATTGGCATAACTTCCGTCCAATAACTACCAACCCCATCCGTATGGAACATGTTGAATCACTTGGTAAATGACAATCAATGCAATCCATGGCACATGAAGACAATTACCATCCCACTTGACAGTTATTCTTGGTGTTCAAAAAAAAACTGTATCCTTGTAAAGATTCTCTTCATTATATCCAAATGATGCAGAAAATTAAAAGACAAAGATAACGGTTTTCTTAAATTCTAAAATTCAGTCACACGCTATACAATCATGATATGAAAACCTGGCTCTGATACCAATTGAAGGAAAAATTCTGGTTTTGCATCTCATGCAAAATACATAGCGGAAGCAACAAATAAGGATCTATTTCATTCATGATTGATAACGTGCACAATGTAAATTTCAGAATTTAAGAACATGATAACGTACCTTGGTGTGGAGAAATTCAAAACAAAGATTAGAAGCACTTGGGAACACTTTTAATCTTCACTCCAATTCCACTTTTCGCCCAAGATGTGTGGTCTCTCAATCAGTTTTCAAGGGAGAACGAAAGTGTGTCTCACACTCTCTCACACACCGTTTCTTTTTTCTCTTTTTCACTTATCTAAAAAAAAATTCTGTATGTTTCTCACTTTATAACTAACTGATTATCTAATTGGGCTGGCCTATTGGGCCTTTCCAATTGGGCTTTAGTGTGTGGCTTGGAGTGGGACCAAAAGGAACCAATAAGACACTAGCTCCAATGGGCCTTGGGCTTTTCCGTCAACTCTTGACAAGTCCAAGGTTACCATTAATTATATTTAATATCACTATATAAATATAATTGCACTCTAGGCTTTATTAATAAATTATATCCCAAGACTTTATTATACACGTAACCCCTTCATAAAATATTCGTAGTAACACAAAATCATAAATATAGACTGCCACTTTGTAAATTATTACATCTTATCCTTGAGTACCCGGTTTAATTCTTTAAAGTTATTCATTATATATTTATGAAATCCAATTTCATAAATATATACTTTAGTAATTTCTTACTAAAGTGGTTAGCCCTAACTCTCTGAATAACTGAAACCATTAAACTTATCTCAAGGGAATATTTTATATCTCTATCAAGAGACTATGTATTCCATCTTGAGAATATATATTCCATCAACACTAAATGTGGCTGCCCAACATACTGAGGTTTTGACTGTCACTTCAGATCTCACTCCTGATATATCAAAGCAACCTACACTTCATAATCAGGTCCATTATTCTCTCAGGATTAAGAGTTCATGCAAATAGAAGTCGTGAGATTTATTATTCATTTGACAGTCATTAGGAGAATAATAAATCTCACAGCGGTCCTGTTCAATATGTTTTAACTCTTAAAACATATCAACATATCAACTAGAAGTCTCCACTTCCATGATCAAGACAAATCATCTTAGTTGACACGTTATAGTCTTCGCAGATGAGATGCCCAATTTCATCACCGACTACGAACTATAAATTCTGAGTTTACAATGAACTTGTGATTTACATCTTCTGTGACTTTTCACATAAATCACATACAATGCATCTCATGGACTATATGATAATGTCCCATATTCATGTTACCATTATTTTAGATAATGATAAAATAACTTTATCAATCACAATATTAAGTCATACATCATGTCATACATAATGTCATACATAATATCATACAATAGGATTTAAGGGCACTAATCCTAACATACTCACGTGGCTATACTCTTGTGATGAGAATTTTATCGTCAAAATTTTGGGACCATATCGTTGGTGCCTTGCCCCATTCCCATAGGAGTTGAATGTATGATCTATAATGTTATGGTCTTACAGTCACGTTCTCTCTGACAATTTTGTTTTTCATCAAATGGACTAATAAGATAATTTTTTTTTTCTATATTAGAATTACTTTCCCGATTCTCATCCTTGATCCTCCTACCTTGTAGGTAATTTTAATTACACAAACCAAAGTCTTTACCATGCAATTTATATAAAATTCAAGGCAGACTCTAGCATATAGGTGACTAAGTCAGTTCCCAAGGCCCCTAAATAAAAGAAAGCCCCCCTCTTTCAACTAATATATTATAGCATATTTATATTATATTTCTATTAAGGCTTATTATGCTATTACCCATATTAAAAAAAAATAGTACCCCTTTTACAAGCTAATAAAATGCACATGTATGTTAAAAGGAAAGCTCCAATTGTAATCTAAAACACTGAAACTGATTGTACTTTAAAAAGAAAATGATAGATAGTAAGTCTATCAATTCTAGCTATTATCAATACGATCATAAAAATCAATTATCCTCAGAAAAAATTGAATTTGATAATGAGAGATGAGGATGAGCCTATGTGCCAGTTTGAAAAAGAACAATGTCTTGTCAATGAAGAATGGGGCTTGACAAATAGTAACAGAGTGGAATCCTACACGATAGGATGGTGTGTATGTCCCACATGAGGACATGTGGCCTATTAATCCTTATATGGACGATGGTGAGTTCAAATTGTAAATAGGCTTGGAAATAGGCATTTGAAAACCTTGAGGGGTTGGGCTGTATCTTACTTAAAAAGAAGGCAATATCTTGCCAATGAAAAATTGGGGCAAGACAAGTTTAATATATTCCAATTGTATCAACATTTCTATTGATCATGTTATACAGTCTCTGCAAATCAAAAAGTTTTAATAAAGGTAAAATCGTAAATTGGATTCTAGGATATGAATTGTAAAAAGATAAAATCATACAATTGGATTATAGGACATGAATCCTAACAACTTGTTATAGAAATTTGCAATTCCTTCACATGGTATCAAAATAATTTTTTTCTATGCCATGAAGTCCAAAGTGTCCTTTTTATTTCTACATTAATGAAATTGATAAATGATCTTATTTCTTTTTAGACTTTGCACCACCTGCAACCTTTAGATTGAAATTATTATCCTTATGACAAGACAGACACAACTTTTTTATTTTTTATTTTTAGAAGCAAGACAAGTACAACTTCTAATACTCAATTTAGTTTGCATTATTTTTGAATGAATAGTATTTGCTAATTGTTGCCAGATTGTTGTGATTGCCTTCAATAGTAGCTTTATTTCGGGTTGCAGCACAGGAGCACTGACATGCTCTGTTTACACAAAGGGGGAAGCACTTAGGACGACATTTGATTATGAATGTACAATCAACATCGCGAGAACAGTGACCCGCGGCATTTGACATTCTTGGTAATGATAAACTTGCCATCAATATTTCATTAGCCACCATCAAATAAAAAATCAAATATTGAGAGAGAGAGAGAGAGAGAGAGAGAGAGAGAGAGAGAGAGAGAGAGAGAGAGAGAGAGAGAGAGAGAAACTTACAAGTTGCAAAAGCAAGTAGGATGATCAAGAAAGCCATTTTGGAGGAAATCCATTCCATTATTTTCTTATTGTTCTAGTTGTGGACTTGGTTATGACTATTCAAATTGATTTGCTTGATGATGGTAATCTTTACAGTGTCAAATGGTAATGTTTATAGTGTCCAGTAATATGGTCATGTATTATTGTGATAAATGCATGCTAATAATCTTGGTATAGATACATTTTTTTAGTATTCATTGTTCCTAATGGAAATATACATGTTTGTAGTGCATACAAAACATACGCAGCGGAAAAATAACGGACTTACTTCATTCATAAAAGTTAACATGTACTATAGAAGTTTCAGAATTTGAGAACAAGAGAGTGTACCTTGGAGTGGTGAATTTCAAAACCGAAGATCAGAAGCACTTGAGAATATTTTCAATCTTCACTCCAATTCCACTAACGCCCAAGATGCGTGGTCTCTCAATCAGTTCCAAAGGGAGAATGTCAAAAAGTGTCTAACACTTCTTACACCACTTCGCAATAGTGTTCTTACAATTCTCTACAGAAAATTCTGTATGTTTCTCCCTTTGTATCTAATTGATTATCTAATTGGGCTGACCTTTTGGGCATTTTTAATCGGGCTTAAGTATGTGGCTTGGAGTGGGACCAAGAGGGACCAATAAGACACTAGCTCCAATCAGTGATGACGCCACTTAGAGTCTAGGGTGTTCCTAGGAACACCCTGACTTGAATTTTTTTTTTTATATATAATAATTTATTTATTTTTATTTGTTTACCCTTAAAAAAAAAATAGGAACACCCTTAAGCAATATCAGGAACACCCTCAAAATTTTTACGCCAAACAAATTTTGAACTAAAATCTAAAAAAAAAAAATTGTAACAAAGAATTCGAAAAAAATAAAAATTGGTAACAGAACAAGCCCAACAAAAAAGCCCAACAAAAAAGCCCAACATCAATCCTAAACAAATACCCGATAGGCCACCCATCGCAGTTCATCTCAATTCGTCAGTAGCCTCAGCAACTTGGCCTTCTTCAGTTCTTCTTTTCTTCTGCACTTCGTCCTCTCCATTTTCTTCTTTTCTTTGTACATCGTCCTCTTTGTTTTCTTCTTTTCTTTTGCACTTCGTCCTCTTAGTTACCCTCCACTTTTTTTCATTGAGCTTTGTATTTTGGCATTTCCGTCCCAATTTTTTAGTTTTGTGAGCCACTCCATATGACTAGCATTATAATAATAAAATTCAAAAGGAAAGTTAATAGATTGTAGGCTTTGTGTCTTTTCCATCCTCTGTGCTTTTTTTTTTTTGGGTCTAGTAAATATTATTGTTATTATATTTTAAAAAACTTGTTAGTTATTATAATAATAATAATTATTAACATTAAATATGGGCATATAACTTTAAGATTCATGATAATTTTTATAAGTTTGACCAAAAATATATATATCGAAATAGTACACCGTATTTATCGGTACCAAAATATTCCGTTCCAATGAACAAACCGAAACGGGATCTGAAACGGTATTCATAACATTGGTTTATTGTACTGGTACCTTTGTTCATTTCATTTCTTTTTATTTTTTATTTTTTTTCCTTTTAAGGTTTTTCGGTGTACTGAATACAAATTTTTTTTGGTTTTAAGAATTTTTTTTTAAGTACAAACTTCATGCTTGCCAAATCTTGAATTTTGGTCGGTATTTAACGAAACTTCTCGAAATAGACCGAAATGACCCAAAATTTTTTCAAAGTGGAATAAGAACACCCTGGAAAAATTCCTGGAGTCGCCACTGACTCCAATGAGCCTTGGGTTTTTCTGTCGACTCTTGACAAGTCCAAAGTTACCATTAACTATATTCAATACCACTATATAAATATAGTTGCACTCTAGGCCATATTTATAAATTATATCCCAAGACTTTATTGTACATTCAACCCCTTCATAAAATATTCATAGTAACAAAGTTATGAATGTAGACTGCCACTTTGTAAATTACTACATCTTATCCTTGAGTACCCGATTTAATCCTTTAAGTTATTCATCATATATTTATGAAATCCAATTCTATAAACATATACTTTAGTAACTCCTTACTAAAGTGGTTAGGCCTAACTCTTTGAATAACAAACCCATTAAACTTATCTCAAGGGAATAATTTATATCTCCGCTAAGAGATTATGAATTCCATCTTGAGAATATATGTTCCATCAACACTAAATGTGGTTGACCAACATACTGAAGTTTTGACCGTTACTTTAGATCTCACTCCTGATATATTAAAGCAACCTACACCTTATGATTAAATCCATTATTCTTTCAAGATTAAGAGTTCATGCAAATATAAGTTGTGAGTTTGTTATTCATTAGACAGTCGTTAGGAGAATAATAGATCTCATAGCGGTCCAGTTTAATATGTTTTAACTCTTAAAACATATCAACATACCAATTAGAAATCTCCATTTCCATGATCAAGACAAATCATCTTAGTTGATATGTTATAGTCTTTGCAGATGAAATGCCCAATTTCATCACCGACTACGAACTACATTTTGAGTTTACAAGGAACTTGTGATTTACATCTTCTGTGACTAAATCACATAAATCACATACAATGCATCTCATGGACTATATAATAATGTCCCAATATTCATGTTGCCATTATTTTTAGATAATAATAAAACAAATTTATCAATCACAATATTAAGTCATACATCATGTCATACATAATGTCAAATATAATATCATACATAGCATCATACAATAGGATTTAGGGGCACACATTCTAACAGTTCCATACTTAGAAAATTAAATCTACCATATAATTGAAAATGATTTGTTAATAAGAAAAGATATAAATGTAAATTAAAATGTTTAAATGTAAAATATAATTCCAAAAAATTCAGACAGTAAGAAAATTATGGATATAAAGTTAAAATTCAAGTTAAAATTTCATAAAATTAGGACACACATTTTATACTTAAACTAAAATTACTTGCGGTCTCAACTTAAAAATGTTATATTTTAATTAAAAAAAAAAGAGTTTCTAGACACAAGCATAGTGCACGTAATTTGTATAAAATGAAATTGCATGATTATGTTTATATAGTTTAATAAAATTACATATATGATTAGAAAATGAATAAAGAAAAAACAGAAAAAATGCCTAATATATTTAAATTCAACTACATATTAAAATGATATTATTCTCAATAATACCATGCTTTACAAATCTATCAACAAAATTCACAAATATATTATATACATTTATGCAATTAAATTTATAAAATCAATGAGGGCTAAGTTAAAACTTCAAATGGTCAAGATGACTACTATAACAACATATACTATTCTGAAAGGAACTTGTTCCTAATGAAAAGAATGATACAAATATAAATATGAACAAAAAGAGGTGTAGGCCATAAGAATAATAGTAGCATATTACAATTTAACTCTCTCGAAATCAACCAATCTGCAAACTCTAATGCATAAACTCTAATAGTAGTATGAAATCAGATTAACATTAATTTTATATATATAAAAGCACTTAGTCATTTTTTTCTCTTCTTTGATGCTTTTGGTGTAGTTTACTTGTGATGATTGCGAAGCATTTGGCTATTTCCTTATTTTCTTTTAGAACAACAGAAGTTTTGGGAGAAGCAAAATGAAGAATTTATGGATGAGGTTTTAGGTACTTCTATATGCTAATTGTTGATAGATTTGTCGGTCTTTTGTTTTGCTAGAACTGATTTTTTTGTTTCCTGCAATATTTGTCATTTATTACAAATGTTTCAACAAAAATGTGCAAAATACATTCATACACTCAACTATCTAAGTTTTCAGAACTAATCAAAAGTTTCAAATGTGTGTACTTTAACACCATTGAACTTAAAGTGACTAACAATAATGCTAGTAGTGTGGATCCTGATTTGGCTAAATTTTGTTTCAAAGCTGGCAAAAAACAAAGAATTCCACAAATATAGAAAACTTAAATGATAGACAACACAAACCAAATTTTAAAAACAGGTAGAGTGAAACAAAACACAATTAGTGAAAACAGAAAATGCTCTAAACCACAAACTATCTTTTTGAAACTGGTCTGAATTTCAAATGAGTAATTATAGAAGCATCAGTATGTATATTTTCAATTTTCCTTTCTTTCTATATGTCATTAGTATCAACCTGCATCAGCATGTAGCTTTTCAATTTTCCTTTGTTTCAATATGTCTATAGTACCAACCTTCATGACTCTTTTACAATTTTTTTCAGATATTGTTTTTCAGTTCCTCTTGATTTTAAAGACACAACTATTGGATCTCAACAACATACCAATGCAAATATTAATTACTTAAAAGTCAAAATAAATTATTTAAACATGATAAGTTACAATTCAAATTGAGTCTCATGAGTTTTTTAAATGTAAAGAGAACACTACAATATTTAGAAATTAGATGTATATAGACAAACAGTTAACGCTATACTAAAAGAAAATCAGAAACTTATTTAAGGGGCAAAAAAAAAAATCTAACAAAAAAATTTGCCAAGCAGGAAAAAAATTCTAACCAGAAAAAAAGATTGACAAACCAAATCCAAGAAATTGGAAAATTTTAATTGTAATTTAGCATGCCTTTAATTATTTCTTCAAAGGTATTTATAATTTAAAATTGTAAAAGGGTCTAAGGAAAAAAAGGGTCTTTAGCATCAAAGGTATTTCTTCTTCTAGCGTCAAGGTTAAATGGTCTAAGAAATACATTATTAATACCTTTGATGCTAATTTACAATTTAAAATTAGAGGAAATAATGATAGAAGAAGAAATACCTTTGACGCTGAAGAACCTTTTTTTTTCTTTATCGTCAATAAAACGATAAGAGTACGACCATCGATTCCACTGTGATCAAGTAAACAATATAGCAGAAATAACCAAGTCTCACTACGTTGCCAAACCATCTATATATTACTTCAAGATTCATATAACAATATAATAATATTGATCGACTTGAAGATCAGGTTCGCACCTCGATTTTGCAGCAAGCAAAACCTTATGCCCTTAAACAAATTATGTTTTAGAGTTTTAAGAAGACCCAAGTTTTAAGTTTAAAATAAAACCTAAAATAAAACACAAATTTTCTTTCACTTTAGAGAAGCTACTAATAACAAAACATTGACAAATAGAAGCGATAAATAAAACCATAAACAATAACAAAAATATTTCCATAATTCGACGTATCAAATAAAACTATCATAAATATTCGTAAAGCATCAAATAAATTAAATGCCTACTGTTTACATGTATAGTGTTGTGGGCTTTAGGCCCAAACTAGTTTACTTGTATATCACTCATATTTACTTGTACTGCACTCATATGCCTACTATATAAAGACACCCATGCATATTCTTTCAGGGAGAAATACAATACTATTGAATTCAGTATTTCTAACATGGTATCAGAGCCACTGCTCTGACCTTTTCTTACCAGTCTTGTCTTTATTGGTGTAACTCCATTCTCAATATTGCTTCCGCTGTCACAACAACTGCCACAGCCTTCGCCGTTGAACCTTCGAGTCTTCCAGACATTGTCCTCAGGTTCCGGACCTGTAGCAGCCGCCGTTGGGGAGTTCGAACACTGCAAAGACCACTGCCCTTTTCGGCATCGCCATGAATATTGCTTCGAAAAATTTTCCGAAGGTACCACGAAAATCGTCTTGCTCCGTTCTACCTTTTCGTGAAAACCTCACAGTCATCGGAGCTTCCATGCGACCTCACGCGCCGCCCAAAGTTTCTGCATTAAAGGTCATGCTCCCACGCTCAGCCACGCGCCGATCAGAGCTGCCACGCGCCGAAGAGAGCCTCCACGCGCTTCCATGTGCCTCACGCGCCAGACTACTCCTGCTGACGTCAACCCTAAGCCACGTCAGCCTGCCACGTCAGTCTGCCACGTCATCCTGCCACGTCAGCCTGCCACGTCAACTTCCCACGTTAGCCTACCACGTCAGCCTGCCACGTCATCGCTGATGTCACCTTCCAGCGCCCTGCTGACGTCACCCGCCACGTCATCATTGACTGACCGTTGACCAGCCGTTGACCCTTGACTTTTTCGCAGAGTTGACTTTTTGCAGCCCAGGTGCTCCTTACCCAGTTTTTCACGTAGATTTCATTTTTGCAATCCATTTTTGCATATTTTTCTTCTAAATGAAGAATAAGGACAGGTCTTCTTCCTTTTACAATAGTCGTCGCCGACAATCTAGCAAACGCTTTTGCAATTTTTGCAAACGTTTTGGCCATAATATTGAGACTTGCTTTTAGCGCAATAAATCAGCTGTTTTAGGTTCTTCTGCCACTATGGCTAACATTGAGAGTGTCCAACCAATGGCTCCCGTCTTTGCACAGTCTAAGTCTTCAGGTCGCACTTTCACCATGACCACAGATGACCTTAAAAACATCATCACCAATGTCATTCGTATGGTTGGTAATGCATCTTATTCCTCTTCTCTCTCAGCTTTGTCTGGTATGTCTCCTTCCTCTTGGCTTATGGATTCTGCTTGTTGCAATCACATGACACCTCACTCGTCCTTATTTTCTGAACTTAAACCTGCACCACACCCTCTTACTATTCGCACAAAGAAATGGTTCCACAATGTCCGGTCATAATATAGGTTCCGTTTCAACCTCCAACCTCTCCGTTTCGGGGTCTTTAATGTTCCCGACCTTTCTTACAATTTTTTTTTCTCGTGGGACAATTAGTCGAGTTGGGTTATCAAATCATATTTGATTATTCTCAGGGTGTATTATGTAGGATCCAAGGATGTGGACAGAGCTAGGGACCGGTCCCAGAGTTGGGCGTATGTTTCCCGTGGACAACCTTTGTCTTCCACTTGTTGCTCCTGTTTCTATTGCCGCAGCTATTGCAGTTTCTTCTATTCCTTCTCTTGCTCTTTGGCATGCTCGACTTGGTCACGCATCTTCTTCCCGTGTACAACAATTGGCTTTTAGAGGTTTGCTAGGTTCAGTGTCTACAGAAAATTTTGATTGTGTTTCATGTCAATTAGGAAAACAACCAGCTTTGCCTTTCAATTCTAGTGAATCTATATCCACTGATATCTTTGACCTTATTCATTTTGATGTTCGGGGACCTTCCTCTGTCTCTAGTATTGGTGGATCTTGATATTTTGTTATCTTTGTTGATGATTACTCTCGCTATAGCTGGATCTTTAATATGAAACATCGTTCTGAATTATTGCAAGTGTATTCAAATTTTGCAAAAATGGTTGAAAATCAATTTTCTAAACGTATCAAAATTTTTCGATCTGATAATATTTTTCGATCTGATAATGCTTTTGAGTACACTCAATATGCTTTCCAAGTTTTTTTGCATTCCTATGGCACTGCTCATCAACTAACTTGTCCAGGTACCTCTCAGCAAAATGGTAGAGCCGAACGAAAACTTCGTCATATTCTTGACACTGTTCGTGCTCTTCTTCTCTCTGCTAAAGTTCCTGCTCCTTTTTGGGGCGAAGCTGCTCTTCATACTATTAATCGCATTCCCAGTCCTGTCATCCAAAATCAAACTCCATATGAGCGCCTTTTTGGGTCACCTCCAGACTATCACCACCTACGCTCATTCGGCTCTGCTTGTTTCGTTCTTCTTCAGCCACATGAGCATAACAATCTTGAGCCTAGGTCAAGACTTTGTTGTTTTCTTGGTTATGGCGAAACTCAAAAAGGGTATCGGTGTTATGATCCTATTTCTCATCGTCTTCGTGTCTCCCGCAATGTTGTCTTTTGGGAACATCGCCTCTTTGTCGAGCTCTCTCACTTCCGTGCTTCTTTATCTTCCCCTTCTGTCTTAGATCTATTTCCAGATGAGATGCAAATTCCTTCTGTAGCTGCTCCTGATCCTCCTATAGCTGATCATGATCCTCCTGTAGCTGCTCCTGATTCTCCTATTAACTTCTCTGTCCAACCACCAGAAATCCTTGACCCCTTTCCTAATTCCCCTTTTAATGAACAGGTGGAAGATGAACAGGTCGAAGACGAGCTACCCAACCTTGATCTTGGTTCCCCTGCTCCTGCTCCGCCTGAAGATCATGTACAAGACATTCCACCTCGTCACTCAACTCGGGTAAGGTCCATTCCTGCACAATTACTTGACTATCATTGTTACACTGCCCTTGCTACATTGCATGAGCCTCACACCTATCGTGAGGTTTCTACTGACCCTTTATGGTAGATTGCAATGAAAGAGGAACTTGATGCATTATCTAAAAACCATACTTGGGACTTGGTCACTCTCCCCCCTGGGAAATCTGTGGTTGGTTGTAAGTAGATCTACAAGATTAAGACTCGCTGATGGGTCTATTGAGCGCTACAAAGCTCGTATTGTTGCAAAATGTTTTACACAGGAGTATGGGATTGATTATGAAGAGACCTTTGTTCCGGTTGCTCGTATCTCATCTGTTCGTGCCCTCTTAGCTGTTGCTGCTGCCAGTAAATGGGATCTTTTCCAAATGGATGTCAAAAATGCATTCCTTAATAGGGATTTAAGTGAAGAAGTTTATATGCAACCTCCTCTTGGTCTCTCTGTTGAATCAAACAAGGTTTGTCACATTCGACGTGCACTTTATGGCCTTAAACAAGCTCCACGTGCTTGGTTTGCCAAGTTCAGCTCTACCATCTCTCGTTTGGGTTACATGGCCAGTCATTATGATTCTGCCTTATTTCTTCGTCGCACTGACAAAGGCACTATTTTACTTCTCCTGTATGTGGATGATATGATCATAACTGGTGATGACCTCAGTGGCATTCAAGAACTCAAGAATTTTCTCGCCGCAATGAGTTTGAGATGAAAGATCTTGGACATCTCAAATACTGGGTCTTGAAATCACTCATTCTACAGATGGACTTTACATTACTCAAGCCAAGTATGCCTCTGAACTCTTGTCTAGAGCTGGACTCACTGATAGCAAGACTGTTGACACTTCGGTCGAGCTTAATGCGCATTTGACTCCCTCAGGAGGGAAACCATCATCTAATCCCTCTCTTTACAGACGCTTAGTTGGCAACCTAGTTTATCTTACTGTTAGCCATCCAGACATTTCCTATGCTGTTCACCAGGTGAGCCAGTATCTGTCTGCTCCACGATTGACTCACTATGCTACTATTCTGCGCATTCTTTGGTACCTAAAGGGCACTCTCTTCCATGGTCTTTTCTACTCTGCTCAGTCTCCTCTTGTTCTCCATGCATTTTCTAATGCCGATTGGGCAGGAGATCCCACTGATCGTAGGTCCACCACTGGTTATTGCTTTCTTCTTGGTTCTTCTCTGTTTTCTTGGCGAAGTAAGAAACAAACTCATGTGGCCCGTTCTAGTACTGAAGCAGAATATCGTGCCTTTGCTGATACCACATCTGAGCTTCTTTGGCTACGATGGCTTCTCAAAGACTTAGGTGTGTCTACATCCTCTGCTACTCCTCTTTATTGTGACAACAAGAGTGCCATTCATATTGCTCACAATGATGTCTTCCATGAACGGACTAAACACATCGAGATCGATTGTCATTTTATCCGTTATCATCTTGTCCATGGTGCTCTCAAGCTAATCTCAGTCTCCTCGACAGATCAACTTGCAGATATCTTCACCAAGTCACATCCTAAGGGACGCCTTCGTACTTTGGTTGACAACCTCAAGTTGGTCTCACATCCACCTTGAGTTTGAGGGGGGCTATTAACATGTATAGTGTTGTGGGCTTTAGGCTCAAACTAGTTTACTTATATAACACTCATATTTACTTGTACTGCACTCATATGCCTACTATATAAAAGCACTCATGTATATTCTTTCAGGGGGAAATACAATACTATTGAATTCAGTATTTCTAACACCTACAATGGAGTCTATAAAAACATCCGGTTGTTGAATGAATCCAACTTTCTACAAAGTAAGCCTCAGATACAAAACAACTACACAGGATTCGGGGATTAATTAGCCTAGCCCTACAGACAAGAGGTTTAAGCCTTGGTTTATTGTTGTAGAGAAGAGCCGTGCATGAGAGAGAGAGAGAGAGAGAGAGAGAGAGAGAGAGAGAAGAGCTATACGTGTATGAGAGAGTGAGAGAGAGAAGGTAGAAGACAGGAGAGATTTTTGTTTATAGATACCTGGTTTGGTGTGGTGACTTGGGACTGTTGCAAACTTTGCAGCAGCCTCAAACCCTAAGAAGAAGAAGAAAGACAAAACAGAAAACACTCTTCAGAAAGCTTGAAACAATAGAAAACATCAGGTTGTTAAATAATATATATATATATATATATATATATATATATATATATATATATATATATATATAAAAGACTTTGGATTGGGCTTGTAGTGTAGACTCAATAAAAGAAAAAGAATCTAAATTAAAAAGAAAAAAAAATAGTGGTGAGGTGGAAAATTATGGGAACGGCTTCGGTTATATATATATATATATATATATATATATATATTATTAATATTAAAATAATTTAATTTGAATATTAATTATTATAAAAAATATTAGTGGATTTGGAATATTACCCTCTTCCTCGTATTTAGTTTACTTTACCAATAATTGATGAAAACCATCATGAGAGAAAAGCAAATTTTAATAACACATGCATTTGATAATATAAAATAATTGTGCACTTGATTAGTAAAAAAAGAATTAAATACATATTCATTCTCTGTAGTCAAATTTTCTTGGATTTAGATCCTCTAGATTTCCTATAGTACTCTATTAATAGATTTTCTTATATATTAATCAATCTTTTATGATTTAAGGGATTAGATTTTGTCATGTCAACATTTTACTAACAATACTCTTAAAATAATAAAATAATGTTGCAAATAAAACAATTAAAGTTATTGTGAGTGGAATGTTGGCATGACAAAATCTAGACCAATAATTTTTTTTTTTTATATGAAATACTGAAATTTTATTATGAACTAGAAAAACTTATTACATCATGGGTTAGGGCTTGCTCTAAAAAGCAAGGATTCTCCTTTATCCAAGTCATATAATCAACAACGCCTAAAGCGTGTTTAGCTAATAGGTAGGCTGGATTATTTCCCTGTCTCCTAACGTGGGAAAACTCTATCCCACGAAACTCTTTACTCAGCTCTTGCACACCTTGTATAATAGTAGCCATAGAGGAAGGCGGGTCTGAGGTCTCACATAATGCCCTATGGATGATGAGTGAGTCACCCTCCAAGATAAAGTTGGGGATTCCTATATCTTTCGCGAATATCAAGCCCACTACATGCGCTAAGGCCTCTGCCTCCACGACACCCAATGGTGCATGAATTTTCTTACTCATTGCAGCCTCAAGCCGGCCCATATCATCTCTTATAATCACTCCAACTCCAATTTTTTTTTGGCTTGTACAAATAGCTGCATCTACATTTACCTTGAAAACATTAGCAGGAGGTGGGATCCACATGTCCTTGACTTCAACCACAGGTGTTGTGCTTTCCATGCAAACGTTGGCTGTCTTGAATTCCTCAATATATTGTGTTGCTCAGCTGACCAGCTCCTTGCCACGCTGTCGCTTGCCTCCATGCCTTGTTATATTTCGATTGTGCCAAATGGCCCAAGCCGTGCACACCATCTTTGCCACCACACCAATATCAATCCTTTCCACTATTATCATACCCCATAGCAGATCAAAGAAGGACTGGACTCTCTCATATCTCAGTGGGACAGCAATTTTTGAGCACGACCACACTTCTCTAGCACTCGGGCAAGACCACAGTGCATGACTCGTTGTCTCAATATCCCTTCTACACTCATCACAGACGTGATCTTCTACCACTCTACGACGCATGAGATTTGCCTTCGTGGGAAGACTATCTCTGCATGCCCTCCATGCAAAGTGGCGTACTTTGTGGGGCAGGGGTAGGGCCCACAGCTTATTCCAAAACAATCTCACTTGACTACGCTCCGAACTAGCAAACTGTTTGCCACCCTCCGAGAGTCTCATGGCTAATTTGTAAGCACTCTTGATGCCGAACTTACCATTAGAAGCTTCTGCCCATATCAGCCTATCAGTGGGAAGGCGAGAGCTTCATGGTATGCCTTTGATCATCTCAGCTTCATGGGGAAGGAAAAGAACATCCAAAATGCTAGACTTTCAGCTTGCCGTGGCATTATCAATCAGCTCACTGACTCTTGTGTCCTGGTGCAAAAACTGTCTAGGCGAAGCCACTTTGAAAGTGGATAGTGATGGTAGCCATTTGTCCCCCCAAATACGAATATCACTCCCATTTCCCACTCTCCACCTCATACCCTCTCTCACCAATTTTTGAGCAGCCATGATATTGCGCCAGGAGAAAGAAGGGTTGTTACCTAAGGAAGCTTTAATGAAGTCACACCTTAGGAAGTATTTTTCCTTGAGCACCTGGTACACCAAAGAGTTATGGTTTGTTTGAAGCCTCCACCTTTGTTTAGCTAGGAGTGCCAGGTTAAATTCTTTAAGTTTCTTGAAACCCATACCACCATTATGTTTTGGCTCACACAATTTCTCCCAACTTAACCAGGCTATTTTCTTCTCACTCTCCTTCTGTCTCCATCAGAAATTTCTTGTCATACTAGTCAATTCCTCGCATAAAGTATCCGGTAATTTGAAACAACTCATAGTGTATGTTGGTATGGCTTGGGCCATCGCCTTGATCAGCACCTCTTTACCAGCTTTGGACAACAATTTTTCCTTCCATCCTGCTAACTTTTTACGAAGCTTTTCCTTAATCTCATTAAAAGTGCTCCTTTTATTCTTCCCCACCAATGACGGCAAACCCAAATATTTCTCGTGCTGCTTTATTATCTGAGCTCCAAACCTTTGTTTTTTCTTCTCTTGAATTTCATGGGGGGTATTCCTATTGAAAAACAAAGACGTTTTTGTCAGATTTAACTGCTGGCCCGAAGCTTGTTCATATACTTTCAGGATTTGTTGGAGGGTATCACATTCTGCCAAGGAAGCCTTGCAAAAAATCAAATTGTCATCTGCAAAGAAAAGGTGGGATAATTTCGGGCCACCATGACAAACCAATTCCCTCCAATGCCCCACTTGCCACCGAGGCTTTTATCAATGATGAGAGACCCTTTGCACATAAGAGAAAAAGGTAAGGTGATAAAGGGTCCCCTTGAAGGATATCCCTAGATGGAACAATATTACCCCTTGAACCCCATTAATCTTTATAGAATATGTGACAGTAGAGACACATTGCATAATAAGACTCCTCTATTTTTCATCAAAACCCAATTTTTCCATAATTTTATTCAAACACCCCCATTCTACCATATCATACGCCTTACTCATATCTAACTTCAAAGCGATCTCCCCAACCTTACCTCCTTTTTTCTAACTAATATGGTGCATGGTTTCAAAGGCAACAAGTACATTATCAATAATAAGCCTACCATGTACAAAGGCACTCTGAGTATCACTTATAATGGATGGTAGAATTTTCTTGAGCCTATTAGCTATTGACTTAGATGCAATTTTGTACACTACATTACATAAGCTAATAGGTCTATACTCCGTTACCTTCTTGGGTGTTTTGACTTTTGGGATTAGAACAATATGAGTTTTGTTAAAATCAGGAGGAGAAATATCATGGTTAAGAAAATTCAGCACCGTTGTTGTGACCACCTCACCACTTACATTCCAAAACTTCTGGAAAAAAGAGAGGAGGCATACCATCCGGTCTCGGGGCTTTCAGTGGGTACATCTGCTTTAATGCCATTCTGACCTCTGTCTCTGTGAAGTTTCTGTTCAACCATTGGTTCATTATGGACGTCACCTTTGGCTGGACTGCTTGGCGTAGGTCAGAAAAATCTGTTGGTTGACACGAGGTAAACAACTCCTCATAATAAGCTACCAACACCTTTGCTACCTTCTCATCATCCTTCTGCCAAACCTCGTTTGCATCCAAAATGCCTTCAATGAAGTTTTTCTTTTGCCTTGTGTTTCTATCCCCAGATTGGAGCCAGTTGAGTCTGGATCGTTGGCGCCACATGTCATCCTCTTTATCAAGTCAGCAGTTAAGTTCACTATAGGTTCTCTTCTAGTTGTTGTTTATCTTAGGAGAGGTGGGTTGGAGTTCAAGCCATTCAAGTCATTTTTGCAATTCAGCTACCCTCCTCCCCACATGCCCGAACACCATTTTGTTCCATGCTTCTAAGCGGCTTCTACACCTCTCTATGCAATTCACCCAAGTACTTCCCGAGCTTGCTAAGTTTCCTTCTTTCCATGCCTCCTGGACCACCTCTTCACAGCTTTGATCCCTAAGCCACATTGCCTCGAATCTGAACATTTTCTTAGTCTTCTTCCTCCTCTAGTTTGGCACCATTTGGAGGGCCAGAGGCCAGTGGTCTGAAACCGAAGAGGTAAGATGGAAAACTTTCGCCTCAGGGAAGATGTTGAACCACTCCGGAGTTGCCATTGCTCTGTCCAGCCATTCCTTAATCTACACACCATCTACACGTTGATACAGCCACGTGAATTTTGGGCCAGAGAAACCCAAATCCCGTAACCCACAATAGTTGATGGTTTCAATAAAACTCCTCATCTATTGTCTCGGTCTGTCACTTCCCCCCTCCTTCTCCGATGCACCTGTAATTTCATTAAAATCATCAATCGTTAGCCACAGTAAATTTGAACTTCTTTTTAAGTGTCGAAATTTTGCCCAGGATTCAGGCCTTTTTGCTGTGTCTGGGTTTCCATAGAAACCTGTAAAATGCCACCACCCTATATTTGCTCCCCCCATCAATAAGTGCGTCAATATGAGACTGAGAATACGTCTGAACTTCCACAGTGATCCCCTCCTTCCATAGCAAAGCCAGTCCACCACTCTTTCCTTCACTTGGTACTATCAAATTATGTTTCATATTACATTTCTCCTTGACTACTTCCATCCCCTCTCTGTTTGAATTTGTCTCCATAAGGAAGACGATAATGGGAACTTCTTTGTTGATTACCTTTTCCAAGGCTTTAACTGACCGGAGGTTCCCAAGCCCCCGACAGTTCCAGCTGATGAGACTCATTGGACCCGGTAGGGTTGCTCAGCAACCTCCGCCAATCCCAGCTGTGTTGTCATTTGTGTAACTAGACCTTTGGTTTCGTCCTCCAACCTTTGCTTCTTCTCCATGCACATAACTTCAGATAGGCTAGTTATAATGTTGTTATATTTTTGTTTTGGATCCTTTCCCTCTTCTCTACAATCCATCCCATCATGGTTTGAGGGTCCAGTACATAGCTGAGTCCAAACTCTCCTCGTTGGGCTCTTTTTTGTCTTCTCACAAAGTCCTACAACTTCTTCTACCGGCCCATTTGATGTCTTTAATTTACTTTTACTTTTTCCACCACACCCTTTGGGTCCACTTTTGCTTTCTTTCCCTTCAGTATGTTTTCCAGCCCAGCTCACTTCAAATTTCACTTTCGTGGGAGCCAACTTAGTTAAATGGGAAGTCAACTTTGCTTCCACCTTTTCCAAGTTGCCATCTTTAATTCCCAAGACTTCGGTTGTATCTCCGTTGATCCTGACGTGTTGATCATTGCCAGCCAAAAGCTGCGAAGAATCTGGGTTGTGAGTGTTTGAAATCGAAATAACGGAATCCGAATTGATTGCATCATCAATATCCTTTATCATCGCCTCAAAATCCAGGATATGCACTTGTGGGCCAGCTCTGTTTCTGTCAAGCAAGTGCTTCTCACGCTTCCTTGTATCGTCATTGCTCTCTACCACCATCGGCGCCGTCGTGATTAGATCTCCTACATGTGTCGCACCGGCATCGGTAGTGACCAGACCCGCCATAGATGAGACAACGTTAGTTCTTCCTTGATTCGTTTGACGATTTTTTACCATATCTGGTGCAGACCGATGGGTGCCCATGTCTTCATAGCCTTGTACCTCAACTCGGGTTTTCCTCACCAGGTTGAACCTTGCTGCTCTGAGCCAAGGCCCGAACTGTTGCTCTGCACCCGATAGATCACCCTTGCTGCTAAGCCACATAGTGCATTCCTTGTCGTCATGCGATAGGTGGCTGCACCAATAGCATATCTTTGGCAGACGCTCGTACATGAATGAAACCCACCCGTCTCGTCCGTCCCATGTGATCACTTTGCCTCTGCAAAGCGGTTTCGTCACATCCATTGCAACCCGAACTCTCATGAAATTTCCTCCCTTCATCTCCGCAGTGTCCCTTGGTTTTGAAACAACACCCAACGTTTCCCCAAGACTGGCTGTGGCCTCCACTGTCATCAGAGCAAATGGAAGGCTGTGTATTTGAACCCAGAACGACGTCCTATCAAATCTGAGTTCTTGAACCGAGATAGAGCCATCGTACCTTTGCAGCACCACTAAGTGTCTATCAAACACCCACGGTTCACCTTGAAGAACTTTTTTGACATCGATCCCCAATTCAAATGTTATTAACAAGATATTTTCCCCCACCATGCTAACTTCAAAATTTCTTTTTGTCCGCCATATTGGTCTAAACGTTCTCGCTACAGCCTCGACGTTGACCATTCTTCGGGTAAAAAACTTTGCAGCAAGGACATGCTCTTGTGACTGCTTGTCCTTTGTAAGATCGCATTTTTTGCCTTTTGCTTCAAACAAAGACAATTTCCTCCATCTTATAGCCAGCTCCTCCATACTCCCCAGAGATGCCTCCCACTACTCTCCACAAACAAAGCCCTCCTAGTAATATATATTACTAGAGGGAATGACACAACCCTCACAAGAAGGGACAAACTATGCTACAAGGAGTAGAGAGGAAAACCCTCCCACCTCACTGAGAACCACTTAGTTTTAGATCAATAAATTATTAACAAAAGGTTATGATTTATGGAAATTTATTTAGTAAAGTACCCTAAGAAATTTAGAAGATCTGAATCCTATTTTCTTATATATCTACCACACATTGTAGTAGTATGAATTTATTTTATGTATATCCAAGAAGTATTAATGGCGTATATGCATTTATTTTCATGATTAATGATTTATAAATGGTGCACTAATCATTTATATAAACGAATTTCTATTTTTATTTTTCTAATATTTATATAAAAAAAAATTAGAATTCTCTTTACATAGCAATCTACCTCACCAAAGAATTTTTATATAAGTTAATGCAGTGGCCAAAAACTATAGGATTGGGCTTAGGCCCTCATTTTTTTTTTCTTTTTAGGGACATTTTTAACCCATGATGCGAGGTCCCAAGAGTAGTTGTTAACTACAATGTGCTGAGCCACGAATGCAGTTTTTCGCATTTGATTCTAAGCTTAGGCCGAGGATATGATCCTTGGACTGAGTATGTTCCCCCGTGCCCCGAGATGAATCTCAAATTCACGATGTATGACTCTCGTTCCTCTCATGTTTTCACCTCCCAATTTCTCCAACCCCCTTTCCTATTTACACTCTCTTGTTAGTAGGACCTTCATTTTGACGAAATCTCCCACTGATTTGACTGTGTCAGATTACTTTTAACTTGTGAGTCTTTTAACGTGTGTGGGACCTACCGAGTTTAGGATCTAAGTGGTCTTGTGAGTCTATTGTACTGTTCCCCCATATCGAATCAAGGATCAGCAGTTGCTCCCACTGATTTGATTGTGTCAGATTACTTTTAACTTGTGCCTAACACCAATTTGAGTGCTTGAATGTGCATTAATGATGAATTGGGATCATGGGTTCGAGCATTGGGTCTTCTATAATTCCTTTGTCCTCGGGCTGAGCTCACTCCTCTAATGTTGGCTGCCCAACATTCTCAGCATGGCTCTGAAATGGGCCTGATGCACATCCCCCTATAGTTATGATAGAAATTTTTATATTTAATAGCCAAAGTGTATAATTTGTTGTTGCCACGGTCCTATTGAGCCACATTAGCATAGTATTTCGCTCTAGTTTGGTCCATTAAGGTCCATTTCCATTCACTTGGTCTATTTCTATCAATTTATATCCATTTCAATTCAATTCGTTCCATTTTAGAGCAATTCGATCCATGTTAGTCCGTTCTCTCAACTTCAGTCCATTTGCTCCATTTCGGTCTATTATGGTCTAATTTTTTTCCATTTGATCCATTTTATCTGGTTCAGTTCAGTCCATTCGGTCCATTTTGTCTAGTTCAATTCAGTCCATTTGGTCTAGTTGATTCATTTCGGTTCATTTGGTCAACTTCAACGATACTTTGAGAGGGGAGGTTTGTGTAAAAACTAAAAAGATGATCTATTTCATTGACAATTATTTCTAATTCTTAGTGTAAGGTTTTGGATAAAATTACATACATATTTTTATGTTATCATTGTATTTTTCTTAATGTAAGTGACGGATTTACTTATATCTGTTTCATCTATCGTACGTTCAATACGTATAGAGGATATACTGATTGAAAGGAGCACCAGAAACAAATTCTAACCACACATTACATTATTTATAAAATATCTATAATAAGTAATATAAAAATTATAGATAATTTAATTTTGAAAATATAATATTTTGTATCAACTATACTCTATTTGAAAATAATCACATCATTTTTAGAATGGTTTGAAACTAACGCTTTTAAGTCTCATCTACTATTTTCATTTTTTTTTACCTAATAGAAAAGTAAATTGTCAAATATTTCCACATCGCGCAGTTTTGCAACTAATAATAATTCAAAATAGAAAAACTTTGAATCCCGCACTTAATTATTTAAAACAAAATATAAATACAAATTTCCCAAGTACTCATAATAAACTACATTTCCTTTTATAGGTAATAAGAACAACAAACTGTTAGGGACATATTTTATGTAATTTGATAATCCTTTGACAAAATGCACTTTACTTGTAATTGGGTAGATCTAGGATGGGTTTAAGACTTCAAGAAACATGTTGTTCAAGTCAAGTTTTAAAGCCATGAAGATCTGACCGAGAAACAAGTGACGAAGAGCTGTTCATTAAAGCTCAACAAAAGTCTCGACAGAATTCTTTCTATCGAGATTTAATGTTAAAACTTAACAGAAGCTCAACCCAATTTGTATCTGTTGAGATTTACGAAATCAAAATTTTCAGATCTGATTTTCGGCCCAAGTTAAAATATTTGTATAGGGTTTCTTTTCTCACAACCCTAGACATATATAAGGTTTATTTTAAAGGCTATCAAAAGTGGATGCCAAGAGAATAAAAGCAGATAGTGACCTAGTTCATTATTCTCTTTGAAGAAGCTACTGCGTCTTTATGCCAAGGGTTTTGTAACCAAGTTTTTCTTGATCTTTATTGTTAATGAAGTGAAGAACTTTGCAGCCAACAACATCTTCTTTAAGTTGTTGGAGTGAGTCACGTGGCATCATTGGTTAGTCACGTACTGGGATCCGTGCAAAAGTGTGGCATTCATATACTAAAGAGTTCAGAGGTTCTGAAGCAGTAGAAGGTTTGCGCTATAAGTTCATTTATGAGGATTGTAGATTCTAGGGACAAATGTTTTGTACTAGATTTGAAACTTTTCTTTACTATAGTGAATTGCTTTTAAAGAAGGTTTCCCCCTAGGTTTTTTACTGTGAAACGATTTTGTTTCATTGGTTTTCCTAGGTAATTTCTTGTCTTATTTACTATTCCATTGTGCATGATATTGATGTTTTTTTTTAACAAGGTTTATTCATAATAAATATAATTAACTTGGGTTAAAAACTTATTAATTCTATCAACCGGGGTATAAATTTCCCAACAAGAGGTATCAGAGCGGGTACACTCTGATTGGATTAATTTCCTCAGTGTGATCCTTGACCCCCGTTGTCATGGATCGGACAATCTCTTTTGATTCCTCCTTTATTTGATGACACTAATTATGCATACTGGAAAGTTCATGTGAAAGTTTTTTTGCAGGCTCTAGGTGAAAAAGTTTGGCAAGCTATTGAAGTTGGCTGGATTAAGCCAAAGGAAGTGTCGACGGATTATGTTGAAGCAACAATTAAAGCGGAAAATTTCAAAAGTAGGGCATTGAATGCTTTGTTTTGTAGGGTGACCAATGAGTAATTCAAGAAAATATCATCCATGGAAGTTGTCAAGGAAGCATGGACCATTCTTAAGACCGCCTATAAAGGTACCAAGGCAGTAAAGACTGTGAATCTTCAAAGACTCACTAGTAGTTTTGAAGAAATAAAGATGGAGGAGGATGAGACCTTTGATGAGTTCTATGCTAAACTCAATGACATTGTGAATTCTGCCTTCGACCTTGGAGGATCTATAGCAGAATCCAAAATTGTTAGGAAAATCCTTAGGTCCTTACCTGAATGATTCCATGCCAAGATCACTACTATTGAAGAAGTGAAGGACATTGATAAAATTCCTTTGACTGAGCTTGTAAGGAACCTTCAAACCTATGACATGGGATTAGGTTTAATGGGAAAAGGTGGAAAGATAAAAAACTTAGCTCCTAAGAATATAGAGGAAGAGATTGATGACTCTGAAGATGAAGATGAAAGCAAAGATGAAGACAAAGATGATGATGAGGATGAGGATCTAACCTTCATAGCTAATGAGATTATTAAGTTTCTTCAATATAGGAAAAATGATAAGGACAAGCCTCTTAGGAAATCTAAATCCTCTAGGATGTGCAAGAATGAGAAACCCCTCATCCAGTGCCATGAGTGCAAAGGTTTTGGTCATATGAGGATAGAGTGCC
The DNA here is from genome assembly GCF_040712315.1 of Castanea sativa. NCBI lineage: Eukaryota > Viridiplantae > Streptophyta > Magnoliopsida > Fagales > Fagaceae > Castanea > Castanea sativa. The sequence goes on along the minus strand of NC_134015.1, from coordinate 43,363,147 downwards.
CAAACTATCTTATGAAGGAAAACACCAAGAATTCAAAAGGTAAAGGGTTGGTTGCTACCTTGAGTGATACTGAGAATGACTCTTTTGATGAGTATGCAGATGAATGTGGTCACTTTATGACTTTTATTGCCATAACCAATAAGGTGATTATGGAGAGTGCTGGTGAAAGTTAGGATTCTTTTGATGATGAAGTACTCAAGAAATTGAACTTTCAGGAAGCCTATGATAAATTATGCACTGAGTTTATAAAATTTGAAAAGGCTTTACATCTTTGTAGAAAAGAGCTTAATGAGGTAAAAATTGAAAAAATTGAACTGTTAGTCAAACTAAATGAGACTACAAGGTTAGTTGAGACTCTTGTTGTGGAAAACACTTCATTAGAGGAGAAGGTCAAGAATCTTGAGGTTGAGCTTAGTTAAGCTAGAACTCAAATAGAGAGGATGTCTAGTACAAAACTTGATGAGGTACTGAGTCCTCGAAAGCCTAGGTCTAATAAGGCTAGCTTAGGATATGTTAACTCTTGAAGTCCCTTCTCTTCTAAGGCTTCTAGATCAAAGACTGTCTCTGTGCCCCAATTTGAGAAAGGTGATGAATGTATGAAATCCAAAACTGATTTACCTAATTCTAAATCCTTTGTTAGACCTCACTCTAGGAAGCCTAGGAGTTCAAAAACTACTCATGTTTGTCACTATTGTAGTGTTTTCAGATACATTCGTCCTAATTGCTTCAAGTTGTATCCCCATAAGCAAGTGTCCAAACGGTTACAGGTTCCCTCTCAAGGTTCAACACCTTTGTTTGGAGAGTTATTAAAAGCTTTGAGCTTTTTAATTCAATTTTAGGAGAATTTTAATTCTTATATATCCTTTAGTAGACATACTAGGAGACATGCCTTTTCATCTTCACGGCCAAAGACTCGTGCTGTGTGGATGAGAAATGAGCCTAAGACTTAATTGCCTTTTCTGTTGTCCTCTACATTAATTCTTTTTATTTTAAGTAGGACTCTCTTTACTTGATTTCTTATCTGCTTTTAGAATCATGCTTTCATGCACCTGTATATTTCTTTCATGCTTTCATGTTGTTTGTCTATTTTTGTTTGGTTTTTAAGTTTTTATTTTGTTTGGTTTTTAAGTTTTTATTTTGTTTGTTTTTCAAAATAAAAAGAAAAAAAATAGGAAAAAAAACAAAACAAAACAAAAACAGTGTGTGTTTGTGTATGTTGGTACTGGTGTATCTTGGATGACCATTGAAACAAAATTTTCTAAATTTTGTATCTCTTTTTTAGCTTAGATGAGCACTTTAATGCACAACTAAGCAAGTGAGCTTTGTGGCACGTTTTTGTGATGAGTACAGTTAAGTTTGTCTCTTATATCTTAATACTCATATCACTTTTTTTGACGGGAAGGACTAGAAAATTCCAAGAGAAAGGAATAAATAATTGTCTCATCACTATAGCCCGCCAATCATGTATAAAATCTGTGTGCTTCGACATAGCGAAATTGTGATGTTTTGGCATACATAATTGGGTATTTCTTTTCTCTCTTATATGCCCATTCATAATTGGGTATTAAATTTTCTCATATCTCACATCGTCATAATATGAGAAAATTGTGCACACTTGTTATGTTTTTACACATAACATGCAAAAATTCTTTGCTACTTTTGATACATGTGTAGCTACAATGTGATTTGGCCATCACAGGAGATACATGTGTTAATATTTGCTCACTAAACTATCATAACTTGTTTTTGAAATATAATACTGGTTAGACTTGTTTAGTGTGTGTGTGTGTGTGTGAATGTGTGTGTGTTTTTGGATCTACGGATGCTATGCATATATGTTGAGAGATGTTTTGAGAGCTTAATATGTGGCTTGGATGTTTGTTTGAGTAGTTTTCTTGTTGCATTCATCTTTATGTGTTTTTCCTCCCTTGAAAAACTCTTTTTTCTTCAAGCTTGATAGATTCCACTTCTATCGAGCTTTCTTTCTTCAGCCTCGATAGAATCTTGGCAGATCTTCGATCCATCGAGATTTTTGGGTTTCTTCTCGACAACTTCTTGATCCATTGAGCCAAATTTCTGTGCATTCTGTTTGACTGATAGTTTTTTGATAGATTCTCGATCCATCAAGATTTTAGGGTTTTCTCTCGATAGTAGCTCGACAACTTCTCGATTTGTCGAGACCCTCTTGCATGCATTGATTTTCATATGTTTTGGATCTTTCTATTATCTTGTCATCCATAGCATCTTGTTTCTTTATATTCAAGCATTTATATGGATTCCTTGTGTCCCTTGTTCAAGTCAAGTGTTAAATCCATGAAAATCTGACCAAAAAACAAGTGAAGAAGAGCTGTTCATTAAAGCTTGACAGCAATTTCGACAGAAAGACTACTATCGAGATTTAATGTTGAAGCTAGACACAAGTAGTTTCTATTGAGACTTTCCAGATCTGATTTTCGGCCCATGTTGAAATATTTGTATAGGGTTTCTTTTCTTATAACCCTAGACATATATAAGGCTAATTGTAAAGGCCATCACAAGCAGATAGTAACCAAGTTCATTATTCTCTCTAAAGAAGCTACTGCATCTTTCGCCAAGGGTTTTGTGACCAAGGAGCTTCTTGATCTTCATTGTTAATGAACTAAAGAACTTTGCTGCCAACAAACTCTTCAAGTTAATGGAGTTAGTTGCGTACTAGGATCTGTGCATCATTGGTTAGTCACGTACTAGGATTTGTGCATTGAATGGAAGGATTGTCACTACAATACAAGTCCAATTGGGTATTGGGGTAAGGGTTCAACTATAGGTTGGTATTTCGAGATAGGCCAAAGGGTTTGGTAAGATTCCTTATGGTTGTAACCACTTGTGATTGATAATAGTGGATTCTTGGGAGTGGTGACCTTAAATTCACTCGATAGGGTTTTACCTCGGTGGTTTTCCCCATTAGTAAACAAATCACCTGTGTCAAATTTATTTTCTACTGCATTTAGTATAATTGGTGATTTTTTAAGCTACCATACTATTGCATGTAATTTGATCTAATTAATTAACTTGGGTAATTAATTAATTTGCAAGGGGTCAATTCATTTTAACATAACAAGTGCTATCAGAACAGGCACACTCTGATTCGGTTTTAATCTTTGCTGTGTGATCCATTGACCCCTGTTTGTCGTGGATAGAGGATAGTATCTTATTATACCTCCTTTATTTGATGGCACTAACTATGCATACTTGAAAGTACGCATAAGAGCTTTCTTGCTGTCTTTAGATGAGAAGGTCTGGCAAGTTGTGGAAATTGGCTGGGTGAACCCAAAGGAAGTGTCAGCTGATTGGGATGAGGCCAAGATCGAAGCCAAAAACTTTAACAGTAGAGCATTGAATGCTCTATTTAGTGCGGTGACCAATTAGGAGTTCAAGAAAGTATCCTTAATTGAAACTGCAAAGGAAGCATGGACCATCCTCCAGACAACCTATGAAAGGACTAAGGCTGTCAAGGATTCAAAGCTCTAAAGGCTCACGACTAGGTTTGAGGAGATAAAGATGGAGAAGAATGAGATGTTCGATGAGTTCTATGCCAAGTTGAAGGAAATAGTGAACTCGACATTCAATCTTGGTGATCATATTCCAGAGCCCAAAATTATGAGAAAGGTGCTCAGATCTCTCTTTGAGAGATTTCATTCCAAGATAACATTGATTGAGGAATCAAAGGACATTGACACCATTACTTTGTTGGAGCTGATTGAAAACTTGCAAACCTACGAATCAGCTTTGACTAGACTAGGGAAAGGAACCAAAAGTAAGAATATGGCATTAAAGGCCAAAAGTAATGAGACTGGTGAGTCTTTAGATGATGAAGATTCCAAGATGAAGTCCTACATCACTAGGCAACTCAAGAAGTTCATGAAGAATGCCAATGTGAAAGGCTTTGACAAGGACCGCAAGCAATGCAGTTCTTCTCAACTCAAAGTCAAGACAGAAGGAAGGAGGATGTTAAGGACGGTGGTCAGTATACTATTCCTTCTAGACCAATGCGCTTTGGATGTCAAGGTTTTGGACACATGAAACAAGAATCTCCAACATATTTCAAGTCGATTGGGAAAAGCAAGGCTCTTGCTGCTACCTTGAGTGATACTGAGCCTAAGACTGAGTCAAACGACAATGATGACGAAGGAATCTTGAGTGCTTTCATTGCCATAGTGGATCCTACTGAGGGGATCATAGAAGTAGTGTATGAAGAAGAGGACTTAGTGGAATCCAAGTTCGAGAAGATGGATGAACTGGATAACATCCATATAGCCTATGCAAAGTTATACAAGGTATCTGAAAAGTATGTGAAGTTGTATAGGCTGTCTACTAAGAAGCTTAGTGAAGTGGAGCTGGAATAAGAGGAGCTCTCTACCAAGGTTGATGAAGCCTGTCAAATCATTGGAGGATTACGATTTGAGAATAATTTCTTGGCTAAAAGAACCAAGAAGCTTGAAGCAGAATTGTTCCAAGTTCAAGCTCAGTCGGAGAGGACTTCCAGTGCAAAGCTGGATGAAATGTTGAACCTCTAGAAATCAGCTTTTGACAGAACCGGCTTGGGGTATGAACTCTCTAACTCTTCTCATATTGCCTCCTCTAGTAGGATTTTTCACCTACTAATAATGAAAATCTTGAGAAAAATGAAACTAAAACTGAGATAGCTAATGAGAACATAGACAAGGGCAAATCTATTCTAGGAGCATCCCCTAAGGTTGAAAAGAAAGAGACTAGGAATTGTAGGACTAAGAAAGACAATAATAAGAAGTCTCAACCAAAGAAGCCCCATTATTGTCATCACTGTGGAGCTTCAAGACGTACTCGTCCAAATTGCTATAAGTGGTTAGCCACTCAACATAGTAAAAATGTGTTATCATCTGGTGGTCAAGATCAGATTCCACCATCTTTAGGTCCTCTTGGAGATCTTCTCAAGGCCCTCATGTTCCTTTCGAACTTGAATGATTTCAATTCATCGTCCTCACCTCTGGAACAAAGGCTTAACTCTAGGAAATGATCTTCCACCAATTCCAAAGTGTGGAAGAAAAAAGGCTTCAAATGATTAGGTCACTTCCTCCCTCTCTTGGTCTTGCATGTCATGTTTGTTTTGTTTTCTTGTTTTTGAGTTCGTCTAGTTTTATGCTTTGTATGTTTACATGTTTTATTTGTTTGTTTTCAGTTTTGTTTTATTTTATTTTTACCTAAAAATAAAAATAAAAAATTGAAAAATTAGAAAAATACAAAAACAGTGTGTGTTTGTGTATTTTGGTACTTGTGTACCCTGGATGGCCATTGAAACAAAGTTTTCTAAACTTTGTATCTCTTGTAACTTAGATGAGCATCTCAAATGCACAACGAAGCAAGTGAGCTTTGTGGCTTGTGTTTGTGATGAGTACGATTAATATTGTCTTTATATCTCATACTCATATCACTTTTTTTGATGAGAAGGACTAGAAAATCCTAAAAGAAAGGCATAAATAACCATCTCACCACTAAAACCCACCAATCATGTATAACATCTATGTGCTTCGACATAGCAAAATTGTGGTGTTTTGGCTTACATAATTGGGTATTTCTTTTCTCTCTTACATGCCTATGCATGATATGTTCAAATTGAAAATATATAAAGAATATAAAAGCAAAAAGAATCAAAATGCTTTTAATATGGTTGTAAGCGTGTATCTAAGAGATGTGTGAGTTATATGATGTACCTTGAAGGTGATAGTCCCCATCAAATTTTTATGATTGTGTGTGAGTTTATTATATTTTCTCATATCTTAAATCGTCATAATATGAGAAACTTATGCACATTTGTTATGTTTTCACACACAACACGTAAATTCTTTGCTACTTTCGATACATGTGTAGGTACAATGTGATTTGGCCATCATAAGAGATACATGTGTTGATATATGCTCACTAAGCTGTCTTAACTTGTTTTTTGAAATATAAAATTGGTTAGACTTATCTAGTGCGCGCGCGCATGTGCGCGTGTGTGTGTGTGTTTTTGGATATGTGGATGCTATGTTTATATGTGGAGAGATGTCTTGAGAGCTTAATATGTTGATTGGATCATTGCTTGAGTAGCTTGCTTGTTGCATTCATCTTTATGCGTTTTTTCTCTCTTGAAAAACTCCTTTTCTTCAAGCTTGACAACTTCTCGACAGATCCTCAAAAATTCCTTTCTATCGAGCTTTTCTTTCTCTTTTCAAGAAACATGTTGTTCAAGTCAAGTGTTAAAGCCATGAAGACCTGACCAAGAAACAAGTGAAGAAGAGCTGTTTATTAAAGTTCGACGCCAATCTCCACAGAAAGGCTTCTGTCAAGATTTAATGTTGAAGCTCGACACAAGTTGTTTCTGTCGAGACTTATGAAATCAAAATTTCCAAATCTAATTTTCGGCCCATGTAGAAATATTTGTATAGGGTTTCTTTTCTCACAACCCTAGACATATATAAGGCTTATTTTAAAGGCTATCGCGTAAGCAGATAATGCTTTAATTCATTATTCTCTCTGAATAAGCTATTACATCTTTACGCCAAGAGTTTTATGACCAAGGAGCTTCCTGATCTTTATTGTTGAAGAATTGAAGAACTTTGCAGCCAACAACCTCTTCAAGTTGCTGGAGTTAGTCACGTACTAGGATTCGAGCATTGAACGAAAGGACTGCTACTACATTACAAGTTTAATTGGGTATTGGGGTAAGGGTTCAATTGTAGGTTGGTATTTCAGGATAAAGCGAAAGGGTTTGGTAAGATTGCTTATGCTTGTAACTGCTTGTAATAGATAATAGTGGATTCTTGGGAGTGGTGACCTTAAATTCACTCGGTGGGATTTTGCCTTGGTGGTTTTTCCCATTCGTAAACAAATCACCTGTTTTAAATTTATTTTCCGCTGTATTTAGTATAATTGGTGATTTGTTTGGGCTTCCACACTATTGCATGTAATTTGATCTAATTAATTAACTTGGATAATTAATTAATTTGCAAGGGGTCAATTCATTTTAACCCAACATGGACTAACAAGATAATTTTTTTTCCATATTAGAATTACTTTGCCTATTCCCATCCTTGATCCTCCTACCTTGTAGGTAATTTTAATAACACAAACCAAAGTCTTTACCATGCAATTTATATAATATTCTGGGCGAACTCTAGCATATAGGTGACTAAATCAATTCCCAAGCCCCCTAATTAAAATAAAGTCCCCTCTTTTAACTAATATAATATAACATATTTTTATTATATTTCAATTAAGGCTTATTACGCTATTACCCATATTAAAAAGAAATTAGTAATCCAAAACATTGAAAATGATTGTACTTAAAAAAAAAAGGTAGAAATTCTATAGACTCTAGCTATTATCAATGCGATCACAAAAATCAATTATCCTCAGAAGAAATTGAATTTGATGATGAGAGATGAGGATGAGCCTATGTGTCACTTTCAAATAGAAGAATGTCTTGTCAATGAAGAATTTGGGCATGACAAATAGTAACAGAGTGGAATCCTACACGATAGGATGGTGTATATGTCCCACATGAGGAAATGTGGCCTATTATGGGGGGTAGATTATGAGAACCCAAAAGGCCAAGATACCTCTTAAGTTGGGTAAGGTGCGAGAGAACAAAATCTTGACTAAGTTTCACATTGCCTATATAAGGGGAAGTCTTAAGCCTTATATGACGGGCAGCGAGTTGAAATTGGAAATAGGCATTTTAAAACCTTAAGGGGTTAGGCTCTGCCTTACTCAAAAAGAAGACAATATCTTGCCAATGAAAAATTGGGGCAAATTTTTTTTAATGTATTCCAAATGTATCAACATTTCTAATGATCATATTAAATAGTCTCTGCAAATAAAAAGGTTTTGTTAAAAAGGTAAAATCGTACATTGGATTCTAGGACATGAACTGTAAGAAGATAAAATCATACAATTGGATTATAGGAAATGAATCCTAACATACTGTTAGAGAAATTTGCAATTCCGTCATATGGTATCACAATTATTTTTTTTCTACGCCATGAAGTGCAAAGTGGCCTTTTTTATTTCAATATTAATGAAATTGATAAATGATCTTATTTCTTTTTAGACTTTACACCACCTAGAGCTTTTAGTTTGAAATTATTATCCCTACGACATGATAAGTACATTTTATATTGAGTAGCAAGACAGGTACAACTTCTTGTACTCAATTTAGTTTGCATTATTTTTGAATGAGTAGTATTTGCTAATTTTTGCCGGATTGTCGTGATTGCCTTCAACAGTAGCTTGTTTACGGGTTGCAGCGCAGGAGCACTGACATGCTCCATTTACACAAAGGGGGAAACATGGAGAATGACATTTGATTGCGAATGTACAATCAACATCACGAGAACAATGAACCGCAGCATTTGACATTCTTGGTAATGATAAACCTACCATCAATATTTCATTCACCACCATCATATAAAAAATCAAATATTGAGAGAGAGAGAGAGAGAGAGAGAGAGAGAGAGAGAGAGAGAGAAACTTACAAGTTGCAAAAGCAAGTAGGATGATCAAGAAAGCCATTTTGTAAGAAATGACATCCATTATTTTCTTATTGGTCTAGTTCAAGACTTTGTTATGACTATGCAAAGTGATTTGCCTGATGATAGTAATCTTTACAGCGTTAGATAGTAATCTTTATAGTGTCCGATAATATGGTCATGTATTATTGTGATAAATGCATGAATTAATTATCTTGGGGTAAATACATTTTTGTTTTAGTATTCACCTTTCCGTACTTAGAAAATTAAATCTACCATATAATTGAAAATTATTTGTTAATAAGACAAATTAAGTATATAAATGTAAATGAAAATTTTTAAATTGAAAATATAATTCCCAAAAATTAACACAGTAAGAAAAATTAAGGATATGAAGTAAAAATTCAAGTTCAAATTTCATAAAATTAGGACACAAATTTTACACTTAAAGTAAAATTACTTTTGGCCTCCACTCAAAAATTTTATATTTTAATTAAAAAAAAATAAGAGTTTCTAGACACAAGCATAGTGCATGAAATTTGTATAAAATGAAATTGTATGATCATATTTATTAATTATTTATATTAAAATAATTTAATTTGAATATTAATTATTATAAAAAATATTAGTGGATTCAAAATATTACAGTCTTCCTTATATTTAGATTAGTTTACCAATAATTACTAAAAACCATCATGAGAGAAAAGCAAATTTTAATAACACATGCATTTGATAATATAAAATAATTGTGCTCTTGATTAGTAAAAGAAGAATTAAATGCATATTCATTCATTGTAGTCATATTTTCTTATGTAGCCATATTTTCTTGGATTTAGATCCTATAGATTTTCTAGGGTATTCTATCAATAGATTTTCTTAAATCCTAACCAATCTTTCTTGATTTAAGGGTCTAGATTCTGTCATCTCAGCATTCTATTAACAATACTCTTAAAATAATAAAATAATGCTGCAAACAAAGTAAGAAAATTACTATTAGTGGAATGTTGACATAGCAAAATCTAGACCAATAAATTATTAAAGAAATGTTAAGAATTACGGAAATTTATTTGGTAGAGTATCCTAGGAAATCTAGAAGATTTGAATCCAATTTTCTTATATATCTACCAAACATTGTAGTAGTATGAATTTATTTTATGTATATCCAAGAAGTATTAATGGCCTATATGCATTTATTTTCATGTATTAATGATTTATAAATGGTGCACTAATCATTTATATAAATGAATTTCTATTTTTATTTTTCTAAGATTTATATAAAAAATGACTTATTTGGAATATGGTATTTTTACTTGAATTTAGTAACACTCAATAAAAAAAATATTATGTTTCTAATCAATAAAGCAAAAATTTCACATATTTAATTATTTTAATTTTAAAAATTTGTGTTTCATCTCTCTCTAGTTTTTTTTTTTTTTGAAGGAAAGTTTCATGTTTATAATTCCCTTTACTTAGCCATCTATCTCACCAATGAATTTTTATACAAGTTAATGTAATGGCCAGGCCCTAAAACTATAGGATTACGTTGGGGCACTCAAATTATTGTTTTTGTTTTTACTTTTATGGACATTTTTAGCCCATGATGGGAGCACCTAAGAGCAGTTGTTAACTACAATGGGCTGAGCTACTAAGGCAGATTGTCACTTTTGATTTTAAGCTTAGGCTGAGGGTATGATTCTCGGACTGAGTCTGTTCCCCTATGCCCCAAGATGAATCTCAAATTCAAAATGTATGACTCTCATTCCTCTTGTGATTTCACCCCCCCTCCCCAATTTTCAAACCCCCTTGTTTATACTCTTTGTTAGTAGGGTCTTCATAATGATGGAATCTCCCTCACATGTGTGGGACCTACCGAATTTAGGATCTAAGTGGTCTTGTGAATCAATGGTACTGTTCCCCCTATCAAATCGAGGATCAGCAGTGGATCCCACCGATCTGACTGTGTCAATTTACTTTGTAACTTGTGCCTGTCGTCAATTCGGCTGCTATGATATGCATTAATGTTCAACTGGGATCACATGTTCAAGCGTTGGGTCTTTCATAATTCGTTTTTCATTGGGCTGGGCTCACTCCTCTAATGTGGGCTGCCCAACATTCTTAGTTTGGCTCTGAAATAGGCCTGGCACATGTTCCCCTACAATTAAGATAGGAATTTTTATATTTAAAAGCTAAAGTGAATAATTTATTGTTACCATGCTCCTGTCGACCCACATTAGCATAGTATTTTGGTTTAGTTTGGTCTAGTATGGTCCACTTTTGTCCACTTGGTCCATTTCTGTCAATTTAAGTCCATTTCGATTTGTTTCGGTCCGTTCAATTTTGTCCTCTTCAGTATGTTTCGTCCACTTCAATCCTTATTGGTCCACTTCAGTCCATTCAGTCAATTTCGGTCCATTTCTGTCCACTTCGGTCCATTTCAGTCCACTTCGGTCCATTATTGTCTAATTTATTCCATTCGGTCTATTTTGTCTAGCTTAGTCCATTCAGTCCAGTCAATCCACTTCAATCCATTTAGTCAAATTCGATGATACTTTGAGAAGAGAGGTATGTGTAAAAACTAAAAATATGCGCTATTTCATTGACAATTATTTCTCATTCTTTGAGTATGATTCCGAATAAAATTACATATATATTTTTATGTTATTAAAGATCATATTTTTTTTAATATAGGTGATGGATTTACATTAATTTGCCTCATTATTAGGCCATTCAATACGTATAAAGGATAAACCATTTGTATGGAGCACTAGAAACAAATTATAACCACACATTACATTATTTATTAAATATCTATAATAATTAATGTAAAATGCATTATGTGTCCTAAAAAAAAATTTCTAAATTTAAAAAATTTCAAATTAAAAACTATTGATAGTTTAATTTTCAAAATCTAATATATTGTATCAACTATACTTTAATTGAAAATAATCACATCATTTTAAGAATGGTTTGAAACTAACACCTTTAAGTCTCATCTACTATTTTCAGTTTTCTTACTTAACAGAAAAATAAATCGTCAAATATTTCCACTCACCGCGTGGGTCTGTAACTAATAATAATCTAAAATAGAAAAACTCTGAATCCCTCACTAATTATTTAAAACAGAATAGTAATACAAAGTTCCCAAGTACTCATCAATACACTATATTTCCTTTTGTTGGTAATAAAAAAAACAAACTAATGTCTATAAATTATAATAGAAAATTTGTACATGATTATATATATAAAAAAAGGTTTTTGGTAACTATACTCAAATGAAGTTACCAAAATTCATCCCCAATTCACCTCGGTGGCTGAGGCAAAGATTTTGCGATGTTCTTATGTCCTAACTGACGATCATTTCTATAAATTATAATAGAAAATTTGTACATGATTATATATATAAAAAAAGGTTATTGGTAACTCTACTCAAATGAAGTTACCAAAATTCATCCCCATTTCACCTCGATGGCTGAGGCAAAGATTTTGCGATGTTCTTATGTACCTATCAACTCTTTGGGGCTAGAAAATTTGTGCAGGATGTGATTGAGTTGGTTGATTTGGGGTAGATTAAGATGAAATTGTTATCACTGGTGATAAAGCCAGAAATGATCGTCAGTCGATGACATCATCAGAGCTTATGGTGAGGTAACGTTCCCTGCAAAGATGGGAGAAAAAGACACTGGATTGGTGTTATCGAGTAGGTAGATTACATGTATCTTTTCTTTTCTTTCTTTGTTGGAGATACATTGTTGTTGTACCTAGGTTTTGTGACCATTTTTACATACATGATGCTTGTCAAGTGGTATGTATGATGATGTATGTTTTATTTCACCTATCCTTACATGTGTTGTTTCTTGATTTTCTTTATACACATGCTTCTTATTTTTGTATGCAATCTATTATTTCTGCTTCACACAAAGATGCCTTGATGTGTTTTGCTTAAAGTGTTTCAAAAATACAGGTTGTCAAAGTCTACTTGCCATAAACTCTCTTCTTGCAAAGTTTTTCAAGAGTTGTGTTATGATAGATTTTATTGTACTTAACAAGTGAATGCGAGTTGAATGATTTATGACTTCTCTCCTTTGTTCATTTGTTCGTTGTGGTTTTGTCACGGATTGCCAAAGGGGGAGATTGTTAGGACATATGTGTTTCATTTGTTAGGAACATATGTCATTATTTTATGTAATTGGAAAATCCTTTGAAAAAACGCACTCTACTTGTATTCGGATAAATCTAGGATGCGTTTAATGCGTTTAGAAACATTGTTTCAAGTTCAAGTGTTACATCCATGTAAGTCTGTCATAGAAACAAGTTGACGAAGTGTCTGTCATTAAAGCTGGACAGTTGTCTCGACAACTTCATCTAACGAGCTTTAATAAGCTATTCCAACCCTGAGGCTCGACAGCTTCTCGACAGCATGTCAACACCTCTAGCTATCGAGGTTTAAAAAAAAAACAGTTTTTCAGATCTGTTTTGATTCCAATCTGTGGATATGTCTTTGGGCCTTTTTTTCTCACAACCCTAGACATATAAAAGGATTATTTTAAGAGCCATCAAAGTTGACATAAGTTGCACAAGTATTGAGCAAAGTCTGTTCAAGCAATTTGTGACCAGAGACAAAGTTTGCCCAAGTTCATCTCTTTGTGAAGAAGTTGCAGTGTTTTTGCCCCATAGGGTTTTGTAACCAAGCATCTTCTTGTTCTTCATTGTGAGGATGACCTAAAGAACTTTGCAGCCAACATCTTTCTCAAGTTGGTGATTGAAGTCGCGTACTGGGATCCGCGTAATTGGTTAGTCATGTATTGGGAGCCGTGCATTGAAAAGGAGAGATTGTCACTACAGAACAAGTCCAATTGAGTATTGGGGTAAGGGTTCAACTGTAGGTTGGTATAAGGTACTAAGATTTCTTTACTTGTAACCGCTTGTCGTGGTAATAGTGGATTCTCGGGAGCGGTGACCTTAAAATCACCCGGTGGGGTTTTTGCCTCGGTGGTTTTCCCCATTCGTAAACAAATCACCGTGTCAATTTATTTTTTGCTGCACTTTAGTTAAATTTGTGATTTGTTTGTGCTACCACGCATTTGCAGGTTAAATTGGTTAATTAATTAAACTTGGCTAATTTATTAATTAATCCATCACATGGGGTCAATACGTTTTTGGTCTATCACCCCCTTTTTCTTACTTCTACATTTTGGACGACTGTTGGAATATTGACAGTTTCCACTTGTTTTGATGAAGACTCCTATTTTTGGATGCCATATATTTACATCTCATGCTTCTTGCTAATCTTGATAATTAGCTAGAAATTTTGATTTGTTGATAGTGTTGATCTCACCTGTTTCTTTGAGAATTTCACCAAAACAGTTATGCCCTTCGGTTTTGTACTTGTGAGTTTAATCATACGGTTTTATTCCTGTTTTGAGATTTGGGTTGTTTATATGATTTTGTTAATTGGTTTTAATCGTACAAGTTTGATCGCATGACTTACTCTCGCGTTGAGAATTTTTCATGGTCGAGGTGATTTTTCTCGTAGATTTTAGCCTTGTGGGTTTACTCACGTGGCTATACTGTCGTGGTGAGAATTTTATCGTGAAAATTTTGGGACCATATCGTTGGTGCCTTGTCCCATTCCCATAGGAGTTGAATGTATGATCTATAATGTTATGGTCTTACGGTCATGTTCTCTTTGACAATTTGTTTTTCATCAAATGGACTAATAAGATAATTTTTTTTTTCTATATCAGAATTCCTTTCCCGATTCCCATCCTTGATCCTCCTACCTTGTAGATAATTTTAATAACACAAACCAAAGTCTTTACCATGCAATTTATATAAAATTCAAGGCAGACTCTAGCATATAGGTGACTAAGTCAGTTCCCAAGGTCCCTAAATAAAAGAAAGCCCCCTCTTTCCACTAATATAACATAGCATATTTATATTATATTTCAATTAAGGCTTATTACGCCATTACCCATATTAAAAAAAAATTAGTACCCCTTTTACAAGCTAATAAAATGCACATATATATGTTAAAAGGAAAGCTCCAATTGTAATCTAAACATTGAAACTGATTGTACTTTAAAAAGAAAACAATAGATAGTAAGTCTATCGATTCTAGCTATTATCAATACGATCATAAAAATCAATTATCCTCAAAAGAAATTGAATTTGATGATGAGAGATGAGGATGAACCTATGTGGTAGTTTGAAAAAGAACAATGTCTTGTCAATGAAGAATTTGGGCTTGACAAATAGTAACAGAGTGGAATCCTACACAATAGGATGGTGTGTATGTCCCACAGGAGGACATGTGGCCTATTAATCCTTATATGGATGGTGGTGAGTTCAAATTGGAAATAGGCTTGAGAATAGGCATTTGAAAACCTTGAGGGGTTAGGCTGTGTCTTACTTAAAAAGAAGGCAATATCTTGCCAATGAAAATTGGGGCAAGACAAGTTTAATATATTCCAATTGTATCAACATTTCTATCGATCATATTATATAGTCTCTGCAAATCAAAAAGTTTTAGTAAAGGTAAAATCGTAAATTGGATTCTAGGACATCAATTGTAAAAAGATAAAATCATACAATTGGATTATAGGACGTAAATCCTAACATACTGTTATAGAAATTTGCAATTCCTTCATATGGTATCAAAACTTTTTTTTTCTATGCCATGAAGTCCAAAGTGTCCTTTTTTATTTCAACATTAATGAAACTGATAAATAATCTTATTTCTTTTTAGACTTTGCACCACCTGCAACCTTTAGATTGAAATTATTATCCCTATGACAAGACAGACAACTTTTTTTTTTCTAGAAGCAAGACAAGTACAACTTCTAGTACTCAATTTAGTTTGCATTATTTTCGAATGGTTAGTATTTGCTAATTGTTGCCGGATTGTCTTGATTGCCTTCAATAGTAGCTTCATTTCGGGTTGCAGCACAGGAGCACTGACATACTCCCATTTACACAAAGGGGGAAGCACTTAGGACGACATTTGATTATGAATGTACAATCAACTTCACGAGAACAGTGACCCGCAGCATTTGACATTATTGGTAATCATTAGCCACCATCATATAAAAAATCAAATATTAAGAGAGAGAGAGAGAGAGAGAGAGAGAGAGAGAGAGAGAGAGAGAGAGAGAGAGACTTACAAGTTGCAAAAACAAGTAGGATGATCAAGGAAGCCATTTTGGAGGAAATCCCTTCCATTATTTTCCTATTGTTCTAGTTGTGGACTATGTTATGACTATTCAAATTGATTTGCTTGATGATGGTAATCTTTACCACTATATAAATATAGTTGCACTTTAGGCTATATTTATAAATTATATCCCAAGACTTTATTGTACATGCAACTCCTTCATAAAATATTCGTGCTAACAAAAGTCATGAATGTAGACTGCCACTTTGTAAATTATTACATCTTATCCTTGAGTACCCGGTTTAATCCTTTTAGTTATTCATCATATATTTTTGAAATCCAATTCCATAAACATATACTTTAGTAACTCCTTACTAAAGTGGTTAGGCCTAACTCTTTGAATAACAAACCCATTAAACTAATCTCAAGGGAATATTTTATATCTCTGTTAAGAGACTATGAATTCCATCTTGAGAATATATGTTCCATCAACACTAAATGTGGTTGCCCAACATACTGAAGTTTTGACCGTTAGTTTAGATCTCACTCCTGATATATCAAAGCAACTTACACCTCATGATTAAGTCCATTATTCTCTCAGGATTAAGAGTTCTTTCAAATACAAGTCGTGGGTTTATTATTAATTTGGCAGTCGTTAGGAGAATAATAAATCTCACAGCGGTCCAGTTCAATACGTTTTAACTCTTAAAATATATCAACATACCAACTAGAAATCTCCATTTTCACGATCAAGACAAATTTTCTTAGTTGATATGTTATAGTCTTTGCAGATGAAATGTCCAATTTCATCACCAACTACGAACTACATTTTCATTTTACAAGGAATTTGTGATTTACATCTTTTGTGACTAAATCACATAAATCACATACAATACATCTCATGGACTATATAATAATGTCTCAATATTCATGTTGCCATTACTTTTAGATAATAATAAAACAAATTTATCAAACACAATATTGAGTCATACATAACGTCAAATATAATATCATAAATAGCATCATACAATGGGATTTAGGGGCACACATCCTAACAGTTCCATACTTAGAAAATTAAATCTACCATATAATTGAAAATGATTTGTTAATATGACAAGATATAAATGTAAATTAAAATGTTTAAATTTAAAATATAATTCCAAAAAATTCAGACAGTAAGAAAAATTAAGGATATAAAGTTAAAATTCAAGTTAAAATTTCATAAAATTACGACACACATTTTATACTTAAATTAAAATTACTTGCGGTCTCGACTTAAAAATGTTATATTTCAATTAAAAAAATAAGTGTTTCTAGGCACAAGCATAGTGCACGTAATTTGTATAAAATGAAATTGCATGATTATGTTAATTAATTATTAATATTGAAATAATAAAATTTGAATATTAATTTGAATAGATTTTCTTATATACTAACCAATCTTTTATGATTTAAGGGACTGGATTTCGTCATGTCAACATTCTACTAGCAATACTCTTAAAATAATAAAATAATGTTGCGAATAAAACAATTAAAATTATTGTGAGTGGAATGTTGACATGATAAAATCTAGACTAGTAAATTATTAACGAAAGGTTATGATTTATGGAAATTTATTTAGTAAAGTACCCTAAGAAATTTAGAAGATCTGAATCCTATTTTCTTATATATCTACCACACATTGTAGTAGTATGAATTTATTTTATGTCTATCTAAGAAGTATTAATGGCGTATATGCATTTATTTTCATGATTAATGATTTATAAATTCTGCACTAATCATTTATATAAACGAATTTCTATTTTTATTTTTCTAAGATTTATATAAAAAAAAAATAGAATTCTCTTTACATAGCAATCTACCTCACCAAAGAATTTTTATATAAGTTAATGTAGTGGCCAGACCCAAAAACTATAGGATTGGGATTAGGCCGTCATTTTTTTTTTTTTCCTTATTAGGGACATTTTTAACCCCTGATACGAGGTCCTAAGAGCAGTTGTTAACTACAATGTGCTGAGCCACGAATGCAGTTTGTCGCATTTGATTCTAAGCTTAGGCCGAGGATATGATCCTTGGACTGAGTATGTTCCCTTGTGCCCCGAGATGAATCTCAAATTCACGATGTATAAATCTCGGTCCTCTCATGTTTTCACCTCCCAATTTCTCCAACCCCTTTCCTTTTACCTGCTTTCCTATTTACACTCTCTTGTTAGTAGGACCTTCATTTTGACGAAATCTCCCTCACGCGTGTGGGACCTACCGAGTTTAGGATCTAAGTGGTCTTGTGAGTCTATTGTACTGTTCCCCCTTATCGAATCAAGGATCAACAGTTGCTCACACTAATTTGACTATGTCAGATTACTTTTAACATTTGCCTAACACCAATTTGAGTGCTTGAATGTGCATTAATGATGAATTGGGATCATGGGTTCGAGCATTGGGTCTTTTGTAATTCCTTTGTCCTCGGGCTGAGCTCACTCCTCTAATGTTGGCAGCCCAACATTCTCAGCATGGCTTTGAAATGGGCCTGACGCACGTCCCCCTGCAGTTATGATAGAAATTTTTATATTTAACAGCCAAAGTGTATAATTTGTTGTTGCCACGCTCCTATTGAGCCACATTAGCATAGTATTTCGCTCTAGTTTGGTCCATTAAGGTCTACTTCCATTCACTTGGTCTATTTCTATCAATTTATGTCCATTTCAATTCAATTCGTTCCATTTTAGTCCGTTCTCTCAACTTCAGTCTATTTGCTCCATTTCGGTCTATTATGGTCTAATTGTTTTTCCATTCGATCCATTTTATCTGGTTCAGTTCAGTCCATTCTATCCATTTTGTCTAGTTCAATTCAGTCCATTCGGTCTAGTTGATACATTTCGGTTCATTTGGTCAACTTCAACAATACTTTGAGAGGGGAGGTTTGTGTAAAAACTATAAAGATGATCTATTTCATTGACAATTGTTTCTAATTCTTAGTGTAAGGTTTTGGATATAATTACATACATATTTTTATGTTATCATCGTATTTTTCTTAATGTAAGCGACAGATTTACTTATATCTGTTTCATCTTTGGTACGTTCAATACGTACAGAGGATAAATTGATTGAAAGGAGCACTAGAAACAAATTCTAACCACACATTACATTATTTATAAAATATCTATAATAAGTAATATAAAAATTATAGATAATTTAATTTTGAAAATATAATATATTGTATCAACTATACTTTATTTGAAAATAATCACATAATTTTTAGAATGGTTTGAAACTAACGCTCTTAAGTCTCATCTACTATTTTCATTTTTTTTTTACCTAACAAAAAAATAAACTGACAAATATTTCCACATCGCGCGGTTTTGCAACTAATAATAATTCAAAATAGAAAAACTCTGAATCCTACACTTAATTATTTAAAACAAAATATAAATACAAATTTCCCAAGTACTCATAATAAACTACATTTCCTTTTATAGGTAATAAGAACAACAAGTTGTTAGGGACATATTTTATGTAATTGGATAATCCTTTGACAAAATGCACTTTACTTGTAATTGGGTAGATCTAGGACGGGTTTAAGACTTGAAGAAACATGTTGTTCAAGTCAAGTTTTAAAGCCATGAAGATCTGACCGAGAAACAAGTGACGAAGAGCTGTTCATTAAAGCTCGACAAAAGTCTTGACATAATTCTTTCTATCGAGATTTGATGTTAAAACTAGACAAAAGCTCGACCCAAGTTGTATCTGTTGAGATTTGCGAAATCAGAATTTTCAGATCTAATTTTCAGGTCACGTTGAAATATTTGTATAAGGTTTCTTTTCTCACAACCTTAGACATATATAAGGTTTATTTTAAAGGCAATCAAAAGTGGATGCCAAGAGAATACAAGCAGATAGTGACCTAGTTCATTATTTTCTTTGAAGAAGCTACTGCGTCTTTACGCCAAGGGTTTTGTAACCAAGTTCTTCTTGATCTTCATTGTTAATGAAGTGAAGAACTTTGAAGCCAACAACATCTTCTTTAAGTTGTTGGAGTTAGTCATGTGGCATCATTGGTTAGTCACGTACTGGGATCCGTGCAAAAGTGTAAGGTTCATATACTAGAGAGTTCAGAGGTTCTGAAGCAGTGGAAGGTTTCTGCTGTAAGTTCATTTACGAGGATTGTAGATTCTAGGGACAAATGTTTTGTACTAGATCTGAAACTTTTATTTACTATAGTGAATTTCTTTTAAAGAAGGCTTCCCCCCAGGGTTTTTACTATGAAACAAGTTTGTCTCATTGGTTTTCCTAGGTCATTTCTTGTCTTATTTACTATTCCATTGTGCATGATGTTTATGTTTGTTTGTTTTAACAAGGTTTATTCATAATAAATATAATTAACAACTTGGGTTTAAAACTTATTAATTCTATCAACCAGGGTATAAATTTCCCAATAAGTGGTATAAGAGCGGGTACACTCTGATCGTGGAAAATCTCTTTTGATTCATCCTTTATTTGATGGAACTAATTATGCATACTTGAAAGTTCATATGAAAGTTTTTTTGCAGGCTCTAGGTGAAAAAGTTCGGCAAGCTGTTGAAGTTGGCTGGATTAAGCCATAGGAAGTGTCGATGGATTATGTTGAAACAACAATTAAAGCGAAAAATTTCAAAAGTAGGGCATTGAATGCTTTGTTTTGTAGGGTGACCAATGAGTAATTCGAAGAAAATATCATCCATGGAAGTTGCCAAGGAAGTACAGACCATTCTTAAGACCGCCTATAAAGGTACCAAGGCAGTAAAGACTGTGAATCTTCAAAGATTCACTGGTAGTTTTGAAGAAATAAGGATGGAGGAAGATGAGACCTTTGCATTCATCTTTATGTGTTTTTCCTCCCTTGAAAAACTCTTTTTTCCTCAAGCTCGACAGATTCCACTTCTATCAAGCTTTCTTTCTTCAGCCTCGATAGAATCTTGGCAGATCTTCGATCCATCAAGATTTTTGGGTTTCTTCTCGATCCATTGAGCCAAATTTCTATGCATTCTGTTCGACTGATAGATTCTTGATAGATCCTCGATCCATCAAGATTTTGGGGTTTTCTCTTGATAGTAGCCCAACAACTTCTCGATTTGTCGAGACCCTCTTGCATGCATTGCTTTTCACATGTTTTGGATCTTTCTATTATCTTCTCATCCATAGCATTTTGTTTCTTTATATTTATGCATTTGTATGGATTCCTTGTGTCCCTTGTTCAAGTCAAGTGTTAAACCCATGAAATTCTAACCAAGAAACAAGTGAAGAAGAGCTGTTCATTAAAGCTCGATAGCAATTTTGACAGAAAGACTTCTATTGAGATTTAATGTTGAAGCTCGACACAAGTTGTTTCTATCGAGACTTACGAAATTAGAATTTCCAGATCTGATTTTCGTCCCATGTTGAAAAATTTGTATAGGGTTTCTTTTCTTATTACCCTAGACATATATAAGACTTATTTTAAAGGTCATCACACAAGCAAATAGTACCCAAGTTCATTATTCTCTCTAAAGAAGCTATTGCGTCTTTCGCCAAGGGTTTTGTGACCAAGGAGCTTCTTGATCTTCATTGTTGATGAACTGAAGAACTTTGCAGCCAACAATCTCTTCAAGTTAATGGAGTTAGTTGCCTGATATGATCCGTGCATCATTGGTTAGTCACGTACTGGGATTTGTGCATTGAATGGAAGGATTGCCACTACAATACAAGTCCAATTGGGTATTGGGGTAAGGGTTCAATTATAGGTTGGTATTTTGGGATATGCCAAAGGGTTTGGTAAGATTTCTTATGCTTGTAACCACTTGTGATTGATAATTGTGGATTCTTGGGAGTGGTGACCTTAAATTCACCCAGTGGGGTTTTACCTCGGTGGTTTTCCCCATTTGTAAACAAATCACCTGTGTCAAATTTATTTTATACTACATTTAGTATAATTGGTGATTTTTTTTAAGCTACCACGCTATTACATGTAATTTCATCTAATTAATTAACTTGGGTAATTAATTAATTTGCAAGGGGTCAATTCATTTTAACACAACAAGTGTTATCAGAACGGGCACACTCTGATTAGGTTTTAATCTTTGCTGTGTGATCCATTGACCCCTGTTTATCATGGATAGATGATAGTATCTTATTATACCTCCTTTATTTGATGGCACTAACTATGCATACTTGAAAGTACGCATAAGACCTTTCTTGCTGTCTTTAGATGAGAAGGTCTGGCAAGTTGTGGAAATTGGTTGGGTGAACCCAAAGAAAGCGTTGGCTGATTAGGATGAGGCCAAGACCAAAGCCAAAAGCTTCAACAGTAGAGCATTGAATGCCCTATTTAGTGAGGTGACCAATTAGGAGTTCAAGAAAGTATCCTTAACTGAAACTGCAAAGGAAGCATGGACCATCCTCCAGACAACCTATGAAGGGACTATGGCTGTCAAGGATTCAAAGCTCCAAAGGCTCACGACTAGGTTTGAGGAGATAAAGATGGAGAAGAATGAGATGTTTGATGAGTTCTATGCCAAGTTGAAGGAAATAGTGAACTCAAAATTCAATCTTGGTGATCATATTCTAGAGCCCAAGATTATAAGAAAGGTGCTCAGATCTCTCCTTGAGAGATTTCATTCCAGGATAACAGTGATTGAAGAATCAAAGGACATTGACACCATTACTTTGTTGGAGCTGATTGAAAACTTGCAAACCTACAAATCAGGTTTGATTAGACTAGGGAAAGGAACCAAAAGTAAGAATATGGCATTGAAAGCCAAAAGTAATGAGACTGATGAGTCTTTAGATGATGAATATTCCAAGATGAAGTCCTACATCACTAGGCAGCTCAAGAAGTTCATGAAGAATGCCAATGTGAAAGGCTTTGACAAGGACCGTAAGTAATGCAGTTCTTCTCAACTTAAAGTCAAGACAGAGGGAAGAAGGATGTTAAGGACTGTGGTCAGTATACTATTCCCTCTGGACCAATGTGCTTTGAATGTTAAGGTTTTGGACACATAAAACAAGAATCTCCAACTTATTTCAAGTCGATTGGGAAAAGCAAGGCTCTTGCTGCTACCTTGAGTGATACCGAGCCTGAGACTAAGTCAGATGACAGTGATGACGAAGGAATCTTAAGTGCTTTCACTGCCATAGTGGATCCTACTGAAGGGATCATAGAAGTAGTGTATGAAGAAGAGGACTTAGTGGAATCTAAGTTCGAGAAGATGGATGAACAGGATAACATCCATATAGCCTATGCAAAGTTATACAAAATATCTGAAAAGTATGTGAAGTTGTATAGGCTGTCTACTAAGAAGCTTAGTGAAGTGGAGCTAGAATAAGAGGAGCTCTCTACCAAGGTTGATGAAGCCTATCAAATCATTGGAGGATTATGATTTGAGAATAATTTCTTGGCTAAAAGAACTAAGAAGCTTGAAGCAGAATTGTTCTAAGTTCAAGCTCAGTCGGAGAGGACTTCTAGTGCAAAGTTGGATGAAATGTTGAATCTCTAGAAATCAGCTTTTGACAGAACCAGCTTAAGGTATGAACTCTCTAACTCTAGGAACAAAGGTTCAACTCTAGGAAATGATCTTCCACCAATTCCAAAGTGTGGAAGAAAAAAGGCTCCAAATGATTAAGTCACTTCCTCCCTCTCTTGGTCTTGCATGTCATGTTTGTTTTGTTTTCTTGTTTTTGAGTTCGTCTAGTTTTATGCTTTGTATGTTTACATGTTTTATTTGTTTGTTTTCAGTTTTGTTTTATTTTACTTTTACCTAAAAATAAAAATAAAAATTGAAAAATTAGAGAAATTCAAAAACAATGTGTGTTTGTGTATTTTGGTACTTGTGTACCTTGGATGGCCATTGAAACAAAGTTTTCTAAACTTTGTATCTCTTGTAGCTTAGATGAGCATCTCAAATGCACAACTAAGCAAGTGAGCTTTGTGGCTCGTGTTTGTGATGAGTGTGATTAATATTGTCTTTTATATCTCATACTCATATCACTCTTTTTGACAAGAAGGACTAGAAAATCCTAAGAGAAAGGCATAAATAACCATCTCACCACTAAAACTCACCAATCATGTATAACATCTATCTGCTTTGACATAGCGAATTTGTAGTGTTTTGGCTTACATAATTGGGTATTTATTTTCTCTCTTACATGCCTATGCATGATATGTTTAAATTGAAAATATGCAAAGAATATAAAAGCAAAAAGAATCAAAATGCTTTTAATATGGTTGTAAGCGTGTTTCTAGGAGATGTGAGAGTTATATAATATACCTCGAAGGTGCAGTCCCCATCAAATTGTTATGATTGTGTGTGAGTTTATTAGATTTTCTCATATCTTAAATCGTCATAATATGAGAAACTTATGCACATTTGTTATGTTTTCACACACAACACGTAAATTCTTTGCTACTTTCGATACATGTGCAGGTACAATGTGATTTGGCTATCATAAGAGATACATGTGTTGATATATGCTCATTAAGCTGTCTTAACTTATTTTTTGAAATATACAATTGGTTAGACTTATTTAGTGTGCGCGCGCGTGTTTTTGGATCTATGGATGCTATGTTTATATGTGGAGAGATGTCTTGAGAGCTTAACATGTTGATTGGATCATTGCTTGAGTAGCTTGGTTGTTGCATTCATTATTATGCGTTTTTCCTCTCTTGAAAAACTCCTTTTCTTCAAGCTTGACAACTTCTCGACAGATCTTTAAAAATTCCTTTCTATCGAGCTTTTCTTTCTCTTTTCAAGAAACATGTTATTCAAGTCAAGTGTTAAATCCATGAGGACCTGACCAAGAAACAAGTGAAGAAGAGCTGTTTATTAAAGCTCGACAGCAATCTCCACAGAAAGACTTGTGTCGAGATTTAATGTTGAAGCTCGACACAAGTTGTTTTTGTCGAGACTTATGAAATCAAAGTTTCCAAATCTAATTTTCGGCCCATGTTGAAATATTTGTATAGGGTTTCTTTTCTTACAACTCTAGACATATATAAGACTTATTTTAAAGGCTATCGCGTAAGCAGATAATGCTCTAATTCATTATTCTCTCTGAATAATCTATTACGTCTTTTCGCCAAGGTTTTTGTAACCAAGGAGCTTCCTGATCTTCATTGTTGAAGAATTGAGGAACTTTGTAGCGAACAACCTCTTCAAGTTGCTGGAGTTACTCACGTTCTTGGATTCGAGCATTAAACGGAAGGATTGCTGCTACAATAGAAGTTTAATTGGGTATTGGGGTAAGGGTTCAACTGTAGGTTGGTATTTCAGGATATAGCCAAAGGGTTTGGTAAGATTGCTTATGCTTGTAACCACTTGTGATTGATAATAGTGGATTCTTGGGAGTGGTGACCTTAAATTCACTCGGTGGGCTTTTGCCTTGGTGGTTTTTTCCATTCGTAAACAAATCAGATGTTTTAAATTTACTTTCCACTGTATTTAGTATAATTGGTGATTTGTTTGTGCTTCTACACTATTGCATGTAATTTGATCTAATTAAATAACTTGGATAATTAATTAATTTGCAAGGGGTCAATTCATTTTAACCCAACATGGACTAACAAGATAATTTTTTTTTTTCCATATTAGAATTACTTTGCCTATTCCCATCCTTGATCCTCCTACCTTGTAGGTAATTTTAATAGCACAAACCAAAGTCTTTACCATGAAATTTATATAATATTCTGGGCGAACTCTAGCATATAGGTGACTAAGTTAGTTCCCAGGCCCCCTAATTAAAATAAAGTCCCCTCTTTTAACTAATATAATATAACATATTTGTATTATATTTCAATTAAGGCTTATTACACTATTACCCATATTAAAAAGAAATTAGTAATCCAAAACATTGAAAATGATTGTACTTAAAAAAAAAACAATAGGTAGAAATTCTATAGACTCTAGCTATTATCAATGCGATCACAAAAATCAATTATCCTCAGAAGAAACTGAATTTGATGATGAGAGATGAGGATGAGCCTATGTGTCACTTTCAAAGAGAAGAATGTCTTGTCAATCAAGAATTGAGGCATGACAAATAGTAACAGAGTGGAATCCTACACGATAGGATGGTGCGTATGTCCCACATGAGGAAATGTGGCCTATTAAGGGGGGTAGATTATGAGAACCCAAAAGGCCAATATACCTCTTAAGTTGGGTAAGGTGGTAGGGAACAAAATCTTGACTAAGTTTCACATTGCCTATATAGGGGGAAGTCTTAAGCCTTATATGACGGGCAGCGAGTTGAAATTGGAAATAGGCATTTTAAAACCTTGAGGGGTTAGGCTCTATCTTACTCAAAAAGAAGACAATATCTTGCCAATGAAAAATTGGGCCAAGACAAGTTTAATGTATTCCAAATGTATCAACATTTCTAATGATCATATTAAATAGTCTCTGCAAATAAAAAGGTTTTGTTAAAAAGGTAAAATTGTACATTGGATTCTAGGACATGAACTGTAAGAAGATAAAATCATACAATTGGATTATAGGAAATGAATCCTAACATACTGTTAGAGAAATTCGCAATTCCTTCATATGGTATCACAATTATTTTTTTTCTATGCCATGAAGTGCAAAGTGTCCTTTTTATTTCAACATTCATGAAATTGATAAAGGATCTTATTTCTTTTTAGACTTTACACCACCTAGAGCCTTTAGTTTGAAATTATTATCCCTACGACATGATAAGTACATTTTTTATTGAGTAGCAAGACAGGTAAAACTTCTTGTACTCAATTTAGTTTGCATTATTTTTGAATGAGTAGTATTTGCTAATTTTTGCCGGATTGTCGTGATTTCCTTCAACAGTAGCTTGTTTTCGGGTTGCAGCGCAGGAGCACTGACATGCTCCGTTTACACAAAGGGAGAAGCACGGAGAAAGACATTGGATTGCGAATGTACAATCAGCATCGCGAGAACAATGAACCGCAGCATTTGACATTCTTGGTAATGATAAACCTACCATCAATATTTCATTTACCACCATCATATAAAAAATCAAATATTGAGAGAGAGAGAGAGAGAGAGAGAGAGAGAGAGAGAGAGAGAGAAACTTACAAGTTGCAAAAGCGAGTAGGACGATCAAGAAAGCCATTTTCGAAGAAATGACAGCCATTATTTTCTTATTGGTCTAGTTCTAGACTTTGTTATGACTATGCAAAGTGATTTGCTTGATGATAGTAATCTTTACAGTGTTAGATAGTAATCTTTATAGTTTCCGATAATAAGGTCATGTATTATTGTGATAAATGCATGAATTAATTATCTTGGTGTAAATACATTTTTGTTTTAGTATTCACTTTTCCATACTTAGAAAATTAAATCTACCATATAATTGAAAATTATTTGTTAATAAGACAAATTAAGTATATAAATGTAAATTAAAATTTTTAAATTGAAAATATAATTCCCAAAAATTAACACAGTAAGAAAAATTAAGGATATGAAGTTAAAATTCAAGTTCAAATTTCATAAAATTAGGACACAAATTTTATACTTAAAGTAAAATTACTTTTGGCCTCCACTCAAAATTTTTATATTTTAATTAAAAAATAAGAGTTTCTAGACACAAGCATAGTGCATGAAATTTGTATAAAATGAAATTGTATGATTATATTTATTAATTATTTATATTAAAATAATTAATTTGAATATTAATTATTATAAAAAATATTAGTGGATTTGGAATATTACACTCTTCCTCATATTTAGATTAGTTTACCAATAATTACTAAAAACCATCATGAGAGAAAAGCAAATTTTAATAATACATGCATTTGATAATATAAAATAATTGTGCACTTGATTAGTAAAAGAAGAATTAAATGCATATTCATTCACTGTAGTCATATTTTCTTGGATTTAGATCCTATAGATTTCCTAGGGTATTCTATCAATTGATTTTCTTAAATCCTAACCAATCTTTCTTGATTTAAGGGTCTAGATTCTGTCATCTCAGCATTCTACTAACAATACTCTTAAAATAATAAAATAATGCTGCAAACAAAGTAATAAAATTATTATTAGTGGAATGTTGACATAGCAAAATCTAAACTAATAAATTATTAAAGAAATCTTAAGATTTACGGAAATTTATTTGGTAGAGTACCCTAGGAAATCTAGAAAATTTGAATCCAATTTTCTTATATATCTACCAAACATTGTAGTAGTATGAATTTATTTTATGTATATCCAAGAAGTATTAATGGCCTATATGCATTTATTTTCATGTATTAATGATTTATAAATGGTGCACTAATCATTTATTTAAATGAAATTCTATTTCTATTTTTCTAAGATTTATATAAAAAATGACTTATTTGGAATATGGTATTTTTACTCGAATTTAGTAACACTCAACAAAAAAAAATTACGTTTCTAATCAATAAAGCAAAAATTTCACATATTTAATTATTTTAATTTTAAGATTTTGTGTTTCATCTCTCTCTAGTTTTTTTTTTTTTTTGAAGGAAAGTTTCATGTTTATAATTCCCTTTACTTAGCCATCTATCTCACCAATGAATTTTTATACAAGTTAATCTAGTGGCCAGGCCCTAAAACTATAGGATTATGCTAGGGCCCTCAAATTTTTTTTGTTTTGTTTTGTTTTTTTGTTTTTATTGTTTTTAAGGAGATTTTTAGCCCATGATGGGAGCACCTAAGAGTAGTTGTTAACTACAATGGGCTGAGCTACTAAGGCAGATTGTCACTTTTGATTTTAAGCATAGGCCGAGGATATGATTCTCGGACTGAGTTTGTTCCCCTATGCCCCAAGATGAATCTCAAATTTGAAATGTATGACTCTCATTCCTCTTGTGATTTCACCCCCCCGCCCCAATTTTCAAACCCCCTTGTTTATACTCCTTGTTAGTAGGGTCTTCATAACGATGGAATCTCCCTCACATGTGTGGGACCTACCGAATTTAGGATCCAAGTGGTCTTGTGAATCAATGGTACTGTTCCCTCCTATCAAATCGAGGATCAGCTGTGGATCCCACCGATATGACTGTGTCAGTTTACTTTGTAACTTGTGCCTATCGTCAATTCGGGTGCTGTGATATGCATTAATGTTTAGCTGGGATCACATGTTCAAGCGTTGGGTCTTTCATAATTCAGTTGTCATTGGGCTGGGCTCACTCCTCTAATGTGGGCTGCCCAACATTCTTAGTTTGGCTCTAAAATGGGCCTAGCACATGTTCCCCTACAATTAAGATAGGAATTTTATATTTAAAAGCTAAAGTGAATAATTTATTGTTACCATGCTCCTGTCGACCCACATTAGCATAGTATTTCGGTTTAGTTTGGTCCGGTATGGTCCACTTTTGTCCACTTGGTCCATTTCTGTCAATTTAAGTCCATTTCAATTCGTTTCGGTCCATTCAATTTTGTCCACGTCAGTCTGTTTCATCCACTTCAGTCCTTATTGGTCCACTTCAGTCCATTCAGTCAATTTCGGTCCATTTCAGTCCACTTCGGTCTATTATTGTCTAATTTATTCCATTCGGTCTATTTTGTCTAGTTCAGTCCATTCAGTCTAGTCGATCCACTTCAATCCATTTAGTCAAATTCGATGATACTTTGAGAAGAGAGGTATGTGTAAAAACTAAAAATATGCGCTATTTCATTGACAATTATTTCTCATTCTTTGAGTATGATTCCGAATAAAATTACATATATATTTTTATGTTATTAAAGATCATATTTTTTTTAATATAGGTGATGGATTTACTTTAATTTGCCTCATTATTAGGCCATTCAATACGTATAAAGGATAAACCATTTGTATGGAGCACTAGAAACAAATTATAACCATACATTACATTATTTATTAAATATCTATAATAATTAATGTAAAATGCATTATGTGTCCTAAAAAAAAATTCTTAAATTTAAAACACTTCAAATTAAAACTATTTGATAGTTTAATTTTGAAAATCTAATATATTGTATCAACTATACTTTAATTGAAAATAATCATATCATTTTAAGAATGGTTTGAAACTAACACTTTTAAGTCTCATCTACTATTTTCATTTTTCTTACTTAACAGAAAAATAAATCGTCAAATATTTGCACTCATCGCGTGGGTCTGCAACTAATAATAATCTAAAATAGAAAAACTCTAAATCCCTTACTAATTATTTTAAACAGAATAGTAATACAAAGTTCCCAAGTACTCATCAATACACTATATTTCCTTTTGGTGGTAATAAAAAAAATAAACTAATGTCTATAAATTATAAAAGAAAATTTGTACATGATTATATATATAAAAAAAGGTTTTTGGCAACTCTACTCAAATGAAGTTACCAAAATTCATCCCCAATTCACCTCGGTGGATAAGGCAAAGATTTTGCGATGTTCTTATGTACCCATCAACACTTTGGGGCTAGAAAATTTGTGCAAGATGTGATCGAGTTGGTAGATTTAGGGTAGATCAAGATGAAATTGTTATCACTGGTGATAAAGCTAGAAATGATCGTCAGTCGATGACATCATCAGAGCTTATGGTGAGGTAACGTTCCCCGCAAAGATGGGAGAGAAAGACACTAGAGTGGTGTTATCGAGTAGGTAGATTACATGTATCTTTTCTTTTCTTTTCTTTCTTTGTTGGAGATACATTGTTGTTGTACCTAGGTTTTGTGACCATTTTTACATACATGATACTTATCAAGTGGTATGTATGATGATGTATGTTTTATTTCACCTATCCTTACATGTGTTGTTTCTTGTCTTTCTTTATACACATGCTTCTTATTTTTGTATGCAATCTATTATTTCTGCTTCACACAAAGATGCCTTGATGTGTTTTGTTTAAAGTGTTTCAGAAATACAAGTTGTCAAAGTCTACTTGCCATAAACTCTCTTCTTGCAAAATTTTTCAAGAGTTTGTGTTATGATAGATTTTTTTGTACTTAACAAGTGAGTGCGAGTTGAATGATTTATGACGTCTCTCATTTGTTCATTTGTTCGTTGTAGTTTTGTCACGGATTGCCAAAGGGGGAGACTGTTAGGACATATGTGTTTCACTTGTTAGGAACATATGTCATTATTTTATGTAATTGGCAAATAATTTGACAAAACGCACTCTACTTGTATTCGGATAGATCTAGGATGCGTTTAATGCGTTAAGAAACATTGTTTCAAGTTCAAGTGTTAAAGCCATGTAAGTCTGTCATAGAAACAAGTTGACGAAGTGCCTGTCATTAAAGCTGGACAGCTGGCTTGACAGCTTCATCTATCGAGCTTTAATAAGCTATTCCAGCCCTGAGGCTCAACCGCTTTTCAATAGCATGTCGACACCTCTAGCTGTCGAGGTTTAAAAAAAACAGTTTTTCAGATCTGTTTTGATTCCAATCCATGGATATGTTTTTGGGCCTTCTTTTGTCACAACCCTAGACATATAAAAGAATTATTTGAAGGGCCGTCAATGTAGACACAAGTTGCACAAGCATTGAGCAAAGTCTGTTCAAGCAATTTGTGACCAGAGACAAAGTTTGCCCCAGTTCATCTCTTTGTGAAGAAGTTGCTGTGTTTTTGCCCCATAGGGTTTTGTAACCAAGCATCTTCTTGTTCTTCATTGTGAGGATGACCTAAAGAACTTTGCAGCCAACATCTTTCTCAAGTTGGTGATTGAAGTCGCGTACTGGGATCCGCGTAATTGGTTAGTCATGTAGTGGGAGCTGTGCATTAAAAACGAGAGATTGTCACTACAGAACAAGTCCAATTGAGTATTGGAGTAAGGGTTCAACTGTAAGTTGGTATAAGGTACTGAGATTCCTTTACTTGTAACCGCTTGTTGGGGTAATAGTGGATTCTCGGGAGCGGTGACCTTAAAATCACCCGGTGGGGTTTTTGCCTTGGTGGTTTTCCCTATTCGTAAACAAATCACTGTGTCAATTTATTTTTTGCTGCACTTTAGTTAAATTTGTGATTTGTTTATGCTACCACGCATTTGCAGGTTAAATTGGTTAATTAATTAAACTTGGCTAATTTATTAATTAATCCATCACATGGGGTCAATACGTTTTTGGTCTATCACCCCCTTTTTCTTACTTCTACATTTTGGACGACTGTAGGAATATTGACAGTTTCCACTTGTTTTGATGAAGACTCCTATTTTTGGATGCCATATATTTACATCTCATGCTTCTTGCTAACCTTGATAATTAGCTAGAAATTTTGATTCGTTGATAGTGTTGATCTCACCTGTTTCTTTGAGAATTTCACCAAAACAGTTATGCCCTTCGATTTTTATACTAGTGAGTTTAATCATACGATTTTATTCTTGTTTTGAGATTTGGGTTGTTTATATGATTTTGTTAATTGGTTTTAATTATACAAGTTTGATCGCATGACTTACTCTTGCGTTGAGAATTTTTCGTCGAGGAGGTGATTTTTCTCGTTGATTTTAGTCTTGTGGGTTTACTCACGTGGCTATACTGTCGTGATGAGAATTTTATCGTGAAAATTTTGGGACCATATCATTGGTGCCCTATCCCATTCCCATAGGAGTTGAATGTATGATCTATAATGTTATGGTCTTACGGTCATGTTCTCTTTGACAATTTGTTTTTCATCAAATGGACTAATAAGATAATTTTTTTTTTCTATATTAGAATTACCTTCCGGATTCCCATCCTTGATCCTCCTACCTTGTAGATAATTTTAATAACACAAACCAAAGTCTTTACCATGCAATTTATATAAAATTCAAGGCAGACTCTAGCATATAGGCGATTAAGTCAGTTCCCAAGGCCCCTAAATAAAAGAAAGCCCCCTCTTTCCACTAATATAACATAGCATATTTATATTATATTTCAATTAAGGCTTATTATGCTATTACCCATATTAAAAAAAAATTAGTACCCCTTTTACAAGCTAATAAAATGCACATGTATGTTAAAAGGAAAGCTCCAATTGTAATCTAAAACATTGAAACTGATTGTACTTTAAATAGAAAACAATAGATAGTAAGTCTATCGATTCTAGCTATTATCAATACGATCGTAAAAATCAATTATCCTCAAAAGAAATTGAATTTGATGATGAGAGATGAGGATGAGCTTATGTGCCAGTTTGAAAAAGAACAATGTCTTGTCAATGAAGAATTGGGGCTTGACAAATAGTAACAGAGTGGAATCCTACACAATAGGATGGTGTGTATGTCCCACAGGAGGACATGTGGCCTATTAATCCTTATATGGACGGTGGTGAGTTCAAATTGGAAATAGGCTTGGAAATAGGCATTTGAAAACCTTGAGGGGTTAGGCTGTGTCTTACTTAAAAAGAAGGCAATATCTTGCCAATGAAAATTGGGGCAAGACAAGTTTAATATATTCCAATTGTATCAACATTTCTATTGATCATATTATATAGTCTCTGCAAATCAAAAAGTTTTAGTAAAGGTAAAATCGTAAATTGGATTCTAGGACATGAATTGTAAAAAGATAAAATCATACAATTGGATTATAGGACGTAAATCCTAACATACTGTTATAGAAATTTGCAATTCCTTCATATGGTATCAAAATTTTTTTTTTCTATGCCATGAAGTCCAAAGTTACCTTTTTATTTCAACATTAATGAAACTGATAAATGATCTTATTTCTTTTTAGACTTTGCACCACCTGCAACCTTTAGATTGAAATTATTATCCCTATGACAAGACAGACACAACTTTTTTTTTTTTAGAAGCAAGACAAGTACAACTTCTAGTACTCAATTTAGTTTGCATTATTTTTGAATGAGTAGTATTTGCTAATTGTTGCTGGATTGTCATGATTGCCTTCAATAGTAGCTTCATTTTGGGTTGCAGCGCAAGAGCACTGACATGCTCCCATTTACACAAAGGGGGAAGCACTTAGGACGACATTTGATTATGAAGGTACAATTAACTTTGCGAGAACAGTGACCCGCAGCATTTGACATTATTGGTAATCATTAGCCACCATCTTATAAAAAATCAAATATTAAGAGAGAGAAAGAGAGAGAGAGGGAGAGAGAGAAACTTACAAGTTGCAAAAACAAGTAGGATGATCAAGGAAGCCATTTTGGAGGAAATCCCTTCCATTATTTTCTTATTGTTCTAGTTGTTGACTTTGTTATGACTATTCAAATTCATTTGCTTGATGATGGTAATCTACACAGTATCAAATGGAAATCTTTATAGTGTCCGGTAATATGGTCATGTATTATTTTGATAAATGCATGCTAATAATCTTGGAATAAATACATTTTTTTTAGTATACGTTGTTCCTGATGGAAATATACATGTTTGTAGCGCATACAAAACATCCGCAGCGGAAAAATAACAGATCTACTTCATTCATAAAAGTTAACATGTACTATATAAGTTTCAGAATTTGAGAATAAGAGAGTGTACCTTGGAGTAGTGAATTTCAAAACCGAAGATCAGAAGCACTTGGGAACACTTTCAATCTTCACTCCAATTTCACTAACGCCCAAGATATGTGGTCTTTCAATCAGTTCCAAAGGGAGAATGTCAAAAAGTGTCTAACACTTCTTACACCACTTCGCAATAGTGTTCTTACAATTCTCTATAGAAAATTTTGTATATTTCTCTCTTTGTATCTAACTAATTATCTAATTGGGTTGGCCTTTTGGGCCTTTCCAATTGAGCTTAAGTATGTGGCTTGGAGTGGGACCAAATGAGACCAATAAGACACTAGCTCCAATGGTCCTAGGACTTTTCTATCAACTCTTGACAAGTCCAAATTTACCATTAACTATATTTAATACCACTATATAAATATAGTTGCACTTTTGGCTATATTTATAAATTATATACCAAAAATTTATTGTACATGCAACCCCTTAATAAAATATTCGTAGTAACACAAAGTCATGAATGTAGACTGCCACTTTGTAAATTACTACATCTTATCCTTGAATACCCAGTTTAATCTTTTAAGTTATTCATCATATATTTTTGAAATCCAATTCCATAAACATATATTTTAGTAACTCCTTACTAAAGTGGTTAGGCCTAACTCTTTGAATAACAAACCTATTAAACTAATCTCAATGGAATATTTTATATCTCTACTAAGAGACTATGAATTTCATCTTGAGAATATATGTTCCATCAACACTAAATGTGGTTGCTCAACATACTGAAGTTTTGACCGTTAGTTTAGATCTCACTTCTGATATATCAAAGCAACTTACACTTCATGATTAAGTCCATTATTCTCTCAGGATTAAGAGTTCATGCAAATATAAGTCGTGGGTTTATTATTAATTTGACAGTCGTTAGGAGAATAATAAATCTCACAGTAGTCCAGTTCAATATGTTTTAACTCTTAAAACATATCAACATACCAACTAGAAATCTCCATTTCCACGATCAAGACAAATTTTCATAGTTGATATCTTATAGTCTTTGCAGATGAAATGCTCAATTTCATCACCAACTACAAACTACATTTTGACTTTACAAGGAATTTGTGATTTACATTTTCTGTGACTAAATCAAGTAAATCACATACAATACATCTCATGGACTATATAATAATGTCTCAATATTCATGTTGCCATTATTTTTGGATAATAATAAAAAAAATTTATCAAACACAATATTAAGTCATACATAATGTCAAATATAATATCATACATAGTATCATACACTAAGATTTAGGGGCACACATCCTAATAGTTCCAAACTTAGAAAATTAAATCTACCATATAATTGAAAATGATTTGTTCATAAGACAAGATATAAATGTAAATTAAAATGTTTAAATTTAAAATATAATTCCAAAAAATTCAGAGAGTAAGAAAAATTAAGGATATAAAGATAAAATTCAAGTTAAAATTTCATAAAATTACGACACACATTTTATACTTAAACTAAAATTACTTGCGGTCTCGACTTAAAAATGTTATATTTTAATTAAAAAAATAAGAGTTTCTAGACACAAGCATAGTGCACGTAATTTGTATAAAATGAAATTGCATGATTATGTTAATTAATTATTAATATTGAAATAATAAAATTTGAATATTAATTATTGTAAAAAATATTAGTGGATTTGGAATATTACCCTCTTCCTCGTATCTAGTTTACTTTACCAATAGTTAATGAAAACCATCATGAGAGAAAAGCAAATTTTAATAACACATGCATTTGATAATATAAAATAATTGTGCCGTTGATTAGTAAAAAAATAATTAAATACATATTCATTCACTGTAGTCAAATTTTCTTGGATTTAGATCCTCTAGATTTCCTATAATACTCTATTAATAGATTTTCTTATATACTAACCAATCTTTTATGATTTAAGGGACTAGATTTCGTCATGTCAACATTCTACTAGCAATACTCTTAAAATAATAAAATAATGTTGCAAATAAAACAATTAAAATTATTGTGAGTGGAATGTTGACATGACAAAATCTAGACCAGTAAATTATTAAGGAAAGGTCATGATTTATGGAAATTTATTTAGTAAAGTACCCTAAGAAATTTAGAAGATCATAATCCTATTTTCTTATATATCTACCACACATTGTAGTAGTATGAATTTATTTTATGTATATCCAAGAAGTATTAGTGGCGTATATGCATTTATTTTCATGATTAATGATTTATAAATGGTGCACTAATCGTATATATAAACGAATTTCTATTTTTATATTTCTAAGATTTATAGAAAAAAAAAATTAGAATTCTCTTTACATAGCAATCTACCTCACTAAAGAATTTTTATATAAGTTAATGTAGTGGCCAGACCCAAAAACTATAGGATTGGGCTTAGGCCCTCATTTTTTTTTTTCCTTATTAGGGACATTTTTAACCCATGATGCGGGGTCCCAAGAGCAGTTGTTAACTACAATGTGCTGAGCCACGAATGCAGTTTGTCGCATTTGATTCTAAGCTTAGGCCGAGGATATGATCCTTGGACTGAGTATGTTCCCCTATGCCCCGAGATGAATATCAAATTCTCGATGTATGACTCTCGTTCCTCTCACTTTTTCACCTCCCAATTTCTCCAACCCCCTTTCCTTTTACCTGCTTTCCTATTTACACTCTCTTATTAGTAGGACCTTCATTTTGACGAAATCTCCCTCACGTGTGTGGGACCTACCGAGTTTAGGATCTAAGTGGTCTTGTGAGTCTATTGTACTGTTCCCCCTTATCGAATCAAGGATCAGCAGTTGCTCACACTGATTTGACTGTGTCAGATTACTTTTAACTTGTGCCTAACACCAATTTGAGTGCTTGAATGTGCATTAACGATGAATTGGGATCATGGGTTTGAGCATTGGGTCTATTTTAATTCCTTTGTCCTCGGGCTGAGCTCACTCCTCTAATGTTGGCCACCCAGTATTGTTAGCATGGCTCTGAAATGGGCCTGACGCACGTCCCCCGGCAATTATTATAGAAATTTTTATATTTAACTGCCAAAATGTATAATTTGTTGTTGCCACGCTCCTATTGAGCCACATTAGCATAGTATTTCGCTCAAGTTTGGTCCATTAAGGTCGACTTCCATTCACTTGGTCTATTTCTATCAATTTATGCCCATTTCAATTCAATTCGTTCAATTTTAGTACAATTCGATCCATTTTAGTCCATTCTCTCAACTTCAGTCCGTTTGCTCCATTTGGGTCTATTATGGTCTATTTTTTTTTCCATTGGATCCATTTTATCTGGTTCAGTTAAGTCCATTCGGTCCATTTTGTCTAGTTCAATTCAGTCCATTTGGTCTAGTTGATCCATTTCGGTTCATTTGGTCAACTTCAACGATACTTTGAGAGGGGAGGTTTGTGTAAAAACTAAAAAGATGATCTATTTCATTGACAATTATTTCTAATTCTTAGTGTAAGGTTTTGGATATAATTACATACATATTTTTATGTTATCATTGTATTTTTCTTAATGTAAGTTACAGAGTTACTTATATCTATTTCATCTTTGGTACGTTCAATAAGTATAGAGGATAAACTGATTGAAAGGAGCACTAGAAACAAATTCTAACCACACATTACATTATTTATAAAATACCTATAATAAGTAATATAAAAATTATAGATAATTTAATTTTGAAAATATAATATATTGTATCAACTATACTCTATTTGAAAATAATCACATCATTTTGAGAATGGTTTGAAACTAACGCTCTTAAGTCTCATCTACTATTTTCATTTTTTTTTACCTAACAGAAAAATAAATTGTCAATTATTTCCACATCGCGTGGTTTTGCAACTAATAATAATTCAAAATAGAAAAACTTTGAATCCTGCACTTAATTATTTAAAACAAAATATAAATACAAATGTCCCAAGTACTCGTAATAAACTACATTTCCTTTTATAGGTAATAAGAACAACAATGTAATTGGATAATCTTTTGACAAAATGCACTTTACTTGTAATTGGGTAGATCTAGGACGGGTTTAAGATGTCAAGAAACATGTTGTTCAAGTCAAGTTTTAAAGTCATGAAGATCTGACTGAGAAACAAGTGACGAAGAGCTGCTCATTAAAGCTCGATAGAATTCTTTCTATTGAGATTTAATGTTAAAACTTGACAGAAGCTCGACCCAAGTTGTATTTGTTGAGATTTACGAAATCAGAATTTTTAGATCTTATTTTCAGCCCATGTTGAAATATTTGTATAGGATTTCTTTTCTCACAACCTTAGACATATATAAGGTTTATTTTAAAGGCTATCAAAAGTGGATGCCAAGAGAATACAAGCAGATAGTGACCTAGTACAATATTCTCTTTGAAGAAGCTACTGCGTCTTTATACCAAGGGTTTTGTAACCAAGCTCTTCTTGATCTTCATTGTTAATGAAGTGAAGAACTTTGCAGCCAACAACATCTTATTTAAGTTGCTGGAGTTAGTCACGTGGCATCATTGGTTAGTCACGTACTGGGGTCCGTGCAAAAGTGTGGCATTCATATACTAGAGAGTTCAAAGGTTCTGAAGCTGTAGAAGGTTTTTGCTGTAAGTTCATTTATGAGGATTGTAGATTCTAGGGACAAATTTTTGGTACTAGATCTGAAACTTTTATTTACTATAGTGAATTGCTTTTAAAGGAGGTTTCCCCCCAGATTTTTTACTATGAAACGAGTTTGTATCATTGGTTTTCCTATGTCATTTCTCGTCTTATTTACTATTCCCTTGTGCATGGTATTGATGTTGGTTTGTTTTAACAAGGTTTATTTATAATAAATATTATTATAAACTTGGGTTTAAAACTTATTAATTCTATCAACCAGGGTATAAATTTCCTAACAAGTGGTATCAGAGCGGGTTCACTCTGATCATGGACAATCTCTTTTGATTCCTCCTTTATTTGATGGCACTAATTATGCATACTGGAAAGTTCATATGAAAGTTTTTTTGCAGGCTCTAGGTGAAAAAGTTTGGCAAGCTGTTGAAGTTGGCTGGATTAAGCCAAAGGAAATGTCGATGGTTTATGTTGAAGCAACAATTAAAGTGGCAAATTTCAAAAGTAGGGCATTGAATGCTTTGTTTTGTAAGGTGACCAATGAGTAATTCAAGAAAATATCATCCATGGAAGTTGCCAAGGAAGCATGGACCATTATTAAGACCGCCTATGAAGGTACCAAGGCGGTAAAGACTGTGAATCTTCAAAGACTCACTAGTAGTTTTGAAGAAATAAGGATGAAGGAAGATGAGACCTTTGTTGAGTTCTACACTAAACTCAATGACATTGTGAATTTTTCCTTCGACCTTGGAGGATGTATAGCAGAATCCAAAATTTTTAGGAAAATCCTTAGGTCCTTACCTAAATGATTCCATGCCAAGATCACTACCATTGAAGAAGTTAAGCACATTGATAAAATTCATTTGACTGAGCTTGTAAGGAACCTTCAAACCTATGAGATGGGATTAGGTTTAATGGGAAAAGGTGGAAAGATAAAAAACTTAGCTCTTAAGGGTATAGATGAAGAGATTGATGACTCTAATGATGAAGATGAAAGCGAAGATGAAGACGAAGATGATGGTGAGGATGAGGATCTAACCTTCCTAGCTAATGAGATTATTAAGTTTCTTCAATATAGGAAAAAGGATAAGGACAAGCCTCTTAGAAAATCTAAATCCTCTAGGATGTGCAAGAATGAGAAACCCCTCATCCAGTGCCATGAGTGCAAAGGTTTTGGTCCTATAAGAATAGAGTGTCCAAACTATCTTATGAAGGAAAAGGCTAAGAATTCAAAAGGTAAAGGGTTGGTTGCTACCTTGAGTGGTACGGAGAATGACTATGCTGATGAGTATGCAAATGAATGTGGTCACTTTATGACCTTTACTGCCACAACCAAAAAGGTGATTATGGAGAGTGCTAGTGAAAGTTAGGGTTGTTTTGATGATGAAGTACCCAAGAAATTGAATTTTCAAGAAGCCTATGATAAACTATGCACTGAGTTTATAAAATTTGAAAAGGCTTTACATCTTTGTAGAAAAGAGCTTAATGAGGTAAAATTGAAAAAATTGAACTATTAGTCAAACTAGATGAGACTACAAGGTTAGTTGAGACTCTTGTTTTGGAAAACACTTCATTAGAAGAGAAGGTCAAGAATCTTGAGGTTGAGCTTAGTTAAGCTAGAACTCAAATAGAGAGGATGTCTAGTACAAAGCTTGATGAGGTATTGAGTCCTCAAAAGCCTAGTTCTGATAAGGCTGACTTAGGATATGTGAACTCTTCAAGTCCCTTCTCTTCCAAGGCTTTTGGATCAAAGATTGTCTCTATGCCCCGATTTGAGAAAGGTAATGAATGTATGTAGTCCAAAACTGATTTAGCTAATCCTAAATCCTTTGTTAGACCTCACTCTAGGAAGTCTAGGAGTTCAAAAACTACTCATGTTTGTCACTATTGTAGTGTTTTTGGATACATTCGCCCTAATTGCTTCAAGTTGTATCCTCATAAGAAAGTGTCTAAATGATTACAGGTTCCCTCTCAAGGTTCAACACCTTTGTTTGGAGAATTATTAAAAGCTTTAAGCATTTTAACTCAATTTTAGGAGAATGTTAATTCTTATATATCCTTTAGTAGACATACTAGGACACATGCCTTTTCATCTTCACAGCCAAAGACTTGTGCTGTGTGGATGAGAAATGAGCTTAAGACATAATTTCCTTTTCTATTGTCCTATACTTTAATTCTTTTTGTTTAAAGTAGGACTCTCTTTGCTTGATTTCTTATATGCTTTTAGAATCTTGCTTTCATTTACCTGCGTCTTTCATTCATGCTTTCATGTTGATTGTTTGTTTTTGTTTGGTTTTTAAGTTTTTATTTTGTTTGTTTTTCAAAATAAAAAGAGAAAATCTAGGAAAAAAAATATACAAAAACAGTGTGTGTTTGTTTATATTGGTACTAGTGTACCTTGGATGGCCATTGAAACAAAATTTTCTAAACTTTGTATCTCTTTTTTAGCTTAGATGAGCACTTTAATGCACAACTAAGTAAGTGAGCTTTGTGGCACATTTTTGTGATGAGTACAATTAAGTTTGTCTCTTAAATCTTAATACTCATATCACTCTTTTTGACAAGAATGACTAGAAAATCCTAAGAGAAAGGAATAAATAACTGTGTCACCATTAAAGCCCGCCAATCATGTATAAAATCTGTGTGCTTTGACATAGCGAAATTGTGATGTTTTGGCATACATTATTGGGTATTTCTTTGCTCTCTTATATGCCCGTTCATGATATGTTCAAAAAGAAAATATGCAAAGAATAAAAAAGCAAAAAAGATCAAAATGTTTTTAAATATGATTGCAAGCATTTTTTTAGGAGATACGGGAGTTATATGATGTACCTCAAAAGTGATAGTCCCCATTAAATAGTTATGATTGTGTATGAGTGTATTAAATTTTCTCATATGTCAAATCGTCATAATATTAGAAAATTGTGTACACTTGTTATGTTTTTACGCACAACATGCAAATTTTTTTTGCTACTTTTGATACATGTATAGGTACAATGTGATTTGGCCATCACAAGAGATACATGTGTTAATATTTGCTCACTAAACTGTCATAACTTGTTTTTGAAATATAATATTGGTTGGACTTGTTTAGTGTGTGTGTGTGTGTGCGTATGTGTGTGTGTTTTTGGATCTATGGATGCTATGCTTATATGTTAAGAGATGTTTTGAGAGCCTAATATGTGGCTTGGATGTTTGTTTGAGTAGTTTGCTTGTTGCATTCATCTTTATGTGTTTTTCCTCCCTTGAAACACTCTTTTTTCTTCAAGCTCGATAGATTCCACTTCTATCGAACTTTCTTTCTTCAGCCTCGATAGAATCTTGGCAGATCTTTGATCCATCGAGATTTTTGGGTTTCTTCTCGACAACTTCTCGATCCATTGAGCCAAATTTTTGTGCATTTTGTTCGACTCATAGACTCTTGATAGATTCTCGATCCATCAAGATTTTGGGGTTTTCTCTCGATAGTAGCTCGACAACTTCTCGATTTGTCGAGACCCTCTTGCATGCATTGATTTTCACATGTTTTGGATCTTTCTATTATCTTGTCATCCATAGCATCTTGTTTCTTTATATTCATGCATTTATATGGATTCCTTGTGTTCCTTGTTCAAGTCAAGTGTTAAATCCATGAAAATCTGACCAAGAAACAAGTGAAGAAAAGCTGTTCATTAAAGCTCGACAGCAATTTCGATAGAAAGACTTCTATCGAGATTTAATGTTAAAGCTCGACACAAATTGTTTCTATCGAGACTTATGAAATTAGAATTCCCAGATCTGATTTTTGGCCCATGTTGGAATATTTGTATAGGGTTTCTTTTCTTATAACCCTAGACATATATAAGGCTTATTATAAACGCCATGACACAAGCAGATAGTACCCAAATTCAGTATTCCCTCTAAAGAACCTACTGTGTCTTTCGCCAAGGGTTTTGTGACCAATGAACTTCTTGATCTTTATTGCTGATGAACTGAAGAACTTTGTAGCCAACAACCTCTTTAAGTTAATGGAGTTAGTTGGGTACTAGGATCCGTGCATCATTAGTTAGTCACTACAATATCTTGCCAATGAAAAATTGGGGCAAGATAAGTTTAATGTATTCCAAATGTATCAACATTTCTAATGATCATATTGAATAGTCTTTGCAAATAAAAAGGTTTTGTTCAAAAGGTAAAATTGTACATTGGATTCTAGGACATGAACTGTAAGAAGATAAAATCATACAATTGGATTATAGGAAATGAATCCTAACATACTGTTAGAGAAATTTGCAATTCCTTCATACTGTATCACAATTATTTTTTTTCTATGCCATGAAATGCAAAGTGTCCTTTTTATTTCAACATTCATGAAATCGAAAAAGGATCTTATTTCTTTTTAGACTTTACACCACCTAGAGCCTTTAGTTTGAAATTATTATCCCTACGACATGATAAGTACATTTTTTATTGAGTAGCAAGACAGGTACAACTTCTTGTACTCAATTTAGTTTGCATTATTTTTGAATGAGTAGTATTTGCTAATTTTTGCCGGATTGTCGTGATTGCCTTCAACAGTAGCTTGTTTTCGGGTTGCAGTGCAGGAGCACTGACATGCTCCGTTTACACAAAGGGAGAAGCACGGAGAAAGACATTGGATTGCGAATGTACAATCAGCATCGCGAGAACAATGAACCGCAGCATTTGACATTCTTGGTAATGATAAACCTACCATCAATATTTCATTCACCACCATCATGTAAAAAATCAAATATTGAGAGAGAGAGAGAGAGAGAGAGAGAGAGAGAAACTTACAAGTTGCAAAAGCGAGTAGGATGATCAAGAAAGCCATTTTGGAAGAAATGACATCCATTATTTTCTTATTGGTCTAGTTCTAGACTTTGTTATGACTATGCAAAGTGATTTGCCTGATTATAGTAATCTTTACAGTGTTAGATAGTAATCTTTATAGTGTCTGATAATATGGTCATATATTATTGTGATAAATGCATGAATTAATTATCTTGGTGTAAATACATTTTTGTTTTAGTAGTCACTTTTCCATACTTAGAAAATTAAATCTACCATATAATTGAAAATTATTTGTTTATTAGACAAATTAAGTATATAAATGTAAATTAAAATTTTTAAATTGAAAATATAATTCCCAAAAATTAACACAGTAAGAAAAATTAAGGATATGAAGTTAAAATTCAAGTTCAAATTTCATAAAATTAGGACACAAATTTTACATTTAAAGTAAAATTACTTCTGTTCTCCACTCAAAAATTTTATATTTTAATCAAAAAAT
The DNA here is from genome assembly GCF_040712315.1 of Castanea sativa. Taxonomy (NCBI): domain Eukaryota; kingdom Viridiplantae; phylum Streptophyta; class Magnoliopsida; order Fagales; family Fagaceae; genus Castanea; species Castanea sativa. Next base: position 43,319,185 of record NC_134015.1, on the reverse strand, counting down.
AAGAGTTTCTAGACACAAGCATAGTGCATGAAATTTGTATAAAATGAAATTGTATGATTATATTTATTAATTATTTATATTAAAATAATTTAATTTGAATATTAATTATTATAAAAAATATTAGTGGATTTGGAATATTACACTCTTCCTCATATTTAGTTTAGTTTACCAATAATTACTAAAAACCATCATGAGAGAAAAGCAAATTTTTATAACACATGCATTTGATAATATAAAATAATTGTGCACTTGATTAGTAAAAGAAGAATTAAATGCATATTCATTCACTGTAGTCATATTTTCTTATGTAGCCATATTTTCTTGGATTTAGATCCTATAGATTCCCTAGGGCATTCTATCAATAGATTTTCTTAAATCCTAACCAATCTTTCTTGATTTAAGGATCTAGATTCTGTTATCTCAGCATTCTACTAACAATACTCTTAAAATAATAAAATAATGCTGCAAACAAAGTAATAAAATTAATATTAGTGGAATGTTGACATAGCAAAATCTAGACCAATAAATTATTAAAGAAATGTTGAGATTTACAGAAATTTATTTGGTAGAGTACCCTAGGAAATCTAGAAGATTTGAATCCAATTTTCTTATATATCTACCAAACATTGTAGTAGTATTAATTTATTTTATGTATATCCAAGAAGTATTAATGGCCTATATGCATTTATTTTCATGTATTAATGATTTATTAATGGTGCACTAATCATTTATATAAATGAAATTCTATTTTTATTTTTCTAAGATTTATATAAAAGATGACTTATTTGGAATATGGTATTTTTACTCGAATTTAGTAACACTCAATAACAAAAATATTATGTTTCTAATCAATAAAGCAAAAATTTCACATATTTAATTATTTTAATTTTAAAAATTTGTGTTTCATCTCTCTCTAGTTTTTTTTTTTTTTTTGAAGGAAAGTTTCATGTTTATAATTCCCTTTACTTAGCCATCTATCACACCAATGAATTTTTATACAAGTTAATGTAGTGGCCAGGCCCTAAAACTATAGGATTATGCTGGGGCCCTCAATTTTTTGTTTTTGTTTTTGTTTTTGTTTTTAAGGACATTTTTAGCCCATGATGGGAGCACCTAAGAGCAGTTGTTAACTACAATGGGCTGAGCTACTAAGGCAGATTGTCACTTTTGATTTTAAGCTTAGGCCGAGGATATGATTCTCAGACTGAGTTTGTTCCCCTGTGCCCCAAGATGAATCCCAAATTCGAAATGTATAACTCACGTTCATAATGTGATCTCACCCCCCTCCCCAATTTTCAAACCCCCTTGTTTATACTCTTTGTTAGTAGGGTCTTCATAATGATGGAATCTCCCTCACATGTGTGGGACCTACCGAATTCAGGATCCAAGTGGTCTTGTGAATCAATGGTACTGTTCCCCCTATCAAATCGAGGATCAGCAGTGGATCCCACCGATCTGACTGTGTCAGTTTACTTTGTAACTTGTGCTTGTCGTTGATTCAGGTGCTGTGATATGCATTAATGTTCAGCTGGGATCACATGTTCAAGCGTTGAGTCATTCATAATTCATTTATCATTGGGTTGGGCTCAATCCTCTAATGTGGGTTGCCCAACATTCTTAGTGTGGCTCTGAAATGGGCCTGGCACATGTTCCCCTACAATTAAGATAGGAATATTTATATTTAAAAGCTGAAGTGAATAATTTATTGTTAGCATGCTCCTGTCGACCCACATTAGCATAGTATTTCGGTTTAGTTTGGTCCAATATGGTCCACTTTTGTCCACTTGGTACATTTCTGTCAATTTAAGACCATTTTGATTTGTTTCGGTCCATTCAATTTTGTCCACTTCAGTCTGTTTCATCCTCTTCAATCCTTATTGGTCCACTTCAGTCCATTTAGTCAATTTCGTCCATTTCAGTCCACTTCGGTCTATTATTGTCTAATTTATTCCATTCGGTCTATTTTGTCTAGTTCAGTCCATTCAGTCTAGTCGATCCACTTCAATCCATTTAGTCAAATTCGATGATAATTTGAGAAGAGAGGTATGTGTAAAAACTAAAAATATGCGCTATTTCATTGACAATTATTTCTCATTCTTTGAGTATGATTCCGAATAAAATTACATATATATTTTTATGTTATTAAAGATCATATTTTTTTTAATATAGGTGATGGATTTACTTTAATTTGCCTCATTATTAGGCAATTCAATACGTATAAAGGATAAACCATTTGTAAGGAGCACTAGAAAAAAATTATAACCACACATTACATTATTTATTAATATCTATAATAATTAATGTAAAATGCATTATGTGTCCTAAAAACAAATTTCTAAATTTAATACACTTCAAATTAAAAACTATTGATAGTTTAATTTTGAAAATCTAATATATTGTATCAACTATACTTTAATTGAAAATAATCACATCATTTTAAGAATGGTTTGAAACTAACACTTTTAAGTCTCATCTACTATTTTCATTTTTCTTACTTAACAGAAAAATAAATCGTCAAATATTTCGACTCATTGCGTGGTTCTACAACTAATAATAATCTAAAATAGAAAAACTTTGAATCCCTCACTAATTATTTAAAACAGAATAGTAATACAAAGTTCCCAAGTACTCATCAATACACTATATTTCCTTTTGTTGGTAATAAAAAAAACAAACTAATGTCTATAAATTATAATAGAAAATTTGTACATGATTATATATAAAAAAAAAAGTTTTTGGTAACTATACTCAAATGAAGTTACCAAAATTCATCCCCAATTCACCTCGGTGGCTGAGGCAAAGATTTTGCGATGTTCTTACGTACCTATCAACTCTTTGGGACTCAACTCTTTGGGGCTAGAAAATCTGTGCAGATTGTGATCGAGTTGGTCGATTTGGGGTAGATCAAGATGAAATTGTTATCACTGGTGATGAAGCCATAAATGATCGTCAGTCGATGACATCATCAGAGCTTATGGTGAGGTAACGTTCCCCGCAAAGGTGGGAGAGAAAGACACTAGAGTGGTGTTATCGAGTAGGTAGATTACATGTATCTTTTCTTTTCTTTCTTTGTTGGAGATACATTGTTCTTGTACCTAGGTTTTGTGACCATTTTTACAAACATGATGCTTATCAAGTGGTATATATGATGATGTATGTTTTATTTCACCTATCCTTACATGTGTTGTTTCTTGTCTTTCTTTATACACATGCTTCTTATTTTTGTATGCAATCTATTATTTCTGCTTTACACAAAGATGCCTTGATGTGTTTTGTTTAAAATGTTTTAGAAATACAAGTTGTCAAAGTCCACTTGCCATAAACTCTCTTCTTACAAAGTTTTTCAAGAGTTTGTGTTATGATAAATTTTTTTGTACTTAACAAGTGAGTACGAATTGAGTGATTTATGACTTCTTTCATATGTTCATTTGTTCGTTGTGGTTTTATCACTGATTGTTAAAGGGAGAGATTGTTAGGACATATGTGTTTCACTTGATAGGAACGTATGTCATTATTTTATGTAATTGGCAAATCCTTTTACAAAATGCACTCTGCTTGTACTCGGATAGATCTAGGATGCATTTAATGCGTTAAGAAACATTGTTTCAAGTTCAAGTGTTACAGCAATGTAAGTCTGTCATAGAAACAAGTTGAAGAAGTGCTTGTCATTAAAGTTGGACAGCTGGCTCGACAACTTCATCTATCGAGCTTTAATAAGCTGTTCCAACCCTGAGGCTCGACAGCTTCTCGAAAGCATGTCAACACCTCTAGCAGTCGAGGTTTAAAAAAAATAGTTTTTCAGATCTGTTTTGATTCCAATCCGTGGATATGTCTTTGGGCCTTCTTTTCTCACAACCCTAGACATATAAAAGAATTATTTGAAGGGCCGTCAAAGTAGACACAAGTTGCACAAGCATTGAGCAAAGTTTGTTCAAGCAATTTGTGACCAGAGACAAAGTTTGCCCCAGTTCATCTCTTTGTGAAGAAGTTGCTGTGTTTTTGCCCCATAGGGTTTTGTAACCAAGCATCTTCTTGTTCTTCATTGTGAGGATGACCTAAAGAACTTTGCAGCCAACATCTTTCTCAAGTTGGTGATTGAAATCGTGTACTGGGAGCCGTGCATTGAAAAGAAGAGATTGTTACTACAGAACAAGTCCAATTGAGTATTAGAGTAAAGGTTCAATTGTAGGTTGGTATAAGGTACTGAGATTCCTTTACTTGTAACTGCTTGTTGTGGTAATAGTGGATTCTCGGGAGCGGTGACCTTAAAATCACCTGGTGGGGTTTTTGCCACGGTGGTTTTCCCCATTCGTAAACAAATCACCGTGTCAATTTATTTTTCGCTGCACTTTAGTTAAATTTGTGATTTGTTTGTGCTACCACGCATTTGCAGGTTAAATTGGTTAATTAATTAAACTTGGCTAATTAATTAAGTAATCCATCACATGGGGTCAATACGTTTTTGGTCTATCACCCCCTTTTTCTTACTTCTACATTTTGGATGACGGTAGGAATATTCACAGTTTCCACTTGTTTTCACGAAGACTCCTATTTTCGGATGCCATATACTTACATCTCATGCTTCTTCCTAATCTTGATAATTAGCTAGAACTTTTGATTTGTTGATAGTGTTGATCTCACTTGTTTCTTTGATAATTTCACCAAAACAATTATGCCCTTCGGTTTTTATACTAGTGATTTTAATCATACGATTTTATTCTTGTTTTGAGATTTGGGTTGTTTATATGATTTTGGTGATTGGTTTTAATCATACAAGTTTGATCGCATGACTTACTCTCGCGTTGAGAATTTTTCGTCATCGAGGTGATTTTTCTCGTTGATTTTAGCCTTGTGGGTTTACTCACGTGGCTATACTGTCGTGATGAGAATTTTATCGTGAAAATTTTGGGACCATATCATTGGTGCCCTATCCCATTCCCATAGGAGTTGAATGTATGATCTATAATGTTATGGTTTTACGGTCATGTTCTCTTTGACAATTTGTTTTTCATCAAATGGACTAATAAAATAATTTTTTTTCTATATTAGAATTACTTTCCCGATTCCCATCCTTGATCCTCCTACCTTGTAGATAATTTTAATAACACAAAGCAAAGTCTTTACCATGCAATTTATATAAAATTCAAGGCAGACTCTAGGATACAGGCGACTAAGTCAGTTCCCAAGGCCCCTAAAAAAAAGAAAGCCCCCTCTTTCAACTAATATAACATAGCATATTTATATTATATTTTAATTAAAGCTTATTATGCTATTACCCATATTAAAAAAAAATTAGTACCCCTTTTACAAGCTAATAAAATGCACATGTATGTTAAAAGGAAAGCTCCAATTATAATGTAAAACATTAAAGCTAATTGTACTTTAAAAAGAAAACAATAGATAGTAAGTCTATCGATTCTAGCTATTATCAATACGATTGTAAAAATCAATTTTCCTCAGAAGAAAATGAATTTGGTGATGAGAGATGAGGATGAGCCTATGTGCCAGTTTGAAAAAGAACAATGCCTTGTCGATGAAGAATTTGGGCTTGACAAATCGTAACAGGGTGGATTCCCACACAATAGGATGGTGTGTATGTCTTACAAGAGAACATGTGGCCTATTAAGCCTTATATGGACGGTGGTGAGTTTAAATTGGAAACAGGTTTGGAAATAGGCATTTGAAAAACTTGAGGGGTTAGGCTGTGTCTTACTTAAAAAGAAGGCAATATCTTGCCAATGAAAAATGGGGCAAGACAAGTTTAATATATTCCAATTGTATCAATATTTCTATTGATCATATTATATAGTCTCTGCAAATCAAAAAGTTTTAGTGAAGGTAAAATCGTAAATTGGATTCTAGGACATGAATTGTAAAAAGACAAAATCATACAATCGGATTGTAGGACGTAAATCCTAACATACTGTTATAGAAATTTGCAATTCCGTCATGTGGTATCAAAATTTTTTTTTTCTATGCCGTGAAGTCCAAAGTTACCTTTTTATTTCAACATTAATGAAATTGATAAATGATCTTATTTCTTTTTAGACTTTGCACCACCTGCAACCATTAGATTGAACTTATTATCCTTATGACAAGACCGACACAGCTTTTTTTTTTTAGAACCAAGGCAAGTACAACTTCTAGTACTCAATTTAGTTTGCATTATTTTTGAATGAGTAGTATTTGCTAATTGTTGCTGGATTGTCATGATTGCCTTCAATAGTAGCTTCATTTTGGGTTACAGCGCAAGAGCACTGACATGCTCCCATTTACACAAAGGGGGAAGCACTTAGGACGACATTTGATTATGAATGTACAATCAACTTCGCGGGAACAGTGACCCGCAACATTTGACATTCTTGGTAATGATAAACCTGCCGTCAATATTTCATTAGCCACCATCATATAAAAAATCAAATATTGAGAGAGAGAGAGAGAGAAGGAGAGAGAGAAACTTACAAGTTGTAAAAGCAATATGGTCATGTATTATTGTGATAAATGCATGCTAATAATCTTGGTATAAATACAATTTTTTTAGTATTCATTGTTCCTGAGGGAAATATATATGTTTGTAGCACATACAAAACATCCGCAGCGGAAAAATAACAGATCTACTTCATTCATAAAAGTTAACATGTACTATATAAGTTTCAGAATTTGAGAACAAAAGAGTGTACCTTGGAGCGGTGAATTTCAAAACCGAAGATCAGAAGCACTTAGGAACACTTTTAATCTTCACTCCAATTCCACTAACGCCCAAGATGTGTGGTCTCTCAATCAGTTCCAAAGGGAGAATGTCAAAAAGTGTCTAACACTTCTTACACCACTTCGCAATAGTGTTCTTACAATTCTCTATAAAAATTTTTGTATGTTTCTCCCTTTGTATCTAACTGATTATCTAATTAGGCTGGCCTTTTGGGCCTTTCCAATTAGGCTTAAGTATGTGGTTTGGAGTGGGACCAAATGGAACCAATAAGACACTAGCTCCAATGGTCCTTGGATTTTTCTATCAACTCTTAACAAGTCCAAATTTACCATTGACTATATTTAATACCACTATATAAATATAGTTGCACTTTTGGCTATATTTATAAATTATATACCAAAAATTTATTGTATATGCAACCCCTTAATAAAATATTCGTAGTAACATAAAGTCATAAATGTAGACTGCCACTTTGTAAATTACTACATCTTATCCTTGAGTAGCCGGATTAATCTTATAAGATATTTATCATATATTTTTGAAATCCAATTCCATAAACATATACTTTAGTAACTCCTTACTAAAGTAGTTAGGCCTAACTCTCTGAATAACAAACCCATTAAACTAATCTCAAAAGAATATTTTATATCTCTACTAAGAGACTATGAATTCCATCTTGAGAACATCTGTTCCATAAACACTAAATGTGGTTGCCCAACATACTGAAGTTTTGACCGTTAGTTTAGATCTCACTCCTGATATATCAAAGCAACTTACACTTCATGATTAAGTCCATTATTCTCTCAGGATTAAAAGTTTATGCAAATATAAGTCGTGGATTTATTATTAATTTGACAGTCATTAGGAGAATAATAAATCTCACAGTAGTCTAGTTCAATATGTTTTAACTTTTAAAACATATCAACATACCAATTAGAAATCTCCATTTCCACGATCAAGACAAATTTTTTTAGTTGATATGTTATAGTCTTTGTAGATAAAATGCCCAATTTCATCATCGACTACGAACTGCATTTTGAGTTTACAAGAAATTTGTGATTTACATCTTCTGTGATTAAATCACATAAATCACATACAATATATCTCATGGACTATATAATAATGTCCCAATATTCATGTTGCCATTATTTTTAGATAATAATAAAAAAAATTTATCAAACACAATATTAAGTCAAACATAATGTCAAACATAATATCATACATAGTATTGTACAATAGGATTTTGGAGCACACATCCTAACAGTACCATACTTAGAAAATTAAATCTACCATATAATTGAAAATGATTTGTTAATAAGACAGGATATAAATGTAAATTAAAATTTCTAAATGTAAAATATAATTCCAAAAAATTCAGAGAGTAAGAGAAATTAAGGATATAAAGTTAAAATTCAAGTTAAAATTTCAAAAAATTACGACACACATTTTATACTTAAACTAAAATTACTTGTCATCTCGACTTAAAAATGTTATATTTTAATTAAAAAAATAAGAGTTTCTAGACACAAGCATAGTGCACGTAATTTGTATAAAATGAAATTGCATGATTATGTTAATTAATTATTAATATTGAAATAATAAAATTTGAATATAAATTATTATAAAAAATATTAGTGGATTTGGAATATTACCCTCTTCCTCGTATCTAGTTTACTTTACCAATAATTAATGAAAACCATCATTAGAGAAAAGCAAATTTTAAGAACACATGCATTTGGTAATATAAAATAATTGTGCCGTTGATTAGTAAAAAAAGAATTAAATACATATTCATTCACTGTAGTCAAATTTTCTTGGATTTAGATCCTCTAGATTTCTTATAATACTCTATTAATAGATTTTCTTATATACTAACCAATCTTTTACGATTTAAGGGACTAGATTTCGTCATGTCAACATTCTACTAGCAATACTCTTAAAATAATAAAATAATAAAATAATGTTGCAAATAAAACAATTAAAATTATTGTGAGTGGAATGTTGACATGACAAAATCTAGACCAGTAAATTATTAACAAAAGGTTATGATTTATGGAAATTTATTTAGTAAAGTACCCTAAGAAATTTAGAAGATCTGAATCCTATTTTCTTATATATCTACCACACATTGTAGTAGTATGAATTTATTTTATGTATATCCAAGAAGTATTAATGGCGTATATGCATTTATTTTCATGACTAATGATTTATAAATGGTGCACTAAGCATATATATAAACGAATTTCTATTTTTATTTTTCTAAGATTTATAGAAAAAAAATTAGAATTCTCTTTACATAGCAATCTACCTCACTAAAGAATTTTTATATAAGTTAATGTAGTGGCCAGACCCAAAAACTATAGGATTGGGCTTAGGCCGTCATTTTTTTTTCCTTATTAGGGACATTTTTAACCCATGATGCGGGGTCCCAAGAGCAGTTGTTAACTACAATGTATTGAGCCACGAATGCAGTTTGTCGCATTTGACTCTAAGCTTAGGCCGAGGAGATGATCCTTGGACTGAGTATTTTCCCCTGTGCCCTGAGATGAATCTCAAATTCATAATGTATGACTCTCGTTCCTCTTATGTTTTCACCTCCCAATTTCTCCAACCCCCTTTCCTTTTACCTGCTTTCCTATTTACACTCTCTTGTTAGTAGGACCTTCATTTTGACGAAATCTCCCTCACGTGTGTGGGACCTACCGAGTTTAGGATCTAAGTGGTCTTGTGAGTCTATTGTACTGTTCCCCCTTATCGAATCAAGGATCAACAGTTGCTCCCACTAATTTGATTGTGTCAGATTACTTTTAACATTTGCCTAACACCAATTTGAGTGCTTGAATGTGCATTAATGATGAATTGGGATCATGGGTTCGAGCATTGGGTTTTTTGTAATTCCTTTGTCCTCGGGCTGAGCTCACTCCTCTAATGTTGGCAGCCCAACATTCTCAGCATGGCTTTGAAATGGGCCTGACGTACGTCCACCTACAGTTATGATAGAAATTTTTATATTTAACAACCAAAGTGTATAATTTGTTGTTGCCACGCTCCTATTGAGCCACACTAGCATAGTATTTCGCTCTAGTTTGGTCCATTAAGGTCCACTTCCATTCACTTGGTCTATTTCTATCAATTTATGTCCATTTCAATTCAATTCGTTCCATTTTAGTGCAATTCGATCCATTTTAGTCCGTTCTCTCAACTTCTGTCCATTTGCTCCATTTCGGTCTATTATGGTCTAATTGTTTTTCCATTCGAACCATTTCATCTAATTCAGTTTAGTCCATTCTGTCCATTTTGTCTAGTTCAATTCAGTCCATTCGGTCTAGTTGATCCATTTTGGTTCATTTGGTCAACTTCAACGACACTTTGAGAGGGGAGGTTTGTGTAAAAACTAAAAAGATGATCTATTTCATTGACAATTATTTATAATTCTTAGTGTAAGGTTTTGGATAAAATAAAATACATATTTTTATGTTATCATTGTATTTTTCTTAATGTAAGTGACAGATATACTTATATATATTTTATCTTTGGTACGTTCAATACGTATTGAGGATAAACTGATTGAAAGGAGCACTAGAAACAAATTCTAACCACACATTACATTATTTATAAAATTTCTGTAATTAGTAATATAAAAATTATAGATAATTAAATTTTGAAAATATAATATATTGTATCAACTATACCCTATTTGAAAATAATCACATAATTTTTAGAATGGTTTGAAACTAATACTTTTAAGTCTTATCTACTATTTTCATTTTTTTTTACCTAACAAAAAAATTAATTGTCAAACATTTCCACATCGCGTGGTTTTGCGACTAATAATAATTCAAAATAGAAAAACTTTGAATCCCGCACTTAATTATTTAAAAAAAATTATAAATACAAATTTACCAAGTACTCATAATAAACTACATTTCCTTTTATAGGTAATAAGAACAACAAGCTGTTAGGGACATATTTTATGTAATTGGATAATCCTTTAACAAAATACACTTTACTTGTAATTGGGTTGATCTAGGATGAGTTTAAAACTTCAAGAAACATATTGTTCAAGTCAAGTTTTAAAGTCATGAAGATCTGAACGAGAAACAAGTGACGAAGAGCTGTTCATTAAAGCTCGACAAAAGTTTTGACAGAATTCTTTCTATCAAGATTTAATGTTAAAACTTGACAGAAGCTCGACCTAAGTTGTATCTGTTGAGGTTTATGAAATAAGAATTTTCAGATCTGATTTTCGGCCCAAATTAAAATATTTGTATAGGGTTTATTTTCTCACAACCCTAGACATATATAAGGTTTATTTTAAAGGCTATCAAAAGTAGATGCCAATAGAATACAAGCTGATAGTGATCTAGTTCATTATTCTCTTTGAAGAAGCTACTGCGTCTTTATGCCAAGGGTTTTGTAACCAAGTTCTTCTTGATCTTCATTGTTAATGAAGTGAAGAACTTTGAAGCCAACAACATCTTCTTTAAGTTGTTGGAGTTGGTCACGTGGCATCATTGATTAGTTACGTACTAGGATCCATGCAAAAGTGTGGGGTTCATATACTAGAAAGTTTAGAGGTTCTGAAGAAGTGGAAGGTTTCTGCTGTAAGTTCATTTACGAGGATTGTAGATTCTAGGGACAAATGTTTTGTACTAGATCTGAAACTTTTATTTACTATAGTAAATTGCTTTTAAAGAAGGTTTCCCCCCAGGGTTTTTACTATGAAACAAGTTTGTCTCATTGATTTTCCTAGGTCATTTCTTGTCTTATTTACTATTCCATTGTGCATAATGTTGATATTTGTTTGTTTTAGTAAGGTTTTTTCATAATAAATATAATTAACAACTTGGGTTTAAAACTTATTAACTCTATCAACTGGAGTATAAATTTCCCAACAAGTAGTATTAGAGCGGGTACACTCTAATCATGGACAATCTCTTTTTATTCTTCCTTTATTTGATGGCACTAATTATGCATACTTGAAAGTTCATATGAAAGTTTTTTTTGTAGGCTTTAGGTGAAAAAGTTTGGTAAGCTATTGAAGTTGGTTGGATTGAGCCAAAGGAAGTGTCGATGGATTATGTTGAAGCAATAATTAAAGTAAAATTTTTTAAAAGTAGGGCATTGAATGCTTTGTTTTGTAGGGTGACCAATGAGTAATTCAAGAAAATATCATTTATGATAGTTGCCAAGGAACCATGGACTATTCTTAAGACCGCCTATAAAGGTACCAAGGCAGTAAAGACTATGAATCTTCAAAGACTCACTAGTAGTTTTGAAGAAATAAGGATGGAAGAAGATGAGACCATTGCATTCATCTTTATGTGTTTTTCCTCATTTGAAAAACTTTTTTTTCTTCAAACTTGACAGATTCCACTTCTATCGAGCTTTCTTTCTTCAGCCTCGATAGTATCTTGGCAGATCTTCGATCCATCGAGATTTTTGGGTTTCTTCTCGACAACTGCTCGATCCATTGAGCCAAGTTTCTATGCATTCTATTCGACTGATAAATTCCTAATAGATCCTCAATCCATCAAGATTATGGGGTTCCCTCTTGAGAGTAGCCTGATAACTTCTCGATTTGTCGAGACCCTCTTGCATGCATTGCTTTTCACATGTTTTGGATCTTTCTATTATCTTCTCATCCATAGCATCTTATTTCTTTATATTCACGCATTTATATGGATTCCTTGTGTCCCTTGTTCAAGTCAAGTGTTAAAGCCATGGAAGTCTGACCAAGAAACAACTGAAGAAGAGCTGCTCATTAAAGCTCGACAGCAATTTCGACAGAAAGACTTCTATTGAGATTTAATGTTGAAGCTCAACACAAGTTGTTTCTATCAAGACTTACGAAATTAGAATTTTTAGATTTGACTTTTGGCCCATGTTAAAATATTTGTATAGGGTTTCTTTTCTTATAACGCTAGACATATACAAGGCTTATTGTAAAGGTCATCATACAAGCAAATAATACCCAAGTTCATTATTCTTTCAAAAGAAGCTACTGCGTCTTTCGCAAAGGGTTTTGTGACCAAGAAGCTTCTTGATCTTTATTGTTTATGAATTAAAAAAATTTGCAACGAACAACCTCTTCAAGTTAGTGGAGCTAGTTGCGTACTAGGATCCGTGCATCATTGATTAGTCATGTACTGTGATTTGTGCATTGAGTGGAAGGACTGCCACTACAATACAAGTCCAATCGGGTATTGGAGTAAGGGTTCAACTATAGGTTGGTATTTCGGGATAGGCCAAAGGGTTTGGTAAGATTCCTTATACTTGTAACCACTTGTGATTGATAATAGTGGATTCTTGGGAGTGGTGACCTTAAATTCACCCGATGGGGTTTTATCTCAGTGGTTTTTCCCATTTGTAAACAAATCACCTATGTCAAATTTATTTTTTGCTGCATTTAGTATAATTGGTGATTTTTTTTAAGCTACCACGCTATTGCATGTAATTTGATCTAATTAATTAACTTGGGTACTTAACTAATTTATAAAGGGCCAATACATTTTAACACAATAACTTTTATCAGTATGGGCACACTCTGATTAGGTTTTAATCTTTGCTGTGTGATCCATTGACCCCTGTTTGTCATGGATAGAGGATAGTATCTTATTATAACTCCTTTATTTGATGGCACTAACTATGCATACTTGAAAGTACGCATAAGAGCTTTCTTGCTGTCTTTAGATGAGAAGGTCTGGCAAGTTGTGGAAATTGGTTAGGTGAACCCAAAGGAAGCGTCGGCTAATTAGGATGAGGCCAAGACCAAAGCCAAAAACTTCAACAGTAGAGCATTGAATGCCCTATTTAGTGAGGTGACCAATTAGGAGTTCAAGAAAGTATCCTTAATTGAAACTGCACAGGAAGCATGGACCATCCTCTAGACAACCTATGAAGGGACTAAGGCTGTCAAGGATTCAAAGCTCCAAAGGCTCACGACTAGGTTTGAGGAGATAAAGATGGAGAAGAATGAGATGTTTGATGAGTTCTATGCCAAGTTGAAGGAAATAGTGAACTCAACATTCAATCTTGGTGATCATATTCCAGAGCCCAAAATTATGAGAAAGGTGTTCAAATCTCTCCTTGAGAGATTTCATTCCAAGATAACATTGATTGAAGAATCAAAGGACATTGAAACCATTACTTTGTTGGAGCTGATTGAAAACTTGCAAACCTACGAATCAGGTTTGACTAGACTAGGGAAAGGAAGCAAAAGTAAGAATATGGCATTGGAGGCCAAAAGTAATGAGACTAATGAATCTTTAGATGATGCAGATTCCAAGATGAAGTCCTACATCACTAGGCAGTTCAAGAAGTTCATGAAGAATGCCAATGTGAAAGGCTTTGACAAGGACCATAAGCAATACAGTTCTTCTCAACTCAAAGTCAAGACAGAGGGAAGAAGGATGTTAAGGACTGTGGTCAGTATACTATTCCTTCCGAACCAATGTGCTTGGGATGTTAAGGTTTTGGACACATGAAACAAGAATCTCCAACATATTTCAAGTTAATTGGGAAAAGCAAGGCTCTTGCTGTTACCTTGAGTGATACTGAGCCTAAGACTGAGTCAGATTACAATGATGACGAAGGAATCTTGAGTGCTTTCACTGCCATAGTGGATCCTACTGAGGGGATCACAGGAGTAGTGTATGAAGAAGAGGACTTAGTGGAATCCAAGTTTGAAAAGATGGATGAACAAGATAACATCCATATAGCCTATGCAAAGTTATACAAAATATCTGAAAAGTATGTGAAGTTGTCTAGATTGTCTACTAAGAAGCTTAGTGAAGTGGAGCTGGAATAAGAGGAGCTCTCTAGCAAGGTTGATAAAGCCTATCAAATCATTGGAGGATTGTGATTTGAGAATAATTTCTTGGCTAAAAGAACTAAGAAGCTTGAAGCAGAATTGTTCCAAGTTCAAGCTCAGTTAGCGAGGACTTCTAGTGCAAAGCTGGATGAAATGTTAAACCTCTAGAAATCAGCTTTTGACAGAACCGGCTTGGAGTATGAACTCTCTAACTATTCTCATATTGCCTCCTCTAGTAGGATTTTTTCTCACCTGCTAATAATGAAAATCTTGAGAAAATTGAAACTAAAACTGAGATAGCTAATGAGAACATAGACAAGGGCAAATCTATTCTAGGAGCATCCCCTAAGGTTGAAAAGAAAGAGACTAGGAACTCTAGGACTAAGAAAGACAATAATAAGAAGTCTCAACCAAAGAAGCCCCATTTTTGTCATCACTGTGGAGCTTCAAGACGCACTCGTCCAAATTGCTATAAGTGGTTAGCCACTCAACATAGTAATAGTGTGTTATCATCTGGTGGTCAAGATCAGATTTCACCATCTTTAGGTCCTCTTGGAGATCTTCTCAAGGCCCTCATGTTCCTTTCGAACTTGAATGGTTTCAATTCTTCCTCCTCACCTCTGGAACAAAGGTTCAACTCTAGGAAATGATCTTCCACCAATTCCAAAGTGTGGAAGAAAAAAGGCTCCAAATGATTAAGTCACTTCCTCCCTCTCTTGGTCTTGCATGTCATGTTTGTTTTGTTTTCTTCTTTTTGAGTTCGTCTAGTTTTATACTTTGTATGTTTACATGTTTTATTTATTTGTTTTTAGTTTTGTTTTACTTTATTTTTACCTAAAAATAAAAATAAAAAATTGAAAAATCAGAGAAATACAAAAACAATGTGTGTTTGTGTATTTTGGTACTTGTGTACCTTGGATGGCCATTGAAACAAAGTTTTCTAATGCACAACTAAGCAAGCGAGCTTTGTAGCTTAGATGAGCATCTCAAATGCACAACTAAGCAAGTGAGCTTTGTGGCTCGTGTTTGTGATGAGTGTGATTAATATTGTCTTTTATATCTCATACTCATATCACTCTTTTTGACAAGAAGGACTAGAAAATCCTAAGAGAAAGGCATAAATAACCATCTCACCACTAAAACTCACCAATCATGTATAACATCTATGTGCTTCGGCATAGCGAAATTGTGGTGTTTTGGCTTACATAATTGGTTATTTCTTTTCTCTCTTACATGCCTACGCAAGATATGTTCAAAAAGAAAATATGCAAAGAATATAAAAGCAAAAAGAATCAAAATGCTTTTAATATGGTTGTAAGTATGTTTTTAGGAGATGTGGGAGTTATATGATGTACCTTGAAGGAGATAGTCCCCATCAAACTGTTATGATTGTGTGTGAGTTTATTAGATTTTCTCATACCTTAAATCGTCATAATATGAGAAACTTATGCACATTTATTATGTTTTCACACACAACACGTAAATTCTTTGCTACTTTTGATACATGTGCAAGTACAATGTGATTTGGCCATCATAAGAGATACATGTGTTGATATATGCTCACTAAGCTGTCTTAACTTATTTTTTGAAATATACAATTGGTTAGACTTATTTAGTGTGCGTGCGCGCGTGTGTGTGTGTTTTTGGATCTATGGATGCTATGTTTATATGTGGAGAGATGTCTTAAGAGCTTAACATGTTGATTGGATCATTGCTTGAGTAGCATGCTTGTTGCATTCATTTTTATGCGTTTTTCCTCTCTTGAAAAACTCCTTTTCTTCAAGCTTGACAACTTCTCGACAGATCCTTGAAAATTCCTTTTTATCGAGCTTTTCTTTCCCTTTTCAAGAAACATTTTGTTCAAGTCAAGTATTAAATCCATGAGGACCTAACCAAGAAACAAGCGAGGAAGAGCTGTTTATTAAAGCTCGACAGCAATCTCCACAGAAAGACTTGTGTCGAGATTTAATGTTGAAGCTCGACACAAGTTGTTTTTGTCGAGACTTATGAAATCAAAATTTCCAAATCTAATTTTCGGCCCATGTTGAAATATTTGTATAGGGTTTCTTTTCTCACAACTCTAAATATATATAAGGCTTATTTTAAAGGCTATCGCGCAAGCAGATAATGCTCTAATTCATTATTCTCTCTGAATAATCTATTACGTCTTTTCACCAAGGGTTTTGTAACCAAGGAGCTTCCTGATCTTCATTGTTTAAAAATTGAAAAACTTTACAGCCAACAACCTCTTCAAGTTCCTGGAGTTAGTCACGTACTAGGATTCGAGCATTGAACGGAAGGATTGCTGCTACGATACAAGTTTAATTCAGTATTGGGGTAAGAGTTCAACTGTAGGTTGGTATTTCAAGATATAGCGAAAGGGTTTGGTAAGATTGCTTATACTTGTAACCACTTTTGATTGATAATAGTGGATTCTTGGGAGTGGTGACCTTAAATTCACTTGGTGGGGTTTTGCCTCAATAGTTTTTCCCAATCGTAAACAAATCACCTGTTTTAAATTTATTTTCCGCTGTATTCAGAGTAATTGGTGATTTTTTTGTGCTTCCACACTATTGCATGTAATTTGATCTAATTAATTAACTTGGATAATTAATTAATTTGCAAGGGATCAATTCATTTTAACCCAACATGGACTAATATGATAATATTTGTTTTCCATATTAGAATTACTTTGCCTATTCCCATCCTTGATCCTCCTACCTTGTAGGTAATTTTAATAACACAAACCAAAGTCTTTACCATGCAATTTATATAATATTCTGGGCGAACTCTAGCATATAGGTGACTAAGTTAGTTCCCAAGCCCCCTAATTAAAATAAAGTCCCCTCTTTTAACTAATATAATATAACATATTTGTACTATATTTCAATTAAGGCTTATTACGCTATTACCCCTATTAAAAAGAAATTAGTCATCCAAAACATTGAAAATGATTGTACTTAAAAAAAAAAAAACAATAGGTAGAAATTCTATAGACTCTAGCTATTATCAATGCGATCACAAAAATCAATTATCCTTAGAAGGAATTGAATTTGATGATGAGAGATGAGGATAAGCCTATGTGTCACTTTCAAAGAGAAGAATGTCTTGTCAATCAAGAATTGGGGCATGACAAATAGTAACAGAGTGGAATCCTACAAGATAGGATGGTGTGTATGTCCCACATGTGGAAATGTGGCCTATTAAGGGGGGTAGATTATGAGAACCCAAAAGGCCAATATACCTCTTAAGTTGGGTAAGGTGCGAGAGAACAAAATCTTGACTAAGTTTCACATTACCTATATTGGGGGAAGTCTTAAGCCTTATATGACGAGCAGCAAGTTGAAATTGGAAATAGGCATTTTAAAACCTTGAGGGGTTAGGCTCTATGTTATTCAAAAAGAAGACAATATCTTGCCAATGAAAAATTGGGCCAAGACAAGTTTAATGTATTCCAAATGTATCAACATTTCTAATGATCATATTAAATAGTCTCTGTAAATAAAAAGGTTTTGTTAAAAAGGTAAAATTTTACGTTGGATTCTAGGACATGAACTATAAGAAGATAAAATCATACAATTGGATTATAGAAAATGAATCCTAACATACTGTTAGAGAAATTTGCAATTCCTTCATATGGTATCACAATTATTATTTTTCTATGCCATGAAGTGCAAAGTGTCCTTTTTATTTCAACATTAATGAAATTGATAAAGGATCTTATTTCTTTTTAGACTTTACACCACCTAGAGCCTTTAGTTTAAAATTATTATCCCTACGACATGATAAGTACATTTTTTATTGAGTAGCAAGACAGGTACAACTTCTTGTACTCAATTTAGTTTGCATTATTTTTGAATGAGTAGTATTTGCTAATTTTTGCCGGATTGTCGTGATTGCCTTCAACGGTAGCTTGTTTTCGAGTTGCAGCGCAGGAGCACTGACATGCTCCATTTACACAAAGGGGGAAGCATGGAGAACGACATTTGATTACGAATGTACAATCAACATCGCGAGAACAATGAACCGTAGCATTTGTCATTCTTGGTAATGATAAACCTACCATCAATATTTCATTCACCACCATCATATAAAAAATCAAATATTGAGAGAGAGAGAGAGAGAGAGAGAGAGAGAGAAACTTACAAGTTGCAAAAGCAAGTAGGATGATCAAGAAAGCCATTTTGGAAGAAATGACATCCATTATTTTCTTATTGGTCTAGTTATAAACTTTGTTATGACTATGCAAAATGATTTGCCTGATGATAGTAATCTTTACAATGTTAGATTGTAATCTTTATAGTGTCCGATAAAATGCCCATGTATTTTTGTGATAAATGCATGAATTCATTATCTTGGTGTAAATACATTTTTCCTTTAGTATTCACTTTTCCACACTTAGAAAATTAAATCTACCATATAATTGAAAATTATTTGTTAATAAGACAAATTAAGTACATAAATGTAAATTAAAAATTTAAAATTGAAAATATAATTCCCAAAAGTTAACACAATAAGAAAAATTAAGGATATGAAATTAAAATTCAAGTTAAAATTTCATAAAATTAGGAAAAAAATTTTACACTTAAAGTAAAATTACTTCTGGCCTCCACTCAAAAATTTTATATTTTAATTAAAAAATAAGAGTTTCTAGACACAAGCATAGTGCATGAAAGTTGTATAAAATGAAGTTGTATGATTATATTTATCAATTATTTGTATTAAAATAATTTAATTTGAATATTGATTATTATAAAAAATATTAGTGTATTTGGAATATTACACTCTTCCTCATATTTAGATTAGTTTACCAATAATTACTAAAAACCATCATGAGAGAAAAACAAATTTTAATAACACATGCATTTGATAGTATAAAATAATTGTCCACTTGATTAGTAAAAGAAGAATTAAATGCATATTCACTCCCTATAGTCATATTATCTTATGTAGCCATATTTTCTTGGATTTAGATCCTATAGATTTCCTAGGGTATTCTATGAATAGATTTTCTTAAATCCTAACCAATCTTTTTTGATTTAAGGGTCTAGATTCTGTCATCTCAGCATTCTACTAACAATACTCTTAAAATAATAAAATAATACTGCAAACAAGGCAATAAAATTTCCATTAGTGGAATGTTGATATAGCAAAATCTAGACCAATAAATTATTAAAGAAATGTCAAGATTTATGGAAATTTATTTGATAGAGTACCCTAGGAAATCTAGAAGATTTGAATCCAATTTTCTTATATATCTACCAAACATTGTAGTAGTATGAATTTATTTTATGTATATCCAAGAAGTATTAATGGCCTATATGCATTTATTTTCAAGTATTAATGATTTATAAATGGTGCACTAATCATTTATATAAATGAATTTCTATTTTTATTTTTCTGAGATTTATATAAAAAATGACTTATTTGGAATATGGTATTTTTACTCGAATTTAGTAACACTCAATAAAAAAAATATTATGTTTCGAATCAATAAAGCAAAAATTTTACATATTTAATTATTTTAATTTCAAAAATTTGTGTTTCATTTCACTCTAGTTTTAATTTTTTTTTTTTTTGAAGGAAAGTTTCATGTTTTAAATTCCCATTACTTAGCCATCTATCTCACCAATGAATTTTTATACAAGTTAATGTAGTGGCAAGGCCCTAAAACTATAGGATTGTGCTGGGGCCCTCAATTATTATTATTATTATTATTATTATTTTTTTTTTTTTTAATTTTTTTAAGGACATTTTTAGCCCTTGATGGGAGCACCCAAGAGTAATTGTTAACTACAATGGGCTGAGCTACTAAGGCAGACTGTCACTATTGATTTTAAGCTTAGGCCGAGGATATGATTCTCGGACTGAATCTTTTCCCCTGTGCCCCAAGATAAATCTCAAATTCGAAATGTATGACTCTCATTCCTCTTGTGATTTCACCCCCCCTCCCCAATTTTCATACCCCCTTATTTATTCTCTTTATTAGTAGGGTCTTCATAATGATGGAATCTCCCTGACATGTGTGGGACCTACCAAATTTAGGATCTAAGTAGTCTTGTGAATCAATGGTACTATTCCCCCCTATTAAATCAAGGATTAGCAGTGGATCCCACCAATTTGACTATGTCAGTTTACTTTGTAACTCGTGGTGGTCATCAATTTGGGTGCTGTGATACGCATTAATGTTCAGTTGGGATCACATGTTCAAGCGTTGGATCTTTCACAATTCGTTTGTCATTGGGCTGGGCTAACTCCCCTATTGTGGGCTACCTAACATTCTTAGTTTGGCTTTGAAATGGGCCTGGCACATGTTCCCCTACAATTAAGATAGGATTTTTTATATTTAAAAGCTAAAGTGAATAATTTATTGTTACCATGCTCCTGTCGACCCACATTAGCATAGTATTTTAATTTAGTTTGTTCCAATATGGTCCACTTTTGTCCACTTGGTCCATTTCTGTCAATTTAAGTCCATTTTGATTCTTTCGATCCATTCAATTTTGTCCACTTCAGTCTGTTTCGTCCACTTCAATCCTTCAGTCAATTTCGGTCCATTTCAGTCCACTTCGGTCTATTATTGTCTAATTTATTCCATTCAGTATATTTTGTCTAGTTTAGTCCACTCAGTCCAGTCTATCCACTTCAATCCATTTGGTCCAATTCGATGATACTTTGAGAAGAGAGGTATGTGTAAAAACTAAAAATATGAGCTATTTCATTGACAATTATTTCTCATTCTTTTCGTATGATTCTGAATAAAATTACATATATATTTTTATGTTATTAAAGATCATATTTTTTTAATATAGGTGATAGATTTACTTTAATCTGCCTCATTATTAGTCCGTTCAATATGTATAAAGGACAAACCACTTGTAAGGAGCACTAGAAACAAATTATAATCACACATTACATTATTTATTAAATATCTATAATAATTAATACAAAATGCGTTATGTGTCCTAAAAAAAAATTCTAAATTTAAAACACTTCAAATTAAATACTATTGATAGTTTAATTTTGACAATCTATTATATCGTATCAACTATACTTTAATTGAAAATAATCACATCATTTTAAGAATGGTTTGAAACTAACACTTTTAAGTCTCATCTACTATTTTCATTTTTCTTACTTAACAGAAAAATAAATCGTCAAATATTTCCACACATTGCGTGGGTCTGTAATTAATAATAATCTAAAATAGAAATATTCTGAATCCCTCACTAAACTATTTAAAATAAAATAGTGATACAAAGTTCCCAAGTACTCATCAATACACTATATTTCCTTTTGTTGGTAATAAAAAAAACAAACTAATGTCTATAAATTATAATAGAAAGTTTGTACATGATTATATATATAAAAAAAGGTTTTTGGTAACTATACTCAAATGAAGTTACCAAAATTCATCCCCAATTCACCTCGGTGGCTGAGGCAAAGATTTTACGATGTTCTTACGTACTTATCAACTCTTTCGGACTCAACTCTTTGGGGCTAGAATATTTGTGCAGGATGTGATCGAGTTGGGCGATTTGGGGTAGATCAAGATGAAATTGTTATCACTAGTGATATAGCCAGAAATGATCGTTAGTCGATGACATCATCAGAGCTTATGGTGAGGTAACGTTCCCCGCAAAGATGGGAGAGAGAGACGCTGGAGTGGTGTTATCGAGTAGGTAGATTACATGTATCTTTTCTTTTCTTTCTTTGTTGGAGATACATTGTTCTTGTACCTAGGTTTTGTGACCATTTTTAAATACATGATGCTTATCAAGTGGTATATATGATGATGTACGTTTTATTTCACCTATCCTTACATGTGTTGTTTCTTGTCTTTCTTTATACACATGCTTCTTATTTTTGTATGCAATCTATTATTTCTGCTTCACACAAAGATGCCTTGATGTGTTTTGTTTAAAGTGTTTCAGAAACATAGGTTGTCAAAGTCTAGATGTCATAAACTCTCTTCTTGCAAAATTTTTCAAGAGTTTGTGTTATGATAGATTTTATTGTACTTAATAAGTGGGTGCGAGTTGAGTGATTTATGACTTCTCCCATATGTTCATTTGTTCGTTTTTGTTTTTTCATGGATTATTAAAGAGAGAGATTGTTAGGACATATGTGTTTCACTTGTTAGGAACATATGTCATTATTTTATGTAATTGGCAAATGCTTTGACAAAATGCACTCTCCTCGTACTTGGATAGATCTACGATGCATTTGATGCATCAAGAAACCTTGTTTTGAGATCAAGTGTTAAAACCATGCAAGTCTGTCATAGAAACAAGTTGAAGAAGTTTCTGTCATTAAAGCTAGATAGCTGGCTCGACAACTTCATCTATCGAGCTTTAATAAGCTGTTCCAGTCTGGAGGCTCGACAGTTTCTTGACAGCATGTCGACACCTTTAGGTGTCGAGGTTTAAAAAAAATTGTGTTTCAGATTTGTTTTGATTCCAATCTGTGGATATGTCATTGGGTCTTATTTTCTCATAACCCTAGACATATAAAAGGATTATTTTAAGGGCCGTCAAAGTAGACACAAGTTGCACAAGCATTAAGCAAGGTCTGTTCAAGTAATTTGTGACCGAAGACAAAGTTTGCCCTAATTCGTCTTTTTGTGAAGAAGTTACTATGTTTTTGCACTATAGGGTTTGGCAACCAAGCATTTTCTTATTCTTCATTGTGAGGATGAACTAAAGAACTTTGCAGCCAACGTCTTTCTTAAGTTGGTGATTGAAGTCGCGTAATGGGATCCGTGCAATTGGTTAGTCACGTATTGGGAGCCCTGCATTGAAAATGAGAGATTGTCACTACAGAACAAGTCCAATTGAGTATTGGGGTAAGGCTTCAATTGTAGATTGTAATAAGGTACTGAGATTCCTTTACTTGTAACCGCTTGTTGTGGTAATTGTGGATTCTCGGGAGTGGTGACCTTAAAATCACCTAGTGGACTTTTAGCCATGGAGGTTTTCCCCATTCGCAAACAAATCACTGTGTCAATTCATTTTCCGCTGCACTTTTGTTAAATTTATGATTTGTTTATGCTACCACGCATTCGTAGGTTAAATTGGTTAATTAATTAAACTTGGCTAATTAATTAATTAATCCATCACAGGGGGTCAATACGTTTTTGGCCTATCACCCCCTTTTTCTTACTTTTACATTTTGGACGACTATAGGAATATTGATAGTTTCCACTTGTTTTGACGAAGACTCCTATTTTTGGATGCCATATATTTACATCTCATGCTTCTTTCTAATCTTGATAATGAGCTAGAACTTTTGATTTGTTGATAGTGTTGATCTCACCTGCTTCTTTAAGAGTTTCATCAAAATAGTTATGCCCTTTAATTTTTATACTTGTGACTGTAATTATACGATTTTATTCTTATTTTGAGATTTGGGTTGTTTATATGATTTTGTTGATTGGTTTTAATCGTATAGGTTTGATCACATGACTTACTCTCGTGTTGAGAATTTTTCGTCATTGATGTGATTTTTCTCGTTCATTTTAGCCTTGTGGGTTTACTCACGTGGCTATACTCTCATGATGAGAATTTTACCGGGAAAGTTTTGGGACCATACCCTTGGTGCCCTGCCCCATTCCCATAGGAGTTGAATGTATGATCTATAATGTTATGGTCTTACGGTCATGTTCTCTTTGACAATTTGTTCTTCATCAAATGGACTAATAATACAAATTTTTTTTCTATATTAGAATTACTTTCCCGATTCCCATCCTTGATCCTCCTACCTTGTCGATAATTTTAATTACATAAACCAAAGTCTTTACCATGCAATTTATATAAAATTCAAGGCAGACTCTAGCATATAGGTGACTAAGTCAGTTCCCAAGGCCTCTAAATAAAAGAAAGCCCCCTCTTTCAACTAATATAACATAGCATATTTATATTATATTTTAATTAAGGCTTATTATGCTATTACCCATATTAAAAAAAAATTAGTACCCCTTTTACAAGCTAATAAAATGCACATGTATGTTAAAAGGAAAGCTCCAATTGTAATCTAAAACATTGAATCCGATTGTACTTTAAAAAGAAAACAATAGATAGTAAGTCTATCAATTCTAGCTATTATCAATACGATCATAAAAATCAATTATCCTCAAAAGAAATTGAATTTGATGATGAGAGATGAAGATGAGCCTATGTGCCAGTTTGAAAAAGAACAATGTCTTGTCAATGAAGAATTGGGGCTTGACAAATAGTAACAGAGTGGAATCCTACACAATAGGATGGTGTGTATGTCTCACATGAGAACATGTGGCCTATTAATCCTTATATGGAAGGTGGTGAGTTTAAATTGGAAACAGGCTTGGAAATAGGCATTTGAAAACCTTGAGGGGTTAGGCTGTGTCTTACTTAAAAAGAAGGCAATATCTTGCCAATGAAAAATTGGGGCAAGACAAGTTTAATATGTTCCAATTGTATCAACATTTCTATTGATCATATTATATAGTCTCTGCAAATCAAAAAGTTTCAATAAAGGTAAAATCATAAATTGGATTCTAGGACATGAATTGTAAAAAGATAAAATCATATAATTGGATTATAGGACGTAAATCCTAATATACTGTTATAGAAATTTGCAATTCCTTCATATGGTATCAAATTTTTTTTTCTATGCCATGAAGTCCAAAGTGTCCTTTTTATATCAACATTAATGAAACTGATAAATGGTCTTATTTCTTTTTAGACTTTGCACCACCTGCAACCTTTAGATTGAAATTATTATCCCTATGACAAGACAGACACAACTTTTTTTTTTCTAGAAGCAAGACAAATACAACTTCTAGTACTCAATTTAGTTTGCATTATTTTCGAATAAGTAGTATTTGCTAATTGTTGCCGGATTGCCATGATTGCCTTCAATAGTAGCTTCATTTCAGGTTGCAGCGCAAGAGCACTAACATGCTCCCATTTACACAAAGGGGGAAGCACTTAGGACGACATTTGGTTATGAATGTACAATCAACTTCGCGAGAACAGTGACCCCCAGCATTTGACATTATTGGTAATCATTAGCCACCATCATATAAAAAATCAAATATTAAGAGAGGGAGAGAGAGGGAGAGAGAGAGAGAGGGAGAGAGAGAGAGAGAGAGAGAGAGAGAGAGAAACTTACAAGTTGCAAAAGCAAGTAGGATGATCAAGAAAGCCATTTTGGAGGAAATCCCTTCCATTATTTTCCTATTGTTCTAGTTGTGGACTTTGTTATGACTATTCAAATTGATTTGCTTGATGATGGTAATCTTTACAGTGTCAGGTGGTAATCTTTATAGTGTCCAGCAATATGGTCATGTATCATCGTGATAAATGAAGGAAAATTTCTGGTTTTGTATCTCATACAAAACATATAGTGGAAGCAATAAACAGGGATCTATTTCATTCATGATTAATAACGTGCACTATGTAAATTTTAGAATTTAAGAACAAGATAGCGTACCTTGGTGTGGAGAAATTCAAAACAAAGATTAGAAGCACTTGGGAACACTTTTAATCTTCATTACAATTCCACTTTTCACCCAAGATGCGTGGTCTCTCAATCAGTTTTCAAGGGAGAATGAAAGTGTGTCTCACACTCTCTTGCACACCGTTTCTTATTTTCTCACTTATAAAAATTATGTATGTTTCTCCCTTTATAACTAACTGATTATCTAACTGGACTGGCCTATAGGGCCTTTCCAATTGGGCTTTAGTGTGTGGCTTGGAGTGGGACCAAAAGGGACCAATAAGACACTAGCTCCAATGGGCCTTGGGCTTTTCCGCCAACTCTTGACAAGTCCAAAGTTACCATTAATTATATTTAATACCACTATATAAATATAATTGCATTCTAGGCCTTATTAATAAATTATACCCCAAGACTTTATTATACATGCAACCCCTTCATAAAATATTAGTAGTAACACAAAGTCATAAATGTAGACTGCCACTTTGTAAATTACTACATCTTATCCTTGAGTACTCGGTTTAATTCTTTAAAGTTATTCATTATATATTTATGAAATCCAATTTCATAAATATATACTTTAGTAATTTCTTACTAAAGTGGTTATGCCTAATTCTTTGAATAACTGAACCCATTAAAATTATCTCAAGGGAATATTTTATATCTCCATCAAGAGACTATGAATTCCATCTTGAGAATATATGTTCCATCAACACTAAATGTGGCTACCCAACATACTAAGGTTTTGACCATCACTTTAGATCTTACTCCTGATATATCAAAGCAATCTACACCTCATGATCAGGTCTATTATTCTCTCAGGATTAAGAGTTCATGCAAATAGAAGTCGAGAGATTTATTATTCATTTGACAGTCGTTAGGAGAATATAAATCTCACAGTGGTCCTGTTCAATGTCTTAACTCTTAAAACATATCAACATATGAACTAGTAGTCTCCACTTCTATGATCAAGACAAATCATCTTAGTTGATACGTTATAGTCTTCGCAGATGAAATGCCCAATTTCATTACCGACTATGAACTATAAATTCTGAGTTTACAAAAAACTTGTGATTTACATCTTCTGTGACTTTTCACATAAATCACATACAATGCATCTCATAGACTATATGATAATGTCTCATATTCATGTTACCATTATTTTAGATAATAATAAAATAACTTTATCAATCACAATATTAAGTCATACATCATGTCATACATAGCATCATACAATAGGATTTAAGGGCACTAATTCTAACAATCTCCCACTTGCCCTAAAGACTATTGTGCACTAATCTAAGTCCCATTGCTTCCAAATGTGACTCGAAAGTCCTTCGAGACAAGGATTTGGTAAAGGGATCTGCTAGATTATTTGTACTTTCAATCTTTGCTACCACAACATCTCCACGAGTAACAATGTCTCGAATGATGTGGTACTTCCTCTCAATGTGCTTTCCTTTCTTGTGATTCCTTGGATCTTTGGATTGTGCAACCACTCCTCTATTGTCACAAAACAATGTGATGGGAACTTGCTCCATTCTCATAACACCAAGATCATAAAGGAATTTCTTGAGCCAAACAATCTCCTTTGCTGCTTCACAAGCAGCAACGTACTCGGCTTCCATGGTGGAGTCTGCAATACAAGATTGTTTAACACTCCTCCAACTTATGGCTCCACCGCCCAAGGTGAAAACACATCCTGAAGTGGATTTTCTGAAATCTAGATCCGATTGAAAATCTAAATCTGTATAGCCAATGGGAATCAAATCCTCACTATGGTAAACAAGCATATAATTTCTCATTCTCCTAAGATACTTGAGAATATGCTTTACAGCTTGCCAATGTTTTGGTCCTAGATTTGATTGATATCGGCTGACCATGCCAACTGAATACCAAATATCTAATCTAGTACAAAGCATGGCATACATGAGACTTCCCACAGCAGAAGCATAAGGAACTTGTCTCATCATATTTTCTTCCTCTTGAGTCTTAGGCATCAGACAAAGGAACTCCATGTCTAAAAGGAAGCAATCCTTTCTTGGAGTTTTGTATGCTATACCGTTCTAGGACCTTATCTATATATCCAGCTTGTAATAAGCCTAACATCTTATTCTTGCGATCTCGCCAAAGCTTGATCCCTAGAATAAAGTTAGCCTCACCCAAGTCCTTCATATCAAATTGGCTTGACAACCAAACTTTAACCGATGACATTAGCCCTACATCATTCCCAATGAGTAGAATATTATCAACATAAAACACTAGGAACATTACTACTTTGTCTTGATATCTTTTGTACACACATGGTTCATCAAGATTTTGTTCAAAACTAAATGACTTGATTGCTTGATCAAATCTGATGTTCCATGACCTAGATGTTTGCTTAAGTCCATAAATGGACCTATTCAACTTGCATACCATATGCTCTTGGTTCTTTGTTATGAAACCTTCTGGTTGCAACATGTATATTTTTCTTCAAGATTGCCATTAAGAATGCAGTCTTGACATCCATTTGCCAAATCTCATAATCATAATGAGTAGCAATAGATAAGAGAATTTTGATAGATTTAAGCATGGCTACTGGCAAAAAAGTTTCATCATAATCAATACCTTCTTTTTGTGTATACCCTTTCGCCACTAGCTTTGCTTTAAAGGTTTCAACCTTTCCATCTATCCATCTCTTCCTCTTGTAAACCCATTTGCAACCAACCGGTTTAATGCCGTTAGACGCCTTTACAAGATCCCATACATGATTGGAATCCATAGAATCCAATTCAGATTTCATAGCTTGGACCCAATGATGTACATCTATATCATTCATTGCTTCATCATAAGTGTAAGGATCCGATTCAGCCTCTTCTGAGATAGCCTCATAAGTTTCTCCCAAACCTATGAATCTTATAGGAGGCCGAATAATTCTCCCACTACGACGAGGCACCTGTGTACTAGACATCTCATGAATAGTATCTTGTGGTGTATCTAATACAGTCACATCATCCTTAGTTTCATCCATTGGTTGTTCAACTACAGGTTCATTCATTTTAGCCAAGACAACTCTACTTCTAGGAGTAAAATTATTCATATAGTCATTTTCCAAGAATTTGGCATTTGTGATAACAAACACTTTATTATCCTTATGATCATAGAATAAACCTCCAACTGTTCCTTTTGGATACCCTACAAAAAATACCACTTCTGTTTTAGACTGTAACTTGTCAGACTTTCCTTTTAACACATGTGCTGGACAACCCCAAATGTGGAGATGTCTCATACTAGGCTTACGCCCATTCCACAACTCTACAGGTGTTTTAGGAATAGACTTCGAAGGTACTAAATTCAGAAGATACATTGCAGTATTTAAGGCATATCTCCAAAAAGAAATTGGTAGAGTCGAATAACTCAATATGGACCTAACCATATCTAAAAGAATCCTATTCCTTCTTTCTGCTACACCATTTTGTTGTGGAGTTCCAAGTGTAGTCAACTGGATATAATCCCATTTTCAGTCAAGTAATCCTTAAAATCACCAAGAAGGTATTCACCACCTCGATCAGATCGAATGACCTTTATGTGTTTACCCAATTGATTCTCAACTTTAGCCCTAAACTCTTTGAACTTTTCAAAGGCTTCGGACTTCCGTTTCATTAGGTACACATAACCAAATCTAGAGTAATCATCAGTGAAAGTAATGAAATACTCATAGCCACCTCTTGCTTGGATTGACATAGGACCACATACACCTGAATGTACTAGTTCTAGCAAATCTTGGGCTCTTCTACCCTTTGCATTAAAAGGTCGTTTGGTCATCTTACCTTCCAAACAAGATTCGTAAACTGGAAAACCATCAAAGTCCATGGGCTGTAAAAGTCCATCTTTGATTAGTCTTTGAATCCTACTTGAATTAATATGACCTAAACGTAAGTGCCATAGATATGCATCACTAGTAGAAGGAAACTTTCTCTTTAATGATTTTACATGAGAGCTATTATCTTATTCAGAATTGTATAATTCATGCTTATCAAGAGTTAAAATATAAAGACCATCCACAATATTACCAGAACAGATAAACACATTATCCTTCTTTATTACAACATTGTATTTTAGGATAACACAATATCCATGTTTACCTAAGTAAGTTGCAGAAATTTAATTCATACGAACATTAGGTACATACAAACAGTCTTCCAATATTAAAACTCTAGACTTAAAACATAAATTAAACACTTCAACAGCTACAACCGAAATCTTGCTCCCATCAGCCAAAGTAAGAAATAGTTCTCCCTCATTTAACTTTCTGGTCTCCTGGAACCCCTGCAAAGAATTGCAGATATGATTAGTACAACCTGAATCCATACACCAGGAATCCATTTGATTATGTACCAAACATATTTCAAGAAGAAATGAACTTTTCATACCTTTATTCTTGGCAGCCTTGAATATTGGACAGTTCCTCTTCCAATGTCCTTTCTCACCACAATGGAAACACTTTCCTTTGGTTTTCTATCCTTTGTTGGCAACCCCTAAGGCAATTTGTTTACCATCATTCTTAGTGAAGTCCTTCTTCTTCTTCTTCTTACCCTTGCCTTTCGACTTAGGTTGAGAAGTAGAAGCTTCACCCACATTGGCTTCAATACTAGAAGTACCAAGGATGTCTTTTGCTGCCACTAACTCATTCATTAATTCAGAAAAAGAATAAATCTTTTTGTTCATATTATAATTGAGTCTGAATTCCTTGAATGATTCTGGTAGTGACTGGAGTATCATATCCACTTGGGATTCTCCATCAAAGTCGGCACCTAAAACTTCTAATGTGTTCAGATTAACAATCATCATAAAACAATGCTCCCTCACTGAACTTCCTGCAGCCATTTTGGTATTATAAATTTGCCTCATGATTTATTGCCTTGCCGAATGGCCTTGCTCACCAAACATCTCCTTCAGACTATGCATTATGTCCGAAGCAAGTTCTACATCTTGCATTTGATGCTGTAGAACATTTGAGATAGGTGCTAGGATATAGAACTTTGCCATCTCATTAGATTTCTGCTAACGATCATATCGCTGTTTTTCCTCAAGAGGAGCATCTAATGAAGGAAAGGTAGGACATGGTTGAGTAAGCACATATTTTTGCTCTTCAGTAGTAAGAACAATGTCCAAATTTCTTTTCCAATCAACATAGTTGGATCCAGTCAGTTTGTTTTGGTTAAGAATAGAAACAAGTGGGCTAAATGATGCAATGATACAATCTAAAAATAATAAACATGAATATAATAAGTAAACTGGACATTATCAATTTAGCATATAAGCATATAATATGGAGCCTTAACAAAACCATAAAATAATATATACAACGACAACCCAATCTCATATTCAATATCCCTCAGCATAGAGTGAACATAAAATACTATGATTAATTGAGAACTATTCTCATTATTAGTGCTATCATGATAACTTTTATCAAACGCTAATAATATGCCGTTTTACATTTAGCCTCTAAGTAATAATAGTAAGAACTCAGCATAGAGAATACTATAATATTTAGTCTAGTGTATACCATTGTCTAGAATTATGTGAAACCACATTTCATCCCTTTAACATGCTTATTTTGTAGTAGTATGATAAAACACCATCCGCATGGAATGCAAAGCTCGAAACTAAGACAAAGTGTTTATCAAACCACTATAAACCAGGAAATTCAATCTTGTAGGTCCATGAAATAAATACTCTTCGCATGGAATGCTAAGCTCGAGGCAAAGACAAAGTATATATTTCACACTATTATGAACCAACAATGGAGGCCGTGAGATCCAACCCTTGTATCTCTCTCCCACTAGATATTTTAAATTAAAGGTTTTTAAGATCAAGAATGATAATAACGCTAGACACGTGAAAAACATAATCCTAATCTCATTAGGAATAAATTTCATTATCCTAGCATTGATATATATATATATATATATATATATATACACACGGATGGATATTTTCCATGGCCATAAAATATGCAAGACAAAAAAAAACTTTGAATAGTCAAGCCATGCAAGGACATTCAAACCATGCATTTAAAATCCAAAAGGTGCAAAAGAAATCCAAGCAGTATAATGATCTTGATTCACGCGTATGGCAGTTATTGAAATGCCATTCAATAACTACATCAAGCATATATATCTTTGGCCATCAAAGACATGGCACCATATATATATATTACAAACCAAGATTTCCAATGATGGTTATTGAATGAATTCAATAACTACTCCCAACTGCCAATAATATACAATCCGTGCACTCTTGGAATCATCCAAAACAATATATCGCATATATTGATCAATGCACACAAGGTTTATGGA
Source organism: Castanea sativa (assembly GCF_040712315.1). NCBI lineage: Eukaryota > Viridiplantae > Streptophyta > Magnoliopsida > Fagales > Fagaceae > Castanea > Castanea sativa. The sequence continues at coordinate 43,286,838 of NC_134015.1, read as the reverse complement.
ACAATATCTTTATGCAGAAATTTGAAAACACAAAGATAACGGTTTTCTTAAATTCTTAAATTCAATCATATGCTATACAATCATGATATGAAAACTTGGCTCTGATACCAATTGAAGGAAAATTTCTGGTTTTGTATCTCATACAAAACATATAGCGGAAGCAATAAATAATGATCTATTTCATTCATGATTGATAACGTGCACTATGTAAATTTCAGAATTTAAGAACAAGATAGCATACCTTGGTGTGGAGAAATTCAAAACAAAGATTAGAAGCACTTGGGAACACTTTTAATCTTCACTCCAATTTCACTTTTCGCCCAAGATGTGTTGTCTCTCAATTAGTTTTCAAGGGAGAATGAAAGTGTGTCTCACACTCTCTCACACACCGTTTCTTATTTTCTCACTTATAAAAATTATGTATGTTTCTCCCTTTATAACTAACTGATTATCTAATTGGTCTAACCTATAGGGCCTTTCCAATTGGGTTTTAGTGTGTGGCTTGGAGTGGGACCAAAAGGGACCAATAAGACACTAGCTCCAATGGGCCTTGGACTTTTCTGTCAACTCTTGACAAGTCCAAAGTTACCATTAATTATATTTCATACCACTATATAAATATAATTGCACTCTAGGCCTTATTAATAAATTATATCCCAAGACTTTATTATACATGCAACCTCTTCATAAAATATTCGCAGTAACACAAAGTCATAAATGTAAACTGCTACTTTGTAAATTACTACATCTTATCCTTGAGTACCCAATTTAATTCTTTAAAGTTATTCATTATATATTTATGAAATCCAATTTCATAAATATATACTTTAGTAATTTCTTTCTAAAGTGGTTAGGCCTACTTCTTTGAATAACTGAACCCATTAAACTTATCTCAATAGAATATTTTATATCTCCATCAAGAGACTATGAATTCCATCTTGAGAATATATGTTCCATCAACACTAAATATGGCTGCCTAACATACTAAGGTTTTTACCATCACTTTAGATCTCACTCCTGATATATCAAAGCAACCTACACCTCATGATCAGGTCTATTATTCTCTCAGGATTAAGAGTTCATGCAAATAGAAGTCGTGAGATTTATTATTCATTTGACAGTCATTAGGAGAATAATAAATCTCACAGCGATCCTGTTTAATATGTCTTAACTCTTAAAACATACTAACATATCAACTAGAAGTCTCCACTTCCATGATCAAGACAAATCATCTTAGTTGATACGTTATAGTCTTCGCAGATGAAATGCCCAATTTCATCACCGACTACGAACAATAAATTCTGTGTTTACAAAGAACTTGTGATTTACATCTTCTGTGACTTTTCAGATAAATCACATACAATGTATCTCATGGACTATATGATGATGTCTCATATTCATGTTACCATTATTTTAGATAATAATAAAATAACTTTATCAATCACAATATTAAGTCATACATCATGTCATACATAATGTCATACATAGCATCATACAATAGGATTTAAGGACACTAATCCTAACAATAAATGCATGCTAATAATCTTGGTATAAATACATTTTTTTTAGTATTAATTATTCCTGATGGAAATATACATGTTTGTAGCGCATACAAAACATCCGCAGCGAAAAAATAACAAATCTACTTCATTCATAAACTTTAACATGTTCTATATAAGTTTCAGAATTTGAGAACAAGAGAGTGTACCTTGGAGCGGTGAATTTGAAAACCGAAGATCAGAAGCACTTGGGAACACTTTCAATCTTCACTCCAATTCCACTAACTTCAAAGATGTGTGGTCTCTCAATTAATTCCAAAGGGAGAATATCAAAAAGTGTCTAACACTTCTTACACCACTTCGCAATAGTGTTCTTACAATTCTCTGTAAAAAAATATGTATGTTTCTCCCTTTGTATCTAACTGATTATCTAATTGGACTGCCCGTCTGGGCCTTTTCAATTAGGCTTAAGTATGTGGCTTGGAGTGGGACCAAATGGGACCAATAAGACACTAGCTCCAATGGTCCTTGGGCTTTTCTGTCAACTCTTGACAAGTCCAAATTTACCATTAACTATATTTAATACCACTATATAAATATAGTTACGCTCTAGGCTATATTTATAAATTATATCCCAAGAATTTATTGTACATGCAACCCCTTCATAAAATATTCGTAGTAATACAAAGTCATGAATGTAGACTGCCACTTTGTAAATTACTACATCTTATCCTTGAGTACCAGGTTTAATCTTATAAGATATTTATCATATATTTTTGAAATCCAATTCTGTAAACATATACTTTAGTAACTTCTTACTAAAGTGGTTAGGCCTAACTCTTTGAATAACAAACCCATTAAACTAATCTCAAGGGAATATTTTATATTTCCGCTAAGAGACTATGAATTCCATCTTGAGAATATATGTTCTATAAACACTAAATGTGGTTGCCCAACATACTGAAGTTTTGACTGTTACTTTAGATCTCACTCCTGATATATCAAAGCAACTTACACCTCATAATTAAGTCCATTATTCTCTTAGGATTAAGAGTTCATGCAAATATAAGTCATGGGTTTATTATTAATTTGGCAGTCGTTAGAAGAATAATAAATCTCACAACGGTGTAGTTCAATATGTTTTAACTCTTAAAACATATCAACATACCAACTAGAAATCTCCATTTCCACGATCAAGACAAATTTTCTTAGTTGATATGTTATAGTCTTTGTAGATAAAATGCCCAATTTCATCATTGACTACAAACTGCATTTTGAGTTTACAAGGAATTTGTGATTTACATCTTCTGTGATTAAATCACATAAATCACATACAATACATCTCGTGGACTATATAATATTGTCCCAATATTCATGTTGCCATTATTTTTAGATAATAATAAAACAAATTTATCAAACACAATATTAAGTCATACATAATGTCAAATATAATATCATACATAGCATCATACAATAGGATTTAGGGGCACACATCCTAACAGTTCCATACTTAGAAAATTAAATCTACCATATAATTGAAAATGATTTGTTAATAAGACAGGATATAAATGTAAATTAAAATTTTTAAATTTAAAATATAATTCCAAAAAATTCAGATAGTAAGAAAAATTAAGGATATAAAGTTAAAATTTCATAAAATTACGACACACATTTTATACTTAAACTAAAATTACTTGCGGTCTCGACTTAAAAATGTTATATTTTAATTAAAAAAATAAGAGTTTCTAGACACAAGCATAGTGCACGTAATTTGTTTAAAATGAAATTGCACGATTATGTTTATTAATTATTAATATTGAAATAATAAAATTTGAATATTAATTATTATAAAAAATATTAGTGGATTTGGAATATTACCCTCTTCCTCGTATCTAGTTTACTTTACCAATAATTAATGAAAACCATCATTAGAGAAAAGCAAATTTTAAGATCACATGCATTTGGTAATATAAAATAATTGTGCACTTGATTAGTTAAAAAAGAATTAAATACATATTCATTCATTGTAGTCAAATTTTCTTGGATTTAGATCCTCTAGATTTCCTATAGTACTATATTAATAGATTTTCTTATATACTAACCAATCTTTTATGATTTAAGGGACTAGATTTCGTCATATCAACATTCTACTAGCAATACTCTTAAAATAATAAAATAATGTTGCAAATAAAATAATTAAAATTATTGTGAGTGGAATGTTGACATGACAAAATCTAGACCAATAGATAATTAACAAAAGGCTATGATTTATGGAAATTTATTTAGTAAAGTACCCTAAGAAATTTAGAAGATCTAAATCCTATTTTCTTATATATCTACCACACATTGTAGTAGTATGAATTTGTTTTATGTATATCCAAGAAGTATTAATGGCGTATATGCATTTATTTTCATGATTAATGATTTATAAATGGTGCACTAATCATATATATAAACGAATTTCTATTTTTATTTTTCTAAGATTTATATGAAAAAAAAAATTAGAATTCACTTTACTTAGCAATCTACCTCACCAAAGAATTTTTATATAAGTTAATGTGGTGGCCAGACCCAAAAACTATAGGATTAGGCTTAGGCCTCATTTTTTTTTTTCCCTTATTAAGGACATTTTTAATTCATGATGCATGGTCCCAAGAGCAGTTGTTAACTACAATGTGCTAAGCCACGAATGCAGTTTGTCGCATTTGATTCTAAGCTTAGGCCGAGGACATGATCCTTGGACTGAGTATGTTCCCCTGTGCCCCGAGATGAATCTCAAATTCACGATGTATGACTCTCGTTCCTCTCACGTTTTCACCTCCCAAATTCTCCAACCCCCTTTCCTTTTACTTGCTTTCCTATTTACACTCTCTTGTTAGTAGGACCTTCATTTTGACGAAATCTCCCTCACGTGTGTGGGACCTACCGAGTTTAGGATCTAAGTGGTCTTGTGAGTCTATTGTATAGTTCCCCCTTATCGAATCAAGGATCAGTAGTTGCTCCCACTGATTTGACTGTGTCAGATTACTTTTAACTTATGCCTAACACCAATTTGAGTGCTTGAATGTGCATTAATGATGAATTGGGATCATGGGTTTGAGCATTGGGTCTTTTGTAATTCCTTTGTCCTCGGGCTAAGGTCACTCCTCTAATGTTGGTTGCCCAGCATTGTCAGCATGGCTCTAACATGGGCTTGACCCACGTCACCCTGTAGTTATGATAGAAATTTTTATATTTAACAGCCAAAGTGTATAATTTGTTGTTGCCACGCTCCTATTAAGCCACATTAGCATAGTATTTCGCTCTAGTTTAGTCCATTAAGGTCGACTTCCATTCACTTGGTCTATTTTTATCAATTCATGCCCATTTCAATTCAATTGATTCCATTTTAGTGCAATTCGATCCATTTTAGTCCGTTCTCTCAACTTCAGTCCATTTGCTCCATTTCGGTCTATTATGGTCTAATTGTTTTTCCATTCGATCAATTTTATCTGGTTCAGTTCAGTCCATTTTGTCTAGTTCAATTCAATCCATTCGGTCTAGTTGATCCATTTCGGTTCATTTGGTCAACTTCAACAATACTTTGAGATGGGAGGTTTGTGTAAAAACTAAAAAGATGATCTATTTCATTGACAATTATTTCTAATTCTTAGTGTACGGTTTTGGATAAAATTACATACATATTTTTATGTTATCATTGTATTTTTCTTAATGTAAGTGACAGATTTACTTATATCTGTTTCATCTTTGGTACGTTCAATACGTATAGAGGATAAACTGATTGAAAGGAGCACTAGAAACAAATTCTAACCACACATTACATTATTTATAAAATATCTATAACAAGTAATATAAAAATTTTAGATAATTTAATTTTGAAAATATAATATATTGTATCAACTATACTCTATTTGAAAATAATCACATCATTTTTAGAATGGTTTGAAACTAACGCTCTTAAGTCTCATCTACTATTTTCATTTTTTTTTTACCTAACAGAAAAATAAATTGTCAAATATTTCCACATCGCGCGGTTTTGCAACTAATAATAATTCAAAATAGAAAAACTCTAAATCCCGCACTTAATTATTTAAAACAAGATATAAATACAAATTTCCCAAGTATTCATAATAAACAACATTTCCTTTTATAGGTAATATGAACAACAAGCTGATAGGGACATATTTTATGTAATTGGATAATCCTTTGACAAAATGCACTTTACTTGTAATTGGGTACATCTAGGACAAGTTTAAGACTTCAAGAAACGTGTTGTTCAAGTCAAGTTTTAAAGCCATGAAGATTTGACCGAGAAACAAGTGACGAAGAGCTGTTCATTAAAGCTCGACAAAATTCTTTCTATCGAGATTTAATGCTAAAACTTGACAGAAGCTCGACCCAAATTGTATCTGTTGAGATTTACGAAATCAGAATTTCTAGATCTTATTTTCAGCCCATGTTGAAATATTTGTATAGGGTTTCTTTTCTCACAACCCTAGACATATATAATGTTTATTTTAAAGGCTATCAAAAGTGGATGCCAAGAGAATACAAGCAGATAGTGACCTAGTTCATTATTCTCTTTGAAGAAGCTACTGCGTCTTTACGCCAAGGGTTTTATAACCAAGTTCTTCTTGATCTTCATTGTTAATGAAATGAAGATTTTTGCAGCCAACAACATCTTATTTAAGTTGCTGGAGTTAGTCACGTGGCATCACTGGTTAGTCACGTACTGGGATCCGTGCAAAAGTGTGGCATTCATATACTAGAGAGTTCAGAGGTTCTGAAGCAGTAGAAGGTTTCTGCTGTAAGTTCATTTATGAGGATTGTAGATTCTAGGGACAAATGTTTTGTACTAGATCTGAAACTTTTATTTACTATAGTGAATTTCTTTTAAAGAAGGTTTCCCCCCAGGTTTTTTACTATGAAATGAGTTTGTCTTATTGGTTTCCCTAGGTCATTTCTTGTCTTATTTACTATTCCATTGTGCATGGTATAGATGTTTGTTTATTTTAACAAGGTTTATTCATAATAAATATAATTAACAACTTGGGTTTAAAACTTATTAATTCTATCAACAGAGGTATAAATTTCCTAACAAGTGGTATCAGAGCGGGTTCACTCTAATCATGGAAAATCTTTTTTGATTCCTCCTTTATTTGATGGCACTAATTATGCATACTGGAAAGTTCATATGAAAGTTTTTTTGCAGGCTCTAGGTGAAAAAGTTCGGCAAGCTGTTGAAGTTGGCTAGATTAAGCCAAAGGAAGTGTCGATGGATTATGTTGAAGAAACAATTAAAGTAGCAAATTTCAAAAGTAAGGCATTGAATGCTTTGTTCTGTAGGTTGACCAATGAGTAATTCAAGAAAATATCATCCATGGAAGTTGCCAAGGAAGCATGGATCATTATTAAGACCGCCTATAAAGGTACCAAGGCGGTAAAGACTGTGATTCTTCAAGGACTCACTAGTAGTTTTGAAGAAATAAGGATGGAGGAAGATGAGACCTTTGATGAGTTCTATGCTAAACTCAATGACATTGTAAATTTTGCCTTCGACCTTGGAGGATGTATAGCAAAATCCAAAATTTTTAGGAAAATCCTTAGGTCCTTACCTGAATGATTCCATGCCAAGATCACTACCATTGAAGAAGTGAAGGACCTTGATAAAATTCGTTTGACTGAGCTTGTAAGGAACCTTCAAACCTATGAGATGGGATTAGGTTTAATGGGAAAAGGTGGAAAGATAAAAAACTTAGCTCTAAAGGGTATAGATAAAGAGATTGATGACTCTGAAGATGAAGATGAAAGCAAAGATGAAGACGAAGATGATGATGAGGATGAGGATCTAACCTTCATAGCTAATGAGATTATTAAGTTTCTTTAATATAGGAAAAAGGATAAGGACAAGCCTCTTAGGAAGTCTAAATCCTCTAAGATGTGCAAGAATGAGAAACCCCTCATCCAGTGCCATGAGTGCAAAGGTTTTGGTCATATGAGGATAGAGTGCCCAAACTATCTTATGAAGGAAAAGGCTAAGAATTCAAAAGGTAAAGGGTTGGTTGCTACCTTGAGTGATACTGAGAATGACTCTTCTGATGAGTATGCAAATGAATGTGGTCACTTTATGACCTTTACTGCCACAACCAATAAGGTGATTATGGAGAGTGCTAGTGAAAGTTAGGATTCTTTTGATGATGAAGTACTCAAGAAATTGAAATTTCAAGAAGCCTATGATAAACTATGCACTGAGTTTATAAAATTTGAAAAGGCTTTACATCTTTGTAGAAAAGAGCTTAATGAGGTAAAAATTGAAAAAATTGAACTGTTAGTCAAACTAGATGAGACTACAAGGTTAGTTGAGACTCTTGTTGTGGAAAACACTTCATTAGAAGAGAAGGTCAAGAGTCATGAGGTTGAGCTTAGTTAAGCTAGAACTCAAATAGAGAGGATGTCTAGTACAAAGCTTGATGAGGTATTGAGTCCTCAAAAGCCTAGTTCTAATAAGGCTGGCTTAGGATATGTTAACTCTTTAAGTCCCTTCTCTTCCAAGGCTTTTGGATCAAAGACTGTCTCTATGCCCCGATTTGAGAAAGATGATGAATGTATGAAATCCAAAACTGATTTAGCTAATTCTAAATCATTTGTTAGACCTCACTCTAGGAAGCCTAGGAGTTTAAAAACTACTCATGTTTGTCACTATTGTAGTGTTTTCGGATACATTCATCCTAATTGCTTCAAGTTGTATCCTCATAAGCAAGTGTCCAAACGATTACAAGTTTCCTCTCAAGGTGCAACACCTTTGTTTGGAGAATTATTAAAAGCTTTAAGCTTTTTAACTCAATTTTAGGAGAATGTTAATTCTTATATATCCTTTAGTAGACATACTAGGACACATGCCTTTTCATCTTCACAGCCAAAGACTTGTGCTGTGTGGATGAGAAATGAGCCTAAGACTTAATTGCATATTATGTTGTCCTATACTTTAATTCTTTTTGTTTAAAGTAGGACTCTTTTTACTTGATTTCTTATCTGCTTTTAGAATCTTGCTTTCATTTACCTGCGTCTTTCTTTCATGCTTTCATGTTGATTGTTTGTTTTTGTTTGGTCTTTAAGTTTTTATTTTGTTTGTTTTTCAAAATAAAAAGAGAAAATCCAGGAAAAAAAAATACAAAAATTGTGTGTGTTTGTGTATATTGGTACTAGTGTACCTTGGATGGCGATTGAAACAAAATTTTCTAAACTTTGTATCTCTTTTTTAGCTTAGATGAGCACTTTAATGCACAACTAAGTAAGTGAGCTTTGTGGCACATTTTTGTGATGAGTACAATTAAGTTTGTTTCTTAAATCTTAATACTCATATCACTCTTTTTGACGGAAAGGACTAGAAAATCCTAAGAGAAAGGAATAAATAACTGTCTTGCCATTAAAGCCCGTCAATCATGTATAAAATCTGTGTGCTTTGACATAGCGAAATTGTGATGTTTTGGCATACATAATTGGGTATTTCTTTTCTCTCTTATATGCCCATTCATGATATGTTCAAAAAGAAAATATGCAAAGAATATAAAAGCAAAAAAGATCAAAATGCTTTTAAATATGATTGCAAGCATCTTTTTTTGAGAGATGTGAGAGTTATATGATGTACCTCAAAAGTGATAGTCCCCATTAAATAGTTATAATTGTGTATGAGTGTATTAAATTTTCTCACATATCACATCGTCATAATATGTGAAAATTGTGTACACTTGTTATGTTTTTACACACAGCGTGCAAAAATGCTTTGCTACTTTTGATACGTGTGTAGGTACAATGTGATTTGGCCATCACAAGAGATACATGTGTTAATATTTGCTCACTAAACTGTCATAGCTTGTTTATGAAATATAATATTGGTTAGACTTGTTGTGTGTGTGTGTGTGTGTGTGTGTGTGTGTTGTGTGTGTGTTTTTGGATCTATGGATACTATGCTTATATGTTAAGAGATGTTTTGAGAGCCTAATATGTGGCTTGGATGTTTGTTTGAGTAGTTTGCTCGTTGCATTCATCTTTATGTGTTTTTCTTCCCTTGAAAAGCTATTTTTTCTTCAAGCTCGACAGATTCCACTTCTATCAAGCTTTCTTTCTTCAGCCTCGATAGAATCTTGGCAGATCTTTGATCCATCGAGATTTTTGGGTTTCTTCTCGTCAACTTCTCGATCCATTGAGCCAAATTTCTGTGCATTCTTTTCGACTGATAGATTCTTGATAGATCCTCAATCCATCAAGATTTTGGGGTTTTCTCTCGATAGTAGCTCGACAACTTCTCGATTAATTTTTGAATTAATTTTCACATGTTTTGGATCTTTCTATTATCTTGTCATCCATAGCATCTTGTTTCTTTATATTCATGCATTTATATGGATTCCTTGTGTCCCTTGTTCAAGTCAAGTGTTAAAGCCATGAAAATCTAACCAAGAAACAAGTGAAAAAGAGCTGTTAATTCTATCAACCGGGTAATAAATTTCCCAACAAGTGGTATCAGAGCGAGTACACTCTGATCATGGACAATCTCTTTTGATTCCTCCTTTATTTGATGGCACTAATTATGCATACTTGAAAGTTCATATGAAAGTTTTTTTGCAGGCTCTAGGTGAAAAAGTTCGGCAAACTGTTGGAGTTGGCTGGATTAAGCCAAAGGAAGTGTCGATGGATTATGTTGAAGCAAAAATTAAAGCGAAAAATTTCAAAAGTAGAGCATTGAATGCTTTGTTTTGTAGGGTGACCAATGAGTAATTCGAGAAAATATCATCCATGGAAATTGCCAAGGAAGCACGGACTATTCTTAAGACCGCCTATAAAGGTACCAAGGCAGTAAAGACTATGAATCTTCAAAGACTCACTAGTAGTTTTGAAGAAATATGGATGGAGGAAGATGAGACCTTTGCGATCATCTTTATGTGTTTTTCCTCATTTGAAAAACTCTTTTTTCTTCAAACTCGACAAATTCCACTTCTATCGAGCTTTCTTTCTTCAGCCTCGATAGAATCTTGGCAGATCTTCGATCCATCGAGATTTTTGGGTTTCTTCTCGACAACTGCTCGATCCATTGAGCCAAGTTTCCATGCATTCTATTCGACTGATAGATTCCTGATAGATCCTCGATCCATCAAGATTATGGGGTTTTCTCTTGAGAGTAGCCTGAAAACTTCTCGATTTGTCGAGACCCTCTTGCATGCATTGCTTTTCACATGTTTTGGATCTTTCTATTATCTTCTCATCCATAGCATCTTATTTCTTTATATTCATGCATTTATATGGATTCCTTGTGTCCCTTGTTCAAGTCAAGTGTTAAAGCCATGAAAGTCTGACCAAGAAACAAGTGAAGAAGAGATGTTCATTAAAGCTTGACAGCAATTTCGACAGAAAGACTTCTATTGAGATTTAATGTTGAAGCTCGACACAAGTTGTTTCTATCGAGACTTACGAAATTAGAATTTCCAGATTTTATTTTCGGCCCACGTTGAAATATTTGTATAGGGTTTCTTTTCTTATAACCCTAGACATATATAAGGCTTATTTTAAAGGTCATCACACAAGAAAATAGTACCCAAGTTCATTATTCTCTCTAAAGAAGCTACTGTGTCTTTCACCAAGGGTTTTGTGACAAGGAGCTTCTTGATCTTCATTGTTGATGAACTGAAGAACTTTGCAGCCAACAACCTCTTCAAGTTAATGGAGTTAGTCGCGTACTAGGATCCGTGCATCATTGGTTAGTCATGTTCTGGGATTTGTGCATTGAATGGAAGGATTGCCATTACAATACAAGTCCAATTGGGTATTGGGGTAAGGGTTCAACAATAGGTTGGTATTTTGGGATAGGCCAAAGGGTTTGGTAAGATTCCTTATGCTTGTAACCATTTGTGATTAATAATAGTGGATTCTTGGGAGTGGTGACCTTAAATTCACCCGATGGGGTTTTACCTCGGTGATTTTCCCCATTTGTAAACAAATCACCTGTGTCAAATTTATTTTCTACTGCATTTAGTATAATTGGTGATTTTTTTTAAGCTACCACGCTATTGCATGTAATTGGATCTAATTAATTAACTTGGGTAATTAATTAATTTATAAGGGGTCAATTCATTTTAACACAACAACTGCTATCAGAACAGGCACACTCTGATTAGGTTTTAATCTTTGCTGTGTGATCCATTGACCCCTGTTTGTCATGGATAGATGATAGTATCTTATTATACCTCCTTTATTTGATGGCACTAACTATGCATACTTGAAAGTACGCATGAGAGCTTTCTTGCTGTTTTTAGATGAGAAGGTCTGGCAAGTTGTGGAAATTGGCTGGGTGAACCCAAAGGAAGCATCGGCTGATTGGGATGAGGCCAAGACCAAAGCTGAAAACTTTAACAGTAAAGCATTGAATGCCCTATTTAGTGAGGTGACCAAATAGGAGTTCAAGAATGTATCCTTAACTGAAACTGCAAAGGAAGCATGGACCATCCTCCAGACAACCTATGAAGGGACTAAGGCTGTCAAGGATTCAAAGCTCTAAAGGCTCATGACTAGGTTTGAGGAGATAAAGATGGAGAAGAATGAGATGTTCAATGAAATCTATGCCAAGTTGAAGGAAAGAGTGAACTCAACATTCAATCTTGGTGATCATATTCCAGAGCCCAAGATTATGAGAAAGGTGCTCAGATCTCTCCTTGAGAGATTTCATTCCAAGATAACAGTGATTGAAGAATCAAAGGACATTGAAACCATTACTTTGTTGGAGCTGATTGAAAACTTGCAAACCTACGAATCAGGTTTGACTAGACTAGGGAAAGGAACCAAAAGTAAGAATATGGCATTGAAGGCCAAAATTAATGAGACTGATGAGTCTTTAGATGACGAAGATTCCAAGATGAAGTCCTACATCACTAGGCAGCTCAAGAAGTTCATGAAGAATGCCAATGTGAAAGGCTTTGACAAGGACCGTAAGCAATGCAATTCTTCTCAACTCAAAGTCAAGACTGAGGGAAGAAGGATGTTAAGGACTGTGGTCAGTATACTATTCCCTTCGGACCAATGTGCTTTGGATGTCAAGGTTTTGGACACATGAAACAAGAATCTCCAACATATTTCAAGTCGATTGGGAAAAGCAAGGCTCTTGCTGCTACCTTGAGTGATACTGAGCCTGAGACTGAGTCAAATGACAGTGATGACGAAGGAATCTTAAGTGCTTTCACTACCATAGTGGATCCTGCTGAGGGGATCATAGAAGTAGTGTATGAAGAAGAGGACTTAAAGGAATCCAAGTTCAAGAAGATGGATGAATAGGATAACATCCATATAGCCTATGCAAAGTTATACAAAATATCTGAAAAGTATGTAAAGTTGTATAGGCTGTCTACTAAGAAGCTTAGTGAAGTGGAGCTGGAATAGGAGGAGCTCTCTACCAAGGTTGATGAAGCCTATCAAATCATTGGAGGATTGCGATTTGAGAATAATTTCTTGGCTAAAAGAACCAAGAAGCTTGAAGCAGAATTGTTCCAAGTTCAAGCTTAGTCGGAGAGGACTTCCAATGCAAAGCTGGATGAAATGTTGAACCTCTAGAAATCAGCTTTTGACATAACCGGCTTGGGGTATGAACTCTCTAACTCTTCTCATATTGCCTCCTCTAGTAGGATTTTTTCTCACCTGCTAATAATGAAAATCTTGAGAAAATTGAAACTAAAACTGAGATAGCTAATGAGAACATAGACAAGGGCAAATCTATTCAAGGAGCATCCCCTAAGGTTGAAAAGAAAGAGACTAGGAACTCTAGGACTAAGAAAGACAATAATAAGAAGTCTCAACCAAAGAAGCCCCATTTTTGTCATCACTATGGAGCTTTAAGACGCACTCATCTAAATTGCTATAAGTGGTTAGCCACTCAACATAGTAATAGTGTGTTATCATCTGGTGGTCAAGATCAGATTTCATCATCTTTAGGTCCTCTTGGAGATCTTCTCAAGGCCCTCATGTTCCATTCGAACTTGAATGGTTTTAATTCTTCCTCCTCACCTCTAGAACAAAGGTTCAACTCTAGGAAATGATCTTCCACCAATTCCAAAGTGTGGAAGAAAAAAGGCTCCAAATGATTAAGTCACTTCCTCCCTTTCTTGGTCTTACACGTCATGTTTGTTTTGTTTTCTTGTTTTTGAGTTCATCTAGTTTTATTCTTTTTATGTTTACATGTTTTACTTGTTTGTTTTCAGTTTTGTTTTATTTTATTTTTACCTAAAAATAAAAATAAAAAATTGAAAAATCAGAGAAATACAAAAATAGTGTGTGTCTGTGTATTTTGGTACTTGTGTACCTTGGATGGCCATTGAAACAAATTTTTCTAAATTTTGTATCTCTTGTAGCTTAGATGAGCATCTCAAATGCACAACTAAGCAAGTGAGCTTTGTGGCTCGTGTTTGTGATGAGTGCGATTAATCCTAAGAGAAAGGCTTAAATAACCATCTCACCACTAAAACTCACCAATCATGTATAACATCTATGTGCTTCGACATTGCGAAACTGTGGAGTTTTGGCTTACATAATTGGGTATTTCTTTTCTCTCTTACATGCCTACGCATGATATGTTCAAAAAGAAAATATGCAAAGAATATAAAAGCAAAAAGAATCAAAATGCTTTTAATATGGTTGTAAACGTGTTTCTAATAGATGTAGGAGTTATATGATATACCTTGAAGGTGATAGTCCCCATCAAATTGTTATGATTTTGTGTGAGTTTATTAGATTTTCTCATACCTTAAATCATCATAATATGAGAAACTTGTGCACACTTGTTATGTTTTCACACACAACACGTAAATTCTTTGCTACTTTCGATACATGTGCAAGTACAGTGTGATTTGGCCATCATAAGAGATACATGTGTCGATATATGCTCACTAAGCTGTCTTAACTTATTTTTTGAAATATACAATTGGTTAGACTTATTTAGTGTGCGTGCGCGTGTGTGTGTGTTTTTGGATCTATGGATGCTATGTTTATATGTGGAGAGATTTCTTGAGAGCTTAACATGTTGATTAGATCATTGCTTGAGTAGCGTGCTTGTTGCATTCATAAAATTAGGACATAAATTTTACACTTAAAGTAAAATTACTTCTGGCCTCCACTCAAAAATTTTATATTTTAATTAAAAAGTAAGAGTTTCTAGACACAAGCATAGTGCATGAAATTTGTATAAAATGAAATTGTATGATTATATTTATTAATTATTTGTATTAAAATAATTTAATTTGAATATTAATTATTATAAAAAATATTAGTGGATTTGGAATATTACACTCTTCCTCATATTTAGATTAGTTTACCAATAATTACTAAAAACCATCATGAGAGAAAAGCAAATTTTAATAACACATGCATTTGATAATACAAAATAATTGTGCACTTGATTAGTAAAAGAAGAATTAAATGCATATTCATTCACTGTAGTCATATTTTCTTATGTAGCCATATTTTCTTGGATTTAGATCCTATAGATTTCCTGGGGTATTCTATCAATAGATTTTCTTAAATCCTAACCAATCTTTCTTGATTTAAGAGTCTAGATTCTGTCATCTCAGCATTCTACTAACAATACTCTTAAAATAATAAAATAATGCTGCAAACAAAGTAAGAAAATTACTATTAGTGGAATGTTGACATAGCAAAATCTAGACCAATAAATTATTAAAGAAATGTTAAGATTTACGGAAATTTATTTGGTAGAGTATCCTAGGAAATCTAGAAGATTTGAATCTAATTTTCTTATATATCTACCAAACATTGTAGTACTATGAATTTATTTTATGTATATCCAAGAAGTATTAATGGCCTATATGCATTTATTTTCATGTATTAATGATTTATAAATGGTGCACTAATCATTTATATAAATGAATTTCTATTTTTATTTTTCTAAGATTTATATAAAAAATGACTTATTTGGAATATGGTATTTTTACTCGAATTTAGTAACACTCAATAAAAAAAATATTGTGTTTCTAATCAATAAAGCAAAAATGTCACATACTTAATTATTTTAATTTTAAAAATTTGTGTTTCATCTCTCTCTAGTTTTAATTTTTTTTTGAAGGAAAGTTTCATGTTTATAATTCCCTTTACTTAGCCATCTATCTCACCAATGAATTTCTATATAAGTTAATGTAGTGGCTAGGCCCTAAAACTATCGGATTGTGCTAGGGCCCTCAAAAATATTTTTTTTTTTTAAGCACATTTTTAGCCCATGATGGGGGCACCCAAGAGCAGTTGTTAACTACAATGGGCTGAGCTACTAAGGCAGATTGTCACTTTTGATTTTAAGCTTAGGCTGAGGATATGATTCTTGGACTGAGTTTGTTCCCCTGTGCCCCAAGATGAATCTCAAATTCGAAATGTATGGCTCTCATTCCTCTTGTGATTTCACCCCCCCCCCCCCTCCCCAATTTTCAAACCCCCTTGTTTATACTCTTTGTTAGTAGGGTCTTCATAATGATGGAATCTCCCTCACATGTGTGGGACCTACCGAATTTAGGATCTAAGTGGTCTTGTGAATCAATGGTACTATTCCCCCCTATGAAATCGAGGATTAGCAGTGGATCCCACTGATTTGACTGTGTCAATTTACTTTGTAACTTGTGCCAGTCGTCAATTCGGGTGTTGTGATATGCATTAATGTTCAGCTGGGATCACATGTTCAAGCGTTGGGTCTTTCATAATTCGTTTGTCATTGGGCTGGGCTCACTCCTCTAATGTGGGCTGCCCAACATTTCTAGTTTGGCTCTGAAATGGGCCTGGCACACGTTCCCCTACAATTAAGATAGGAATTTTTATATTTAAAAGCTCAAGTGAATAATTTATTGTTACCATGCTCCTGTCGACCCACATTAGCATAGTATTTCGGTTTAGTTTGGCCCAATATGGTCCACTTTTGTCCACTTGGTCCATTTCTGTCAATTTAAGTCCATTTCGATTCGTTTCGGTCCATTCAATTTTGTCCACTTCAGTCTGTTTCGTCCACTTCAATCCTTATTGGTCCACTTCAGTCCATTCAGTCAATTTCGGTCCATTTCAGTCCACTTCGGTCTATTATTGTTTAATTTATTCCATTCGGTCTATTTTGTCTAGTTCAGTCCATTCAGTCCAGTCGATCCACTTCAATCCATTTAGTCAAATTCAATGATACTTTGAGAAGAGAGGTATGTGTAAAAACTAAAAATATGAGCTATTTCATTGACAATTATTTCTCATTCTTTGCGTATGATTGCGAATAAAATTACATATATATTTTTATGTTATTAAAGATCATATTTTTTTAATATAGGTGATGGATTTACTTTAATTTGCCTCAATTATTAGGCCATTCAATACTTATAAAGGATAAACCACTTGTAAGGAGCACTAGAAACAAATTATAACAACACATTACATTATTTATTAAATATCTATAATAATTAATGTAAAATGCATTATGTGTCCTAAAAAAAAATTTCTAAATTTAAAACACTTCAAAATAAAAACTATTGATAGTTTAATTTTGAAAATCTAATATATTGTATCATCTATACTTTAATTGAAAATAATCACATCATTTTAAGAATGGTTTGAAACTAACACTTTTAAGTCTCATCTACTATTTTCCTTTTTCTTACTTAACAGAAAAATAAATCGTCAAATATTTCCACACATCGCGTGGGTCTGCAACTAATAATAATCTAAAATAGAAAAACTTTGAATCCCTCACTAAATTATTCAAAACAGAATAGTAATACAAAGTTCCCAAGTACTCAGCAATACACTATATTTCCTTTTGTTGGTAATAAAAAAAACAAACTAATGTCTATAAATTATAATAGAAAATTTGTACATGATTATATATAAAAAAAATAGTTTTTGGTAACTATACTCAAATGAAGTTACCAAAATTCATCCCCAATTCACCTCGGTGGCTGAGGCAAAGATTTTGCGATGTTCTTATGTACCCATCAACTCTTTAGGACTCAACTCTTTGGGGCTAGAAAATTTGTGCAGGATGTGATCGGGTTGGTCGATTTGGGGTAGATCAAGATGAAATTGTTATCACTGGTGATGAAGCCAGAAATGATCGTCAGTCAATGACATCATCAGAGCTTACGGCGAGGTAACGTTCCCCTCAAATATAGGAGAGAAAGACACTGGAGTGGTGTTATCGAGTAGGTAGATTACATGTATCTTTTCTTTTCTTTCTTTGCTGGAGATACATTATTCTTGTACCTAGGTTTTCTAACCATTTTTACATACATGATGCTTATCATATGTTCATTTGTTCGTTGTGGTTTTGTCACGGATTGCCAAAGGGGGAGATTGTTAGGACATATGTGTTTCACTTGTTAGCAACATATGTCATTATTTTATGTAATTGGAAAATCTTTTGAGAAAACGCACTCTACTTGTATTCGGATAGATCAAGGATGCGTTTAATGCATCAAGAAACATTGTTTCAAGTTCAAGTGTTAAAACCATGTAAGTCTGTCATAGAAACAAGTTGAAGAAATGCCTGTCATTAAAGCTAGACAGCTTCATCTATGGAGCTTTAATAAGCTGTTCCAGCCTTGAGGCTCGACGGTTTCTCGACAGCATGTCGACACCTTTAGCTGTCGAGGTTTAAAAAAAACAGTTTTTCAGATTTGTTTTGATTCCAATCCGTGGATATGTCTTTGGGCCTTCTTTTCTCATAACCCTAGACATATAAAATGATTATTTTAAGGGCCGTCAAAGTAGACACAAGTTGCACAAGCATTGAGCAAAGTTTGTTCAAGAAATTTGTGACCGGAGACAAACTTTGCCCTAGTTCATCTTTTTGTGAAGAAGTTGCAGTGTTTTTGCACCATAGGGTTTTGTAACCAAGCATCTTCTTGTTCTTCATTGTGAGGATGAACTAAAGAACTTTGCAGCCAACATCTTTCTCTAGTTGGTGATTGAAGTCGCGTACAGGGATTAGCGCTATTGGTTAGTCACATACTGGAAGCCGTGCACTGAAAAGAAGAGATTGTCACTACAGAACAAGTTCAATTATGTATTAGGGTAAGGGTTCAACTATAGGTTGGTATAAGGTGCTGAGATTCCTTTACTTGTAACCGCTTGTTGTGGTAATAGTGGATTCTCGGGAGTGGTGACCTTAAAATCACTTGGTGGGGTTTTAGCCATGGTGGTTTTCCCCATTAATAAACAAATTACCGTGTCAATTTATTTTTTGCTGCACTTTAGTTAAATTTGTGATTTGTTTGTGATACCATGCATTTGTAGGTTAAATTGGTTAATTAATTAAACTTGGCAAATTAATTAATTAATCCATCACATGGGGTCAATATGATTTTGGTCTATGACCCCCTTTTTCTTACTTCTACATTTTGGACGACTGTAGGAATATTGATAGTTTCCACTTGTTTTGATGAAGACCCCTATTTTTGGATGCCATATATTTACATCTCATGCTTCTTGCTAATCTTGATAATTAGCTAGAACTTTTGATTTGTTGATAGTGTTGATCTCACCTGTTTCTTTGAGAATTTCACCAAAACAGTTATGCCCTTCGGTTTTTATACTTGTGACTTTAATCATAAGATTTTATTCTTGTTTTGAGATTTGGGTTGTTTATATGATTTTGTTAATTGGTTTTAATCGTACAAGTTTGATCACATGACTTACTCTCGTGTTGAGAATTTTTAGTCGTCGAGGTGACTTTTCTCATTGATTTTAGCCTTGAGGGTTTACTCACGTGGCTATACTCTCATGATGAGAATTTTATCGTGAAAATTTTGGGACCATATCATTGGTGCCCTGCCCCATTCCCATAGGAGTTGAATGTATGATCTATAATGTTATGGTCTTACGGTCATGTTCTCTTTGACAATTGTTTTTCATCAAATGGACTAGTAAGATAATTTTTTTTTCTATATTAGAATTACTTTCCCGATTCCCATCCTTGATCCTCCTACCTTGTAGATAATTTTAATAACACAAACCAAAGTCTTTACCATGCAATTTATATAAAATTCAAGGCAGACTCTAGCATATAGATGACTAAGTCAGTTCCCAAGGCCCCTAAATAAAAGAAAGACCCCTCTTTCAACTAATATAACATAGCATATTTATATTATATTTTTATTAAGGCTTATTACGCTATTACCCATATTGAAAAAAAATTAGTACCCCTTTTACAAGCTAATAAAATGCACATGTATGTTAAAAGGAAAGCTCCAATTGTAATCTAAAACATTGAAATTGATTGTACTTTAAAAAGAAAACAATAGATAGTAAGTCTACCGATTCTAGCTATTATCAATACGATCATAAAAATCAATTATCCTTAAAAGAAATTGAATTTGATGATGAGAGATGAGGATGAGCCTATGTGCCAGTTTGAAAAAGAACAATGTCTTGTCAATGAAGAATTGGGGCTTGACAAATAGTAACAGAGTGGAATCCTATACAATAGGATGGTATGTATGTCCTGTTAGGATTAGTGCCCTTAAATCCTATTGTATGATGCTATGTATGATATTATGTATGACATTATGTAAGACATGATGTATGACTTAATATTGTGATTGATAAAGTTATTTTATTATTATCTAAAATAATGGTAACATGAATATGGGACATTATCATATAGTCCATGAGATGCATTGTATGTGATTTATGTGAAAAGTCACAGAAGATGTAAATCACAAGTTCTTTGTAAACTCAGAATTTATAGTTCGTAGTCGGTGATGAAATTGGGCATTTCACCTGCGAAGACTATAACATATCAACTAAGATGATTTATCTTGAT
Source organism: Castanea sativa (assembly GCF_040712315.1). Classification (NCBI taxonomy): domain Eukaryota; kingdom Viridiplantae; phylum Streptophyta; class Magnoliopsida; order Fagales; family Fagaceae; genus Castanea; species Castanea sativa. The sequence continues at coordinate 43,266,507 of NC_134015.1, read as the reverse complement.
CATGGAAGTGGAAACTTCTAGTTGATATGTTGATATGTTTTAAGAGTTAAAACATATTGAACAGGATCGCTGTGAGATTTATTATTCTTCTAACGACTGTCAAATGAATAATAAATCTCATGACTTCTATTTGCATGAACTCTTAATCCTGAGAGAATAATGGACCTGATCATGAAGTGTAGGTTGCTTTGATATATCAGGAGTGAGATTTGAAGTGACGGTCAAAACCTCAGTATTTTGGGCAGCCACATTTAGTGTTGATGAAACATATATTCTCAAGATGGAATTCATAGTCTCTTGATATCGATATAAAATATTCCCTTGAGATAAGTTTAATGGTTTCAGTTATTCAGAGAGTTAGGCCTAACCACTTTAGTAAGAAAATTTTAAAGTATATATATTTATGAAATTGGATTTCATAAATATATAATGAATAACTTTAAAGAATTAAACCGGGTACTCAAGGATAAGATGTAGTAATTTACAAAGTGGCAGTCTACATTTATGACTTTGTGTTACTACGAATATTTTATGAAGGGGTTACGTGTATAATAAAGTCTTGGGATATAATTTATTAATAAGGCCTAGAGTGCAATTATATTTATATAGTGGTATTAAATATAATTAATGGTAACTTTGGACTTGTCAAGAGTTGACAGAAAAGCCCAAGGCCCATTGGAGCTAGTGTCTTATTGGTCCCTTTTGGTCCCACTCCAAGCCACACACTAAAGCCCAATTGGAAAGGCCCAATAGGCCAGCCCAATTAGATAATCAGTTAATTATAAAGGGAGAAACATACAGAATTTTTATTAGAAGAGATTAGAAAAGAAAAAGAAATGGTGTGTGAGAGAGTGTGAGACACACTTTCATTCTCCCTTTGAAAAACTGATTGAGAGACCACACATCTTGGGCGTAAAGTGGAATTGGAGTGAAGATTAAAAGTGTTCCCAAGTGCTTCTAATCTTTGTTTTGAATTTCTCCACACCAAGGTACGCTATCTTGTTCTTAAATTCTAAAATTTACATAGTGCACATTATCAATCATGAATGAAATAGACCCTAGTTCGTCGCTTCCGCTGTGGGTTTTGTATGAGATACAAAACCACAATTTTTCCTTTATGTCCCACATGAGGACATGTGGCCTATTAATCCTTATATGGACGGTGGTGAGTTCAAATTGGAAATAGGTTTGGAAATAGGCATTTGAAAAACTTGAGGGGTTAGGTTGTGTCTTACTTAAAAAGAAGGCAATATCTTGCCAATGAAAAATTGGGGCAAGACAAGTTTAATATATTCCAATTGTATCAACATTTCTATTGATCATATTATATAGTCTCTGCAAATCAAAAAGTTTTAGTAAAGGTAAAATCATAAATTGGATTCTAGGACGTGAATTGTGAAAAGCTAAAATCATACAATTGGATTACATGATGTGAATCCTAACATACTGTTATAGAAATTTGCAATTCCTTCATATGGTATCAAATTTTTTTTTTCTTTGCCATGAAGTTCAAAGTGTCCTTTTTATTTCAACATTAATGAAACTGATAAATGATCTTATTTCTTTTTAGACTTTGCACCACCTACAACCTTTAGATTGAAATTATTATCCCTATGACAAGACAGGCACAACTTTTTTTCTTTTTTAGAACCAAGACAAGTACAACTTCTAGTACTCAATTTAGTTTGCATTATTTTTGAATGAGTAGTATTTGCTAATTGTTGCCAGATTGTCATGATTGCCTTCAATTGTAGCTTCATTTTGGGTTACAGCACAGGAGCACTCACATACTCCCATTTACACAAAAGGGGAAGCACTTAGGACGACATTTGATTATGAATGTACAATCAACTTCGCGAAAACAGCGATCCGCAGCATTTGACATTCTTGGTAATGATAAACCTGCCGTCAATATTTCATTAGCCACCATCATATAAAAAATCAAATATTGAGAGAGAGAGAGAGAGAGAGAGAGAGAGAGAGAGAGAGAGAGAGAGAGAGAGGGAGAGAGAGAAACTTACAAGTTGTAAAAGCAATATGGTCATGTATTATTGTGATAAATGCATGCTAATAATCTTGGTATAAATACAATTTTTTTAGTATTCATTGTTCCTGAGGGAAATATACATGTTTGTAGCGCATACAAAACATCCGCAGCGAAAAAATAACAGATCTACTTCATTCATAAAAGTTAACATGTACTATATAAGTTTCAGAATTTGAGAAAAAGAGAGTGTACCTTGGAGCGGTGAATTTCAAAACCGAAGATCAGAAGCACTTGGGAACACTTTCAATCTTCACTCCAATCAATTAGTTCCAAAGGGAGAATGCCAAAAAGTGTCTAACACTTCTTACACCACTTCGTAATAGTGTTCTTAAAATTCTCCATAAAAAATTTTGTATGTTTCTCCCTTTGTATCTAACTGATTATCTAATTGGACTGGCCTTTTGGGCCTTTCCAATTAGGCTTAAGTATGTGGTTTGGAGTGGGACCAAATGGGACCAAATGGGACCAATAAGACACTAGCTCCAATGGTCCTTGGGTTTTTCTATCAACTCTTAACAAGTTCAAATTTACCATTGACTATATTTAATACCACTATATAAATATAGTTGCACTTTAGGCTATATTTATAAATTATATCCCAAGAATTTATTGTACATGCAACCATATCATAAAATATTCATAGTAACACAAAGTCATGAATGTAGACTGTCACTTTGTAAATTACTACATCTTATCCTTGAGTACCCGGTTTAATCCTTTAAGTTATTCATTATATATTTTTGAAATCCAATTCCATAAACATATACTTTAGTAACTCCTTACTAAAGTGGTTAGGCCTCACTCTTTGAATAACAAACCCATTAAACTAATCTCAAGGGAATATTTTATATTTCCGCTAAGAGACTATGAATTCCATCTTGAGAATATATGTTCCATAAACACTAAATGTGGTTTCCCAACATACTGAAGTTTTGACCGTTACTTTAGATCTCACTCCTGATATATCAAAGCAACTTACACCTCATGATTAAGTCCATTATTCTCTTAGGATTAAAAGTTCATGCAAATATAAGTCGTGGGTTTATTATTAATTTGGCAGTCGTTAGAAGAATAATAAATCTCACAGCGGTCCACTGCAAATTATTTTAACTCTTAAAACATATCAACATACCAACTAAAAATCTCCATTTCCATGATCAAGACAAATTTTCTTAGTTGATGTGTTATAGTCTTTGCAGATGAAATGCTCTATTTCGTCACCAATTACGAACTACATTTTGAGTTTACAAGGAATTTGTGATTTATATCTTCTGTGACTAAATCACATAAATCACATACAATACATCTCACGGACTATATAATATTATCCCAATATTCATGTTGCCATTATTTTTAGATAATAATAAAACAAATTTATCAAACACAATATTAAGTCATACATAATGTCAAATATAATATCATACATAACATCATACAATAGGATTTAGGGGCACACATCCTAACTGTTCCATACTTAGAAAATTAAATCTACCATATAATTGAAAATGATTTGTTAATAAGACAAGATATAAATGTAAATTAAAATGTTTAAATTTAAAATATAATTCCAAAAAATTCAAACAGTAAGAAAAATTAAGGATATAAAGTTAAAATTCAAGTTAAAATTTCATAAAATTACGACACACATTTTATACTTAAACTAAAATTACTTGTCGTCTCGACTTAAAAATGTTATATTTTAATTAAAAAAATAAGAGTTTCTGGACACAAGCATAGTGCACGTAATTTGTATTAAATGAAATGACAAGATTCTGTTTATTAATTATTAATATTGAAATAATAAAATTTGAATATAAATTATTATAAAAAATATTAGTGGATTTGGAATACTACCCTCTTCCTCGTATCTAGTTTACTTTACCAATAATTAATGAAAACCATCATGAGAGAAAAGCAAATTTTAATAACACATGCATTTGATAATATAAAATAATTGTGCACTTGATTAGTAAAAAAAGAATTAAATACAAGAAGTATGAATTTATTTTATGTATATCCAAGAAGCATTAATGGCGTATATGCATTTATGTATATCCTATTTTTGTTTCTATTTTTATTTTTCTAAGATTTATATAAAAAAAATTAGAATTCTCTTTACTTAGCAATCTACCTCACCAAAGAATTTTTACATAAGTTAATGTAGTGGCCAGACCCAAAAACTATAGGATTGGGCTTAGGCCCTCATTTTTTTTCCTTATTAGGGACATTTTTAACCCATGATGTGAGGTCCCAAGAGCAGTTGTTAACTACAATGTGCTGAGCCACGAATGCAGTTTGTTGCATTTGATTCTAAGCTTGGGCCGAGGATATGATCCTTGGACTGAGTATGTTCCCCTGTGCCCCGAGATGAATCTCAAATTCACAATGTATGACTCTCGTTCCTCTCATGTTTTCACCTCCCAATTTCTCCAACCCCCTTTCCTATTTACACTCTCTTGTTACTAGGACCTTCATTTTGACGAAATCTCCCTCACGTGTGTGGGACCTACCGAGTTTAGGATCTAAGTGGTCTTGTGAGTCTATTGTACTGTTCCCCCTTATCGAATCAAGGATCGGTAGTTGCTCCCATTGATTTGACTGTGTCAGATTACTTTTAACTTATGCCTAACACCAATTTGAGTGCTTGAATGTGCATTAATGATGAATTGGGATCATGGGTTCGAGCATTGGGTCTTTTGTAATTCCTTTGTCCTCAGGCTGAGCTCACCCCTCTAATGTTGGCAACCCAACATTCTCAGCATGGCTCTGAAATGGGCCTGACGCATGTCCCCCTGCAGTTATTATAGAAATTTTTATATTTAACAGCCAAAGTGTATAATTTGTTGTTGCCATGCTCCTATTGAGCCACATTAGCATAGTATTTCGCTCTAGTTTGGTCCATTAAGGTCCACTTCCATTCACTTGGTCTATTTCCCAAGTACTCATAATAAACTACATTTCCTTTTATAGGTAATAAGAACAACAAGTTGTTAGAGACATATTTTATGTAATTGGATAATCCTTTGACAAAATGCACTTTACTTGTAATTGGGTAGATCTAGGACGGGTTTAAGACTTCAAGAAACATGTTGTTCAAGTCAAGTTTTAAAGCCATGAAGATCTAACCGAGAAACAAGTGACGAAGAGCTGTTCATTAAAGCTCGACAAAAGTCTTGACAGAATTCTTTCTATCGAGATATATTGTTAAAACTTGACAGAAGCTCGACCCAAGTTGTATCTGTTGAGATTTACGAAATCAGAATTTCCAGATCTAATTTTCGGCCCATGTTGAAATATTTGTGTAGGGTTTCTTTTCTCACAATCCTAGACATATATAAGGTTTATTTTAAAGGCTATCAAAAGTGGATGCCAAGAGAATACAAGCAGATAGTGACCTAGTTCATTATTCTCTTTGAAGAAGCTACGGCGTCTTTACGCCAAGGGTTTTGTAACCAAGTACTTTTTGATCTTCATTGTTAATGAAGTGAAGAACTTTGAAGCCAACAACATCTTCTTTAAGTTGTTGGAGTTAGTCACGTGGCATCATTGGTTAGTCATGTACTGGGATTCGTGCAAAAGTGTGGGGTTCATATACTAGGGAGTTCAGAGGTTCTAAAGCAGTAAAAAGTTTCTGCTGTAAGTTCATCTACGAGGATTGTAGATTCTAGGGACAAGTGTTTTGTACTAGATCTGAAACTTTCATTTACTATAGTGAATTGCTTTTAAAGAAGGTTTCCCCCTAGGGTTTTTACTATGAAACGAGTTTGTCTCATTGGTTTTCCTAGGTCATTTCTTGTCTTATTTACTATTCCATTGTGTATGATATTGATGTTTGTTTGTTTTAACAAGGTTTATTCATAATAAATATAATTAACAACTTGGGTTTAAAACTTATTAATTCTATCAACCGGGGTATAAATTTCCCAACAAGTGGTATTAGAGCGGGTACACTCTAATCATGGACAATCTCTTTTGATTCCTCCTTTATTTGATGGCACTAATTATGCATACTTGAAAGTTCATATGAAAGTTTTTTTGCAGGCTCTAGGTGAAAAAGTTCGGCAAGCTGTTGAAGTTGGCTGGATTATGCCAAAGGAAGTGTCGATGGATTATGTTGAAGCAACAATTAATGCAGAATATTTCAAAAGTAGGGCATTGAATGCTTTGTTTTGTAGGGTGACCAATGAGTAATTCAAGAAAATATCATCAATGGAAGTTGCCAAGGAAGCATGTACCATTCTTAAGACCACCTATAGAGGTACCAAGGCAGTAAGGATGGAGGAAGATGAGACCTTTGATGAGTTCTATGCTAAACTCAATGCCATTGTGAATTCTGCCTTCGACCTTGGAGGATCTATAGCAGAATCCAAAATTGTTAGGAAAATCCTTAGGTCCTTACCTGAATGATTCCATGCCAAGCTCACTACCATTGAAGAAGTGAAGGACATTGATAAAATTCCTTTGACTGAGCTTGTGAGGAATCTTCGAACCTATGAGATGGGATTAGGTTTAATGGTAAAATGTGGAAAGATAAAAAACTTAGCTCTTAAGGGTATAGAGGAAGAGATTGATGACTCTGAAGATGAAGATGAAAGCGAAGATGAAGTCGAAGATGATGATGATGATGAGAATCTAACCTTCATAGCTAATGAGATTATTAAGTTTCTTCAATATAGGAAAAAGGATAAGGACAAGCCTTTTAGGAAATCTAAATCCTCTAGGATGTGCAAGAATGAGAAACCCCTCATCCAGTGCCATGAGTACAAAGGTTTTGGTCATATGAGGATAGAGTGCCCAAACTATCTCATGAAGGAAAAGGCCAAGAATTCAAAAGGTAAAGGGTTGGTTGCTACCTTGAGTGATACTCAGAATGACTCTTCTGATGAGTATGCAGATGAATGTGGTCACTTTATGACTTTTACTGCCACAACCAATAAGGTGATTATGGAGAGTGCTAGTGAAAGTTAGGATTCTTTTGATGATGAAGTACTCAAGAAATTGAACTTTTAGGAAGCCTGTGATAAACTATGCACTGAGTTTATAAAATTTGAAAAGGCTTTACATCATTGTAGAAAAGAGCTTAATGAGGTAAAAATTGAAAAAATTGAACTATTAGTCAAACTAGATGAGACTACAAGGTTAGTTGAGACTCTTGTTGTGGAAAACACTTCACTAGAAAAGAAGGTCAAGAATCTTGAGGTTGAACTTAGTTAAGCTAGAACTCAAATAGAGAGGATGTCTAGTACAAAGCTTGATGAGGTATTGAGTCCTCAAAAGCCTAGTTCTGATAAGGCTGGCTTAGGATATGTTAACTATTCAAATCCCTTCTCTTCCAAGGCTTCTGGATCAAAGACTGTCTCTGTGCCCCGATTTGAGAAAGGTGATGAATGTATGAAATCCAAAACTGATTTAGCTAATTCTAAATCCTTTGTTAGACCTCACTCTAGGAAGTCTAGGAGTTCAAAAACTACTCCTGTTTGTCACTATTGTAGTGTTTTCGGATACATTCGTCCTAATTGCTTCAAGTTGTATCCTCATAAGCAAGTGTCCAAACGATTACAGGTTCCCTCTCAAGGTTCAACACCTTTGTTTGGAGAGTTATTAAAAGCTTTAAGCTTTTTAACTCAATTTTAGGAGAATGTTAATTCCTATATATCCTTTAGTAGACATACTAGGACACATTCCTTTTCATCTTCACGGCCAAAGACTTGTGCTGTGTGGATGAGAAATGAGCCTAAGACTTAATTGCCTTTTCTATTGTCCTATACTTTAATTCTTTTTGTTTGAAGTAGGACTCTCTTTGCTTGATTTCTTATCTGCTTTTAGAATCTTGCTTTTCATCTTCATGTTGATTGTATGTTTTTGTTTAGTTTTTAAGTTTTTATTTTGTTTGTTTTTCAAACTAAAAAGAGAAAAATCATGAAAAAAAAATACAAAAACAGTGTGCGTTTGTGTATATTGGTACTGGTGTACCTTGGATGGCCATTGAAACAAAATTTTCTAAACTTTTTATCTCTTTTTTAGCTTAGATGAGCACTTTAATGCACAACTAAGTAAGTGAGCTTTGTGACACATTTTTGTGATCAGTACAATTAAGTTAGTCTCTTAAATCTTAATACTCATATCACTCTTTTTGACGGGAAGGACTAGAAAATCCTAAGAGAAAGGAATAAATAACTGTCTCACCACTAAAGCCCGCCAATCATGTATAAAATCTATGTGCTTTGACATAGCGAAATTGTGATGTTTTGGTATACATAATTGGGTATTTCTTTTCTCTCTTATATGCCCATTCATGATATGTTCAAAAAGAAAATATGCAAAGAATATAAAAGCAAAAAAAATCAAAATGCTTTTAAATATGATTGCAAGCATTTTTTTTAGGAGATGTGGGAGTTATATGATGCACCTCGAAAGTGATAGTCCCCATTAAATAGTTATGATTGTGTATGAGTGTATTAAATTTTCTTATATCTCACATCGTCATAATATGAGAAAATTGTGCACACTTGTTATGTTTTTACACACAACATGCAAAAATTCTTTGCTACTTTTGATACATATGTAGGTACAATGTGATTTGGCCATCACAGGAGATACATGTGTTAATATTTGCTCACTAAACTGTCATAACTTGTTTTTGAAATATAATATTGGTTAGACTTGTTTAGTGTGTGTGTGTGTGTGTATGTGTGTGTGTTTTTGGATCTATGGATGCTATGCTTATATGTTGAGAGATGTTTTGAGAGCTTAATATGTGGCTTGGATGTTTGTTTGAGTAGTTTGCTTGTTGCATTCATCTTTATGTGTTTTTCCTCCCTTGAAAAACTCTTTTTTCTTCAAGCTCGATAGATTCCACTTCTATCGAACTTTCTTTCTTCAGCCTCGATAGAATCTTGGTAGATCTTCGATCCATCGAGATTTTTGGGTTTCTTCTCGACAACTTCTCGATTCATTGAGCCAAATTTCTGTGCATTCTGTTCGACTGATAGATTCTTGATAGATTCTCGATCCACCAAGATTTTGGGGTTTTCTCTCGATAGTAGCTCGACAACTTCTCGATTTGTTGAGACCCTCTTGCATGCATTGATTTTCACATGTTTTGGATCTTTCTCTTATCTTGTCATCCATAGCATCTTGTTTCTTTATATTCATGCATTTATATGGATTTCTTGAGTCCCTTGTTCAAGTCAAGTGTTAAAGCCATGAAAATCTGACCAAGAAACAAGTGAAGAAGAGCTGTTCATTAAAGCTCGACAATAATTTCGACAGAAAGACTTCTATCAAGATTTAATGTTAAAGCTCGACACTTGTTTCTATCGAGACTTACGAAATTAGAATTTTCAGATCTGATTTTCGGCCCATGTTGGAATATTTGTATAGGGTTTCTTTTCTTATAACCCTAGACATATATAAGGCTTATTGTAAACGCCATGACACAAGAAGATAGTACCCAAGTTCATTATTCTCTCTGAAGAACCTACTGCGTCTTTCGCGTGGGTTTTGTGACCAATGAACTTCTTGATCTTCATTGTTGACGAATTGAAGAACTTTGTAGCCAACAACCTCTTCAAGTTAATGGAGTTAGTCGCGTACTAGGATTCGTGCATCATTGGCTAGTCACTACAATATCTTGCCAATGAAAAATTGGGGCAAGATAAGTTTAATGTATTCCAAATGTATCAACATTTCTAATGATCATATTAAATAGTCTCTGCAAATAACAAGGTTTTGTTAAAAAGGTAAAATTGTACATTGGATTCTAGGACATGAACTGTAAGAAGATAAAATCATACAATTGGATTATAGGAAATGAATCCTAACATACTGTTAGAGAAATTTGCAATTCCTTCATATGGTATCACAATTATTTTTTTTCTATGCCATAAAGTGCAAAGTGTCCTTTTTTATTTCAACGTTAATGAAATTGATAAAGGATCTTATTTCTTTTTAGACGTTACACCACCTAGAGCCTTTAGTTTGAAATTATTATCCCTGCGACACGATAAGTACATTTTTCATTTAGTAGCAAGACAGGTACAACTTCTTGTACTCAATTTAGTTTGCATTATTTTTGAATGAGTAGTATTTGCTAATTTTTGCCGGATTGTCGTGATTGCCTTCAACAGTAGCTTGTTTTCGAGTTGCAGCGCAGGAGCACTGACATGCTCCGTTTACACAAAGGGGGAAGCACGGAGAACGACATTTGATTGCGAATGTACAATCAACATCGCGAGAACAATGAACCGCAGCATTTGACATTCTTGGTAATGATAAACCTACCATCAATATAAAAAATCAAATATTGAGAGAGAGAGAGAGAGAGAGAGAGAGAGAGAGAGAGAGAGAGAAACTTACAAGTTGCAAAAGCAGGTAGGATGATCAAGAAAGCCATTTTCGAAGAAATGACATCCATTATTTTCTTATTGGTCTAGTTCTAGACTTTGTTATGACTATGCAAAGTGATTTGCCTGATGATAGTAATCTTTACAGTGTTAGATTGTAATCTTTATAGTGTCCGATAATATGGTCATGTATTATTGTGATAAATGCATGAATTAATTATCTTGGTGTAAATACATTTTTGTTTTAGTATTCACTTTTCCACACTTAGAAAATTAAATCTACCATACAATTGAAAATTATTTGTTAATAAGACAAATTAAGTATATAAATGTAAATTAAAAATTAAAAATTGAAAATATAATTCCCAAAAATTAACACAGTAAGAAAAATTAAGGATATGAAGTTAAAATTCAAGTTCAAATTTCATAAAATCAGGACACAAATTTTACACTTAAAGTAAAATTACTTCTGGCCTCCACTCAAATTTTATATTTTAATTGAAAAATAAGAGTTTCTAGACACAAGCATAGTGCATGAAATTTGTATAAAATGAAATTGTATGATTATATTTATTAATTATTTATATTAAAATAATTTAATTTGAATATTAATTATTATAAAAAATATTAGTGGATTTGGAATATTACACTCTTCCTCGTATTTAGATTAGTTTACCAATAATTACTAAAAACCATAATGAGAGAAAAGCAAATTTTAATAACACATGCATTAGATAATATAAAATAATTGTGCACTTGATTAGTAAAAGAAGAATTAAATGCATATTCATTCACTGTAGTCATATTTTCTTATGTAGCCATATTTTCTTGGATTTAGATCCTATAGATTTCCTAGGGTATTCTATCAATAGATTTTCTTAAATCCTAACCAATCTTTCTTGATTTAAGGGTCTAGATTCTGTCATCTCAGCATTCTACTAACAATACTCTTAAAATAATAAAATAATGCTGCAAACAAAGTAAGAAAATTACTATTAGTGGAATGTTGACATAGCAAAATCTAGACCAATAAATTATTAAAGAAATGTTAAGATTTACAGAAATTTATTTGGTAGAGTACCCTAGGAAATCTAGAAGATTTGAATCCAATTTTCTTATATATCTACCAAACATTGTAGTACTATGAATTTATTTTATGTATATCCAAGAAGTATTAATGGCCTATATGCATTTATTTTCATGTATCAATGATTTATAAATGGTGCACTAATCATTTATATAAATGAATTTCTATTTTTATTTTTCTAAGATTTATATAAAAAATGACTTATTTGGAATATGGTATTTTTACTCGAATTTAGTAACACTCAATAAAAAAAATATTATGTTTCTAATCAATAAAGCAAAAATTTCACATATTTAATTATTTTAATTTTAAAAATTTGTGTTTCATCTCTCTCTAGTTTTAATCTTTTTTTTGAAGGAAAGTTTCATGTTTATAATTCCCTTTACTTAGCCATCTATCTCACCAATGAATTTTTATACAAATTAATGTAGTGGCCAGGCCCTAAAACTATAGGATTATGCTGGGGCCCTCAAATTTTTTGTTTTTGTTTTTGTTTTTGTTTTTAAGGACATTTTTAGCCCATGATGGGAGCACCTAAGAGCAGTTGTTAACTATAATGGGCTGAGCTACTAAGGCAGATTGTCACTTTTGATTTTAAGCTTGGGCCGAGGATATGATTCTCGGACTGAGTTTGTTCCCCTGTGCCCCAAGATGAATCTCAAATGTATGACTCTCATTCCTATTGTGATTTCACCCCCCCTCCCCAATTTTCAAACCCCCTTGTTTATACTCTTCGTTAGTAGGGTCTTCATAATGATGGAATCTCCCTCACATGTGTGGGACCTACCGAATTTAGGATCTAAGTGGTCTTGTGAATCAATGGTACTGTTCCCCCCTATCGAATCGAAAATTAGCAGTGGATCCCACCGATCTGACTGTGTCAATTTACTTTGTAACTTGTGCCTGTCCTCAATTCGGGTGCTGTGATATGCATTAATGTTCAGCTGGATTCACATGTTTAAGCGTTGGGTCTTTCATAATTCGTTTGTCATTGGGCTAGGCTCACTCCTCTAATGTGGGCTGCCCAACATTCTTAGTTTGGCTTTGAAATGGGCCTGGCACATGTTCCCCTACAATTAAGATAGGAATTTTTATATTTAAAAGCTAAAGTGAATAATTTATTGTTACCATGCTCCTGTCGACCCACATTAGCATATTATTTTGGTTTAGTTTGGTCTAGTATGGTCCACTTTTGTCCACTTGGTCCAGTTCTGTCAATTTAAGTCCATTTTGATTCGTTTCAGTCCATTCAATTTTGTCCACTTCAATCCTTATTGGTCCACTTCAGTCCATTCAGTCAATTTCGGTCCATTTTAGTCCACTTCGGTCTATTATTGTCTAATTTATTCCATTCGGTCTATTTTGTCTAGTTCAGTCCATTCAATCCAGTCGATCCACTTCAATCCATTTAGTCAAATTCGATGATACTTTGTGAAGAAAGGTATGTGTAGAAACTAAAAATATGAGCTATTTCATTGACAATTATTTCTCATTCTTTGAGTATGATTCCAAATAAAATTACATATATATTTTTATCTTATTAAAGATCATATTTTTTTTTAATATAGGTGATGGATTTACTTTAATTTGCCTCATTATTAGGCCATTCAATACGTATAAAGGATAAACCATTTGTTAGGAGCACTAGAAACAAAATATAACCACACATTACATTATTTGTTAAATATCTATAATAATTAATTTAAAATGCATTATGTGTCCTAAAAAAAATTTCTAAATTTAAAACACTTCAAATTAAAAACTATTGATAGTTTAATTTTGAAAATCTAATATATTGTATCTACTATATTTTAGTTGAAAATAATCACATCATTTTAAGAATGGTTTGAAACTAACACTTTTAAGTCTCATCTACTATTTTCATTTTTCTTACTTAACAGAAAAATAAATCGTCAAATATTTCCACACATCGCGTGGGTCTGCAACTAATAATAATCTAAAATAGAAAAACTCTGAATCCCTCACTAAATTATTTAAAACAGAATAGTAATACAAAGTTCCCAAGTACTCATCAATACACTATATTTCCTTTTGTTGGTAATAAAAAAAAAACTAATGTCTATAAATTATAATAGAAAATTTGTAACTATACTTAAATGAAGTTACCAAAATTCATCCCCAATTCACCTCGGTGGCTGAGGCAAAGATTTTGCGATGTTCTTATGTACCCATCAACTCTTTGGGACTTAACTCTTTGGGGCTAGAAAATTTGTGCAGGATGTGATCGAGTTGGTTGATTTGGGGTAGATCAAGTTGAAATTGTTATCACTGGTGATGAAGCCAGAAATGATCGTCAGTCGATGACATCATCAGAGCTTATGGTGAGGTAACGTTCCCCGCAAAGATGGGAGAGAAAGACACTGGAGTGGTGTTATCGAGTAGGTAGATTACATGTATCTTTTCTTTTCTTTCTTTGTTGGAGATACATTGTTCTTGTACCTAGGTTTTGTGACCATTTTTACATACATGATGCTTATCAAGTGGTATATATGATGATGTATGTTTTATTTCACCTATCCTTACATGTGTTGTTTCTTGTCTTTCTTTATACACATGCTTCTTATTTTTGTATGCAATCTATTATTTCTGCTTCACACAAAGATGCCTTGATGTGTTTTGTTTAAAGTGTTTTAGAAATACAAGTTGTCAAAGTCTACTTGCCATAAACTCTCTTCTTGCAAAGTTTTTCAAGAGTTTGTGTTATGATAGATTTTATTGTACTTAACAAGTGAGTGCGAGTTGAGTGATTTATGACTTCTCTCATATGTTCATTTGTTCGTTGTAGTTTTGTCACGGATTGCCAAAGGGGGAGATTGTTAGGATATATGTGTTTTACTTGTTAGGAACATATGTCATTATTTTATGTAATTGGCAAATCCTTTGACAAAACGCACTCTACTTGTATTCGGATAGATCTAGGATGCATTTAATGCATCAAGAAACATTGTTTCAAGTTCAAGTGTTAAAGCCATGTAAGTCAGTCATAGAAACAAGTTGAAGAAGTGCCTGTCATTAAAATGTTTAAATTTAAAGTATAATTCCAAAAAATTCAGACAATAAGAAAAATTAAGGATATAAAGTTAAAATCCAAGTTAAAATTTCATAAAATTATGACACACATTTTATACTTAAACTAAAATTACTTGCGGTCTCGACTTAAAAATGTTATATTTTAATTAAAAAAATAAGAGTTTCTAGACACAAGCATAGTGCACGTAATTTGTATAAAATGAAATTGCATGATTATGTTTATTAATTATTAATATTGAAATAATAAAATTTGAATATTAATTACTATAAAAAATATTAGTGGATTTGGAATATTACACTCTTCCTCGTATCTAGTTTACTTTACCAATAATTAACGAAAACCATCATGAGAGAAAAGCAAATTTTAATAACACATGCATTTGATAATATAAAATAATTGTGCCCTTGATTAGTAAAAAAAGAATTAAATACATATTCATTCACTGTAGTCAAATTTTCTTGGATTTAGATCCTATAGATTTCTTATAGTACTCTATTAATAGATTTTCTTATATACTAACCAATCTTTTATGATTTAAGGGACTAGATTTCGTCATGTCAACATTCTACTAGCAATACTCTGAAAATAATAAAATAATGTTGCAAATAAAACAATTAAAATTATTGTGAGTGGAATGTTGACATGACAAAATCTAGACCAAATTATTAACGAAATGTTATGATTTATGGAAATTTATTTAGTAAAGTACCCTAAGAAATTTAGAAGATACGAATCCTATTTTCTTATATATCTACCACACATTGTAGTAGTATGAATTTATTTTATGTATATCCAAGAAGTATTAATGGCGTATATGCATTTATTTTCATGATTAATGATTTATAAATTGTGCACTAATCATTTATATAAACGAATTCCTATTTTTATTTTTCTATGATTTATATTAAAAAAATTAGAATTCTCTTTACATAGCAATCAACCTCACGAAAGAATTTTTATATAAGTTAATGTAGTGTCCAGACCCAAAAACTATAGGATTGGGCTTAGGCCCTCTTTTTTTTTTTCCTTATTAGGGACATTTTTAACCCATGATGCGAGGTCCCAAGAGCGGTTGTTAACTACAATGTGCCGAGCCACGAATACGCTTGTCGCATTTGATTCTAAGCTTAGGCCGAGGATATGATCCTTGGACTGAGTATGTTCCCCTGTGCCCTGAGATGAATCTCAAATTTACGATGTATGACTCTCGTTCCTCTTATGTTTTCACCTCCCAATTTCTCCAACCCCCTTTCCTTTTATACGCTTTCCTATTTACACTCTCTTGTTAGTAGGACCTTCATTTTGACGAAATCTCCCTCACACGTGTGGGACCTGCCGAGTTTAGGATCTAAGTGGTCTTTCGAGTCTATTGTACTGTTCCCCCTTATCGAATCAAGGATCAGCAGTTGCTCCCACTGATTTGACTGTGTCAGATTACTTTTAACTTGTGCCTAACACCAATTTGAGTGCTTCAATGTGCATTAATGATGAATTGGGATCATGGGTTCGAGCATTAGGTCTTTTGTAATTACTTTGTCCTCGGACTGAGCCCACTCCTCTAATGTTGGCAGCCCAACATTCTTAGCATGGCTCTGAAATGGGCCTGACGCACGTCCCCCTGCAGTTATGATAGAAATTTTTATATTTAACAGCCAAAGTGTATAATTTGTTGTTGCCACGCTCCTATTGAGCCACATTAGCATAGTATTTCGCTCTAGTTTGGTCCATTAAGGTCCACTTCCATTCACTTGGTCTATTTCTATCAATTTATGTCCATTTCAATTCAATTCGTTCCATTTTAGTGCAATTCGATCCATTTTAGTCCGTTCTCTCAACTTCAGTCCATTTGCTCTATTTCGGTCTATTATGGTCTAATTGTTTTTCCATTCGATCCATTTTATTTAGTTCAATTCAGTCCATTCGGTCCATTTGGTCTAGTTCAATTCAGTCCATTTGGTCTAGTTGAACCATTTCGGTTCATTTGGTCAACTTCAACAATACTTTGAGAGGGGAGGTTTGTGTAAAAACTAAAAAGATGATCTATTTCATTGACAATTATTTCGAATTCTTAGTGTAAGGTTTTTGATAAAATTACATACATATTTTTATGTTATCATCGTATTTTTCTTAATGTAAGTGACAGATTTACTTATATCTGTTTCATCTTTGGTACGTTCAATACGTATAGAGGATAAACTAATTGAAAGGAGCACTAGAAACAAATTCTAACCACACATTACATTATTTATAAAATATCTATAATAAGTAATATAAAAATTATAGATAATTTAATTTTGAAAATATAATATATTGTATCAACTATACTCTATTTGAAAATAATCACACAATTTTTAGAATGGTTTGAAACTAACGCTCTTAAGTCTCATCTACTATTTTCATTTTTTTTTACCTAACAGAAAAATAAATTGTCAAATATTTCCACATCGCGCGGTTTTACAACTAATAATAATTCAAAATAGAAAAACTCTGAATCCCGCACTTAATTATTTAAAACAAAATATAAATACAAATTTCCCAAGTACTCCTAATAAATTACATTTCCTTTTATAGGTAATAAGAACAACAAGCTATTAGGGACATATTTTATGTAATTGGATAATCCTTTGACAAAATGCACTTTACTTGTAATTGGGTAGATCTAGGACGGGTTTAAGACTTCAAGAAACATGTTGTTCAAGTCAAGTTTTAAAGCCATGAAGATCTGATCGAGAAACAAGTGACGAAGAGCTGTTCATTAAAGCTCGACAAAAGTCTTGACAGAATTCTTTCTATCGAGATTTAATGTTAAAACTTGACAGAAGCTCGACCCAAGTTGTATCTGTTGAGATTTACGAATTCAGAATTTCCAGATCTAATTTTTGGCCCACGTTGAAATATTTGTATAGGGTTTCTTTTCTCACAATCCTAGACATATATAAGGTTTATTTTAAAGGCTATCAAAAGTGGATGCCAATAGAATACAAGCAGATAGTGATCTAGTTCATTATTCTCTTTGAAGAAGTTACTGCGTCTTTACGCTAAGAGTTTTGTAACCAAGTTCTTCTTGATCTTCATTGTTAATGAAGTGAAGAACTTTGAAGCCAACAACATCTTCTTTAAGTTGTTGGAGTTAGTCACGTGGCATCATTGGTTAGTCACGTACTGGGATCTGTGCAAAAGTGTGGGGTTCATATACTAGAGAGTTCAGAGGTTCTGAAGCAGTACAAGGTTTCTGCTGTAAGTTCATTTACGAAGATTGTAGATTCTAGGGACAACAAATGTTTTGTACTAGATCTGAAACTTTTATTTACTATAGTGAATTGCTTTTAAAGAAGGTTTCCCCCCAGGGTTTTTACTATGAAACGAGTTTGTCTCATTGGTTTTCCTAGGTCATTTCTTGTCTTATTTACTATTCCATTGTGCATGATGTTGATGTTTGTTTGTTTTAACAGGGTTTATGCATAACAAATATAATTAACAACTTGGGTTTAAAACTTATTAATTCTATCAACAAGGGTATAAATTTCCCAACAAGTGGTATCAGAGCGGGTACACTCTGATCATGGACAATCTCTTTTGATTCCTCCTTTATTTGATGGCACTGATTATGCATACTTGAAAGTTCATATGAAAGTTTTTTTGTAGGCTCTTGGTGAAAAATTTCGGCAAGCTGTTGAAGTTGGCTGGATTAAGCCAAAGGAAGTGTCGATGGATTATGTTGAAGCAACAATTAAAGTGAAAAATTTCAAAAGTAGGGCATTGAATGCTTTGTTTTGTAGGGTGACCAATGAGTAATTCAAGAAAATATCATCCATGGAAGTTGCCAATGAAGCACGGACCATTCTTAAGACCGCCTATAAAGGTACCAAGGCAGTAAAGACTATGAATCTTCAAAGAATCACTAGTAGTTTTGAAGAAATAAGGATGGAGGAAGATGAGACCTTCGCATTCATATTTATGTGTTTTTCCTCCCTTGAAAAACTCTTTTTTCTTCAAACTCGACAGATTCCACTTCTATCAAGCTTTCTTTCTTCAGCCTCGATAGAATCTTGGCAGATCTTCGATCCATCGAGATTTTTGGGTTTCTTCTCGACAACTTCTCGATTCATTGAGCCAAATTTTCATGCATTCTGTTCGACTAATAGATTCTTGATAAATCCTCGATCCATCAAGAATATGGGGTTTTCTCTTGATAGTAGCCTGACAACTGCTCGATTTGTCGAGACCCTCTTGCATGCATTGCTTTTCACATGTTTTGGATCTTTCTATTATCTTCTCATCCATAGCATCTTGTTTCTTTATATTCATGCATTTATATGGATTCCTTGTGTCCCTTGTTCAAGTCAAGTGTTAAAGCCATGAAAGTCTGACCAAGAAACAAGTGAAGAAGAGCTGTTCATTAAAGCTCGACAGCAATTTCGACAGAAAGACTTCTATTGAGATTTAATGTTGAAGCTCGACACAAGTTGTTTCTATCGAGACTTACGAAATTAGAATTTTCAGATCTGATTTTCGGCCCATGTTGAAATATTTTTGTATAGGGTTTCTTTTCTTATAACCCTAGACATATATAAGGCTTATTTTAAAGGTCATCACATAAGCAAATAGTACCCAAGTTCATTATTCTCTCTAAAGAAGCTACTGCGTCTTTTGCCAAGGGTTTTGTGACCAAGGAGTTTCTTAATCTTCATTGTTGATGAATTGAAGAACTTTGCAGCGAACAACCTCTTCAAGTTAATGGAGTTAGTTGCGTACTAGGATCCGTGCATCATTGGTTAGTCACGTACTGGGATTTGTGCATTGAATGGAATCTATAGGTTGGTATTTCAACTATAGGTTGGTATTTCGGGATAGGCCAAAGGGTTTGGTAAGATTCCTTATGCTTGTAACCACTTGTGATTGATAATAGTGGATTCTTGAGAGTGGTGATCTTAAATTCACCCGATGGGGTTTTACCTCGATGGTTTTCCCCATTTGTAAACAAATCACCTGTGTCAAATTTATTTTCTGCTGCATTTAGTATAATTCGTGATTTTTTTTAAGCTACCATGCTATTGAATGTAATTTGATATAATTAATTAACTTGGGTAATTAATTAATTTGCAAGGGGTCAATTCATTTTAACACAACAAGTGCTATCAGAACGGGCACACTTTGATTAGGTTTTAATCTTTGCTGTGTGATCCATTGACCGTTTGTCATGGATAGATGATAGTATCTTATTATACCTCCTTTATTTGATGGCACTAACTATGGATACTTGAAAGTACGCATGAGAGCTTTCTTGCTGTCTTTAGATGAGAAGGTCTGGCAAGTTGTGGAAATTGGCTGGGTGAACCCAAAGGAAGCGTCGGCTGATTGGGATGAGGGCAAGACCAAAGCCGAAAACTTCAACGAGAGCATTGAATGCCCTATTTAGTGAGGTGACCAAATAGCAGTTCAACAAAGTAGCCTTACCGGAAACTGCAAAGGAAGCATGGACCATCCTCCAAACAACCTATGAAGGGACTAAGGCTGTCAAGGATTCAAAGCTCTAAAGGCTCACGACTAGGTTTGAGGAGATAAAGATGGAGAAGAATGAGATGTTCGATGAAATCTATGCCAAGTTGAAGGAAATAGTGAACTCAACATTCAATCTTGGTGATCGTATTCTAGAGCCCAAGATTATGAGAAAGGTGCTCAGATCTCTCCTTGAGAGATTTCATTCCAAGGTAACAGTGATTGAAGAATCAAAGGACAATGACACCATTACTTTGTTAGAGCTGATTGAAAACTTGCAAACCTACGAATCAGGTTTGACTAGACTAGGGAAAGGAACCAAAAGTAAGAATATGGCATTGAAGGCCAAAAGTAATGAGACTGATGAGTCTTTAGATGAGGAAGATTCCAAGATGAAGTCCTACATCACTAGGCAGCTCAAGAAGTTCATGAACAATGCCAATGTGAAAGGCTTTGACAAGGACCGTAAGCAATGCAATTCTTCTCAACTCAAAGTCAAGACAGAGGGAAGAAGGATGTTAAGGATTGTGGTCAGTATACTATTCCCTCCGGACCAATGTGCTTTGGATGTCAAGGTTTTGGACACATGAAACAAGAATCTCCAACATATTTCATGTCGATTGTGAAAAGCAAGGCTCTTGCTACTACCTTGAGTGATAATGAGCCTGAGACTGAGTTAGATGACAGTGATGACAAAGGAATCTTGAGTGCTTTCACTACCATAGTGGATCCTGCTGAGGGGATCATAGAAGTAGTGTATGAAGAAGAGGACTTAGTGGAATCCAAGTTCGAGAAGATGGATGAACAGGATAACATCCATATAGCCTATGCAAAGTTATACAAAATATCTGAAAAGTATGTAAAGTTGTATAGGCTGTCTACTAAGAAGCTTAGTGAAGTGGAGCTAGAATAAGAGGAGCTCTCTACCAAGGTTGATGAAGCCTATCAAATCATTGGAGGATTGCGATTTGAGAATAATTTCTTGGCTAAAAGAACCAAGAAGCTTGAAGCAGAATTGTTCCAAGTTCAAGTTTAGTCGGAGAGGACTTCCAGTGCAAAGCTGGATGAAATGTTGAACCTCTAGAAATCAGCTTTTGATAGAACTGGCTTGGGGTATGAACTCTCTAACTCTTCTCATATTTCCTCCTCTAGTAGGATTTTTTCTCACCTGCTAATAATGAAAATCTTGAGAAAAATGAAACTAAAACTGAGATAGCTAATGAGAACATAGACAAGGGAAAATCTATTCTAGGAGCATCCCCTAAGGTTGAAAAGAAAGAGACTAGGAACTCTAGGACTAAGAAAGACAATAATAAGAAGTCTCAACCAAAGAAGCCCCATTTTTGTCATCACTGTGGAGCTTCAAGACGCACTCGTCCAAATTTCTATAAGTGGTTAGCCACTCAACATAGTAATAGTGTGTTATCATCTAGTGGTCAAGATCAGATTCCACCATCTTTAGGTCCTCTTGGAGATCTTCTCAAGGCCCTCATGTTCCTTTCGAACTTGAATGGTTTCAATTCTTCCTCCTCACCTCTAGAACAAAGGTTCAACTCTAGGAAATGATCTTCCACCAATTCCAAAGTGTGGAAGAAAAAAGGCTCCAAATGATTCAGTCACTTCCTCCCTCTCTTGGTTTCACATGTCATGTTTGTGTTTGTTTTCTTGTTTTTGAGTTCGTCTAGTTTTATGCTTTGTATGTTTACATGTTTTATTTGTTTTTTTTTTTTTCAGTTTTGTTTTTTTTTTATTTTTACCTAAAAATAAAAATAAAAAATTGAAAAATTAGAGAAATACAAAAACAGTGTGTGTTTATGTATTTTGGTACTTGTGTACCCTAGATGGCCATTGAAACAAAGTTTTCTAAACTTTGTATCTCTTGTAGCTTAGATGAGCATCTCAAATGCACAACTAAGCAAGTGAGCTTTGTGGCTCGTGTTTGTGATGAGTGCGATTAATCCTAAGAGAAAGGCTTAAATAACCATCTCACCACTAAAACTCACCAATCATGCATAACATCTATGTGCTTCGACATTACGAAATTGTGGTGTTTTGGCTTACATAATTGGGTATTTCTTTTCTCTCTTACATGCTTACACATGATATGTTCAAAAAGAAAATATGCAAAGAATATAAAAGTAAAAAGAATAAAAATGCTTTTAATATGGTTGTAAGCGTGTTTCTAGGAGATGTGGGAGTTATATGATATACCTTGAAGGTGATAGTCCCCATCAAATTGTTATGATTGTGTGTGAGTTTATTAGATTTTCTCATACCTTAAATCGTCATAATTTGAGAAACTTGTGCACACTTGTTATGTTTTCACACACAACATGTAAATTCTTTGCTACTTTCGATACGTGTGCAGGTACAATGTGATTTGGCCATCATAAGAGATACATGTGTTGATATATGCTCACTAAGCTGTCTTAACTTATTTTTTGAAATATACAATTGGTTAGACGTATTTAGTGTGCGTGCGTGTGTGTGTGTGTGTTTTTGGATCTGTGGATGCTATGCTTATATGTGGAGAGATGTCTAGAGAGCTTAACATGTTGATTGGATCATTGCTTGAGTAGCGTGCTTGTTACATTCATCTTTATGCGTTTTTCCTCTCTTGAAAAACTCCTTTTCTTCAAGCTTGACAACTTCTCGACAGATCCTTGAAAATTCCTTTCTATCGAGCTTTTCTTTCTCTTTTCAAGAAACATTTTGTTCAAGTCAAGTATTAAATCCATGAGGACCTGACCAAGAAACAAGTGAAGAAGAGCTATTTATTAAAGCTCGACAGCAATCTCCACAGAAAGACTTGTGTCGAGATTTAATGTTGAAGCTCGACACAAGTTGTTTTTGTCGAGACTTATGAAATCAAAATTTCCAAATCTAATTTTCAGCCCATGTTGAAATATTTGTATAGGGTTTCTTTGCTCACAACCCTAGACATATATAAGGCTTATTTTAAAGGCTATCGCGCAAGCAGATAATGCTCTAATTCATTATTCTCTCTGAATAATCTATTACGTCTTTTCGCCAAGGGTTTTGTAACCAAGGAGCTTCCTGATCTTCATTGTTTAAAAATTGAAGAACTTTGCAGCCAACAACCTCTTCAAGTTGCTGGAGTTAGTCACGTACTAGGATTCGAGCATTGAACGAAAGGATTGCTGCTATGATACAAGTTTAATTCGGTATTGGGGTAAGAGTTCAACTGTAGGTTGGTATTTCAGGATATAGCGAAAGGGTTTGGTAAGATTGCTTATACTTGTAACCACTTGTGATTGATAATAGTGGATTCTTGGGAGTGATGACCTTAAATTCACTCGGTGGGGTTTTGACTCAGTGGTGTTTTGACTCAGTGGTTTTTCCCATTCGTAAACAAATCACCTGTTTTAAATTTATTTTCTGCTGTATTTAGTATAATTGGTGATTTGTTTGTGCTTCCACACTATTACATGTAATTTGATCTAATTAATTAACTTGGATAATTAATTAATTTGCAAGGGATCAATTCATTTTAACCCAACATGGACTAACAAGATAATTTTTTTTTTCCATATTAGAATTACTTTGCCTATTCCCATCCTTGATCCTCCTACCTTGTAGGTAATTTTAATAGCACAAACCAAAGTCTTTACCATGAAATTTATATAATATTCTGGGCGAACTCTAGCATATAGGTGACTAAGTTAGTTCCCAGGCCCCCTAATTAAAATAAAGTCCCCTCTTTTAACTAATATAATATAACATATTTGTATTATATTTCAATTAAGGCTTATTACGCTATTACCCATATTAAAAAGAAATTAGTAATCCAAAACATTGAAAATGATTGTACTTAAAAAAAAAAAAAGGTAGAAATTCTATAGACTCTAGCTATTATCAATGCGATCACAAAAATCAATTATCCTCAGAAGAAACTGAATTTGATGATGAGAGATGAGGATGAGCCTATGTGTCACTTTCAAAGAGAAGAATGTCTTGTCAATCAAGAATTGGGGCATGACAAATAGTAACAGAGTGGAATCCTACACGATAGGATGGTGCGTATGTCCCACATGAGGAAATGTGGCCTATTAAGGGGGTAGATTATGAGAACCCAAAAGGCCAATATGCCTCTTAAGTTGGGTAAGGTGCGAGAGAACAAAATCTTGACTAAGTTTCACATTACCTATATTGGGGGAAGTCTTAAGCCTTATATGACGGGCAGCAAGTTGAAATTGGAAATAGGCATTTTAAAACCTTGAGGGGTTAGGCTCTATCTTACTCAAAAAGAAGACAATATCTTGCCAATGAAAAATTGGGGCAAGACAAGTTTAATGTATTCCAAATGTATCAACATTTCTAATGATCATATTAAATAGTCTCTGTAATTAAAAAGGTTTTGTTAAAAAGGTAAAATTGTACATTGGATTCTAGGACATGAACTGTAAGAAGATAAAATCATACAATTGGATTATAGGAAATGAATCCTAACATACTGTTAGAGAAATTTGCAATTCCTTCATATGGTATCACAATTATTTTTTTCTATTCCATGAAGTGCAAAGTGTCCTTTTTATTTCAACATTAATGAAATTGATAAAGGATCTTATTTTTTTTTGGACTTTACACCACCTAGAGCCTTTAGTTTGAAATTATTATCCCTACGACATGATAAGTACATTTTTTATTGAGTAGCAGGACAGGCACAACTTCTTGTACTCAATTTAGTTTGCATTATTTTTGAAAGAGTAGTATTTGCTAATTTTTGCCGGATTGTCGTGATTGCCTTCAACAGTAGCTTGTTTTCGGGTTGCAGTGCAGGAGCACTGACATGCTCCGTTTACACAAAGGGGGAAGCACGGAGAACGACATTTGATTGCGAATGTACAATCAACATCGCGAGAACAATGAACCGCAGCATTTGAAATTCTTGGTAATGATAAACCTACCATCAATATTTCATTCACCACCATCATATAAAAAATCAAATATTGAGAGAGAGAGAGAGAGAGAGAGAGAGAGAGAGAGACTTACAAGTTGCAAAAGCAAGTAGGATGATCAAGAAAGCCATTTTCGAAGAAATGACATCCATTATTTTCTTATTGGTCTAGTTCCAGACTTTGTTATGACTATGCAAAGTGATTTGCCTGATGATAGTAATCTTTACAGTGTTAGATAGTAATCTTTATAATGTCCGATAATATGGGCATGTATTATTGTGATAAATGCGTGAATTAATTATCATGGTGTAAATACATTTTTGTTTTAGTATTCACTTTTCCATACTTAGAAAATTAAATCTACCATAAAATTGAAAATTATTTGTTAATAAGACAAATTAAGTATATAAATGTAAATTAACATTTTTAAATTGAAAATATAATTCCCAAAAATTAACACAGTAAGAAAAATTAAGGATATGAAGTTAAAATTCAAGTTCAAATTTCATAAAATTAGGACAAAAATTTTACACTTAAAGTAAAATTACTTTTGGCCTCCACTCAAAGATTTTATATTTTAATTAAAAAATAAGAGTTTCTAGACACAAGCATAGTGCATGAAATTTGTATAAAATGAAATTTTATGATTATATTTATTAATTATTTATATTAAAATAATTTAATTTGAATATTAATTATTATAAAAAATATTAGTGGTTTTGGAATATTACACTCTTCCTCATATTTAGATTAGTTTACCAATAATTACTAAAAACCATCATGACAGAAAAGCAAATTTTAATAACACATGCATTTGATAATATAAAATAATTGTGCACTTGATTAGTAAAAGAAGAATTAAATGCATATTCATTCACTGTAGTCATATTTTCTTATGTAGCCATATTTTCTTGGATTTAGATCCTATAGATTTCCTAGGGTATTCTATCAATAGATTTTCTTAAATCCTGATTTAAGGGTCTAGATTCTGTCATCTCAGCATTCTACTAACAATACTCTTAAAATAATAAAATAATGCTGCAAACAAAGCAATAAAATTTCTATTAGTGGAATGTTGACATAGCAAAATCTAGACCAATAAATTATTAAAGAAATGTCAAGATTTATGGAAATTTATTTGGTAGAGTACCCTAAGAAATTTAGTAGATTTGGATCCAATTTTCTTATATATCAACCAAACATTGTAGTAGTATGAATTTATTTTATGCATATCCAAGAAGTATTAATGGCCTATATGCATTTATTTTCATGTATTAATGATTTATAAATAGTGCACTAATCATTTATATAAATGAGTTTCTTTTTTTATTTTTCTAAGATTTATATAAAAAATGACTTATTTGGAATATGGTATTTTTACTTGAATTTAGTAACACTCAATAAAAAAAATATTATGTTTCTAATCAATAAAGCAAAAATTTCACATATTTAATTATTTTAATTTCAAAAATTTGTGTTTCATCTCACTCTAGTTTTAATTTTTTTTTTTGAAGGAAAGTTTCATGTTTATAATTCCCTTTACTTAGCCATCTATCTCACCAATGAATTTTTATACAAGTTAATGTAGTGGCCAGGCCCAAAAACTATAGGATTGTGTTGGGGCCCTCAATTTTTTTTTTCTTTGCCATGAAGTCCAAAGTGTCCTTTTTATTTCAACATTAATGAAACTGATAAATGATCTTATTTCTTTTTAGACTTTGCAACACCTGCAACCTTTAGATTGAAATTATTATCCCTTTGACAAGACAGGCACAACCTTTTTTTTTTTTGAAGTAAGACAAGTACAACTTCTAGTACTCAATTTAGTTTGCATTATTTTTGAATGTGTAGTATTTGCTAATTGTTGCCAGATTGTCATGATTGCCTTCAATAGTAGCTTCATTTCGGGTTGCAGCGCAGGAGCACTGACATGCTCCCATTTACACAAAGGGGGAAGCACTTAGGACGACATTTGATTATGAATGTACAATCAACTTCGCGAGAACAGTGACCCGCAGCATTTGACATTCTTGGTAATGATAAACCTGCTGTCAATATTTCATTAGCCACCATCATATAAAAAATCAAATATTGA